>NC_058116.1:31182500-32382500 GCF_914725855.1 Thunnus albacares | reverse complement strand
GTGTGTTGTCTCCTGTATTCTATCTTCAAAGTGAGGACATTGTTGGTTTGTTCACTTTAGGAACAAACCTTTTAAAAGGGTAGTTTGAGGGTTCAGGCTATCGGTGAGGAGTACAAACATGTGTCATGATGAAGGGTCCAGCGGCGAGCATCCCGTCCTCTAATCAGCACGGAGCGTGCTCAGACCGTCTCCCTGCTATGACATCACCGCCCAGACTGCAGTCCACTAATCACGGCGCTAATGACGGCGTGTTCTGACGGGTCAAATGACGGGTTTATAGTCAAACTCAGCGTCAGCAGGTTTCAGCTGTTTCAGACGGTCACGTGACCGGTCGGGTCAGATTATCTGGGACTGTGAGCTGCGGACTTACTGTTGGGGTGAAACATGTCGCAGGTGAACCTCATCTTGGGAGGACTGAGAGGATAATCAGACGGGAAACTGAGGACGGCTGGAAACACTCCACCTTCAAAACAGGTGTCCTGAGGACCCCTGAGACACAGAGAGACAGTGTTAGCTGCTTTAATGTGGCACCACAGCTTCGTTTACACCACAACAGAACCTGAAGAACAGGGAAAGACAGATGAGCTGAACGATGAGAAAACAAGACAAATCACGTCAAATCTGTCAAAAATCAAGAACATTTTAATAGATCCTGTGAGTGGTTTGAAAAGTGGAATAAAAATGAGTTTAAATCAGATGAAGAACTAAATATTTTTACTCTTATTTTTATACAACTTGTGTCTCCTTTCACTTCTCAGTGAATCATTTAAAAACAGAGAAGTACTGAAGTCCTTAAGGTGTGTTAAGACTGAATGCAACTCGTTTCAAGGTGGCACAAAAGCATATTCAGTCAATGTAAAGACCCAAACATAGCCCAAATTCACCCTGAGCAGCGCAAACTGGGGCAAAGACACGTTTATCGAAGTAGAAAAAGTTTATTTGAGGCAAACAGACACTGAAATACTTCAAGTAGGAGGTGCTACAGATCATTGAGGAGGTTCTAAAGGTCAGTTAGGAGGTTCTGTATGTCATTTAGAAGTTCTACAGGTCATTTAGAAGTTCTACAGGTCATTTAGAGGGTACATATGATCACTGAGGATACAGAGGGGGTAATGAGGTTGCTTTGGGAGGTTCTAGTGGTCACTGAGGAAGTTCTAGGGATCCTGCAAGAGGTTCTGGTGATCACTGGTGAGGTTCTTTAGGTTACAGATGATGTTCTCTAGTGGTCTCGTAGGCAGCTGTAACGGTACTTTAGGTGGTTAAAGCGGTGACTGCGATGTGTTTCAAGTGCTTCTTTAAGAGGTTCTGGTGGTAACCGAGGGGGTCATCCTGTAAGTGGTTCCAGTGGTCATTGAGGCGGGTCTTTTCTGTTGTTCTCAGGGTTCTTTAAAAAATTCTAATGGGCTTATAGGATATTTTTTGAGGTCCTTAGGTAGTTGACAACCTGTGGTAGATTATGGAGTTCTCCACCACCAATGTTCCTTCAGGGAGGATCCGGGAGGTTCTAAGAGTAATTTAAGTGGTTCTAGTGGTCCTTGTGGAGGTTGTAGGAGGTCTTAGCAGTCCTTTAGGCAGTTCTAGCTGTTCTTCAAGAGATTCTAGCCGTCCTTCTGAAAGTTCTCTGGTTCCTTTAAATGGTTCTAGCAGTCCTTTATGGGATTCAAGGTCTCCTTTAGGATATTCTACCAGTCCTTTAAGAGGTTCTAGTGGTTCTTTAAGTGGCTGAACACCAACAGAAGATTTTAGAACAACCTTGTTATTCAAGCACTCACAACACTGAAGCTGTTCGGGGTAGAACAACAGTCGACTGACACACTTCCCTTTATCTACATCTCTGGTTCAAACAGAACTCTAAACACATTCTGAAATCAAAATTTCTCATTTCTTTCTCAATTTTGTGTAAATTTCTGGGTTTAGCTTGTCTACTCTTTGTCTGCGCACTGGTCTCTGTTGAAAAACTGGTTTTGATATAAGTGAGACAACCTGTTTCAATAATTAAATTTATAAAGTAGGAAAGTAGAACATCACTGATGTTGTACTGCATCATGAGCTCTGATCACAGCTGCAGGAATCAAAGCGTTTAGAAGCATCATTAAAGTGTCGGTAAAAAGTGTTTTATCATTGAGTGTCACGCAGCGGTTTGGTGATTGATTATCAGTGTTCAGGTGGATGTTTGAATATCTGAATCTATCAGTTATCTGGACTCACAGTCTGTCTTCCTTCCTGTTGAAACTGATCTGATCTGATCATCTCCGACTCTGCTTCACCTCCTCCACCATCAGTTACACTGACCGCAGAATGAAATAACCACACACACACACACACTCTGATTGGTTATCTGCACTGCCAATCAGAGGAGGGTCTACGTATTTCTGAGGCAGGTGAGGCGGGTGTTTTATCAGTCTGTCGGGAAAACAACAAACTGATGACATCAAAACCAGAATGCAGAGTTCACTGAGAGTCTGATAGAGGCTGTAGTGTTCACCTCAGCACTGAAACAGTTTAGTTTGTCAGGAGGTTACTTTGGTCACAGAGGAGGTTCTAGTGGTTCCTGAAGTTGTTTTAATGGTCCTTTAGATGGTTCCAGCACTCCTTTAAATGGTTCTTGTGATCATAAAGGAGGAGCAAAAGGGGTTATAGTGATCTTTGAGAACATTCTTTGGGAGGTTCTGGTTGTAGGGGTATTTTAGGTGGTTATAATTATCTCTGAGGAGTTTAGAGTTTTCTTTAAGAGGTACTCGTGGTAACTAATGAAGTTTTCATGTTATGTGGTTCGTACAGGAGGTGCAGGTGGTCATTAGGGAGGTTCTAGGTGTCGGTGAGAAGATTCTAATGGACCTTTAGGTGGTTGGACATCTATGAGACATTTTAGAACAACCTGTTAGACAGCACACTCAATCACCGTCATCCTTAAGGTGGTGCTAGTGGTCATTGGGGTGGTTCTAGGGATTTTAATACACTTTAGGATTCCTTTAGGTGGTTCTAGTGATCATTGAGGAAGTTGCGGCAGCCCTTTAGGTGGTTATAATTATCACTGAGGAAGTTGTAGTGGTTTAAGAGGCACTAGTGGTAACCGAGGAGGTAAATCTGTATGTGGTTCTTGTGGTACTTTATGAGGTGTTGGTTGTCATTGGAGAGGTTCTAGGTGTCTTTTAGGTGGTTCTAGGGATTTTAGTAGACTTTAGGGTTCCTTTAGGTGGTTCTAATGATCACTGAGGAGGATGGGGGTCCTTGAGGAGGTCCCTTATGGTGGTTATTCTTGTAACTGATTCTAGTAGCTCTTTAAGAGGTACTAGTCTAACCAAAGTAATCCTGTTAGTGGTTCTAGTGAGTGAGTTGTTCTAGTAGTCGGTGTGGAGGTTCTAGTTGTCCATTAGAAGATTCTAGTGGGCCTTTAGGTGGTTGGACATCTATGAGACATTTCAGAACAACATATTAGGACAGCACTCACCACCACAACCATCCTTTAGGAGGAGCAGCACTTCTTCTCCAAACTGTAATTAATTGTTAATTTAATTTTCTGCTGTCAGCTTCTTCAATTTGAGGATTTTCGGCTTTTCTGTTTAACGTCTTTATATGAACACAGCTAACGATTATCTTCATTATTAATTAACTTGACGATTATTTTCTTGGTTAATATTTATTAATCAAGAAATAAAAAAATAATACTATTAAAAGTCAGTAGAGTGAAAAACGCTGGTTATCATATGGTAGAAAGAAAAAAACATCTGATCCTCATATCTGAGATGAAGTAAACCAATGAAATGTTTTCATCTGTTTCAAGCAAAAGTGACTAAACCGATTAAATCGCTTCAGAAAATACTTAATACTATAATTAATTTCTGTTGACCAACTAATTGTTTACTCAATTGTTACAGCTCTTTATCATGATTAACTGAATATGTTTGGGTTTTGGACTGTTGGTGGGACAGAACAGGAAAGCCCTGCAGCAGGGGAGCGAGTGCTTGAGAGCAGTTACACCTGAGGACTGTCCCAGGTAATGATGGGATGTGGTGACAGTGATGTCATCGGGCGGGCAGCGGCAGCAGGAATGTGGACCGTTTGACTCTGAATGAGCTGCAGGTTAAATTGAAGGGCAGACCGAAGCTGCTGGCACGCTAACGACAACAACAACAAGAGGCTCAATTACAACTAATGATGATGACACCCAGCTGCTGCCTTCACTGACATCACGTTTACGGCAGCTTCGAGTCTCACATGAGACAGACTTGTCCAAACCAAACGGATGTACAACCAAACATATAAAGACAAACTGGAAATCAGAGAAATACAGAAAACTGAGCGATCAGTCAATGAGAAGAACATTAATGGATATTTTGATAATCCAATAATCATTTCACTCCAAACAAAAGGTTTTTATTTATAACCTGGACACTGTTATTGTGGATAAACCAGTATCGGCATACATATCAGCTGATGAAGACCAAGAAATGTCAGGACAGAAATGGAAAAGTCTCTGTTACAGTTTGTCCAGCAGAGAGCACCGCCGAGTTGATGTTTACACTGGAAAATGATGCTTACTCTGCATCTCCGGCCTTTATAAATTTGGCTGAAATACAATGACATTTGATGAGGAAGTAGTAAAATTATTCTGTGTACTGTTGCTGTAAGCCTGTTAGTTCAAAGAGGGATTTAAAACTGCATGTGACTGAAGAAAATGTTAAAATAATCTGAGAGTTTTGCACATTATTCTGGAGGAAGATCGGACTCACAACGGTCACATCTTTGTTTCATAACATTAGAAACTGAATCTCTTCACATTCGGCTTCACTTTGGATATTTTGTCCAGAGTGTTTGGTTGGATTCATAATTAGACTGACTTTGTTTAAAGCTCTTGAACGGCTGCTTGTGTTTAACACTTAAGAAACATCAGGAAGTCGCTACAGAAACAGAAAAGAAAAGTTTGTTTCTTCTTCACTGGTTTTCTGTCCTCCGCACATGCCCAGTAGGAGGAGAATTACTTGATTTGGCAATTTAGTCGTCTTAAGATCGTCGTAATCTGAGTATCTCTGGATTCAGGACGACTCAGACAGACAGATCGGACAAAACAAGACATTTGAAGACATGACTGTGGTTTTTAAGAGATTATAAACAGACAATTTTTACTATTTTCTGACATTTTAATTGAGAAAATAATCAGCAGATTGATGGATAATGTTGCAGCCCAATACATCTCAACTACAGCAGAAACTACAGTTAAGCTGAATCACATCTGTACGGCTGCAACTAACAATTATTATGATATTATACAACATTTTCATCAATGATTATTTCCTCCATTGATTGTTTTGTCTGTATAAAGGCAGAAAAGGCTCATTACATCACTGTCAGAGTCAAAGGTGACGTCTTCAAAATGTCTGGTCAATGTCCAAAACATCACGTATGACACAGAAAACCAAGAACTTTGGCTTCTTTTGTTTAATTTAAAATGTAGAAAATGTGTTTATGTTTGTCAGAGTTGTGTTTGGACTCGGGACTGTATCAGGACTGTATCAGGACTGTATCAGGACTGTATCAGGACTGTATCAGGACCAGTATGTGACCTGAGCTCAGAGGACGTTAAAGAGATCTGAACTTGTTCTCCTGCTGAGTCACTGGTTTGTTCAGACGGAGCTCAGCTGTTAGTTTGGCAGCAGTGACACCTGCTGGTCACACTGACAATAACACACTAACCGGCCAAAAGTATGTGGACACTCAGTGTCTGGTTTACTATGTACACTGAACTAAAGCTGGAGACAAACCTGAAGAACTGGAGATTGTTTCCTAGTGGCAGAAACCTTCTGACTGAGTGATCACACTGAACCACTGCTCTGTAACATCTGGAGTTCTGCAGGTGGACGACCTGTAAATCCTGCCAGAACGCCCTTTATCTTGTCCCAAAACAAATATGGAGACAACCAGCTGCTTGTATTATTCACATGCAGAGCAGTTTGTGTCAACAAGGTAAAGAAAGAAAGAAAAAGCTTTATAATGTTTATAATGACGACATTTTTTCATTATAAAAAACAAACAGACATTTGTATCTGACAGAGTTCATGTTTGTGGTTCAGCTGACTGTCAATAACCTGCACTATAGCAGGTTTGGGTTTACAGACTTGTTGCTATGACAACAGTTCCAGATTAATTTTTAGACGGCTTTGAAAAACCCAAAAATCCAGACTCATGTAAATTGTCACTAACAGATTGATCCAGATTATAAAGAACAGAGCTGTGTACTCACATGATGAGAGCCTCCCATTCAAAGAAGTTCTCCTCGTTGGCCGGACCTGCACAAAGTGAACAACACAATAGAGGAGCACTCATAACAACAACAACAACAACAAAAATAGTATTAATAAATAATATAAGGAAAGACATGAGAAAGGGGCGATTAATTTGACCTCAGGGGGTTTAATCAAATATGTTTCTGTTATATTCTTATTTTTATTGTTTGTAAGAGCGAGAGAGTGAAGCTTTGAGCTGAACACAATTAAAGAAAGAAGGTTGGGACACTAAAACTGTGTTTGTGAATAAAGAATTTTCCTGATAAAGTAAAAAAGTTATTAAAACTATGAGTAACATCAGTTTTACTGAAAACATCTGTATCAGTTTCACACTGAGAGGATAAACATACAGATGTTATTATCTGGAAATTAAAGACATTTCTGGAGTGATTTTTTTTTTTTGTCAAATGTTTCTCATTTTCAGGTGATTACACACTAATTAAAACATACTCATGAATATTATATTCCATTTCTGTCCAGTCATTTCCATTAGACACTGGTCCTTCAGGTAAAGTACTCCAGTAAATGTATTGAAGTTATTTTCCACCACAAACACGTGACTCAAAATGTCTCACCTGCAACGATCCCCTCAGGTGGGTTGAGAGTCAGCTCTGTAACACACACACACACACACACACACACACACACACACACACACAGGTTAACATGTTGTCACACTCACTGTAAATCTTTCTGAATGAAATAATAATAAATAATGTTAAATTAAACCATAAACATAACTTTGCTAACATGCTAACAGTAACACTGACAAGCTAGCATCACAATAACATCAATCCTGAGCACATTTTCATCTCATTAAAGTTAAACTAACTCAGAACTGTGTAAACTGGCCTGAATACTAATATAATCCTGATAGAGACACCAAACTCCATCTGAAAAACTACTAACTTTATATTTTCAGACAGTAACTAACAGTCAACAGTCGCTGTTCTGCACTAACGGGTCTGTCTGATACTCATCTGGATTAATACATAAATAAATAAACAGAGGTAAATGAATCTCAGTTTCAGAGCAGGTCGTCTGTTATTTCAGTTACATCATTAAAAGGGAAGTTAATCAAACATTAATACTGTTTTTTCACCACTGACTCTGGTGAGAAACAGTTAAAACGTCACAGCTGAAGTTTTAAAGCTGTTTAAACAGTTTCTGATGTGTCAAATTTTGCTTAGAAGTTGTTGAATCGCCTTGTAAACGGTGAAAAAACGGACAATCAGCCGTTAAATATCAGTGTTTATGAAGCTGATTCAGCGTCGTGCCGCCGACACACGGACGTTATAAACTGATATTTCATCACATTGAAGGCGGCTGAGTGAGAAAACTCCGCCGACTGACCGTCTCACGTTTCCACAAGTCCTAAATGGATCAAATTAAACACTAAATAAGCTGATTCTTAAACGGAGTTTGGTGTAAGCAGTTTACGGGGACTGTTAGCTTAGCATGGATGCTAACGCTACAAGTGCTCCGATTGGCTGCCGGCGGTGTGACGACACTCACGTTTATACTCCGCCATGAGTCTCTTCAGCGCGGTGCCGGCCATCGCGAGCCAACGGAGAACCACCGGAGAACCACCGCAGAACT
Source organism: Thunnus albacares (assembly GCF_914725855.1). NCBI lineage: Eukaryota > Metazoa > Chordata > Actinopteri > Scombriformes > Scombridae > Thunnus > Thunnus albacares. The sequence continues at coordinate 32,374,617 of NC_058116.1, read as the reverse complement.
ACCGGAGAACAAAGACGAGCTCCGAGTTTTCACTTTTTAACTCCGCAACGACTCTGTTGCCACAGCTGATCCAGTGCGCATGCTCAGACCGGGGTTTCCTGTTTCAGTGTACGTGTGTGTGTTTGCTCACAGCGCCTCCTGCTGGCGGAACAACGGCTCCAGTTTATTTACCGGGCACATTAAAAACAACAAACAAACATGTCACATACCGTTAAATAATTAAAACAATACAAAATAAATTGGTAAGTAAACTGAAACAGGCAAAGTTAACAATTTTATTATGTTATAAAAAACTTAAGGTGGATCTTTAGCTGGATTTAAAAGTGGTGATAGACGGGGAGACCTTCTGGAGCAGCGATGCTCAGTAAATATGGAAGCACATTGCATTCAAAAAGTGAAAAAAGAATCAGAGTCCTTATCTCATAATTATGACTTACTTAAAACTACAAGAAAAGATCTTGTAATTATGAGATAGTAAGCCATAATTTCCGTTCCACAGTCTGGGAGCAGTGATGGGAATAGCTTTTGATTGTAACTGGGAAGGTGGAGCAGAGAGAAGTAACTGATGGGAGGATCTCAGGGGTCTGGATGTAGAATATGGACTGAGGCTGGTGTCTAACCATTCAGAGCTGTAAAAACTGATAAAAAAGGATCAATTCCATATATCACTGGAAACCAGTGGAGAGAGGCCAGTACTGGGGTGATGTCATGTCTTTTGCAGATGAGAAATGGAGAACTGACCGACTCCCACATAAAGGGAGCTGCAGTAATTGAGATGTGAGGTGATAAACTCATGTAAAACCGCCTCCAGATCACCAGAAGAAAGAAAAGGTTTTATTTTTGCCATCGACCTCAAAGTTTCAAAGATGAAACCTGAATTTCACCTGAGATCTCAGAGACTGATGATGAGGACTTCTGTAATGACGTAAAAGAGACTGATGATGCTGAATAAAGTGCCATATTTAGGAGTTTTTATAACCAAATACAGTCACATTACAGATGTGTCCAATGTGTAAGAACATGTATATAAACCTGGTTACAAAGTAATTTATCCCTGTGATTTAATGACTCAAATTAATGAATCATGAATCTCAATTTTATTTGGAAAACAAAAAAAATCTGAATCACTTAAAATCTTTCTTCATGTGTCGTATACATGAACCAGACCAGCTGTGGAAGAAGTATTCAGGTCCTTTACTGCAGTAAAAGTACATAAGTATTATGAGCTTGATGTAGTTAAAGTATTGCAGTAAAAGTACATAAGTATTATGAGCTTGATGTAGTTAAAGTATTGCAGTAAAAGTACATAAGTATTATGAGCTTGATGTAGTTAAAGTATTGCAGTAAAAGTAGTGGTTTGGTATTATTATATATGACATCATTAGATTATTAAGTTGCTGATCAGTGTTTTCATTTCGTGTCACAGTTCTTCATATTTCATAAATGTACCATCACAGTAATATTGTAATATTTAGCATTAAGTCAAATTTTGTCATCACTTCACTTAGAAACAAGTTTTTTATTTTTGTGCATCTTTTCTTCCTTTGATCTGTTTTTACAGATAATTTTCACAAACTGCTGCAAACAAATAAAAAGAAATAAGTTAATAAATAAATCCACTGATTCTTTTCTTTCCCAATGTTCTGTATTTTTATCATTCATTATTATTATTATTATTATTATTTATTGTTATTATTATTATGCTGATAGATGAGGTTTCGATATATAAAATAACAAAATGTAAATGCATAAAAAAACAATATAAATTATATTTTATTACAAATATCCAAAATTACAGAAGTTTCTTGTGTGTTTGTGTATTTAAAACCTGCACGATCAGTTGTTTCATTATTAGTATCACAATATTTTATAGTGTCATAACTAAGACACGTTTATGTCACTATTTCTAACTTAAAAAAAGAAGACGAGAGAAAGATTAAAATAAACATTTTTCTAAAACTAATACTGACAGCTGTGATATTTATTGAAATTAGATGTTAATAGTCGTTTTTTTTATTTTATTTCCATTAAAGCAGGTGAGATGAGTCGTTGCAAATGAGCTACGCAGCATCTTCAACTTCATGTCGAAATAAAGATTAAATAAATAAAAGGCATAAAAACATCTTCTCATCAGAAACAAGTCAGACGTTTTACTCCTGAAAATGTTTGTAGTTTAACATCATTTAAGGTGATTTCAGGTGTTAGAGGACACTTCAATTACACTATTACTTCTACTAATAATAATAACAGTATTTACTATATATATATATATATATATATATATATATATATATATATATATATATATATATCTTCTCTGGAAGATTTTCTGACTCAAACTGTAAGAAAAACAGATGAAATATTAGAAAAAAATAAAAAAGTATATTTATGATTTTAACTAAACATGAATATTTTATGTTTGTAGACTAAACTTTTTATTTCTTTTTGTTGTTGTGGCACAACTGAGCTTCCGTACATCTGACTGAAAGTTGAACTCCAACATGAATCTTCTCTGTCAGACATTTATGATGTGATTGATTTATTATTATTTAACCAGCTGATGATCAATCATTACTGAGCATCAGCTGATCGATACAGAGGGTTAACCTTGTGTCTGGCAGCGCAGCAGCTTCTTCACCTGTGTGAAGATCTCCTTCACCTTCAGTCCGTAAACCACCGGGTTCAGCACGGTGGGAACCAGCACCACCAGCACGGAGGTGACGACGGACGCGGCGGGGTCGCTTGCGGTGTGCAGGCGGCGGTGCAGCAAGTCGAAGGCGGTGCACAGACAGTAGTTGAGGAAGACGAGCAGGTGAGGCAGACAGGTGTGCAGCGCTTTGCTGCTGAAGGTTCGCGAGCGGCGCAGACAGATGGTGAGGATCCTGCCGTACGAGAAGAGCACGAAGGCGGCCGGCAGGAAGACGGTGGCAGCGGCGCACAGCAGCCCGTACACTTCGCTCAGCAGCGCCGCGCCGCCGCCGCAGCTCAGCCTGACGAAGCTGTAGATGTCGCAGTAAATCCTGTCGAGCCGCGAGCGGCAGAGCGGCAAGCGGCTTGCCAGCAGCGCCGCGCCGCCCACCAGACAGGCGGTAAGCAGCCAGCAGAGCAGCAGCAGCGCAGCCACCGCGGACGGAGACGCGAGCGCGGCGTAGCGCAGTGGGCGGCAGATAGACAGGTAGCGGTCGAAGGCCATAGCGGCCAGCAGCATGAAACTGGAGCTGCCCAGAGAGTACAGCACGAAGGCCTGACACAGACACGCCGAGCGCGACACATGCGCGACACCGCCGCCGCTCAGTTCGCTCAGCAGTTTGGGATAAACAGTGACGCTCGCGGCAACAGAGTTCAGCAGCACCGCCGCCACGAACACGTACATGGGTCTATGGAGGCTCCGCCGAGACACCACGAGGTACACAACCAGGAAGTCACTGAACAACACGAACACAAAGGCCGCCAGACACACGAAGAAGAACAGCAACCTGTGATCAGACAGCTGCAGGAAACCGTCCAGAGTCACAGAGGTCACAGAGGTCACAGAGGTCACGTTCAACACCGCTGACGTCATGAGGACAGAGAACAACACCTGAGTTTAGCTGCTGTGGTCTAACACATCACACAGGAGAATTAAACATGAACATCATTACAGTGAAATTCTTCATCATAAACATCACACACATTCATCATGGTCAACAGGTGACACAGCAGCTCCTTCATCCTGAAACATGTCCGCTGCTTTTATCAGAGCTGCTTCGTCTCTGCGGAGCTCATTAATCAGCAGCAGGACTCACCTGCAGTCCAGCTGTGTTCAGGAGAATCACTGGATTATAAAACATGAATGATTTCCTGGTTTCGGGGCTTTTTAAGGGTAAAAACTTATTAAATTTCACCAAATAAAATGAAAAACATCCAATTAATTGTCAAATCCATTCATGAAGGGATTTTGGTTCACATTAGTAGGTTGAAGGATTTTAAAGGTATTTAGACTGCAGGTCAATGAAGGGATAGAAGTATATTTAGGGGTGTTAACAGATAAATGAAAGTATTTCACAGGTTTGTCTGCTGGGTTTAAGGTCTTTTTAAGACTTCTCAAAACTGACCATAATTAATAATAAATAGATTTATAAATAAAAATATGTTAATATGCAGCAGGTTGACATTTCCAGTGACATCATCTCATCATCAAACACACGTGTGAAAGGTTTCATCAGCTGTGAACGTGTCTGTCGCTGCACTTCCTGTTCAGAGTAACGAATCAGTGCTGATGATTACATGAGATTTATAAAACAGAACCAGGATGACACACATAATCTATCATATAGAATGAATCTACAGAGTTTTATACATCAGACCCCTGAAGTATCTTCAAAGAGCAAACAGCTGATTCTGACTCAAATCTGGACCCTGAACATCTGTTGGCGTATTTATATTACCTCCAATCCAACACAACATCTCTGCCATCAATTCTACTTTCATGAAGCTTCTACATTTTCAGTTTTTGTTTACGTTGTCGGAAAGGTGATAATTCTACTTTATGTTTATTATTGAGGTGGTCGTGTTGTACTGGAGGGCCTCATGTTGAAACCTGTTTCTAATATTTTGTCCACCTTCATGTATGTTAATAAGGTGGACATAATAAAGTGCTCAGTCATATCATATCATATGTCTGTGTGACCACTGACCAATCAGATCACTGGGAAAACAGAGTCATCATTCTACGGGATCCCAACATGGACAAAAAGTCCAGTTAAAAACTTTTTATGTGCGTCACATATTCAGTAATAGAGACATTTATAATCTTTTACTTTCTTTTTAATATTTGGGAATTATTTCTAGTGTTTCTACATCTTCTATTGTAGTCACGTGATTATGTTGTTTACATTTCACCACTTGTTGCTGTCGCTTTAACCAACAGTACACCATACAGTGGTGGAAAGTACTTAATGCTAGCACATTACAGTAATCAAGTCTGGATGAAACACATGTATCAGAGTCTCTGTCAGTCATGAGAAGAAAAGACAGAATTTCAGCTGCGTTACGTAAGTGGAAAGAGGCCGTCTTAGTGGTTTCTTTAATGTGCCTATCAAAGGAAAGGCTGGGGATCAAACGTCACACCGAGATTCTTGGCTGCCACGCTGTGAAATCAAACAGTTGTCGGGTGTTACTGTTACGACCGGCATCTCAGTTTCATCCAAATTTAGAAGCAGGAAATTTGATGACGTTCCATTTTTACCAGCAGCCAAGCAGGCCTCTAATTCAGTCATCTGATCGTCAGCCCTTATAGACACATACAGCTGAGTATCATCAGCGTAACAATGGAAGTTTATTCCATGACTATGTATAAAATAATAATAAAAAAGCAGAGGGCCAAGAACCGAGCCCTGAGGTACTCCACATTTAACATCAGAGAATTTAGATGTAATATTATTATAACAGACAGTAGGACTTAAGCCAAGAGAGGATCAGACCAGAGACACTAAAAGTACAAGTGAGTCTGTCTAATGGTAAACAGTGATCAATGGTGTCAAAGGCTGCACTGGGATCCAGTAATAGAAGCACAGAGGTGGAATCTGAATCCACAGTAAGTAGAGGATCATTTATCACTTTTGTTAGTTTTATTGTAGAAGTTTGTAACACAGAATATTCACATTTGTTTATTATAATCTGATAAACGAGTCAGGCAAAGGTGAGTTTAGGTATAGTGAGTTTCAGCTCATTGTTTATCTGTCCGGCTGCAACTTTACTGTTCTGGTTCACTCTCAGCGTCTCTCATAGTGTCGTTTTGGGGGCAGGCAGCTGTTTTCAGTGGAAAAGCTGTAAAAAGCCGCCGTACACTACCTGCTCAGCACCAAACAGCAAACAGACACAGTTAGCTGTAGACTAGCTGGTGAACATAGTGGAGCATTTAGCAGCTAAAGAGCCAGATATTTCCCTCAGGAGTTGGTAGAGAGCAAAAACAGAGCTAAAAGAGAGTGAATATTGGACTCACATTCACCAGGTGGACAGAAACACGACTCCAAATGAATGATGATGTTTTTCCGTAACTGCTGGATGTGGAAATAAACAGCTGTTTGCTAACAAGTTCAACATATCAACTGAGAAAGTGATGATGTGTCAGTGTCGTGTTCACTACTTGTTTCTGATAAAAACTAAACATCAGTTAACGCAGGTTTAACATCTCTCTGTTAAACAGAACAGAACTTTCTGTTCAGTCTCTGGGCTCCATCATGAAGTTACATGACTTCTCATAACACCGCTACGCTGACGACACCCCGCTGTTCCTGTCCTTCCCTCCCAAGAGGATACCACCGCCCCAGCATTCATCTCAGCTTGTCGAGCCCACATCTCTGCTTGGATGACAGATTGGCACCTCCAGCTGAACCTGTCCAAGACTGAGCTTCTAGTCCTGCAGGCTCAGCTGACTGTACAGCTCAGTTCAGCCTTGTTATTGATCTTGGGGTTATAGTTGATGATCAGCTGCTGAACACATCTCCCGGTCATGCAGGTTCCACTTTGTACAACATCAGGATGATTTGATCGTACGTGTCCAAACGCTGGTCATCTCACGACCAGACGACTGCAACTCGCTCCTGGTTGGACTCCCAGCATGCAATGTGTGCTGGCTCTCCCGGTGCATTCAAGAAATGCCTGAACACTTTATTCCCTTTATCCCTGTCTGCGTAATGACAAAATGTAAATGTGCCAATAAATAATTAAATAATTATTAATTACTCTCATTATTATATTTATTGTGAAGATAACACCTGAGGTCTGAAGTCCGTCTCATAGCACATATTAACCCCTCGCGTCCCAGTGCACACTTGATGTGATGATGGTGAACATGTCCTGGTACATACGACCAAAGAGGGTGGACACTTGGATTCTGCCTTTATCTTATTTTTTTTCCCCCATTTCCCCTGTGCAATGCATTGTGGGAGCACAGTGCACTCAAACATCCACCAGTCTGAACACCGTCTACTCTGAGTGAACATGAGCTGTAATGTCAAGGGTCAGAGGTCACAGAGAGTTTGACAAAACAAACTGTAGATGATGTAATGATGTTCATGTTGTGTGTAATGAGCTGTGTGTCCGGAGAGCCGGTTATTGTGGACGTTGTGGACTAACGAGCTGCTGCCGTTAATGAGAGCTGATTAACAAGCTGCTCTCAGGTGACCTCATTAACTCTGCTGCTGTCCGTCACCGACAGCTGCACAAACAACTCACTGTCTCTACTACACGTTTCATTCTTTGTTTAAAAATTTGTCTTCTAGGCTCTTGTATAAAATCAGTGTGTACAACTGATCAGTTCTATATTAATAATTTTCTTTGCTGGAGACATTAGTTCAGTCATTTAATCAAAAAGTTAACTGACAGAAAATGAATCAGCAACATTTAAGACATTTTTAAATTAAAAATGCCCAAAAATTCTCTGATTCGAGCTTCAAAAATGTGATGGTCGGTCGGTTTTTCTGAGTTTTCTCTGATAAACTGAATATTTTTTGGACAAAACAAGACCTTCAAATATGTCAGCTTGGACTCTTGGACATTCTAAAAGCAGCAGTGGAAAGTATCCAAGTACATTTACTCAAGTACTGTACTTACATGCAATTTTGAGGTACTTGTACTTAACTTGAGTATTTCCATGTGATGCTACTTTCTACATTTCAGAGGGAAATATTGTACTTTCTACTCCACTACATTTATTTGACAGCTTTAGTTACTTTTCACATGAAGATTTGACACAATGGATAATATAACAAGCTTTTAAAATACAACACATTGTTAAAGATGAAACCAGTGGTTTCCAACCTTTTTGTCTTTTGACGTCTTACAAAAAGCAGTGTGTAGTCGGGGTCACATTTCACATGTCTATGAGTTGTTAACAGCTCCACCAAATAGTGATTTTTCCCTCTAAACTTCTCACATGCTTTCATTTCAATAAATGTTCAAATGATCCAATATTTCAGCAAAAATCAAAGATTAGAGAAAAAGTCCAAAAACTGAAAACAGATTTGTGTATCAGAACTTTGTTTTTTCTTCTTTCCTCTCCCATTAATCATCTCACCACCCCTCAGATTTATCTGCTGACCCTTTGGAGGGGCCCGACCCCTAGGTTGGGAACCACTGGACTAAACTAGCTAACTGTATATAAAGTAGTGTAAACTAGCTCCACCTCCAGCAGCTACAACAGTAACATGCTGCTCTAACACTGATGCTTCACTATTAATAATCTAATGATGTCATATATAATAATATATCAGTCAGAGGGACCAAACCACTACTTTTACTGCAATACTTTAACTACATCAAGCTCATAATACTTATGTACTTTTACTGCAATACTTTAACTACATCAAGCTCATAATACTTATGTACTTTTACTGCAATACTTTAACTACATCAAGCTCATAATACTTATGTACTTTTACTGCAATACTTTAACTACATCAAACTCATAATACTTATGTACTTTTACTGTAGTAGGATTTTTCATGCAGGACTTGTACTTGTAATGGAGTATTTTTACATTGTTGTATTGGTACTTTTACTGCAGTTAAGTATCTGAATACTTCCTCCACCTCTGATATATGTTCTTTAAGAAACAAATTTTAGGGTCTTATCATAAATGTTTGTGTTTAAAAACTAATCAGCTGATGAATCAATATTGGCCTCACAAATTCAAAACCAGTTGGTCAGAAAGTGTATTTGTGTCTTTAATATTCGAACAACAGTAAAATGTGATCATGTTACATCACACAGCACGTCTTTGGTTTTGTGATAAAAATTTATTTGGTATCTGTGAGTAACTACAGTCGTAGTGTTCTCATACATGTCATCTGAAGTTCATCAAACTGATATATATTTATAAAAATTAGAGAAATATAATCTACATACATCTAATACAAAAACAAAACAGTCTAGTGTGAGTCCGCTGGTTGGTTTATTATCGGGGAGTCATAATAACTGTGACAAATGAAGTGCTGGCGAGAAGAACTCCAAGAAGACGGATGCTCAAATGATAATATTATAATTATGAATCTGTGCATTAAATAAGTCTAAAAATAAAACATTCTTAAAAACAAACAACCACCAAACACACAAACAGGCCCAGGTAAAGTTGAAACAACAACAACAACAAGGCGTAATGCAGATGGATCACACACAAACACACACCTGTGAACTATAAAGATGGTTTCTTTGGTTTTTTTTGGTTGAAAACTGAATCAGCCCTCAAAGCCTTTAAATAAATGGTTTAAAGCACAAACAAACAGCTGGAATGTGGCCAAAAAAAAAAAAAAAAAAAAAAAAAAAAAAAAAAAAAAAAAAACAGTTTAAAGACTTCGACATCAGTGCAGATTCCCGGCTGTCATGAACATGTTGACATCTGGTTTCTACCTGACGCACCGAGGGGACACGCGCTGTTCTCACGCCTGAATCTGCCGCCAGTTTCATTTAAATCTATTTTTAACAAAACAAGACATGATTGATCGCTGATGTTTTACTTTGAGCACTTTGAGCCCAGTATTGTCAATATGGACACAAATATTTCAACTCCCTCCCTGTCAGTTGTGCTGAAAGCTCAAAGAGAAATAAACTGATTATAATTAATTAAACTGATTTTCTTTGTCAAACGTGATGTTTGCTGAAATTCCTAAAAGAGTTTCCTTCTTCATAGGACGTAACATTTAATATTAGAGCACAAACAACTTCTAATGATTTGTATTATTTGTGAACTGCATTCACCAGTTTTATAAAAAGTATTTATGACATATTTATCTTGTAATTATCTGAACTTTTCTCAAAATTACAAGATATGAAATATGATCTCTTAACAGTTCAAGATGCTAAATAATAATAAGATTGTTTCATTACTATGAGATCAGATTCTATAATTGATATAAATATCTTGTATTTATAAAATGAAAATTATGAAATATAACAATAATTATCTAAAAATTACAAGATATGTATATTTTAAATAAGAGATAAAGATCTCTGCTTTATGACACAGTATTTCATAATGATGACATACATATTATATAATATACAACAATTATAATATTGTCTTAATTACAAGATCCGTAATTCATAACTATGTTGTAATTATGAAATACGGATCTCATAATTCTGAGATATTTTTATCTTGTAATTACAAGTAAGAATCTTTTGTACTTTTGAAAAAAGATAATTTTATAGATTTTAATCTCATAATTATAAGATGCAAAGTCAAAATAAAACAATCTTGTAATTAAGAAATTGTAGTATCTCAAACTATTACGAGATTGTGTTTCATAATTACAAGATGTGGATCCCGCAATTTCTAGAAAAGATCTGATAATTACAACATCTGTATCTCGTAACTATGAGATAAAAACTCGTAATTATGAGATATACTGTCATAACTATAAAAAACTATCTTATAATTACGAGATCTGTATCTCGTAATTATAAGAAAATCTGTCTTTGATGAATGCAGTCCGCTTCCATATCAACATTAAATGTTTCCACACTGACTTTTAGAGACGATCTGATTTTCTTAAAATCTCAAAAATGTCTCAGGTGACTGTTGAAGTTTCACAAATCAACTGTTTTTAGTTTAAAAACATCAACAGTGAGCTGGGAGGACATTTTAAACAAGCGTCTTTAAGTGCAAACTCTGCTACTAAAATGTTTTCAGGGCAGACAGACGAAGAACTGGAAATGATTTTGGCCCCACAGAGTGAAAATGTCTGGTAGAAAAATGATAGCGTGTTGCTTTAAGGCTAACAATGTGAGGCACAGGTGAATGCTGGCTGTAAAAACATTTTCGGGGTGAATCTGCTGTCAAAGTCAAAAATACAAACAAGACAGAAAAGAAAAGTGCTCAAACAGAAGAGAAGAGATTAGCCGACAGATTCAACATCAGCTGAACACATCAGATGCAAATGGGGAGCAGCTACGTTATCGACTGAAAACAAATGGGTTATCTTTATAATTTATCACCACGGTCATCACTCTGGTTCCCGGTCTGAGCCTGATATTGACAGTCGGGTCACGTTAGCATTAAGGCTTCGTTAGCATGTTGCTACTGTTTCTGTGGTTTGATCTCAGGGAAAGTAAACAGTTTATTCTGATGGTTCTAAACTTCTAATTCTCTCCTCACTGAGTTCATGTTTGTTAGCTACTGCATTAAAGCAGTGGTGGAAGGTAACAGCGTGTAGTCGGGGTCACATTTCAGATGTCCATGAGTTGTTGTATGAGACCCCTAGGTTGGGAACCACTGGACTAAACTAGCTAACTGTATATTAAGTAGTGTAAACTAGCTCCACCTCCAGCAGCTACAACAGTAACATGCTGCTCTAACACTGATGCTTCACTATTAATAATCTAATGATGTCATATATAATAATATATCAGTCAGAGGAACCAAACCACTACTAGGACTTTTACTTGTGATGGAGCATTTTTACATTGTTGTACTGGTTCACCTTCCACCACTGACTAAATCAGTTGGACGACATTAGCTAACAAACATTAGTTTAACATGTACTTTGATGACCAAAGCTTAGTTTTAATCCACTTCTTAAAGCCACACCCTCCATTGCTACTGAGCTGATATTGATTAGCTATCAAGCTAACATGAGTCAGGTTGATGTTAGCTAACAAACAGTTTGCTCTCTATTTGAATTTAGCCTCAGGGTTGCATCCATATTATTTTTAGTTACTGATTAATCCAGTTAGTAACTAAATTGAGTCATTTAATGTTCTGATGACATTAGCTTCAGTTTTAATTTTTTTTTTTACTGACTGCTTTGAATCAAGTCATTCAGATTGCAACATGTAAAAAATGACAAATATGTTTATGGTCTAAAAAATGCAAATAGTGATATTTAGTGATTAACACATAATCAAAGTCATTAATTCATTTTCAGTCAATAACTAATTGTTGATTGGTTATCTGTAATTTCTTCATTACTTGTTAGCTAACAAGCAAACCGGGTCAGAGGATGAAAAACGGGAAATAACTAATAAACTACGTCTGATCACAGTAAGACACTTTACTGTCAGGTGACCGAACTCTGTGAATATCGGGCTCTGACCGACTCTGCCTTCATCATTCTTCCATCGTACCATCTTCCTCCTCACCTGGACTCACACAGGAAGCAGGTCTGGGTTACTTCCTGTCTGTCAGCACATCCTACCGACAACAACTACAGCTCCCATGATTCTTTGAGGAAGAGGCTCATGTGACCTGTAGCTGAACGGTATTTTTATTTAAATTTTGAAAAGTTTCTCAAGTTATTTTCTCACAGAAGGTTTGTGTCATAGTGTTTCTGCAGAGATGAAACGTTAATTTGGGGTTCTTAGTTAATATTCTGACAACGTTTTAACACCTCATTATTTTGTTGGTATTCAACAACTACAACTCCCACAAGTCCTAGAGCATCATGGGATCTGTAGTTGTTAAATGCCAACTTGTTAAAGCTTCCTGTGGAGTTTTTCTTGTAAACAAAGTTCTGTTTAAATTCAGAGTTTCTCACCAAAACTCATTAATAATTATAATTATTAATAAATAATAATTATAATCATAATTAACATGTAGAATGCATTTTCTTTCTCATGAAACATTCCTGAAGTCGATCTTTAGAATATTTTGGGTCAGTATTTGTCTTTCTGGTGGCAGCAACACGGCGGACAACAATCACAAATGTCATCTGTAGACAGGAAGTCATGTGACAACATATCGCCCTTTCAAAACAAAAGTAGAATGTCCAGGTCAGGAGGACTTTTTCTGCATCTCTGTCATATCTTACGTTTAGGATTTACTTTGATCATGAAACATTAAAAATTAATTCTACTTTGTCAAATTAACAATCTGTCCAGTGACTATACAAGAAGATAAACTGATGCCTGTTGTATTATTGGCTGTTACTCAGTTTGAAGTGTTCCTGTTTAACAGCTGAAGCTCTAAATATCCTGCCTGGCCAAAAGTATGTGGACAGCTGAACATGTTCTCTCACACTATGACCTCTATTCATCCACTTCCGACATGCATGCGTTCACCGTCCATATAAGTCAAGGTTCCTGTCGTCCTTTTGCGCTCATGTACCACCGAATGTAACAAATACTGCAAAGAAGAAGAAGCACTTCCGCCGCATGTTGTCACATGACTTCCTGTGTACGAATGACCGCTGTGTGTTGACGTGATCTCCATGTTGCTGCCTCTTTTTTTACTGGTGTAAATCAAAGTGTTTTTGCACGTTACCGCCACCAAATGACGATTAGTGGAATAGTGTGAAACATCGGCAGGAATGTGTGTCGTGTTGTGTTTGCAGGTCGTCACCCGCTCATCAAAACTCTGCTCCACAGCGCCGCTAGTGGTCAAAAACTCCTCCTCAGGGTACCTTTAACTGAGATATACACTCAGCAAGCACTTTATTAGGAACACCTGTGCGATCGAATGTAATCAAATACAACAACTCTGCCATGAATTCTACTTTTACGAAGCTGCTTATGAAGTTCTTAATATCTTGTCCACCCCATTAACACACATGAGGGGGTCATAATGTACTCCAGTATACCAGCAGCACCACCTCAGTAATAAACATAAAGTAGAATTGTCACCATTCTGACAATGTCAACAAAAACTGAAAATGTATAAACTTCGTAAAAGTAGGATTTATGGCAGAGCTGCTGTATTAGATTCTATTAGACTGAACAGGTGTTCCTAATAAAGTGCTCACTGATTGTATATTTATATTTTATCTAAGAATGGAGAGAAAACACCAGTATCATGTTTCAACTCAGAAAGCACCATGAAATGAACCATAGATGAGAAAATAAACTGAGGGGCGGGGCTTCTCTGTTCAACTTTATTAAAACTTTGGGTCTTATTTTGATAGTTTTGTCCATCGTCACTGACTGTGAACACAGTAACGACTCAGACAGTTTGGAAACAAACCAACAGTTCATATTTGGAGGTAAAAGTCATCGCATGTGAGGTTCAAAGTGACATTTTAATGCGAGAATGTAAAAAAATTGTTGATCCTTCATGTTTTATTTTCTTTTCTTTTTCCTCAACTGGTGAGTGACGGAGTCTTTGAGCTCCAGCAGTGATGTTTTGTTTCTCTGTCCGGACTAAAACAGCGTTTTTCTTTCCTGAAAAACTGAAGAACTGTGTGAAAACGGAGTTTTGTAGAAACGCTGCCGAGCCGCTGACAGAACAGACGGTGGCAGTAGCGCTGCGTTTTATTGAAAGAAGAAGAAACACAAGGATAACAACAACAACAACAATGGTGGACGGCTTCATGCGAGTGTCGCGCTGTGTCTCAAATCGCGTACTTCTGTACTTACACTTAACATTTTGAGTACATAAGTGCGTTCACACTGAGAAGTATGAGAAATGCACTCAAAACAGTCAAAAAGTTGAGTGTGGAACTATGGACGCTTCTCGTCCTCAATGGTCGCCATCTTGGCTACGTAGCGGAAGGGGAGGGACCACTTTTCAAACTGGAAATGGCGGCCAGGTACGTTGTAACTACGGTGAACATCGCAGCATTATACAAATGTAAGTTATACATGTGTTTTTTAGCACTAAGCACCACTATACTGTTGTCGGATATAAGCCGTCAGTATGTTTTTTGGGTTAATTTAGCAGCCTGTAATGATTTGGTAGTATGAATAAAAATGCAAATGCTAACGCTAGCTAATGCTAACGCTAGCTAATGCTAACGCTAGCTAATTCTAACACTAGCTAATGCTAACGCTGGCTAATGCTAACGCTAGCTAATGCTAATTTACGATCGTCATTTCCGGTAAGTGCACAACGGCTGTGTTTGATTTGCATTAGTAAGTACATAGTGTACATAGTGTACTAACAGAAGTACGTGATTTGAGACGCAGCTTCGTTCTCTTTATTTCTACTTCGACAGCTTGTTTAGAGTTAAACGTTTCTATCTGCTGCGATAAACTAAATGTCAGGAAGCCGTTTCAAAGTTTCTTCTTTGCTGGTTTTCTGTGGCTGAGTTACTCGTCTGTCCTCTGCACATGCCCAGTAGGAGGAGAATTACGCGTTTGGGCGTTTTTTGATGTGGACGGTAGGTATTTAGCAGGAAACGAGCTGAAACTCCAACACTTGGTTTTTACTCAAAAACTGTGTTTTAGAATTTAGCGGCTTCATGTAAACGTGGACTCAAGTTTAACATGTTTGTTAACAGGAAAGTTCAGCCTGTCGTGGCGAGAAGACGAGAGGACGGCGGGATCGAGCAGCTGGTGGCGTGTTTGAGGTCGAATCGCGTTTTAAATCTTTGTCGTGTACGTTGTTTTCTCTCACATGAGATGCCCTTTTGGTTTGTTTCCAACCTGCCGTGTTGATCCAGACCCAAGTCTTCATAAACAGACCTGAGGAGTTCTGTATATGTGATCCTCCATTTTACCTCGATAAAGGAAGCCAACAGCTATTTAACTCCTGATGTGTCAAGCCCCGCCCACCTGCTGCTCCAATCACAACAACACAATCTTTTGCTATTTGCAGGTACATTTTTTTTCTTTCCTGCTCATGTCTGACAGGCTGAGGAGGAGCGATGACTTCGATGTCGCCACCTCCTCTTCCTGTGGGAGTCCAGACCGTTCACTGCTTTACTACTCCTCCTCTTCCTCTTCCTCCTCCTCCTCCTCCCCTGCCATCACCTCCACCAGCAGCTCAGCGGTGCAGGTCGCCTCCCCCAGACTGTTGACCGCCTTCACCGTGTACTTGGCGTCATCGTCGCCCGACACCTGCAGGTTTATATCAGCGGATGTCAGACGTTGAAGTGAAACAGTAAACGCACCGAACGAGTGAGAGCAACAGTTGACCTCTGACCTCTGAAATGACCAGACTGCAGTTTCCGTCTTCGTCGTAGTCGATCTGGAAGTGTCGGGTCTCTTTGATTGGCTGGTCGTCTTTGTACCACACCACCTCGGGGTCCGGGTAACCTGGAGACACACCGAGACAAAGACGTGACTCTTATTCATGTTTTAACTGTAAATGAGTTGTTTCATGAATCCTTTAATCAGTTAAACGCACAATATAACAAAAGATGGAGTGTGATGACGGTGTGAAGTAGCAAAGGATCATGGGAGTTGTTGTCTTTGCCGGGATAGGATTACTCCAGTGTTCATCATTCAGGATGTTTTTACCCGCAGAGGTCTCCTCCTCTCCAGAACAAACGGACACGCAGATTAAAATCGTTAAAATACTAATTAAAGCTGTTTCACCTAAAAAAATCAATATTTCTCCGATGATGTTTGGTGACCACCGGACTTCCTGGAGGGGCTGTTAGCCGAGCTGCTGCTAACGTTTGTCCAGTTTATTTCTCTGATAACTTAAGATCCAGACGTCCAATGACTAAAATCCTTCTTCCGGCTAAAAGATATAGTTAAAAACCACCTAAATTTATCATGAAAATGTGTCTTAAAACTGAATAAAAGTCCATTTATAACAGTTTGTGTGGAACAACCACAACGCCGATGTATTATCTTGTATGTGTGTAAGTTACTCTTTGGTAGATGCCATTGTAGCGGACAAACACAGCGCCGCCGTATGCATCTGGTGCGTGTTTACTCTTTGGTAGAGGAGGTATGACGCCATCGACAGGAGACCAAATGAAACGGTCCGTTACTTTGATTAAATTACAGATTTCTCTGAGTTTGAACATTGTTGGAAACATTTGGGATAATGTAAGAACACAACTCAACAACATATATAACATAGGTCTAGTTGTTTTTAGACATTTTAATGTGGAATAATTACATATTAGAGCTTTAAGCTAAGCTACTACTGGATTTGACTCATTTGGACGCTGAAGCTTCATATTAGCTTCAGACGGTGGATTCTGTCCTCCATCACTTCCATTGTAAGGTCATTATGATCTTCTAACGGTCAGTATGAACAGGAGGAATGATCATGTTCATGTTCATTTGGGCTCCTGAACGTTGGTTTAAAACAGACTTAGTGAAACCGTCCTTTAAGAAAAGCTGCGAATCAGCTGTGAAAGATGAAATGACAGCTGATCAATGACTGGATCATCGATCCTTCCTACCTTCGATCTTGCAGTCGAAGCGAGCGGCGCTGCCCTCCACCACCTCCACGTCTTTGATGACGGAGCTGAAGGTCGGCTTGCACTCCGTCTTCTGCTCGTACTCCAAACACTCCAGGAACTGATTATCCTCTGAACACACACACACACACATATAATGTACTTATGATATAAATGTTTATTAATGTTCAGTATTTATTATAACGTCTCCTATGAAGACGTGTTTTATATTATTACAGCTGTGTTTGACTATTCATGTTTATACAGCAGCAGTGTTTCAGTTGTTGACTGATAATTAATAAACTCTTTATAGACTGATTATTAATGATAAATGATATTTTTGTAGTGACGTGTAGGTTGTAAAACAGCCACAGAAGGATGTTTTCTGTCGTACCTTCGGTGGGCGAGCCCTTCTTGGCGCTGACGCCGGCCATCATGGCCATGGACGACAGTCTGCCGATGGCTCGAACAGCGTGAGCCGTTTTCTACCAGAGAAGAAGAAACAGTCACATCAAGAAACAAACGTCACTTCTGTAAATAAAGCTGTTGGAGGAAGAGGAGGAAGAGGAGGAGGAGGAGGAGGAGGAGGAGGAGATATTTCAGGCGCCGCTGGTTCCGTTTGGTAAAGATGTTGTTTTGAATCATTGTATAAAACTGAAGTGTTGCTTTTGTTTGTTTGTGGCCTGAGGTGGAATGTTGTTGTTGTTGTTGTTTACCTGCCATTTCCTCCTCAGGATGTACGTCTTCATCCTCTCCTTGGAGAGCTTCTTGGCCTTCATGGTGTTGGTGTCCTGCTTCAGCCAGGGGTGTTCAAAACACTGAGCACAGGTCAGCCGAGCCCTGATACACACACACACACACACACACACACACACACACACACACACACACATACACACACACACACACACACACACACACACACATACACACACACACACACACACACACACACACACACACACACACACACACACATACACACACACACACACACACACACACATACACACACGCACAAACACACACGCAAACGCACACACACACACACACACACACAAACATCATGTTAGTTTTCTCTGTTGGACTATAAACTGGAGCTTGATGGAACAAATTTGTCTCTTTATAAACAATTTAACTTATTTTTTTTTCAATCTGTAAAAACAGACACACAAATCTTTAATGACGACGTTTAACATCAGCTGATATTCTGTTAAAGATGATATCTGGTTACTGATGTTTTCACACGTTATTCAGTAAAATAAAACACTGACACAGAAAATATTATATTCACATGTGTTTCACAGGGTCTGTTGGACTGGACTGACTGCTGTTTAACACACTGGGAACACTGGGAACCATCCTTTAATGTTAGTTTGTCCACTTGGAAAACGTCACCTTGACCACAGTGTTGCCTGATATATAAATACAACATTTAAAAAATCAAAGTAAAGAAAATGAAGTCAAGCTGAGCTACATCCTAAATATCTATCTGCCTCTAATATCATGCAGACTGTTGCACAGACTGAGACGCTGAAGTAATATGAGTAGAGAGACGATCCAGACGCTGGAATGAACTCACTCGTAACTCAAACGGAGACTAAATAAAACTCCAACAGTCCAGTTAAATCATTTCTCTGAGAGCACATGAGCCTCATTCACTGAGAAATATTAGTGACTCCACAGGAATGACGGCAGCAGTTTCACCGTGTCGGACTCAGTCGGTGTTAAACATGCTCGGTGACACACTGTCAGCTCTCGTTATGTGCACTACAAGCTGTCATCTACTCTCTGAGACTGGGACTGTCACAGTGCGTGCACCGTGTGGTATCATCCTCTAGTCTCCTCCTTCTCCCTCATTAAAAAACTCAGAATCTATGAATATGTAAATATATTTCCTTCCTGAAGTTTTCCTGCTGGACACCAGACGTCTCCTCCTCCATCCTCACTGGAGGTCATGGATGTGTTATAAGAGCTGGACTAAAAATGGCGCCATTCAGTCCTCTAGGAACTGCTCGGTCAGCTGGCGTGTACACCAAAAAAAGTTTCTAGCTTCCGCGTTGTGCGACCCACTGAATATGCACAGTAGTGTTTCCCCCGCTGGCCCCGCCCACAAGCTCCCGCTGGCCCCGCCCACAAGCTCCCGCTGGCCCCATAGACTTTACATTATGATGATGTCACGGATTTTTCAATCGCTTTTCTCGGCTTGAGGAAAGTTTTACAAATATAAAACCTCCATGGATCAAAAGTTCATGATAGAAAGAGTCATAATTGACGTTGTTTGCAGTTCGAAGCGTCCTGTCAACAGTTTTACAGACGTCTGTTTTACAGTGGTGGTTTATGGGGAAAATCCTTTTTGGGCTGCAGGAGGATTTTTCGCTGCAATACCGCGAGTGGCCACCAGCGGCGCCCTATCCAGCTCTTATTATACATCCATGACTGGAGGCTTCAGGTTTCCACATCACACCTGCGTAAGTTGCATACTGGACCACGATTGGCTACAAAACTAGTTGTGATGTCACACATCCTGCACGTTGACCCTTAAAATCAGATTTTCAATGAGCTCAGAGAAACTTTCCTCTTTCAGCAGATGAATGAAAACAAACTCAGAGAAGAAGAAGAACAAACATCCGACCGAAGGAACAAGAAGCTTCTTACTTCATGCTTTTCTTCAGCAGGTTGGTGATGAAGTCTTTGGCGGTGTCGGAGATTTCGTCGAAGGCGTCGTCTTCAAAGTCCCAGGTGGCCGAGGTGACGTTGGACAGAGTCTCGTTATCGTTGTCGCCCATGAAGGGAGAAAGACCGCTTAGCCTGAGAGGACAAACACGGGCCAAACTGAGCCAGACTGGACCAGGCTAAAGTTAACTGAGCTACATTTAACTGAAATAATATTAAACAGGAAAAGTCATAAAAAAAAAAATATTTAACTAAACTATTTAACTAACTTTAGTTAAAGTGAAAATTAAATAAATAAACTACTGTAAACAGCAAAGCCTAAAACAAGCCAAACTAATATGAGATGAAGGCTAAAAAATAAATAAAAAATAAAGCTAAGCTTTAAAAAAAAAATTAAACTAAAGTGAAATGAACAAAAAATGAAGTGAAACTGAGCTAAAAGAAGTTTAGATAAAAGGAAAATGAAATAAAACAAAATGAAAGCCAAACCAAGCAAAAGTGAATTAAACAAAATAACATTAAATGACGAGGCTACAGCTAAATAAGGTGAACTGGAAGAAATAAAGCAAGAAGCCAAACTAAACTAAGCTAAGATGAGATAAATTAAGCTAAAAAAAAAAGCTAAATTAAAGTCAAATTAAAGTTATGAAGCAAAATAAATCCAAGCTAAGAGATGCTAAGCTATAAGAAGCCAAACTAATATGAAATGAAGGAAATAAGGCAAAATGAAGCCAAGCTAAGCTAAAAGAATAATAATGACAGGAAAATTAAATAAAACAAAAGGAAAGTGAACTAAACAAAACAAGATTACATAAAATTATGTTACACTAAACACAGATAAATAGGATAAACTGAAAGAAGCCAAGCTAAGCTAAGCTAAGATGAGATAAATGAAGCTAAAAAAAATGCTAAATTAAAGTCAAATTAAAGTTATGAAGCAACATAAATCCAAGCTAAGAGATGCTAAGCTATAAGAAAAAATGAAACACAGCAGAGTGAACTCAATGAAATGAAACAAAGCAAAGAGAATGTAAGTTACAGTGTTTAGTTTAAACTCACAGTATATAACAGATGACTCCTATACTCCACATGTCGGTGGTGTAACTGATGGCTTCGTAGTTGATCACCTCTGGAGCCACAAACTCTGGAGTCCCAAACAAAACCTTCAGAGTCCCGGCATTTTCTGCCAGAATGTCAGACAGAGAGGAAAAGGTTCGTATAGTCACACATTAAACTCTGATGACGCCGACGTTCACAAGGAGGAGTCTGAGGTTACCTAGTCGTCTGGCGAGGCCGAAGTCGATGAGTTTGATCTTGCTGCCGGTCTTGTTGACACACATGATGTTTTCGGGTTTGAGGTCGAGGTGGACGATGCCCTGCTTGTGGATGAAGCTGACGCCGTCGATGATCTGCAGCATGTATTTGATCACCTCCCGCTCCGTCAGCTCAAAGTCCTCGTCGATGATCCGCTCGAACAGCTCGCCGCCGGAGATCCTGGAGGAACAAAGCGCTGCGATGAAGCCGCCGTACACACCTCAAAAACAAAACTATCAGACTATCCTCCCGCTTCTTATGTCTTAAATATGTTAAAGTCAGAGTTAAAAATAACGTCTGTTGATTTCAGGTGCCACTTTCTGATAAAGCATCCTTTAAATATGGCTTAATTAATGGTTAATAAATCATTTATAAGCCATTAATAAGCATCATTTTTGGGTTGCCAGGTTGTTAAAAATCCCTCCTCTCTATCCCACCATCTCTGCTGGGACTTTATACTGTAAAGCTGCTTGTTTTGTTGTGTTGTTCTTCTCTTCTGGATGAATCACAGAGAAATTTAGCAGCTTAGCTTAGCTTAGCTGTGGGTGTAATGTGGCTCCGGTCCGCTGGTCACTTCCTCTTCCAGACTCTGTCGTGTCTGATTCAACAGTGCAATGTTCAGTCTTGTATTTAAAGTATTTAGTACTATGATATTTTAGCGTCTGTTTTCTCTCTCGCTGGTGTGACGCGCTAGACAGGACTGTTTTGGAAAACCCACATTTTACCGTCCTTGAAGGCACCACAACAGAAAATGAGGAAACGTAGTTTGTAGTCTGAGGCGGATCTCCAGATGAGCATATATTACCCACATTATAATGATACAATGCTGGTTGAAAATCAGCAACGTTTCCCTTTAATGCTTATAAACCCTTTATAAAGGATGTTTTACCAGACAGAGCTTTTAGGGACCAGGCTGCTTCTGGAGAGGTACAACGCTGTCTGGTTTGGGTTCAGGACCAGCTGAACAATACAAGACGACTGTATTTCTGTTTTGTGTTTTATGTTTGGACATTTGTATACTTGTTACTAGGGATGCACGATATTATCGGCACGTCATCGGTATCGGCCGATAAAAGCTCTAAAATGAAATATCGACATCGGCCATTTCTTCCAATTATGAGAAGCCAATTTGTTGCCATCTCCTCCGCCACCAGACTGCTTCCCTCAATGGACTGTTTCACCCTGACGGTCCCCGTGTTGCTCCGGTTGGATCCACATGGAGAGCCGGGGCTAACGTTAGTGGTCATGCTGCTGCTAACGCTCTGCTAGCCTCTCAGCTAACGTTAGCCCCGGTTCTCCATGTGGATCCAACCGGAGCATCGAGCCCCGGTTTGTTATTCAGGTTAAAGTGGGAAGAAGCAGCTGATCTGACGGGCAGCTGAGTGAAGTGCAGCCTGCGGAGGAAACACCGGGACCGTCAGGGTGAAACAGTCCACGGAGCAGCTGCTAAGTTCGGCTGCACAGATAGGAAACACTTCGGCTGACAGGATGTACCACTCTGTTTGGTTTATAACGGCGGTTGGTAACCAGCGTATTAGGTGCATTAGCGCCACCTTCTGGTCCGGAGTGTGGACCAGAGATTAAATCCTACACATTAATCCTGTCTGTCTAATAAACTCAGTGAAAACTCTACTGCTGCTCCCACTTGACAGGTTCATTAAAGGTTTAATGCTGAGCTCCTGAACTCCAGTCTTCCTCAGTTCTTCCTTCATATATTGTCTTTCTTGATCATAATTAGTACAATCTATGCTTGCATGTATAATAGTCTCCTCAGCCAGCTGGAAAACAATATGTGCATATATCAGCATCAATCGGCCACAATGAGTTGGAAATATCGGCATATCGGCAAAAAGTCCAACATCGTGCATCTCTACTTGTTACTGATGGTGTGATGGACTGTACAGTGTCTACAACTGCTTCAACAAGTAACAATGTTTAATGTTTTCTTTACGTCTGTGCTGTGACGTCTGATGAATAAAACATTATCTGAACTGAGAGGAACGATGAGCAAAACCGCCTGAACGTAAACAAACTCCCTTCCTGCTCCTCATCAGTTTAGACAGTTTTTTATCATGTTGTCTGTGTTTCCTTCATTTTTAGTTGTTTGTCCAAATAGATTTTCTGAAACAAACATGATGTGTTTCTGCTCAAACATGACGACGTTATGAAATTATCACAACAGCAGCTGGAAAGTGTTTTGGTGTTTTTGGCTTTCTGGTCAGTTTTTATAGAGATGTTGAGACATTTAAATAAAAGCAAAGTGCTGACGGAGAAAAAGAAAAAACAAATAAAATTCTTGTAAGATGAAACAATTATAGTATTTTATATGCATGTGTGTGTGTGTGTGTGTGTGTTTGTGTGTGTGTGTGTGTGTGTTTGATGCCATCTGTCCATCTTTGCTCTTAGCTCTAAAATTAGCAGAGAGGAAATAGCTGCTCACAAATTCCTCTCATAGTTGGCCAGAAGATTATTTTCCGACGTTCTCCGAAGCAAAAACATCTCAGTCTCAGTTTCCACATCAGACTCAAAACAGATAATCAGCAGCTGGACGTTTCCAGGTCTGCAAGAAAAACCCTGAATATTCTTAAAACTGTAAAACGTGTTTTGTGTTTATTTCTAGAACCAAATATTTCACAAAGACGTGCAGATTAATGTCATATTGATTATTTACAGATGATATCATCAGTTACGTTAGCGACTAAAAGTGAGAACGATTCGCTTTGTTCTATTAAAAGAAAACTAGAAGAAATAAAATATTTGTGACAAGATGAGGTTCGTTTGCTTCTGAGCTCAACGTGTTCAGATCAAGCTGATAAAGCGAGAGCAGCTCCTGAAGAGCATCAAACATGGAAGTTATAGAAAAACAGTTTGAATTTGATGGTGACATGTAACATTTATTGTATTTATGGTTTAGCTTCTCCTGCTGGATGTTTCTGGTGCAGCTTTACAGTAACACGACTTTTGTTTGTTTCTTGTTTTTTCATTGGTTAATGTGAACATGTGACCGGGGTCGTAGTTCATTTCAGGTATCTGGTTTTGGAATCCAAAGGGGCTGCAGTCAACCGAAGAAAATCTTTGTTGACTGAAATCGTACATAATCTTCAACTAATCGATCAGTCGCGGGTGAGTTGGGGGAGGGGGTAACGGGACAGAGTGAACTCACATTTCTCTGTTTTGCCTTTAGGCTAACCCATTGTTGCTAACTTTGGGCTAATGAGCTAACCTCCCTCACTTTTCCAGCACTTGGGGAAACAAACGACGTGACCTTTTAGCATTTATTAACTGTTACTCTGTAGTCTGTTCTGTACATTTACTGCCAGACTGACAACTCACCACTAACCTTTTCCTCTGCTTCGCTCACATCCACCGTCACTTTCCCGCCGCTCTTTCCCCGCTCGCTACACAAACGTACTAACCGCTGACCTGTTCCTAAACGGAGTTACGCTACCGATATTTAGCGTTATTTTTGGCATTAAAAAAATATCTTTTGGCCTGGAGGGGGCTCATTGATATTATTACACAAGAAACGCTGATTCAGTAAACGTTGAGTACAGTTGAGAACAACGGGAGTGTTTTGAATACACCCCCGTTGTTCTCACAGGTGATTTGTTAGTCTGTCCCTCCCGCTGCAGGAAATAATGGATTAATCCTGGAAAGTTATTGACGTAGCACTTCTCTCCTTATGAAAGTAACACGGAGATTATTCAACCAATGAGAATTTAGACGGACGAGAACATATCGACCAACTAATCGACCAGTCGACCAGCAGACTGCAGCCCTAGAATCCATGTTGTAGAGCTCTGCGGAGGATTGTCCTTAAACTCCGCTCCTGTAAAACCTTGAAGAAGGTTTGTTCTCTAATCCAACTTTGTCTTTTTATATATTTAGTGATTCTGAACATTTCTGATCATTTGTTTGTAATGTTTTGTTTTCTTTACTGTCATTTCTGTTTCACAAAAAGGTCTTTATTTGGAGAAACGTGATGTCTTAAAGGTATTCGAGTCATTACTCCAGCCTGTCTATGTGTGCATATCAGAGTAGGCTGCCTGTCCAGCAGTGTGAGGAAGCGTCACCTACATCTCGAGCACCATGACGATGTCAGACTTGCCCTCGAAGGCGTCGATACACTGGACCAGTTTGGGGTGATGGAGGCTGTTCATGATGCCGATCTCCTGCCGCACGTTCTCTTTCTCCTTGGCTGAGTACGCTTTGATGAACTTCCCCGCCCACACCTTCTTTGTAGCCTTTTCCACCAGCTTGAAGACCTGACCGAACTTCCCCCTGCGACCCGAACGACAGGAGACACTTTAATACTGAGTATCTGCCAGTAACAGCAGCGGCAACCAGTAACAGCAGCAGGAACCAGTAACAGCAGCAGGAACCAGTAACAGCAGCAGGAACCAGTAACAGCAGCAGGAACCAGTAACAGCAGCAGGAACCAGTAACAGCAGCTGTAACCAGTAACAGCAGCAGGAACCAGTAACAGCAGCTGTAACCAGTAACAGCAGCAGGAACCAGTAACAGCAGCAGGAACCAGTAACAGCAGCTGTAACCAGTAACAGCAGCAGGAACCAGTAACAGCAGCAGGAACCAGTAACAGCAGCTGTAACCAGTAACAGCAGCAGGAACCAGTAACAGCAGCAGGAACCAGTAACAGCAGCTGTAACCAGTAACAGCAGCTGTAACCAGTAACAGCAGCAGGAACCAGTAACAGCAGCTGTAACCAGTAACAGCAGCAGGAACCAGTAACAGCAGCAGGAACCAGTAACAGCAGCAGGAACCAGTAACAGCAGCTGTAACCAGTAACAGTTCTTTAATAAAGGGGAGCAATCAGTGCGTACAGGATGTACCAGGACGCTCTGAGGGTTCTGGTCTAGAGGTTTAGGTTTTTATATCCTTGGGTCTGCATTGGTCACACCTGTTGTCCGTCCTC
Source organism: Thunnus albacares (assembly GCF_914725855.1). Lineage (NCBI taxonomy): Eukaryota > Metazoa > Chordata > Actinopteri > Scombriformes > Scombridae > Thunnus > Thunnus albacares. Next base: position 32,348,643 of record NC_058116.1, on the reverse strand, counting down.
TTCATCTTTAGCCAATTACACCATTATAATTTATCTTCGTCACTCGTTGTTGGTCAAAACTCTTCAAGACAGGTTTTGAGCTGAACTGGATATTCACCAGCATTTTCAGTTCTTATCTAGTTACGTCCCCTTTATATATATATATATATATATATATATATATATATATATATATATATATATATATATATATATAAATATATATATATATAACTGTTGGGGATCATTTTACACTGTTATTGCCTTATTTTTCATAAGTTATTCTTGTCATTTTATTTCTTGAACTCCTCCAGACTGTATTTTTTAAAGGTGAAGACTTAAATGCAGGCTCAAGCAAACAAACACACTCAAAATGTATCCAGTGTATGATTATGATTGTTTTACCGTGCTTCTGTACTTATATCGTAATTAAATTCAACACACTATTACTTATAATGTTTACGAATCACCTGCATAGCTTAATATAGTCTGTTAGCTCACCATGACACCACACAGGCTCCTATAACACCATCCAATGATTACTAATATTATGTTCAAGTGAGATTTTCATTAAATAAAAACACAAAAGTAAAGAGGATCCTTTGTAATTTTTTTTAGTTATACACATAATTTCTAGCTGTTAGATTATAATACAGTATTCAGAACTTTCTTTATTTAATGTGGAAAAAAATGAGACAAAAACTGTCGATGAAATATTATTAAAAAGGCAGAAAAGAAAATCAAACTTGAGAAGATTAGATTCTCACTGGTGGGTTCATAGAGTATTTTTTTAAAGTATGTGGATGTACTTTGCACATTGGTTTTATGTATCTATCTAGCCTTTTCCATTTTATTATTTATTGATGTAATTAATTTCATTATTATTATTATTATTATTCTTTTTTATATGCTTTAATGGGTGTGAAGAGATAATGGGGTTACTATGGTTCAGAGAGTCTATCTGGCTCAGGTTAAGTCGAGTGTGTTCTGTATAAAAAATTTTTTTAAATCTAATAAAAAAGATTTACAAAAAAAAAAAAGAAAAGTCTTGTGATCACTTGTAACAGCCACAGATTCTGGAGCCTTTCCACTCTTTGCTAAATGCGTCAGGGACTATTTAGCTGACTAAAAAGACTGAATAACTACGAAATATGATGATTTAGTCCCACTGGCCGTTATACTACAGAGGTAGAATCACATGATCTGTTCACCTGAGGATGGTGAGGTGATCGGCATCATGAGGAGATGATTTAAGCAAGAAACTGTCAAAAAAATGACTTCGGCTGTTATTTTAGGAAGGTGATGATATGTAGTATATGTGCAGATTTACAGATAAACAATTTTACTTAAAATAAACAATGAATACTATTTAATACGTTAATATATTAAATGTATTTCTTTCATTTTCTTCAATTAGTTTAAGAAACATTATCAAAGTGCAGCAGCTCCTGTTATGTCAGATAGATTAGATTATTGCTCTTTTGGTCTTGTGAAGCGTTCGACTGCTGCTGCGACGCTGTTCACCAAACAAGGAAGAGAGAACATGTCACTGCTGTTTGAGCTGCTCTCCATCTGCTCCCAGTATCTTCTCTGAGGTTCTTTTACTTTTAAAAAAGCTCTTAATGGTTTGAAACCAGCTCACATTTCATTTTATAATCCCTCATGAGCTCTCAGATCTTCTTCTGCTGGTTTTTAAATACACACAATTATCCGCACAAGAAAATAAGCAGCGCAGCTTTTTTTAAACTATGCTCCAAAATTACAGAATACCGTCCGGAGAGCTATAATTATATTTTAAACGACAGCTGAAAACATTTTTATTTAATCTGGCTTTAATTAATGTCATTCTTACTCATTTTTTTTACTCATTCTCTTATCTTTTATTATTCTTACTGGTCTGTTTTTTACTTCACGTCTATATTTTATCATCTACTGTCTTGCTGTTGTCTAATTTTTATTGTGTGTTTGGCCTTTTGGTTTTAATGTGTTGCTATTTTTATTCCCACCTATAACCTCTTCCACTCCAGCTCTGCTCTGAAGCAATTCAATCGCTGCAGCCTCTAAGCACAATGCCCAAAAAAGGTTTTTGTGCATTTTAACGGGACATGTGAGCCGCAGGTTTGACTCTGACAGGACTTCCTGTCTTGTTTTCATGTTTACCAGCGATCAGAGAGCCACATGATGATAATAATAATAATAATATGAATATTTGGGAACTTGTCGTCTGTGTTGAGATGTTTTGTCCCTCTTTACTTCTGTCTATTATTATTATTATTATTATTATTATTATTATTATTGTTATTATTTTTCTGTGGCCAGACCAACTCCTGCCCTCCTGCCTCACACATTCATGCCCCTCCTCCTCCTCCTCCTCCTCCTCCTCCTCCTCCTCTCAGCAGAAGCTTTACACTGGAAGTTTATTTTCTACAGAAGCACAGGTGCATTGTGGGTGGAGTGTGAGTGGGCGGAGTCTTACGTTCCCAGCCTCTCCTCCACGTCGTACAGCTCCTTCACCTTCGTGTCTGTTCTGATCGTCACGTCTCTGTAGTCTGGCTCCTTCTCCGAGTCTGACACACACAAAACACACAAGGTCAAAGGTCAAAGGTCACTCCAGAGTGATGTCATGTCGTGATGTCTCCTTATTTGATGTGATGTCATTTCATGTCGTGTCATGTGATGTTTCACGATGTTACGTTGAGTCATGTTAGATTATGTTATGTTAGATAATATCAGGTAAGATATAGTGTGTCCTGTCATGCTTCAGTATGTTGGGTCATGTTGTCATGTCATGGTGTATCATGTTTCATCTCATGTTATATTATGGGATGTTATATCATGTGACCCATGTCAGTTGTGTTATATCATGTTAGATAACAGTGTGAAGTCCTTAGTTTTACTGTGTTTGTGATCTCGTGTATCTGTGTTTCTGTGGCGTTGTGTGGATGTTGTGTGGATGTTGTGTGGAGGTTGTGTGGAGGTTGTGTGGATGTTGTGTGGAGGTTAATCAGCTGATGCAGTAAACAGACGACCATCTCAGATCAGTGAACAGGAAGCCTGAGCTTCGTACCGTCATCTTCCTCCTCGACCTCCTCCTGGTTCTCTGTCAGAGGAACCAAACAGCAGGTTAGCTTAGTTAGTCTGTTTAGTTCAGTCACATGACTGCAGCTCAGCCGTGAGTTCAGTTTAGTTTAGTTTAGTTTAGTTACAGTTTAGTTTAGTTTAGGTCTTGATTACTCACCATCGTTGTCCACCACGCCGACAGCGACGGGTTCAGACTCGGCGCTCGGCTCTCCGACCCCGTAGATGTTCTCTGCTCGGATACGAAACTTGTACTGACGGTCTGGCAGAAGGTTCTAGAGAGAAACGACACAGTAAATATTTAAGTTTTCCTTCTCGGCTGAAGCTAACGAGTTTCTCAGACGTCTACAGGTGTAGTCGACACACCTGTATGTTGTAGGAGGTGCTGTTGCAGGACACCAGATGTTTCCACTGCTGCTCCACTGAGTCCCAGATCTCCAGGTTGTAGGACTGCACGGCGCTGCCGCCGTCGTAGGTCGGCCCGTACCATGACAGCGTCAGACTCGACCGCCGTATATCTGACGTCGCGGGGACCTTCGCTGGCGGGTCCGGCTTATCTGGGAGGGAAATAAAAAAATCTCTCCAATTATTTTCATTTTGTATTATTTCATATTTATATCTTTAATTTATTTCTATCTATTTCATTCATTTTTATTTATCATTCATTTTGATTAAGTTTATTTATATACTTGTATTTATTATTATTATTATTTTGTGTTATCATTGTATTTTTATTTTCATTATTAGCTTATTTATTTAGTTATACTTTTTTATTTATTTTGATTTACTTTTTGGTTTATTTATTTTTTTATTTCTTTAATTCATTTCTTTTTTTAAAAAATTGTTTATGTATTTGTTTTTAATCATCTTATTTTTGATTTTTGAAACAGGAAGGAGGATACGATCAGAGTCTCAGTGTAAACGTCCTGTGCAATGTTGCTGCTTTTAGACTTTAACAGAAATATGTTTATTCTTGCAGTGATTCCTCTCATGTCTGTACAATAAATAGTTAGCTTAGCTTAGCATAGAGACTGGAAACAGGGGGAAACTGCTAGCCTGGTGTAAACACTACATACAAGTTGTGCTTTTTTGGGGGGGAGGGGGGTTATTATGTGTCATTGAGCGGTCGATATCTATTTAAATGTTATGTTGAACAATGCACGTTTTGGCATCTATAAATGTAAAAATATGTTTTTTGAGGGGATATTATTGTTGTTGTTAATGTTTATAATCAGTGTGTTTCTAAAAACCTGAAGATTGTAGGAATGTGCTTTTTTCCTGCAGTTCTCTGCTTTATTTCAACATCCTGACACTCCGATACTGACAAACCCTGAGAGAAGCTGCAGAGACCCTGGATGCAGCCGAGAGGAGGCGGGAAGAGCTCACGCCACTGACTGAATGACCTGCAGGAGGTCACATGAGGTCACATGAGATCACATGAGGTCACACTGAAGCACCGAACAGACTGGAAACATCTGTAACCTGCAGGTGACACTGTATGTGTTTATACCCTGCAGCTCACACACACACACACACACACACACAGCACTGACTGCCATAAAAGGCATCAAACTGCAGTTCAGAGTCTGAAAGGTCAGGTTCACAATTTTCCAAGTCTGTCTTAAACCAGCAGTCAGGTGTCCATATGAACAGTGAAAGAGCTTTCCCTCGCTGTAATCATTCCTCCTGTTCATACTGGATATTTAAAGATCCCCTTCAAATGTGCTTTAATATAAGTGATGGAGGCCAAAATCCAAAGTGTGTCCACACAGTCATTTAGTGCAAAAAATGTGACACAGGAGTAGATTCTCACTCCTGTCCTCGTCGTCTTCAGGCAATGCAATGATTCTGATGTTTGCTTTGCTTTTCCGATTACTTACAGATCTGGGGTCCGTTTCACAAAGCAGGTTTAGTGAAAACTCAGGGTCTGTTAACCCTGAAATGAGGGAAACTCTGAGTTTTCCGTTTCAAAAAGGGAGGTAACTCAAACCAGAGAAAGAGGGATAACTCTAGCCTGTTTCACAGAGAGGGGTAACTTAAGCTCTCGGTCAGTTACCGTAGCAACAGACTCTATGAACCTAACCTGGTCGGGACCAGGTTTTTCTCAATGAACCTCGAGTTTCTCTCAGTCTCCGCCCTCTTTCAGAGCCACACACTCCATTTGATTTCCTTATTCGTTCAGTCAGCAGGCGAGTTTTGGCGTAGCCTAGTTCTGCCGTCTGTCATTTAAAAAAATCATTAAAAAAAATCAGAGTCAGTATATTAGAAGTCCATTAGGCACAGTAACATTTTTCACTAACATGGCATGTCCTTTTGATAACGATCCCGTGGATGAAGGTGCAGCATTACTGCGCAGAGAATTAAATATTCGTTGAGAGATGGTTATCAGTCCGCGCATAGATGTTCTAGCATTTCCAGACAATTATCTTTTTGAGACCGTTTCACGTCACAGTCCATCATCTACATACACAACCTAATCCGTCCTTACATTTGCAACATTACCAATCGTAATCATGCTCTCACATCCCAGCAGATATTGTGTGTTGCGCTGCGTTTCTTTGCAAACGGAAGTTTTTTGTACAGTGTCGGGGCCAGCCACTGGCCTTCCTATGTTCTGGCTTAGGGCCAGCTCCTCTGCCTCCGTTAGAGGTGGCGGTGCTGGACCACCACCCGTTTTACGGGCATCTGCCTTCTTTCTGTTGGCTGAGTAGAAGTCTGTGTTAGTTTAAATAGGATTAATTATTTAACAGAACATGATGTAGATGAGAAGACATTTATGTGTGTGAAACCAGCATTATGTTGGGGATAAAACAGCTGCTCAGTCAAACAGCCACTTAATATTTACTTTACAATGTAAAAAAATGATCAAAGTGAGGTTCCCCCATGAGATTATGTCGAGGTCTCACCTGTTTGAACAATGTTTTTATATTTTATCCTAAACTGCTTCCAAGTGCGCTTCTCCCTCGCGGGATTGGACCTAAATGAAATAAATTAATAGGCGACCAATCAAGCAGTTTTCCTCAATATTATTGTGATTACAAAGGACTACATTTAAACTTACGCATTGACCCGAGCAGCGATGTTCTCCCACGCCGTCTCCCTCTCTTTTGCAGCTGCAGCGGTGTTGCACTTCTTTTTGAAAACATGTTCAAACTCGCCGTATTATCGCATTAAGATTTCTAATTCTGGTGGGGCGAAAAACGCCGCCCTCCTCTTCCCCGTTGCCATGGTGACTCGTTGAATCGGGGCTCCATTGATGCTGGCTTTTTATAGTTGTGGTGCACGCGCTTAACTCCAGGTGAAACTACTCCGAGTTGATTAAACTGACTCAAATCAGCTGTTCTGGAACCGGAAACTCAGAGTTTCCTATCTCAGAGTAGATCAACTCAGAGTTCAGGATTAGACTCAGAGTTTGTTGAACCTGCTTTGTGAAACGGACCCCAGAACAACTAGCATTATGTTCAAAATAAACAACACAAATACCTGAACATGCTGCCGGTCACATGACACATATACCTGAACACGCTGCCGGTCACTGCTGCTATAAACTACCTTTTCCTCTCTGGTAGACACAGGGTGCTAAAATAATCCATTTCCAGCAGCTGGAGAAAACAACAGACGAGGCTTTTCTTGGTCTTGAGAAGCTGCAGCATTTAGTCTGTACTGCACGTTTACTGCCAGACCGACAACTTCCTGTTAACCTTTTCCTCTGCTCCGCTCACATTCACCGTCACTTCTCTGCAGTTCGCTCTCTACGCTACGCTGGCGAGAGTTTCCAAGGCAACGACACAGACGTTGATTCACATTTTGCAACAGCACTGCACAGAGGCTCCAGAACGCTATTGATTTCCAAATTAATGGAAATACGGCTTTATTTTTGGCATTAAAATTATTAATTTTTGCCTGGCAGAGAAAATTATTGCCTTAAATTGCCTTTTTGTTGCTGTGTGTTTACTTTATGAAACCTTGCCAAGTATATGTAGTTATCGTTTTATAAAAGCAATAAGCCATGAGAGACTGTGGTTTACAGTGATGTTAGACACGAAGCGGAGCAGCTTATTGTTCTGGAGAGATTCCATCGCAAACTTGGACCTAAAAAGTGGGACATTTTGCAAAATAACCTTCAAATAATCTTCAGAAAAGACTCTAAAGAAGAGGTAACAGCATTAGGAGGAAATATCATCTTTGGATATATTTCTTTAAATCAAAACAACTAGCTAGCTGTCAACTGCTAACTGCTACCTGCCACTGTTACCAACCTTCCCAAGGAGAAACTGCATTGAGGAAGCTAACAGAAGAGTTATTTTGTGAAGACAAGAAGAGAAATTAAGGGGCCTTGTTGGTGGTATTCTCTCTCTCTCTCTCCATGTGTGATAGTGGCGCGACCAACGTTTGCAGCGTCCTCTCCTAGTTCTGACTATGCAGTGGCATTGTGTGGAGTGCAGAGGAAATATGTCTATGATCACCAGTTTCTTTTGGACATTCAGAACAAAGACCTTTGCTACGAGAAATACTTGCTGGGAGCTAAATCAGCTGAGCGTGCTTGAGAGGAAACATCGAAAGCGGTGCGACAGGACGCGGAAGCGGAGCAAGCTAGGCTAACTGTTAACCCATACAAACCGGCAGTTTCAACAATCAAGTTGCCTAATGTTCACTCTCTGGATAGCAAAATGGATTATAAACCCATCAGTGCTGGTCAGTCTCACTGTTTACATCCAACTTACATCCACTTTAATGCACAGAGCTGCTAACTGCTCGTTCTTTTTTGTTTTGTTTTTTTTTACCTTTTCTGTTGTTGTTGCACTGCTGTGGGCTGAAAGGAAAAGCATTTTGTTTGTTTGTGTATGCAAATACACAAGAAAATGACAATAAACTAAATCTTGAATCTTGAATCTTTATCTGCCCACAAGAGGGCCTCGTTTCCTCTCTTCAAGCTTTACAGCTGCATTACTTGAGTACTATTTTGAGGTGCTTGTACTTTACTTGAGTATTTCCATTTTATGCTACTTTATTATATCATTATACTTGATTACTTCTCAGATGAAGATTTGACACGATGGATAATATAACAAGCCAAAAGAGGCTGAGAGGTTTGTTACCGACGATGGTGAGGTTGAGGGCCGCCTGGCGGAGGCCGTAGCTGTTCCTCAGCTCGATGGTGTAGCAGCCGCAGTGTTCCTGCTGACCGCTGGAGATGGTGAGTTTACTGCTGCTGTCAGTGCTCTCTATGGAGATATCAGCCGAGCCCTCCTGGATCTGCACACACACACACACACACACACACACACACACACACACACACACACATTAATGCTAATGACGTTACTTCTTTTTAACCCTAACGTTACTTTTTAAACAAACATTACGATTTAATTCTGATTTAACTTTTTAAACTCTAACGTACTTTTTAATCTGTAACAATACTATCTAATGCTAACCTCACTTTATAAACTAAGATTACTTTCTTAATGCTAAAATTACTTTTGTAACTCCAACGTTACTTTCTTAAAGCTAACGTTATGCTATGTTGCACTTTTTTACTTTAATGTTACTTTTTTAACTGTAATATTACTTTTTAAATGTGATATTACTTCTTTTACTCCTGTTACTTATTTTACGCTAATGTTACTTTTTAACTCTAACATTACTTTCTTAAAGCTTTAAGCTTTTTTTTTAATACTAACATTATTTTTTAAACTCTAACATTATTCTCTTAATGTTAATGTTACTTTTTTAATGTTAGCGTTACTTTTTTTAATGCTAACGTTACTCTTTTTTAATGTTAATGTTACTTTTTTTGATGCTAACGTTACTTTTTTTAATGCTAACGTTACTTTTTTTGATGCTAACGTTACTCTTTTTTAATGTTAATGTTACTTTTTTTAATGTTAGCGTTACTTTTTTTGATGCTAACGTTACTCTTTTTTAATGTTAATGTTACTTTTTTTGATGCTAACGTTACTTTTTTTAATGCTAACGTTACTTTTTTTAATGCTAACGTTACTCTTTTTTAATGTTAATGTTACTCTTTTTTAATGTTAACGTTACTTTTTTTAATGTTAACGTTACTTTTTTTAATGCTAACGTTACTTTTCACTCACTGGTTTCCTGAACTTGAGCCAGCTGCAGTTGATGGGCGGAGCTCCGGAGAACTTGCAGAGGATCTCCACCTTCTGTCCCACCAGGATCTTCATGTCTTCTGGAAACTGCAGGATCTGAGGAGGCAGAGCTGCACCACACACACACACACACACACACACACACACACAGATCAATAACCAATCATCATCAGCTCATTTCATTACTGATTGATGTTCCAGAATTTAAAGGAACATTCCAAAAAAATAGAATATAGACAGTTTACAGACTTCAGGACTGAGTGACAGACAGATGTTTCAGACCTTGTTTGGGAGGAGTCTTCGCTGTCGGTTTCTTTATTCTGGCTTCACCTGGTGGAAACACAAAAACAACAGAATCAAACCTGTTACCCGGGTTACCGGGCGGACACACGCTGCCATGTTGCAGCTCAGCTATCCAACTTTATAAAACATTTTTTGCAGGGCAGAGAGAGAAGCAGCAACATATACAGAGAAGAAGAAGAAGAATGTCAGAGCCTCTCTGACGGCCATATATGGACATTCTAAAAATAGTTCCAGGAGGCCAGAGAGGAAGAGAAGAAGAATCCTGAAATGCTGTAAAATGTTCACTCTTATTCTGTGGAAAGACAAACATGAAGAGGTTGTATCAGACGGAGAGCATAAATCAGTCTGAGTCACGTTTTGTCCCGTTACACCGCTACACCGCTATTACTACATTACAACATCTATTCTACTGTTTACCAGCAGTGGAAGAAGAATTCAGATACTTTATTTAAGCAAAAGTACCAATACAGCAAAAATAAAAAGTAAAAGTCCTGCATGAAAAATCCTCCTGCAGTAAAAGTACATAAGTATTATGAGCTTGATGTAGTTAAAGTATTGCAGTAAAAGTACATAAGTATTATGAGCTTGATGTAGTTAAAGTATTGCAGTAAAAGTACATAAGTATTATGAGCTTGATGTAGTTAAAGTATTGCAGTAAAAGTACATAAGTATTATGAGCTTGATGTAGTTAAAGTATTGCAGTAAAAGTACATAAGTATTATGAGCTTGATGTAGTTAAAGTATTGCAGTAAAAGTACATAAGTATTATGAGCTTGATGTAGTTAAAGTATTGCAGTAAAAGTACATAAGTATTATGAGCTTGATGTAGTTAAAGTATTGCAGTAAAAGTACATAAGTATTATGAGCTTGATGTAGTTAAAGTATTGCAGTAAAAGTACATAAGTATTATGAGCTTGATGTAGTTAAAGTATTGCAGTAAAAGTAGTGGTTTGGTCCCTCTGACTGATATATTATTATATATGACATCATTAGATTATTAATAGTGAAGCATCAGTGTTAGAGCAGCATGTTACTGTTGTAGCTGCTGGAGGTGGAGCTAGTTTACACTACTTTATATACAGTTAGCTAGTTTAGTCCAGTGGTTCCCAACCTAGGGGTCGGGGCCCCTCCAAAGGGTCAGCAGATAAATCTGAGGGGTGGTGAGATGATTAATGAGAGAGGAAAGAAGAAAAAACAAAGTTCTGAAACACAAATCTGTTTTCAGTTTTTGGACTTTTTCTCTAATCTTTGATTTTTGCTGAAATATTGGATCATTTGAACATTTATTGAAATGAAAGCATGTGAGAAGTTTAGAGGGAAAAATCACTATTTGGTGGAGCTGTAGGAATCAGTCGTTTCTTGCAGTATTTGAGGTGTTTTGTTGTCTTCAGGCTTCGCTGGCTGTTTTATCAGAAATGTCAACAATGAAGCTGAAATCAGCTGCTGTTTGTTTCCTTTACAGACGAGACGTCACAACAATCACATATTCATGAATTTACAGGTTGAATCTTACGACAAAATACAAAAACTCTCTGATTCTCTGATAAATCAGCGTGGTGCGTTCAATGACTGTCTGTATACACTGTATAAACGTGCGATAAGTGAATCTGTGAGAGCCGTGTGTTTGCAGGTTTATATTAAAACTTCAATAAAAATATCTGAATAATAATAATAAGTTAATACTCGTCCTCGCCCTCCTCCTCCTCCCATCACACAGCATGGGAGGAGGAGGAGGAGGGTGAGGAGATAAGAATAGCAGAGAATGAGAGCCACATTTAATAAAGCTCACAGTCGCTGCTGTAATGAAGGATTGAAGGTCGACTCCCTAACAGCCTCCATAACTCTGTCATCACACACACACACACACACACACACATCATCACCTCCTCGCTGGGTCCACACCAACTATGTGCTAAAGGCTTAAGGAGCGTTTGATTTGTGTATCGCTGTGAGCCAGTTGTGAGGACGGAGAGCCGGAGGGTCACTCAGTGCAGCCGACTGGACTGGTCAGAGCTGCTCTCTGATTGGCTGCGTTTCTATGGTAACCAATAAGCACACCTGCTGGCAGGTGACAGAAGGAGGAAGTGGTTTGGATCAGTTTGTGAAGCCGACAGAATGAATTCAGAACAGGAGCGTCTTGATCATCTATCGACCATCTCTGAAGTTTCCTTTGAGTTGCAGATTGAAAGTGATGCTTTCATGTTATTTGGTCAATTTTAAGGTCTTTTTTTACCTCTTAAAAAGCACTTAAACTGTGCAGATAATCCATTAAAATACATTAGAGATGAAAGCTTCCTCTGTCATGTCCAGACTGTATTTCAGACCTAATGAATCCCTGTTTTAACCGTATTTTCAGCTCCTCATCAGTGCCGACTGTGATGTGTTTACCAGCAGAGCAGATGGAAGCTCAGCAAGTCCAAACTTCACTGCTAAAAAAAAAAAGTCCAGGAATGAGTTGTTGTTTCCTGGTTTCTGTGTTTTAAAGCAGCTGCAACAAAGAGTCAAACCTGGTTCAGGCTGATGGATGAGTTGAATCCTGCTGGTGTTTCTGCTGTTTGGACGTCAGTAAATGAGCTGAAAATATCTTTTCATGCAGCCGAAAAGGACACGGAAAATGTTCAAAAAGGAGCTGCAGTAACACACACAAGAATTTATGCATGAAAATAAATCGAAGTTGAAGGTCTCCTGTGCAGGTTTGGACCTGGTTTTGTTTGTGTTTTTCTTCAGGCAGCTGTAACGGAGCAATGAGCCAACAAAAGCACAGAAGAAGAAGAAAACTAAAAGCTTGTAAACATGGATGTAAACAGCGGAGACTCTCGACGGACCGCTGCGAGGATCATGTGACCGACTGTTTATCATTTAAAGATTTATAACAGACATCTTTATTCTGTTCGCCGACCGATGAGACAGAAACTAAAATAGTTTAACACTGAAAGATCCTTTGATAAACTAAACAACATGTTTGCATGAAAAGTCATCGAGCCTCATGCAAGAACTGTGTCCACACAGTCATTTAAAAGTCTGTGTGAAGCTTCTCTGAGGCTTCAGCAGTCTGAGTTCGTCATATCAAGTTTCCTCAGACTGTGTTTCCCTGTTGAGCTGCTGTGGAAGTTTAGTCACAGATTTACTGGAAATGTTGTGAGTAAAACTTGCAGGTATTTAAGTGTTCACCAGATGTTTCTGTCAGTAATAAACAGCTGCAGCTGCAGTGTAACATCAGCTACTGTAATATTCTCTCACATGACGCCTCTCATATATCAGTCACAGAGCGTTTTGCTTTAGAAAGACGTTTTTTATCTGATGGATTCATGTTTCCTGATAGTTTCAGCTCCTCTGATACTTGACTCGTATTTAAAGACGTGTGTTTAATGACATCAAGTCTGTTTTTTGCAAAATTTGAAACAGGAATCCCCCAGGGAACTGTCCCGGGTCCCTTTCAGGTTGTATATTAACAACATGTACGCTGACGATACAGTCGTCCATTTTTTATTTATTTCACTTTTATTTAACCAGGAAAAGTCTCATTAAGATAAAAAACCTCTTTTACAAGAGCATCCTGGCCGAGACAAACAGCAGCACAATTAACAAGGTTGCAAACATTAAAAAACAACAATTTACCATGAAAATAAAGAATAAATTATAGAATCCTAAAATATTAAAGTATAAAGTAATATAAAGTATTTGTTGCAAGTCATCAACATAAGGGATCAAACAGGAGCAAAATGAGCCAAAACATCTGCAGCCAGATGTTCCTACGAGTCATTTAGAACCACTTTAAATGCGTCCAGTGAGACCAGTGAGACCAGTGAGACCAGCTCCTGAAGATTCAGGTAAGTTTGCGACTGATTCCAAACACACGGAGCAGCTAGAATAAATCCTGGGAGACAATAACTGCATTTATCTGAAAAAAACCTGTGATTCTGTTGAACATAAACCAAAGTATAATTTCTAAGAGTCAGTTTCTGTTTTCCATTAAAAAGCTGCAACAGAATCCTTGAAGGTTAAAGGTCAATGAGTAACAGAGGTGAAGTGTTTCAGAATGCTAAACAGATTTGTAAAATGATGAAGGTTAACCAGCTGTTTCAAGATGATAATTAACTGCTTGACATTTGACTTGTTCTCACATCTGTCCAGTGGTTTAACTTCCTGTTTCCAGGCCAGCTGATCACTGATCACATCCATTAACTGTCTTTAACAAGCGAGTAACGTTTCATCTTTTCTGCGTTTTAAGTAAATACAACGTAAAGCTTGTGTTTAAGTGTTTGGAGACCACAGAGCTGCAGCTTCAGCTTGGTCCTGGAGCTCCTGATCTACTGGATTCACTTGAAATATGCTGCAACAAACCTGCAGCTATGTTACTGGTTTTACTGGTTCATCTTCTTATTGCTTCACTGTTTTAATCTCTCATTTTCACAAAAGCCCTTCCAGAGACGAGTGCTGTCACTATGATGCTTGTATCAGCTGTTTGTCTATATGCGCTGCATCTGTCACATAAACCATAAATAAATAAATAAGACGACTGCAGACAAACGGTGACGTTCATCAGGCTGAAACCAGAGATTTACAAAGAGTTTGTGATGTTAAGAGAAGGAAAAACAAATGTACTGAGTCATATTCTGGAGTTAGTTTGTTTCTGTCATGATGTAAAAACATTTTTACAGTTAAAAATGTTCCGACGTGAAAGTGGAAACGCAGCAGCAGGTTGATTTACAGCTTTCATGTGTTTTTCTCTTTGCTGTAGAGTTTTACTCAAAAAAAACACATTTAACATGTTTGTTAGACCTCGAGGACAAACGCTGAACATGAACAGCAGCCTCAATAAAACTTCACTTCATTATTTAACATTTTACTTTCGCTAACTGATGAGTTTTTTTGTGCTGTTTCCTGTTGGATGAGTTTTGTTTTATTGTGATGTTGTAAATCCATATTTCAGAGGATTCTCAGACAGAATAAACACACACTGAAGATTTAGTTTATGGGTTCAGTAATCTTTGATTCATTCCCCAGTTTGTTTTCTTCTTCGGAGCTTCGCTGCAGTTCATTCTCCGTTTCCTGTCATCCGTCTACTGTCAGAATAAAAACTACAACACACAGCAGATACACTTACAGTCACTAAAAACACAGCAACCAGCCCTCAACTCAAACTACAGATCTGTGGTTTGATCCCTTACGGAAAAAACACATGTGAGTTATCACATGTGAAGTGCTGTTTCACATGTGATAACTCACATGTGATGCATTCAGGGGCACATGTGGTTTTCAGACGTTTCACATGTGACGCTATCCTTTTCACATGTAACGTTTGCATTCACATGTGAAATCAAAACATCACATGTGAAATGCTTCGGTTCACATGTGAAAGACTGAATTTCACGTGTGCTTTTTTTTTCCGTAAGGGATCATGTGACTCCAGAACGACACGTAGCAGCGTTTCCTGTATCAGCAGGATGACATCATCCGCCTGCTTTCTGAAACACGTCACTGTTGATCAATCCTGATGTTCGATGATGTGACGGCAGAGAAACACGTGGTTACTACTTCCTTAGAGTTAGACCACCGTCATCGTCATGGTGACAGTAATAACCACGGGGGTTAAAGGTTAGGGGACGCGGTTGGACACAGGAAACGAACAGCGTTTCCTGTTGCCTCCATCCAACCTCCTCTCATATATAAACGTCATGTGACCTGCAGCGCTGCTCCACCTCAGTTACTACGACAACTAGATGACAGCTGTCACTCAAACGTAACTATAAACTGACATTATGACCTGTTGTTGGGAGAACAGTCTCTGTTTTTTATTTCCTCTCAGGATGAATTATAATAACTTTGATCCTCTGATTTTCCATCCAGCAGGATCGTCTTCGGTTTCTGCGGAACTGAAGACGTCCCATCATCCTCGGCTGCGCTCTGTGTTTAATCTCTTTCATGTCTGTTCTTGTGTTCTTGTTAAACATCATCAGTCTCAGATCAACAGTCCACATCCAGCCAAGTCCGGACCAGATGAGCAGGAATGTTCCGTCTGTTCTATCGAGGACACTTTGGGACGCAGCAGACAGTCAAGTCTCCCAGAATGCATTGCACACCAAGTGGGCCATTTCCAATCTAGCATCATTATGTCACTTTATGTCGAGACAGTAACATTTAGATTCAGTTTATCTAAAATAAACCAGTTTGTAAACGTGTTCTGATGTTTTCAGAGATGTTCGGGCGCCGCTGGCCGGACGAGCAGCTCGTCAATTGGTCTAATAATTGTTGCTGCAACATTAATTTGTTTGAACATGAGGCTCCAGATGTGCAGACATCACCAGCTGTCAGTCGGGTGCAGCAGGTGTGTCGAAGCTGACGGCGAGAACGCGGCGGCGTCTTCTCGTCCACTCAGGAGTTTGTTCTCCTGAGTGGACGAGTCAGAACTCGGTGTCCTCTGCATGAGAAAGGCCTTATATGTGCCTCACACAGCTGCAGACTCAGAACGTGTTTTAATCAATCATGTGACCGAGTTTATGTTCTGTGTTTATGTAAATAAATCTACGATCAGCTGATCTATATCATCGGACACAAACAAACTGAAAAATGATGACAGACGCGTCCACATACTTTTGGCCATTTGTGTAACTGCAACTCCCAGAAACAAAACAACAATCTGGAGCCAAAAACTGCAGCAGCAAAAATGTTTTTTTTTACATTATGTATTAAATCAGTTGATCTTTGTGTCGTGAAGACGACGAGCTTCTTAAAAGGAAAACGTCTTCGCTGCAGAGTTTTAATCTGTGCTGTGAAGTAAAACAACGTCTGAGAGAGACAGACAGAGGAGGGAGAGGAGAGGGAAACCAGGCCTTAAATGGAAGTGTGGGAGAGGAGCCACGAGGAGCTCTGAACACCCTGCACTTCCTCCTCCTCCTCCTCCTCCTCCTCCTGTCAGGTCAGATCTGCTGTTAAAGCTCTGCAGGTTCACCACTCTGTCCTTTTACATTCAGTTCAGTTTATGAAGCTACATCAACTTCAAAAACCACGAAAACAGTTCAGAAAAGTTTTAGTTTCGTTTTTTCTTGTGAGAGCATTTAAATCTGTGAGACAGATAATAAATAAAATAACATTTAAAATACAAATAAAATACAACACATTGTTAAAGATGAAACCAGTGGTTTCCAACCTTTTTGTCTTTTGACGTCTTACAAAAAGCAGTGTGTAGTCGGGGTCACATTTCACATGTCTATGAGTTGTTAACAGCTCCACCAAATAGTGATTTTTCCCTCTAAACTTCTCACATGCTTTCATTTCAATAAATGTTCAAATGATCCAATATTTCAGCAAAAATCAAAGATTAGAGAAAAAGTCCAAAAACTGAAAACAGATTTGTGTATCAGAACTTTGTTTTTTCTTCTTTCCTCTCCCATTAATCATCTCACCACCCCTCAGATTTATCTGCTGACCCTTTGGAGGGGCCCGACCCCTAGGTTGGGAACCAGTGGACTAAACTAGCTAACTGTATATAAAGTAGTGTAAACTAGCTCCACCTCCAGCAGCTACAACAGTAACATGCTGCTCTAACACTGATGCTTCACTATTAATAATCTAATGATGTCATATATAATAATATATCAGTCAGAGGGACCAAACCACTACTTTTACTGCAATACTTTAACTACATCAAGCTCAGAATACTTATGTACTTTTACTGCAATACTTTAACTACATCAAGCTCATAATACTTATGTACTTTTACTGCAATACTTTAACTACATCAAGCTCATAATACTTATGTACTTTTACTGCAATACTTTAACTACATCAAGCTCATAATACTTATGTACTTTTACTGCAATACTTTAACTACATCAAGCTCATAATACTTATGTACTTTTACTGCAATACTTTAACTACATCAAGCTCATAATACTTATGTACTTTTACTGCAATACTTTAACTACATCAAGCTCATAATACTTATGTACTTTTACTGCAATACTTTAACTACATCAAGCTCATAATACTTATGTACTTTTACTGCAATACTTTAACTACATCAAGCTAATAATACTTATGTACTTTTACTGCAATACTTTAACTACATCAAGCTCATAATACTTATGTACTTTTACTGCAATACTTTAACTACATCAAGCTCATAATACTTATGTACTTTTACTGCAATACTTTAACTACATCAAGCTCATAATACTTATGTACTTTTACTGCAATACTTTAACTACATCAAGCTCATAATACTTATGTACTTTTACTGCAATACTTTAACTACATCAAGCTCATAATACTTATGTACTTTTACTTGTAACAGAGTTTTTCTACACATTGATCTCTGACAGCTGATTGGAAACTTCCAGCTTGAAGTTCAGAGTCGGAGATAATCAGGACTTTGTCTCTTCTAGTTGATGAAAAGAAACTACAGAGGTTTTAACGAAGCCTTCATCATCATCATCATCATCATCATCATCATCATCATCATCATCATCATCATCATCATCCTGAACTCACTGAAGCTCCTGCAGGAACATTTTCTTCTCTGTGAGCTTCGTTCCAACAAACTGAACGTCACAAACTCTTCAGCCTGATGAAGGTCACCATCATCATCACCATCATCATCATCATCATCATCATCATCATCGACGACCCTTAAACGTCCATATAAGGTGACGGAGCGTCATGATTCTCCAAATCCATCATTCAATTTGACTTTCAAGTGTTTTGAACGTGTCTCAGCAGTGACGACTGTCAGTCAGCTGTTAGAACCGTGTTATTAACCTGCTGTTTCGGTGGATGTTAGGTTGTAGCTCGTCGAGCGAGGCAGACGTGGAGAATCTCTGATCCTACTTTTGGTTTCGAAGGTTGAAATCGAATGTTTGTTTCTGTCGATTTTCAATTTAGAATCGAAATCGTGACACTTGTAAATAAGATCCGCTCTGTTTGTGAACGAGTTTCATTCACCAGAGAGAGAAAAAGACGAATCAGAAACCAGCAAACATGAATCCATCAGAGCAGCTCTGTGACAGAAACAAACAGGAAACACTCTGATATGAGAGGCGTCATGTGACAGCTGTTTATTACTGACAAACATCTGGCAGCTGATGATGATCACATGATGAATGTTAATTTAATAATTTAAGTTAAAATGTGAATAATTTATGTTTGGATTAAAATATCTATTGTTATGTTTATGAAGATGTAGAAGTTATATAAGAGCTGATTAAATGTTTTTGTTCGTTAGGATCATCACTGCTGGTTGTTTAATTAATACTGAAGACTCGAGGCTGAAGGTTAACGCGACCAATGAGGTCTTTATAATTAATGTATATTTCATGCTGATGGTTTATTAGCTGAATGTCTGTATGAGGGAAACTGTGGAAGATTTATTTTGTATATTTTATTTGTTTAGTGGAAGCAATAAATGCCAGTATGTGTTTTTAACTTTATTCTACACGTCCTTTAGTTTTATACTGATGTTGGGAGTCGTTGGTCTGATTTGGTACAAATTACAAGAAAAAACAGATAAAAGTGTGAAGTTGGTTCAGTTGATAAGTGCTGATTCATTATATTTGGGTTCATAGTTGTTCATTTGCAAAAAAAAATGCAATAAATTAAAGTTTTAAGAATTCTTTAACAAGGCAGTAAATCACGTTTTCAGTTTGTAGTTTTGATGAATATTAATTTGTTTCTTATAGAGTCTTTAAGAACGACTGTAATATACTAATGAAACTAACTAAACCAACTGAACACTTAAATACCTGCAAGTTTTACTCACAACATTCACAGGAAGTTCATATAAAACTACAGCAGCTGTAAAATAAAACAGCTTCACTGCACCAAACTGTTGTTCTTTAATAAATAATGATGCTTTAATTTGTTCGTTCATATTTTCCGACATGAAGAATATATTCTGTCAGAAACTTTAACTCAACACAAACAAACAGCGAGTGAAGGAAGAAGTGTTGTTAATAAAGTTTCATACAACACTGAGCTGAAGGCTGCAGTTTATTTCTCCTTCATCTCTTCTTCCTCTATAATCCGCCTCCTGACTTGTGATTTTTGCACTTTTGCAGCTGTCCTGTAGTGAGACTGATGGTTATTTTCATGATAAATTATTCTTATCAGTTTCACAAATAATCAGTTCATAGATAAAAGAACAGCAGTTTGATCACATGACACAGAGACAAACATTCAGCAGAATCAGTGACTTCAAACGATTATTTAAAGGTTTGTTTTCTGTCAACCAGCTGATCGATTCATCAACAGTTTCAGTGAATAAACTCTCAGGATCGACGTATCAAACTGAAGCTCTCAAACACCACAGAAGAAGAACATCGAACTGTTCGTCTGGAGCAGGAAGTCACTCCCAACTGGACCAAAGTTGTCAGAGTGACGCTTGTTTGGTTCAAACTTTCAGGACAAAGAGCTCAAACAGAAACTGAACCTCACGTCCCTCCGGCTGCTGAAACCGATCAATCTCAACTTATTACAACAGCTCAAATATTTTAATAAATCGTATTATTATTAATTCAGGCGAGAGATGCTGTTCACACGCGGTGACGGACGGACGGAGCGTCTCTACGTAAGAGGACGTCTCACTCTGTCTGAAAAACAGGACCTGGATCTACACGCCGTATAACATCTGTATGTTAACATCTGTATGTATAACGGTCCAGATATCCTTCAGGGTGTTCGTGAGAGTTTATACGTTGATTAATTGATTATCTGGTTAACAGAGATTTTAAAATAAACCTTTAAAGAATCATTTTACGTCACATATTCAATGAAACTGCTAAATATTTGACTTGATTCAGGAGTGATTTCCTGCTCTGAGAAGCTCCACAAATACAGCAGAGTTTCTGCAGACAGACGTTCTGTTTATGGTCCTTAGGGTGGTGGTGGGGGGGGGGGGGGGGGGTGGGGGTGGGGGGGCAGGAAACAACAGGGCTGATGGGAAACGTGGTCTTAATGCAGAGAGGAGAGCAGTAGTTTACCGTTATAGGAATAATAATCTGACAGTGATGTACGCACTGATGTTTCCAATGATACACAGAGCGGCTTTAAAATAGCAGCCGTGTGTGTGTGTGTGTGTGTGTGTGTGTGTGTGTGTGTGTGCAGTGGGAACCAGTGATCCCAGGCTGCAGCTCCTTATTGGGACAAAAGGAAAGAGGCTGCTGCTGCATATTTTGGAAACTCACTCTCTGAGGTCGGAGTCGCCTTCTTGGACTTCTTGTCAGCCGGAGAGTTTTCTGCCGGATCTGCAGAGACACACACACACACACACACACACAGTTAGATATAATATAATGTATATACTGTGAGATTTATCACTAATAGCAATGCTGGAAAGTAACCAAGTACATTTACTCAAGTACTGTACTGATGTACAAGTTGTGAAGTACTTGTACTTTACTTGAGTATTTCCATGTGATGCTACTTTCTACATTTCAGAGGGAAATATTGTACTTTCTACTCCACTACATTTATTTAACAGCTTTAGTTACTTTTCAGATGAAGATTTGACACAATGGATAATATAACAAACAGTAACATGCTGCTCTAACACTGATGCTTCACTATTAATAATCTAATGATGTCATATATAATAATATATCAGTCAGAGGGACCAAACCACTACTTTTACTGCAATACTTTAACTACATCAAGCTCATAATACTTATGTACTTTTACTGCAATACTTTAACTACATCAAGCTCATAATACTTATGTACTTTTACTGCAGTACTTTAACTACATCAAGCTCATAATACTTATGTACTTTTACTGCAGTAAAGGATCTGAGTACTTCTGGGAAACTGTAATAGTGCACAAACATCCTGACAAACCGTTCTCTGGTTTCCATTTATATATATATATATATATATAATGTATATAATTGTAATTAGAGCTTCAGTAATCAATCGATTCCTCGATCGAACAAAAATTTTTAATTTTTAAAGCAAAAATGCAAAAGTTTCAGCTTTTTGAATGTGATGATTTAACACTTTATTTGTCATATGTGACAGTACAGTGATTATCTTTGGTCGAACAAAAAAGTAAGATGTGACCTTCTAACGGGTATTTTATACGACGTAACAATCACTGAAAAACTGAATCAAAAGCTGAAATGAAAGCATGTGAGAAGTTTAGAGGGAAAAATCACTATTTGGTGGAGCTGTTAACAACTCATAGACATGTGAAATGTGACCCCGACTACACACTGCTTTTTGTAAGACGTCAAAAGCCAAAAAGGTTGGAAACCACTGGTTTCATCTTTAACAATGTGTTGTATTTTAAAAGCTTGTTATATTATCCATTGTGTCAAATCTTCATCTGAAAAGTAACTAAAGCTGTCAAATAAATGTAGTGGAGTAGAAAGTACAATATTTCCCTCTGAAATGTAGAAAGTAGCATCACATGGAAATACTCAAGTAAAGTACAAGTACCACAAAATGTACTTAAATACTGAACTTGAGTAAATGTACTCAGTTATTTTCCTTCGTGCGTCCGACAGAACGAAGCTGTGAGAAAATGTCTCCAGCTGAGCTGAAACAGCTGGCGAGGACGTCCATGTAAATAAACACACGTATGTAACACGAGTAGCGGAACACGTCAGTCCCGTATGAAGACCTGAACCTGTCCCCCGTCCCCCCCCCCCCCCCCGTTTCAACTCTTCATCCAGGATTCCTCTAAAACCAACAGTCTGAACTCCCATGAGCCTCAGCTGTCCATGAACGCTCATACATTCCTGTTTCCAGTAAAGCTTGTGAGATGTTTGATAGATACAGGGCCGTGTTTGTGTTGATTTATTCTAATTACAGGAAACTCCGACCAGACGGAGGCTGCTGAGGAATCCTGGGAGCTGAGGAGGAGGAAGAGGAGGAGGAGGAGGAGGAGGAGGAGGAGGAGGAGGATCTGCTGTTTCACTGTTATTCTTTCTCTGCTGTGTTTATGGAAAATGTGCGACTTTTATCAGTGTTTAACAGGCAACAACGCGGCATGAAGCTGACAGATATGAACACACAGAAACAGACGAAGGTTTAACGGAGGACGTGTTCAAAGTTCCTTCGGGGTGTTTTTAGGTTTTTTAATCTCACTTCATCGGACGACGCCGGACGCTTGTTTACACATTTCTGGACACGGTTGACTGAAAGCATCGAGACAAACAGATGGCAGCAGAAAAGATGAAGATTAATAGTCGAATTAAAGAGAAAAGATGGAGTTTCACTGGGGTTTTCTGGGAGTGTGTTAGAGGATAAACTGGTGTAACTGGTTTATACAGCAGCGGATGTTAGATAATGTGAGATTCTTACCGTCTACTAGAACCATACAGGAACATTCAGCTTTGCCTGCTGAGTTCTCGGCTCTGCATTTATACTGGCCTTCGTCCTCCGGCAGAGCTTTGTCTATGGTCAGAGAGCAGAGGCCGCCTGCAGCACAAACACAAACACACACACACAAACACACACAAACACACACAAAACACACACAAAACACACACAAACACACACAAACACACACAAACTGAGATTAATCATCTCTTATGTAAGAGACACGGGCAGCAACAACAAGCAATACAGACAAATCTATCACAACCTCCCATTAGTCAATATAAAATAAAATAAAAACATGAAAACATCACAATAAAAGAGAAAATAAAAGCATCATTTATTCATGTTTGTCACAAAAAACACAGAAGAAGAAGAAAACTATGTGTTTTGCTACATCATGTCTCCCAGTATGAAGCTAATTGTTCCAGTTCATAACTTCATGTATTTCCTGTAATAATCACTTCCTGTTAAGAGTCGTTTTATCAGCCAATTAAACATTTGTCTCCGTTCATTCATGAGTTATAAACCTAAAATATTTAGGGGTTAATACACATTTTAGACATCAGACAACATGGTGGTGGTTTGCATTGTGGTTTCCAGTGTTTCCAGTAAACAGGGAGATGTTTCTATCATAGTGGGATCAAACCAAACTCCCTCCATCTCTGTGAACTGGTTCCATCCATTCACACCTTCCACTCCTCCTCAGATATAATCATCCCTCCTTCATTTATAAAGACATGAACTCGCCTCGTTTATCTGAAGTTTATTACAAACGCTGTGATTTATGTTAAAAACACGACAGCAGAAGAAGCTGATCCTGATCCTGATCCTGAACCTGATCCTGAACCTGTTCTCATCACGACTGCACGAACCTCCAACCTGGATCACAATCTCACATTCCAGTTGGCAGGCGACACGACCGTCCTGAGACTCAGCGACGACGACAACAACAACAGACGACGACGAGGCTTCATACCAGCGGCGAGCAGCGAGAGAACATCTCCATCTACGGAGAGGAAGACGACCTGGTCCTGAACCCGGAGGAGACCGGACCACAGGGGGGTGAGGGGACCACATGACTCCTCCAGGAACCTCAGCTGGTATTTATGCTTAACGTGATGCTGTTATTAGTCTCTGGAGACGTCTCCAAACTAACTAACGTGACCAAACTCTTCATGATGAAGCAACATGTCACTCAGAGCAGCGCTGTGACTCACTGACGACAACGGAGGAATCAGATATATCAGGCTTGGACAGTTTATGTGTGTGTGTGTGTTGATGCCGTCTGTCTGACTTGTTAAGCTGCACACTGTTCTGCTAATGTTAAGCTAACTGTTAGCTGCTGCTTGTTTAACTTAAAGGACTTTTCACAGTTTCTCCAGTCGTGTGTTAAAGCAGCAGTCAGGTGTCTTTGATCATTCCTCCTGTTCATACTGGATATTAAAAGATCCTTCAAATGTGTTTTCAATGCATTTAAAAGTCTGTGTGAAGCTTCTATTCAGCTTCAGCAGTCTGAGTTAGTCATATCAAGTGGATATCTGACACATTTACAGTCTTTGTGTTTCCCTGTTGAGCTGCAGGTGGAAGTATAGTAACAAAAAGAGGAACTTTGGCACTAAAAAGACTGTAACGTTGAAAGATATCTACTTGATTTGACTCATTTGGACGCTGAAGCTTCATATTAGCTTCAGATAAACTTTTAAATACATGTTTGCACAGGAGGAGGACTGTGTAACGAGGTAATATTAACGTTAGCATTGAACATAAAAGTATTTTGTTTTCCGATCCGGAATAATCGATCACTAAAATAATCGACACTGATGTCATGACTGTGTTTCTGCAGCTGTCTGCCGGCGTTTCAGTGACCTTTGATCTTTAAGATGTGACACAGTGTCCTCATTATGTAGGACACACACACACACACACACACACACACACACACACACACAGAGCTGGATCAGGGGCTGTCCTGCAGACTGAAATAACAGAGGGGGGGATTACTGCTGTCTGACACACACACACACACACACACACACGCATGCATGCACACGCACACACGTGCACACACACACACACAGACAGGGAATCCTCAGGCAGTGCCCTTATTTGTTCATAAATACAACACACACACACACATGTATGTACATATATAGCGGCTGCACCGCCGAGCCGTTACAGACTCATCAGAACACCAGACGCTGATTTATTCTCACTTTGAACAAACAACAACAACAAATATTTTGATGTGTCTTAACATGACGTCAAAGTCCCTCCTCTTCCTTCCTTCATCATCATCATCATCATCATCTGATTAACCGCAATGAATCCAAAAGTAACTCACAAGTCAAAACTTTTTTTTTTTTTTAAATCACCTCAATAAATTTGCAACCAACACAAAAATGGCTCCAACGTTCACTGATAAAAAACAGAAGTCGAAGGTAAAACTGAAGATCTGAAGGAGAGAAGTCAACTAAAGCAGCAGAGGCTCATGGGTATTGTAGTTTTCTTAACCATCGGCCAAAATGACAAAACCTGATTTGTCTTGAAACTGGTCAGAATATAAACATATAGATTCTGTTCAGTAACATCAAGGAGATCGTTTCATTTTCAATAAAGAAACACCTGCTATATAATAATATTAATATATTAATATATTAATAATGCTCTGAGAATGAATGTAAAGTCATAGAAACTAAATTAATTTGTTTAAATTCAAAACAACAACATCGTCTTATTCAACCTCCTGCTTCTGTAGTCAAATAGATGGACAACAGTCAATGATCAATGATCACACCCGTTTAATCCATATTTAATATAAATTAATCAGACATTTAATATCTGTGAATCAAATTCCAAAAACCCAAAATTCATTTAACAGTTCTTGTAACCGACTGATTTTCCTAAAATAAGTTTGGCTTCAGTTTCTTCGTCAGAACTGTTGATGTGTCCGTTTACTTTCTCCCACCGTCACTGTGACCACATGACACACTCGGCTCAGGTTTGACGTACAGACCTGAGACAGTAAAACCAGACCTGACCCCATTAGACTGAGTAGACTTTGTGCTCTCGTCTGACTCGGGTCCCGGGTCGGGTCCCGGGTCGGGTCGGACTTTAGTGGACCGGCATGAACGAAGCAGAAACTCTCAACGCTCTGAGTTCAGTCAAAACTAAACATTAAAACTTTATTTACACCTTAATGCAGGTGTAAATACATCAGAACACGCTGTGATCTCAGCAGGTCTGTACAGCTCGACCACATTAAGAAAAACATCGGTCCAGTAAGCTGAACGCTCACTTGGCTCTGCCTCTTCCTGCCAGCTACAGAAAGCCCCGCCAAAAGCAGCAGCTGTTATTTTTTTTAACCATATGCTAACATGCTAGGCAGCTAACTCGCTAATGTTATTCTACAACTCATGCTAACGTTTGCTAACGAGAATCAATATTATTATTTGTAAACAGGAGAAGCAAACAGAGAGTAAACATGAGTAATGAGCCGATGTTTGTTGTTGTTGTTGTCATTGTTAGTAACACTT
This sequence comes from Thunnus albacares, assembly GCF_914725855.1. Classification (NCBI taxonomy): domain Eukaryota; kingdom Metazoa; phylum Chordata; class Actinopteri; order Scombriformes; family Scombridae; genus Thunnus; species Thunnus albacares. The sequence goes on along the minus strand of NC_058116.1, from coordinate 32,322,318 downwards.
TGCTTCAAACCCCCCCCCCCAAAAAAAAACAGAGTGGTACATCCTGTCAGTTGAGGTGTTTCCTATCTGTGCAGCCGAACTTAGCAGCTCGTTGACGGACTGTTTCACCCTGAAGGTCCCGGTGTTTCCTCCGCAGGCTGCACTTAACAAACCGAGGCTAACGTTAGCTGGGAGGCTAGCAGAGGCTAGCTGGCTGTGCTTCCCTCCGGTGGTGCCTCGGCTAACGCTCCGCTAGCCTCCCAGCTAACGGTAGCCTCGGTTTGTTATTCAGGGTGAAACAGTCCGTGGAGGGAAGCAGTCAGGCTCTAAACTAGAGCTGCAACTAATGATTATTTTCATTAACGATTAATCTGTTAATTATTTTCTCTGTTAATTGATTAGTTATTTGGTTAATAAAATGTCAGAAAATGGTGAAAAATGAAATTCAGTGTTTCTTCGTCTTGTTTTGTCAAAGATCTTCAGTTTACTGTCACAGAGACCAAAGAAACCAGAAAATATTCACATTTAAGAAGCTGAATCAGAGAATTTGGTCAAAACTATTTATTGATTATCAAAATAGTTTACGTTTAACTAATACATTAATCAACTCATCGTTGGACTAAACCATCTGCTTATTTAAAATCCGCCTGATCGAGAGAAAACAATTTAAAAATAATGTGATTTTCACTCAACTAATGATTATTTTTATTTATCACCTAATGTGAAGATTATTTTTTTGGATAAATTAATTAATCATTTGGTCTATAAAACATCAGAAAACAGCAAAAATCCACAGTATCCTAGAGGACGAGGTGACTTCATATTAAATTTACTATAATCAAGACGAGACAAGCAGCGAATAATAAAACAGACTGTTTGCTGTTTATTACTTGGAAAAATGACTTAAACGAGTAACTGATTATCAAAATAGATTCTTCCACTAATCACTGCAGCTCTGATGTATATTTACAGGACTTTAGGATGTAAAAACTTTGAATCTAAACATCTCAAAAACATATCGGATCACAGATAGAAACATAATGATTAAACAAGTCACAAATTCATTGATCAGTCAGTTAATCGTTGATGTTGTTTCATAAGCAGGAAACCTTCTCCGGTTGCTGTTTTTATCTGTAGTAACACTCAGCTGTAGTGACGTCACTGTGATGTCACTGTGATGTCACTCCTCCTTTCTGACATTTCATTTGACTTTACAAACTGGAAGCGTTTTAATATTAAAAACATGTGACATTAATGAAGTATTGATCCTCACTTTGACATCAATATGACATCACTATGACATCATCATGCCGATGACAGAAAAGTGATGTGACTGTTAAATGTCTTTTTTTTAAAAAACATTAAAGCCAAACGTCTCTCTCAGCTTCTCTAAAAAGAATATTTGCTAGTTTTATTTGTCTTTTATGAGAATAAACTGAAGATCTTTGGGTTTGTTGGACAAAACAAGACATTTAAAAACGTCACCTTGTGGACATTTTTCACTATTTTCTGACTTTTTATGGAAACAATGAACTGACAAAAATACAATAATCAGTTGTGAGAAGTGAATGAATTCATGGTGGTCCTCACAAGTACAGTAAGACAGACGAGTGTGTGTGTGTGTGCGTGCGTGCGTGTGTGTGTGTGTGTGTGTGTGTGTGTGTGTCATGTAAAGTGATCTGTTCCCATATGAAATACCAACAACAGTCTGTCACACATCACATCCTGTCTCTCTCTCTCTCTCTCTCTCTCTCTCTCTCTCTCTCTCTCTCTCTATTGTTTCAGATCTGGTTTCTATTAATAGAATCTGAATCCTGACGTCCGTCAACAGTTGTTCAACACAAAAACATGTTTCACCTCCTTCAGCTCCAGCTGCTCAAACTCTCTTCAAACTTTATTTCACATCCTTGTGGACGTCTCAAAGTTTACAAAGATGTGTGTCAGCTGATGTGTGTGTGTGTGTGTGTGTGCGTGTGCGTGTGACCTCTGACCTTCGTTAGCGAGGATGATGAACTTGGACGGTTTGATGATCTTCCCGTCCAGCGTCCAGCTGACGGTGACGTCAGAGGTCGCAGCAGCAGCGGCGAGGCGGCACTGCAGCCGGAGCCGCTGCCCGTCCAGCACCGTCACATCGCTCGGCTTCTCCGTGAACTCCGGCGCCTTCCCTCCTCCACCTCCACCTCCTCCACCTCCTCCTCCTCCTCCTCTCAGCGCCGCGGTCCCACCACCTCCTCCACCTCCTCCTCCTCCTCCGACAACGCTCTTCTTCTCGTTAATCCCTCCGGCCACGCAGTTGTTCACCGCCGCCTTGCCGCCATCCCCGTTCTTCTCCGGGGTCGCCGGCTTCTTCTTGTTAGCGAGGACGGAACGGAAGTCGGCGTCGTTCTTTACGGGCGTCCCGGCCGGTTTGTTGCCGGCGGCGGCGGCGCCCTTCTTTCCCAACACGGAGCGGAAGTCCACCTGCTGCGGGGCGCTCACCTTACGATCCTCCTCAATCTTGGGTTTGACACCCTTGAGGTTTGCCTTGAAATCCATCTGGTGGCGATGGCGTTCGTGGGTGGTGGTGGTGGTGGTAGCAGTGGTGGTAGCGGTGGTGGTAGCGGTGGCGGTGGCGAGGCCGGCCTCCCTTGGCTCCTCTCCCGGGTTGTTTTTGGTGTCGCCGGCTCGGCGTCCCAGCAGCGAGCGGAAGTCGAGCTGCTGCGCCTCCCTCTGTCGCAGCTCCTCTTCACCGCGCTCCCTGGTTTCCACGCAGCGTTTGAGGAGGCCTTGAGGAGAGTCCTGGTCACCCTCCTTCTCCTTCTTCTTCTTCTTCTCCCTCTGCAGGTGCAGGAGTTGCGGGTCCGACGCTCCTCCTCGCTCCTTCTGCTCCTGGTTGGCCTCCTGCCACTGCCGACTGACACTGCTGCTGCTGCTGCTGCTTCTCCGTTCCACGCCTCCTCTTCCTCCTCCTCCTCCTCCTCCTCCTCCTCCTCCTCCTCTCAGCGCCGCGGTCCCACCAGCTGCTCCTCCTCCTCCTCCTCCTCCTCCTCCTGCTGCTGCTGCTGCTGCTGCAGGGCTGGACGAACAAGCACAGAGACAGATGGAGAGAGAGAGAGAGAATAAACAGAGCTGGGTTAAAGCCCCCCTGGAACAAGAGGACAGGCTCCGCCCCCCTTACAGCAGCGGGGAGGGGGGGGGGGGTGAGAAAACGGACCCCGACCCAAAATGTTCACGTTACATCACGAGTGACTCGACTGCCCTTATACGGGCATACACCCAGAACAGACTGAACACACACACACACACACACACAGATGTAAACACAAGTGAAACTGGACTCTGAGGACACACTCCTCCTTCCTCTGAGTCCACTTAATCCCCAGTCATCCCAGTTACTTTATCTGACTGGGAACACAGTCGTTTCTGTCATTTTCATGCTTGTAAGTTCAGAGGAAGTGTGGAATGAAAGAGAATAATTCCCATAGTTTAGTTTTGCAGGATGGTGTGTTGCAGCGACAGGGAGGACGACCAGGACTGATCTCTCTCTCTCTGTGTTTTATACTCGCACAAGTTTTAACGGTTGTTAGGAACATGATGACTAAACCTACTAAACCACATCCACCAGCAACACTAAGAAGCACACAGATTAAAACCATCAACATGAAACAAGCAAAACAAAAAAATGAAAGTACATTTTTGACTTGTCATCGCACGAAAAGCTCAGGTGTCACTGATGACGTCATCGTAAATAAACCATGACGGACGGTGCAACAGTTTATTATTTACACATTTTATTATTTGCTTTTCCTGCGTGACACACGTCAAGATGTTAAACGGACTCAGCAGCCGAAACAAGTCGACACAATGAAAGATGAACCAGTACAGAAAAACTCATTCGTGCTTTTATTAATAATCTGATTTAGTCTGTTAATGTTTTTTTTTGACTCTTTGAAATCTCCAGTCTGAGTTTAGTTCTGGATGTTTTTAGTTTTTACTTCACTGATTTGTTTCAGTGTCGCAAACTGTTTTTTTAAAACATCCAAAACTTTTATATTTTCATCAGCTCATATTATTATTATTATTACTCCCATCACGTCCTTCGACCAATCACACGCAGCGAGTGTAAACAGTGCAGCCAAGAGGAAAAGAGGAAATGCTGGCTCTGATTGGTTCAGTTGATAGGGACGGATTAGAGAAGCTTTAGGGAATTTCTGGATATAGGACGGACGGACGGACGGACGGACGGACGGATGGATGGGAGGATAAGTGGGGTGGTGGTGGTGGGGGTGAATAAATAGAGATCAATGGATGAAGCAGAATAAACGTCTGGATGGAGAGATGGACGAAAGGATAAACAGTTTATTTTGTGTCTAAAAACTCAGCAGCTTGTATCATGATAAATCTATTTACTGTTTATTTTAATTTAACTCAATTATTATTTTATTATTAATCCTTCAGAAATAAGAGTTGGGAGTCAAACTGTAATCAAGACTTCAGGGCTGCAACTAACAATTATATCCATTATCAATTAATCTGTTGATTAGTTGTTTGGTCTATAAAATGTGGATCAGTGTTTCCAAAAGTCCAAGATGACGTCATCAAATGTCTTGTTTTGTATATTCACACCAGAGAATTGTGGTATTTTTCATTAAAAAAAGGACTCGAAGTGATTCATTGATTACCAAAACGGTCGCCAGTTAATTTTCTGGCGAACGACTCGGCGATAAATCGACTGATCGTTGCAGCTCTACTTTTCATCCAGCACATGTTGTATCATAATGTTCATAATTTATATTAACATCTCTACAGTTCTACCGTTATCCTACAATACAGAAGACTCAAAGCTTGATCCCACAGAGCAGATCAAACAGGCAGGAAGTGATAGATAGAGCATCTGGTCAATAATAATATAATAAAATACACATCAACATTACGTTATAACCGGTGGCACCAGGCCAGAAGTCGACCAATCAGACGATATCTGTCACTGTGGAGGACGAGAGGTTCATCTTGGAAAAGGAAAATCACAGGATTTTATGACAGGAGTTAGGAGTTTTTGGTGTGGAAGATGAAGTATAACCTACTTATTAGCTAGCATATAAATATAAATATGTGATTTTGCCAGACTTACTGCATGGGAAAGCAAAATGCTCCGTTTCTGAAACACTCCCGGTGGTTTACGTCATACTCTCCTGACGCAGAGCCTTTTATTCAGCTAACTTCTCAGGCAAAGACAGTAGATTTATAACATGACGAGTTCAATGAGTCCAAGCGTGTCGGCTTGGACGGTGTCAGTGTGTTGGATGAACATCAGATTCGGCTGAAAACACAGCGAACAGAGGAAGGTGATGAAGACTGACCCGCTGTCGTCTCCTGCTCGTCCTCCTCGTCCTCTCGTCCCGTCCGTCTCTCCTCCATCGCTGACGGACAGACTGGCCACAGCGCTGCACTCCCCGACCTTGTTCCTGACGCACAGAAACACAACGTTTTGCTCAACGGTACTTCAACAGCAGCTCAGCCAGTCTCTCCTGACACGCCGAAACCTTTTGTACCTCCTTCCTGTCCTGTCAAGTTTCCTGTGACTTCATATAGTCTCACTACTATTTTACAGGAATACCAGGTACTACTGTAGTACCCTCTCTGGTACAATAAATATATATCCTTGTATTGTATAAAGGTGTATAACAGAGAGAGTTTGTGCAATTTGGTACAAATTATAAGAAAAAATGGAAGAAAGTGTTTAGTTGGTTTAGCTGGTAAGTGCCAACTCTTTATATTTGAGTTCATACGTGGTTAACTTGCAAAAAAAAGTTGAATAAATGAGACTTTTAACAATTCTTGACAACAAACAAATATTTTGTTTTCAGTGTGTAGTTTTTGTGTGTCAAACTACATATTAGCATGTTAGGTTGTTTCTTAAAACTCCATAATAAGCAACATTTCCTGTATATTACCAAATTACATAAACTTTCAAAGAAAAGTTACACAGCAGATACTTTTAGGAAATTATGGAAAAAAAACTTATATGGTAATTTATCGTTTGACACACAAAACTACAGACTGAAAGTTAAATATTTTCTGTCTGTTAAATAATTGTCAAAAGTCTATTTTATTAAGAAATTTAGCAAATGAATAACTACGTATGAACTCACATATAATGAATCAGCATTTACCAACTAAATCAACTTTTTTCTGTGTTTTTCTTATAATTTATATCAATTGCACCACATTCTCTTTAAAATGTCCCAAAATTAACCATTAAATACCTGCAAATTACTCAGAAAAACTCCCAGATATTAGTATAAAATAAAGGAACCTGTAAAATGAAGCATTACCCAATATCCCTACGTAGTATTCTTTGCAGCTTCCTTGTTATATACAGTATGTGTCTACTACCCTTACAGTACCCTTCCCTTATAGTACCCTTCCCTTTACTCTCCATGATTAATGTCCACTGTAATTCTCTCTGCAGAACCTGAGTACCCGAAAACAAGCAGTACAATTCATTACTGAAAAACTATGCTTAGTACTTGTGAAGAACTATACCTTGTACTTTTCCTTATACCCTGGTACCCTACCAAGTATTCTTTGCAGTGCCCTACTTAGTCCCCAAAATCTAAAACAAGTGACAGAATTAATTCTGCTGCATTTCTTTAGTTTACACTCAGTGCTCGTAGTACTCCTACTCCTAGTTTCATAGTACCCGGGCTTATACCCCTCTCATTACCATCTTTAGTACTTTGGTATCCCCCAAAATACTCTAGTACCCTACTTTAAACCCAGTACTCTGACAAAAGCAGAAAAGCACATCCGGCTACGTTTCTGTATGTTATGCAACATAATCTTCCTTGTTTACTAATTATTTATGTAGTATCTTTAATAGTACTCCAGTATACTTTCCAGTACTGCTCTGTGTACACTGGTACTCCCCCCAATACTCAAGTATTCTACCTTGTACTCCCTTTGTAGTACACTACTACCCCTTTTCAGTATCATCTTTCGTGTCACAGATACTACAAAAACATACTTATAATTATATTTAAATACGTATAACTTTTGGGTACCTAGTAACCTTGAACTCAAATGATCCTTTCCACATCCATGTAGTCGTAAAGGTCCATGTGTCATATACTATATATACATATTTGTTATATTTACACATACTATATAAAATACCTATGATTTCTACAAACTCTCTGACTAATGAGAACTCTGTATATGACAATATTTGTACCGTTATACCTGATAATAAATACTTTAAATGAAGGGAAACATTGAATAAATCTGATGAAAGACGAGAGTTTATGAAGAGGCGGATGGATAGATTATGGATGGATTTATGGATGGGGGAGGGGCGGTGTTTCCTCTTTAACATTAATCCTAACTTCCTCTACATACTGTACATCACAGAGGATTATTTTATCATGTTGCTGCCCACAAAATATCTGCTTCTATGTATGGTGTTTCCATATATGTGTACAACAGATCATCTACTGTATGTATAAAATTTTGAGGTACTTGTACTTTACTTGAGTATTTCCATGTGATGCTACTTTCTACATTTCAGAGGGACGTCTTACAAAAAGCAGTGTGTAGTCGGGGTCACATTTCACATGTCTATGAGTTGTTAACAGCTCCACCAAATAGTGATTTTTCCCTCTAAACTTCTCACATGCTTTCATTTCAATAAATGTTCAAATGATCCAATATTTCAGCAAAAATCAAAGATTAGAGAAAAAGTCCAAAAACTGAAAACAGATTTGTGTATCAGAACTTTGTTTTTTCTTCTTTCCTCTCCCATTAATCATCTCACCACCCCTCAGATTTATCTGCTGACCCTTTGGAGGGGCCCGACCCCTAGGTTGGGAACCACTGGACTAAACTAGCTAACTGTATATAAAGTAGTGTAAACTAGCTCCACCTCCAGCAGCTACAACAGTAACATGCTGCTCTAACACTGATGCTTCACTATTAATAATCTAATGATGTCATATATAATAATATATCAGTCAGAGGGACCAAACCACTACTTTTACTGCAATACTTTAACTACATCAAGCTCATAATACTTATGTACTTTTACTGCAATACTTTAACTACATCAAGCTCATAATACTTATGTACTTTTACTGCAATACTTTAACTACATCAAGCTCATAATACTTATGTACTTTTACTGCAGGAGGATTTTTCATGCAGGACTTTTACTTGTAATGGAGTTTTTAATAATAATAATTTCTACTTCAGTAAAAGATGTGACTACTGTGTTGTTTTCTTACCTCAGGCTGACCAGGTAATCTCCAGCGTGATGCTTTTTAACTCTCCTGAAGAAGAAGAAGAAGTTATTGTTATGGTTCTGTGAGATTTAGAAATGTCAGAAACCACATGACGTAGGTGTAACTGTTGACCTGATCAGCAGTGAGATGACGTCCTCTTTCTGCAGCAGTTCATAGTCTCCTCCGGAGGTCAGAGGTCGGCTCAGGTCGGCTCTGGTCCAGGTGTACTGGGGGAACGGGTCTCCAGCGATGGCGCAGGACAGGAGAACGTGCTGACCGGCGGCGGCACTCACCGGTTTGGGTTTGGTGATGAACCAGGGCTGCACACCGTCCTGGGGCTCTGCCGCAAACACCACAACAAACACAACTGTTACCATGACGACAGCCGCAACTAAAGAAGCTTGAAGGTTATTCTCCTCTGGACACATTTTATTTCTAATCCTAATATACTTTCAAACTGATGTTTTATATATATATACTTTTTATGACTTTATGGCTCAATACTTTGTACAAAGAACCAAAACAAATGCAGGCGTTTGGAGGAGGTTGTCTTGTTTTTCCAAAAGAATGTTTGTTTGTTTATTATACGAATTTATTGAGTTTCACTGTTTGTTTGTTTGATTATTTTTTTTCCTGTGTGTGTTGTTGTTACCTTTTCTTTTCTTATTTTGTTTTAATTATTATTGTAGAAAAATGTTAAAAACAGACCAAGCACTGCCCAGCTGTGCTTTGCCTGTATTTTCATAAATAAAAAAATCATAACAAAAAAAAATACAATTAACTTGTTATCAGTGTTTCCTTTTTATTTGATTTATTTGATGTTGGTCCAAAACAGATCTACGTCTTTGTATTTGTAGTCATGCTAGCAGCGTGTCTCCGGGACTAGCAGTGTTAGTCCAGACTGAAACATCTCAACAACTAAATAACGGATTGACATAAAATTTGATTCAGACACTCGTGTTCCTCAGAGGATGAATCCTGCTGACTTTTCCTCTAGCGCCACCTGCAGGTCAAATCTTCATGTATCTAGTGAAATATCTCCACATCTACTCGGTGGATTGGCAAAGAATTTGGTTCAGACACTCATGTTCCTGAGGATGAACTCTTATAACCTTGAAAGGTGCAAAAAACCCTTAAAGGGGCTTCATGAGGACACTCTCTGATGCATGAGAGAGGAAGAGAGAAAACAAAAGATAAGTTAATTAACATATATTGTAAATTAATAGTTACTAGTGAGCAGTTTCCAAATATAAGACGAGATAAGACAGGATAGAGATGAGGAAGGACGACGTTACAGAGAAAGACACAAACCTTTTACGGCTTTTTTAAATTATGCAGACGCTGAGTTAAAAATATCAGACGGCAGAGCGCTCGATATGATTGAACCTCTGTAAATTAAACAAAACTGTAGTTGAGATGTTCCACAGACAAGACGCCGAGTGGAATAACGTAATATAATTCATGAACAAAAGGGGGGGAAGACTCCTGTTAAAGCATCTGCGTACAAACAAAGCAATCTGTGGTTGGTGGACCTGATAAAGGCTGAGGACGCCTGACTGCTCCGCTGGGTCTACGTCCAGCCTCACAGAGCTGCTGGCAGGTCTCGGTGACATTAAACACTGAGTGAAACAGATGCACGGTTACCCTCCACAGTGAGCTGGGCCTGGGTGCGGTCCTCTCCGTACTGGTTCCAGGCCTGGCAGCTGTACGTCCCAGTGTCCTCTGGGAAAACCTCCTGGATCAGCAGAGTGCAGCGGTTCTCCTCTCTGAGGAGGTGAAAATCCTCCGACTCCGTCACCTCCTGCCCGTCATGGAGCCACACCACCTCTGGAGGGGGGTGACCTGCGAACCGCAATGACCTCTTAGTGCACGTCTGAGAACCCTCAAAGTGATCAGAATGTAAGAGGAAATAATCAGGACTCACAGCAAGAAGCACATAATAATCATGATGAATATTACACAGAACTGCTCTCCAGAGACTGAAAACATGATGCTGTTATTAGTCTTTGGAGCCGTTTCTAAACAAACTAATGAGACCAAACTCTTCATGATGAAGGGACATGTGACCCAGTGCAGCGCTGTGACTCACTGACGTGTTTTTAATCAGATATATCAGCTTTGATACGAACACGATACTAGTTAATAGATCAGTTCATCGCTGGTTTGGATCCAAACATGAAGAAAAATATAGAAAATTGTCAGACGTATCCTTTAAAACACACAATATGTAATTTCAGCCGCTAGGCGTCTCAGTCAAAACAATAACAAAAGACGGTGTGTGATGACGGTGTGAAGTAGCAAGGGATCATGGGAGTTGTTGTCTTCGTCGTTAAATAACCAGCTTCACCGGGATAGGATTACTCCAGTGTTCATCATTCAGGATGTTTTTACCCGAAGAGGTCTCCTCCTGGAGGGGCTGTTAGCCGAGCTGCTGCTAACGTTTGTCCAGTTTATTTCTCTGATAACTTAAGATCCAGACGTCCAATGACTAAAATCCTTCTTCCGACTAAAAGATATAGTTAAAAACCACCTAAATTTATCATGAAAATGTGGCTTAAAACTGAATAAAAGTCAATTTATAACAGTTTGTGTGGAACAACCACAACGCCGATGTATTATCTTGTATGTGTGTAAGTTACTCTTTGGTAGACGCCATTGTAGCGGACAAACACAGCGCCGCCGTATGCATCTGGTGCGTGTTTACTCTTTGGTAGAGGAGGTATGACGCCATCGACAGGCGACCAAATGAAACGGTCCGTTACTTTGATTAAATTACAGATTTCTCTGAGTTTGAACATTGTTGGAAACATTTGGGATAATGTAAGTACACAACTCAACAACATATATAACATAGGTCTAGTTGTTTTTAGACATTTTAATGTGGAATAATTACATATTATAGCTTTAAGTGTGATGCACTGGAACGCTCCTTTAAAATCAAACTTCATCTGTGGCGAGAGATTATTATAATTATATAATTATTAGGTAACAGTTTGTTTTACAGGTCCTTTGATTTTTATATGAATTTCCTGATGTTTTATGTGTAATTTGCAGGTATTAAACAGTTACTTTTTAGCGTTTTACAGAGAGAGTGGCGCAATTTGGTACAAATTATAAGACAAAAACAGTAAAAACGGGTTCAGTAGGTACGTGCCCACTCATATCTGGGTTCATATGCAGCTGTTAATTTGCAAAAAAATCTTAATAAATTGTTTAACTAACAAAAAATACTTTTTTCAGAGTGTAGTTTTGTGTGTTAGCAAAAATAAATAAATACATTCTCCATGTGTTAGCATTAGCATACAAGGCACAGTTCTCATAAACTTATAATACCAAGAATTAACAGTTACACAGCAGCTGCTTTTAGGAAAGTATTGATTTCTTATTATTAAAATATTAAACAACTTAATATGCTAATATGTAGTTTGACACACAAAACTACACACTGAAAACTAAATATATTCTGTCAGTTAAAGAATTGTTAAGTTTGTAATTTATTAAGAATCTTTGCAAATTAACAAATACATATTAATCTAAATATAACGAGTGGGTTCTTATAGTTCGTACCTGCATCTGTAACCGTTAAATACCTGCAAATTACTCCGAAAACTTCCAGGAAATGAGTTTCAAACGAAGGTACCTATAAAGTAAAGTGTTATCAATTATTATTATCTTCCTGAGAAGTCGTTATCTGAAAATAAAGAGCAAACCTTCAGAAACAGTTTGATGAGTGAAAGCAGAGATCAGACAGCAGCTTATATGGAGAAAAAACCCTCTGTGGAAAATCATTATGTAACACACACACACACACACACACACACACACACACACAAACACACAAACACATACACACACACATATTCACACACACACACACACACACACACACACACACTCTGGGTTAATAATATGGAGGCTTCAGCTATAGTTCACTTCTATAGTAACTCAACTTATATTTCAGGCAAACTGCTGTCAGATCTGCTGAACAAGAACCAGAACACACACACACACACACACACACACACACACACATTTATACTTCTACCCTTGTGAGGACTCTCATTGATACGATAGAGCCCCTAAACCCTAAACTGAACCCTAAAACCAAGCTGAACAACCTCTGAAGGTTTGTCCCACAGTAAGGACCGCTCACTGCCCGCATCTAACACTCAACTCGGTCCCCACAAAGATAGACATACAAGTATCACACACACACACACACACACACACACACACACACACACACAGAGGAAATGAAGAGGCAGGAATCGTCCAGAGTGAATCTGTCCTCATCTCATCTCCACCATCTCCCTGGAGATCTGACAGGAAATACCACAGCTCAACACACACACACACACTGAACGCATAAACACACACACACTGAGCACATAAACACACACACACACACACACTGAGCACATAAACACACACACACAGTCGTACCGGTCAGCTCCACCGTCATGGTAACCCTGCTGCCGTCCATCACCTTCAGGTCCGTCAGGCCGCCGGTGAAGCGAGGAGCCTCACACACTCCTCTGGTGGCCTCTGTGACCTCTGACCTGCGACCCTGCGGTCTGCCTGCAACACGACAACACGTGAAGAAGAAAACGACACATCAAACATCTGCCCAGTCTCACGTCTCGTTAGCTGTTCCTGAGTTCAAACTCGTTATAACATCAAAGTGCAGATTTACGCATCAATCAATTAAAACCAGATGCAGCAAAATACAAACAGTCTTCAATTAACAAGTCTTTATTTTACACATCATTTACATTTATATTCATTTCCTGGAAATTTTCCGAATAATTTGCAGGTATTTAATAATTAATTTTACAGATGGTGCAACTTGGTACAAATAATAAGAAAAAACAGAAAAAAGTGTTAAACGCACAATATGTAATTTCAGCCGCTAGGCGTCTCAATCAAAACAATAACAAAAGACGGAGTGTGATGACGGTGTGAAGTAGCAAGGGATCATGGGAGTTGTTGTCTTCGTCGTTAAATAACCAGCTTCACCAGGATAGGATTACTCCAGTGTTCATCATTCAGGATGTTTTTACCCGCAGAGGTCTCCTCCTCTCCAGAACAAACAGACCCGGAGATTACAGGTAAAAACACTGAATAAAACTGTTTCACCTAAAAAATCAGTGTTTCTCTCCGACGATCGATGTTTGGTGACCACCGGACTTCCTGGAGGGGCTGTTAGCCGAGCTGCTGCTAACGTTTGTCCAGTTTATTTCTCTGATAACTTAAGATCCAGACGTCCAATGACTAAAATCCTTCTTCCGGCTAAAAGATATAGTTAAAAACAACTAAATTTATCATGAAAATGTGGCTTAAAACTGAATAAAAGTCAATTTATAACAGTTTGTGTGGAACAACCACAACGCTGATGTATTATCTTGTATGTGTGTAAGTTACTCTTTGGTAGACGCCATTGTAGTGGACAAACACAGCGCCGCCGTATGCATCTGGTGCGTGTTTACTCTTTGGTAGAGGAGGTATGACGTCATTGACAGGCGACCAAATGAAACAGTGTTTTTAGACATTTTAATGTGGAATAATTACATATTATACCTAATATGTAATGTAATAAGGGGCCATACTTTTTGAGTGCTTGTGTTTATATATTTGGGTCTCTGATGAACCGACTGACACACAAGCTGTGAAATAAGACCACCCAGTCAGTCATGTGATTCAACAAGCCATTCAGATTTGATGCCCCTTCTTACATCACATGGGGGCGAAGCTAACGTAAGCTAAACTAAGCTGAGGGTGAATAATTTGCATATGGCGGAGCAGAGCCGAAGAGTCCTGCTGTCTTCTGTCTTCTGGTGGATTTAACACCTGATTCTGCTCTGATCTGAGCGAAAGTTTGTTTTTTAAAAGTTTGGTGGATTTATCTTCAATCTCGCTTCTCAGGCTAACCGGCGCTAAGCTAACACCAGAGTCACACACACACCACCTCAGCTGCTGTCATCAATAATAAACATCTTAAATGCCGATGAGTTTATATAATGTTAATGTTGCACAGTATGTAGATATCTATATGTATAAACAACAACGTCGCCGCCGTATTTATGCCTTTAGGGGACGTTGTTTTGAGTGTGCTACAATGTTAGCTTAGCTCTGATCGATCTGAACTCCATTCAGAAGCATTTTAACAGTTGTTTGCTTGTCATCTTGCCTGACAAAGCATGAATTCAGGCTTTTTACAAACAATATAATGATGTAGTTAATCTGTATCCTTCTGATCTGATTATTTCAATTAAATCAGAGTAAAATCTCAGTTTATTTACAGTGAAACGGGCCGATGTGAACGGGGCTGTTCAGACAGGAGGAGAAGGCTGCTGTGCTGCTTCATCCTTTTGGTATTTTGACCAAAGCAGGTCAGATACGTTTTATTAAGACCTCGGGGAACTGTGTTAACTTGTGGAAAAGGGTCATAATATGGCCTCTTTAAAATGGTTTAGTTGGTCAGTGCTGATTCATTATAATTGGGTTCATATCTAGTTATTAATTTGAAAAAAATTTTAATAAATGAGACTCTTTAACTGACAGAAAATTCACGTTTTTTAGTGTGCAGTTTTGTCTGTTATATGATATATTAGCAATTAGCTTTTTTTCAGTAATTTCCTAAAAGCAGCTGCTGTGTAACTGTTAATTCTTTATAACTATATTACTTTGAAAGAGTTATGTAATTTTGGTAGTACACAGGAAATGTGCTCATTATACAGTTTTTAAGAAACACATTTAAGCAACGCGTCACTACCACGCAGGCTTCTGCGGAGGCGTGGTCACCACGAGGCTCGTTTGTGTGACGTATCTGATCGTAGCACAAGTACAAATACTCAGCAGAACTTCTGACTCGCAGCCCGGTGAGTTCTCGTATAAACGCCTTCTCGTAAAAATTAGTTCTAGTATAAATGTGGACTTTGATGATGTTATATGAGCTTCTGTGCGTCCACCGTGTTCAGTTCACAGGAAACAAACCATGTGACTCTGTGTTCTGTTTACACACTTTCATTATTTGTGTTTATTTATTATAGTATGATTACTTTATTACATTAAATATTTTCTGCTTCCTCTGTCTGTGTGTCTGTTTTTCTGTGTAAACTGTGAGGACTGGAGTGTGTATATCAGCTAATAACACACACACACACACACAGGCAGTGAGACAGTGTGTGTGTGTGTGTGTGTGTGTGTGTGTGTGTGTGTGTGTGTCCTCTCAGGCATGTCTGATATGTACACAGAACACAAAGACTTACCATTTAGCACACACACTCATACACTCGTACACAGCAGAAATACTGTGTATTCATACTCACACGTGCGCTTATACATGCACACACGTTACCCCCCCACACACACATACACACACACACACACACACACACATACATCACACACGTGTCTCTGTCAGATATTGCAAGAGAGAAAAGGAAACCCAAACTCCATATATGGTGAGGACGAGTCAGGACCAGACTGATGATCACACATGCTCTCTCTAACATAAACGGACACACACACACACACACACACACACACACCTGTCAACAGTTTTGCAGACGTCTCTTTAATAACGGACGTCTGCAGGCAAAATACTTTCTGTGCTGCAGGAGATTTTTTTTTTTTTGCGCTGCAATACTGCGAGCGGCCACCAGGAGAAACTGGCGAGCGGCGGCGGCGCCATCTCAGCTCTTGATACATGCGTGGTATATATTTATTTATTTATGGTTGACAACAACTTTGAGGGCGCAGACATGTTGTTTGAATAGAACTTTATCAGAACTGTCGACGCCCCCCTGTGAGAGGCAGCGAATGGGAGGCGAGCACTCAGCAGCTTCACGTCAGAGTCATTCAGGTCTCAATCTGTAAATCCAGATCCTCTAATAAGTGTGCTGCTGGTCATTTTGGAGATTATTGCTCCGTTAATAAGATTTGAAGACTTATAGTAGCTTTGATGTCTGCTGTGTGAGTCAGACTGTTGTTGTAATATTCACTTAGTTTAACGTTACTTGATTGCGATACCTGCCCCGTATAAAGTATATAGATAGACTTTATTGATCCCCAAAGAGGAAACTACGATAGTCACCACATGCCAAACACATACCACAAGTAATCAAGCCTGAATAAAACAGTTAAAACAGTCTGAAAGACGACAGACGCATGGAGAAGTAATGCATGAATACAGCCGGCAGTAATACATAATCATAAAGGCCACTTAATACTCCAACAACCAACCAACAACACGAAGAAGAAGAAAGGACTCCGGTTATGATGCTCTGGTAAAAGCTTGAAGTGTTGTGGATATTTGTGAGCGATGGTCAACACTTCAGTGGAGAGAAGCACACGGGAGGCTTTGATGTCTGAAGGCTGAAGATGTTTATTGAAGTTACTTGATCAAGGAGAATCATAAACAGCGAAGTTGTTGTAACTCGGATGATGTCTCTTTAGTCTTTAACACGAGCAGATCGGCCTCCAACACGAGTGTCAAACTCATCTCCACCGAGGGCCCTCAAAGGGCCAGATGGAACTTTTAAATGTAACTAAATGTCATGTAGAATAAATGTATTACTTATTCAAGTTACAAATATTATATATATATATTTGCATAGATGTAAAAAAGTACGTTTGCTTGTTGCTTTGTTTTATAACATAAATCTTTTTAATTTGTCAGGTTATGAAACCTACATGACTCCATCAATCAACCATCAAACTATCCGAGAGAAGAAAGAAAAATAACATTTAACACAAGTTATGACGTTAACTTTGTTCAAAACTTTTCTGTCATAGTTGAGAGAAGCAGAATATTTTTGGCATCCTTCGCTCTGTGTTTGGTGGATCGTTCTCTTTCACCACAGACGCCTCATGACACAAAAGACAAACATGTTTTCTTCTTCTCGTCTTTCTTGAAACTGCCTTCCGTCTGCATCAGTTTTTCTCTTTCTGGACATTTTTTGGGGTCATTATTTATATTTCTCAATTCCACTTGTTGGGGAAACTGCATTGATGTTGATACATCGCAGTCTAGCGGCGGGATACTGTCACTTCATGGGTTACATAATTGGCATGCATTGTGGGAAATGTAGTTTTCGGTCAATGCCCACTTTTGACTTTCTTACAATCAGACCTTTTTCTTGAGTTTATGTCACTTCAGTCACGTTGCATTGAGCCTCAAGGTCATCGTCAACACATCTGTGTTGTCTAGAAGGTTCCTCTCTGGCCTTGACTCACCATGGCGATGCTGATGATATACTCTTCATCACCAAAACATCACAGACAGCTTTAAGAATTACAGCATGACCTCAAGGCTCAGTTTTGACCCCTAAAGATGGAAAATTCCATAACATGAAGTATTTCTCTCCTGAGCCGTTTCAGGACCATGTTGGTATTTTCCATCCAGTTTAGTTTTTGGCCAAATGTTCACGCAGATATTTGTAAGAATGGATAATATCCACCTCTTGACCCTCAATAAAAACAGGAGCAACTTCCTCCCTTTTCATCCTAAAGTCAATGATCAGCTAACGTTAGCCCGAGTAAGCTAGCGTTAGCTTGGGTCTGAGGTAGCGTGAAGGGCAACACCCCCCAGACTCCTTATCTGGAAGGTCCTGGCTCCGAGCAAAGGCTTCAGGTCTGCAGGAAATCCATACAAAGAAGAAGAAGAAGAACCTGTTCGGGGGGGTAAACGTTCAGTGTGAGCGTTAACAGACCGTTAAAACCTGTTGGTGGCAGTTAAACAAAACATAACGATTTGTTAACCAGCCATGAAGAAGAGCAGGCGGATCCATCCATCTGATCAGCTTTCAGTCTGAGCAGATACTGATGTTAAAGATCAGACGTGACTGCAGCTTCTCACAGAGGAGATGATGATGATGATGATGATGATGATGGTTTTTTTTCTGAAGAGCAGAAACTTTATTGTCCACACATGGACATGATGAGGTTGTTAAACTCTGAAGGTCGAGTGGGTCAGTCTGTGGGAATCTCCTGTTATTTACACACAGATCCCAGTGTGTGTGTGTGTGTGTGTGTGTGTGTGTGTGTGTGTGTGTGTCCAGTCGGGGGATTTCCTGCTGCGGGGAGGATTTTCTTCCCTCAGACTGATTCTCCTTATAAAGCTGTGATCATCTTCTCTGTTCTTCACCGCCGTCTTCACGTGCTGATGGATGATTGGCCGACCGACGCTGCGTTCACTGCTCGCTCGCTCCAACGTTTCTTCAGACTCAGCAGCCTGAGAGTATTTTAAGCTCAGATGCTGATTTCACAGATTCACACATGTTGTTCCATTTAAGACAGATGCATCTTGAGTTAAAGGAGGGTTCACAGTGATTTAAGTCTGTCATAAACCAGCAGTCAGGTGTCCATAGTAACAGTGAAAGAGGTTTTTCCTCGCTGTAATCATTCCTCCTGTTCATACTGGATATTAAAAGATCCTTCAAATGTGCTTTCAATGGAAGTGATGGAGGCCAAAAACACATTTACAGTCTTTGTGCTTCCTCGTGTTTCCCTGAAGTAACAAAAAGAGTGCTTCACATAAAAGTTTAAAGGCATCAAGACTGAATGTAACACAATATAAAAAGATGTTTAAATACAATTAAATAGTGTTAAATTGGTGATAAAAATAAGCTAGAACAGAGTAAGACAGTACAGCGTAATAAATGAATAATTACTTGATTTAATAAGAAGGGGAACAGAAAAGTCTTCAGCTGTGATTCAACAGAACTGAGAGTTGCAGCAGACCTGAACGCTGCGTCTCCGGGTTTAAGTTTTGACTCTGGAGGACAGAAAGCAGACCTGATCCAGACCACCTGAGAGAGGTCTGCTGGATGCTTCATAACGTGGCAGCAGATCAGAAATGTTAATGTTGGCCTTAAACCAGTCAGTGCTTTATAATAAACCCAACAGCAGTATTTTAAAAATCAAGTGTTTGACACCTGAGAGAAGAGACGATCTGTAGAAGATCTGACGTTGACGGATGTCTACTTTCATATTAGCTTCAGATAAACTTTCAGATAAACTTCCATTGTAAGTGCGTTATGAAGGGATCTTCTTCTTCAGTATAAACAGGAGGAATGATTACAGCAAGAAAAACAGCTTTCATGTTCATCTGATGACTCACTGCTGGTTTAAAACAAACTAAACTCAGATAAAAAGTGACAGAAATAGTTTCCGATCATCGAGCATGAAGAATATAAAATCAGCTGATAGAACAACAGAAACACTCAAATCAATACTGATCAATACTCACTAATAAACAACAACAACAACACGGATCTGAGCGCTGACCTTTGACCTGGACTCTGGCGCTGCACTCCGCTCTGCCGTGGCTGTTCTCCGCCACGCACACGTACACGCCTTCGTCACGCCGGGACGCACGCTGGATGGTCAGCGTGGCCACGCCCCCGACGCACGAGGACCGAGCGGCGGCGGCAGCAGGAACGGGCCCGTCTGAGGGAGGAAGGAGATGACGTCATCATCATCATCATCATCATCACATTGTGTTTTTAAAGGTGTACTCCACTGATGAACTCTGATGATGTCACAGTGATGTCATAAGGGTCACAGACAGGAGGCTCTAATGAAAGACCCAGTTGCATTATGGGAAATGTAAGACTGGACCTGCATCTGATTGTAAATCTGAAAGCACGTGTTTAGTTTGTGTGTTATTGTGCAACGTTTTCACAGCAGAGTGGGAGCTCTGTCTTTACTGTATTGGATCTGTGTTTATTGACAGGTGCTGGTTCCGGCCCGGATCAGCTGTCCCTCTGTGCCGCCGCGGCCGCCGCCGGGGATTGGCTGGCCCAAGACGCCGGACTACTTAGCGTCCAGGGTTTCCAGGTGGCGCCGGGGATCGTCGCTAGCATTGGTAGCTAATTAGTCTGTGTTAGCTTAGCAGGATGCTAAAGCGGCCTACGAGACGATGTAGCTTATAAATAGTTAAGACTAAATAAACTCTAGAAGCAGTAGAGGGGAGTTAGGTTTATAAAATGTCTTTTCTTTCATTAGAGATTAGTTAGGAGTTGTTTTGTGTTAGATAGTTGGTTCTGTTTAACTTTATTATTATTGTATTTTATTTCTTAAAGGTTCATCATCTGCTTTTAGTGGTTTTCTGTTATTTAAAAAAAATCCTGTTCTGATGTCAGATGGTCAAAGTTTCAAAACTTCCAAAAAGGAGAAATGACTTAAAAAAAAACTGTGAACTCTTTAAAACTTATTTTACTTTAAAACACGTCTGGATCTTTAAGAGAAAACAAACAAAGAAAAATAAAATAAATGATTTAATTGGATTTTTCTCTGTGTGGTCGCTGCTGAGATGAAGACACAGAAACACTGAAGCCGACCCAAGAAGGGCATCGACCGGGGGAGTGTGTGTGTGTGTGTGTGTGTGTGTGTGTGTGTGTGTGTGTGTGTGTGTGTGTGTGTGTGTGTCCGCTGCAGCAGCATGTTTTGTCTTTATATGGTTTCCAGCTCTCATATTTGTTTAACGGTTGTACGGCGCTGCAGCTCTCTCTCTCTCTCTCTCTCTGTCTGCTGCTTCTATTCTTCACTCTTCACTGATTCTACTGTTTCTACTCTGTAAAGTCTTTACTGCACTTTCTCCTCTTTCTTTTTCTTCTGTGTCGTAATGTTCGATCATGTTTCAGGGTGTAACTGTGCACAAAAGTTCAGTTCATTTTTCTGTATAAGCAGAAACAAAGAAGAAATGTAGAAAATAACATTCTAGTCATTTTTATTTGAAAAAAATGTAAACATCCAACGATGGCTCATCGGCTAAAACTATTACTGAAACTGTTTAGTTGTTCTGCAGGAAAAAGGAAAACAAGTTTGTGTTTCTTGCAGGGAGTCAGCTGATTTATGGTTGATAGGAAGTGGCTGTTATGACGTGTAAATGTGTTCATAGTGAACAGTCGACCGTCACAGAGGAGGAGGAGGACAGAAGCTCATTACATTCACCAATGAAACAACTAATCAGAGGCTTTATCTCATAATTATGACTTACTGTCATATCATTACAAGAAAAGATCTCATAATTATGAGAAGAGATCTTGCAATTATGAGATAGTAAGTCATAATTATGAGATAGTTTTCTTGTAATTATGAGATTCTGATCTCATGAGAAAAGTTTAAGGTGGTTATCAATCATCATCATTTATGATAAGATGGCGCCACCTGATTTAATGAGCTTTTATTTCCTCCTTCATTTGAGACACTGGAAGACATTAATGAGGTTGATGATTTCAGATAGAAACTAATTTTTGTTAGAAAGAACATTTACAATTAAAGCTGCAAGCAGCGTTGGTCGGGACCTCACACTCTGGCCCGTCGGGATCAGATCATTTTGCTTTGTAAAAATGAGGGATATTTCTTATTAGAGTGCTTTTATTTTGTTGATTGACATGTGTACTGTCAGGTGTGTAGGGACAATAATTAACTGCAGCTGGACACAGAAAAATACTCATATATTTGAATGGAGAGTGTGAGCGAACCCACACCTTTTTGAACATTTACTGCTTCCACATAGTTTTAGATACAAACTTCATTTGAACTTTAAATGAGTCACGAGACTTTGACCTACAAATCTTGAATTTACATGTTTTTTCTATCTTTTACTGTTTTTGAGATATTAGAGTGTGAGTTTTAAAGTCTTTTCTTGCTCCTCCTGTGATTTTATAATGAGTGTGTATTGCGGAATGTTTCACAGCACTGAGGGAGTGACATCACCAGGAGCAGTTGGAGAGGAGGATTTTAGAGAACGCTTCTCGTGAAATATCCTCATAAATCCCATGACTTTGGCCAAATCTTACATTAAAAATCATATTTTAGTAGGAAATTTCGTGGCGAATCCACTGATACAGGTTTGAAAGTGGTCAGACTTATAGTTTAGACGTCAGAAGCCTCTGTTTGACACAAAGTTCATGCCCATAGATTGCCTCCCCATTGGTTTACATTGTAAGGTGTGATGTGGCACTGCAACTTTCAGGGCTTATAAAATCTAAACCGTTCGAGTTATTACAAAGTTTTTATCAACTTTTTTTCAGCACAGTGTGATAAGTCATGTATTAAAGTTTGAAGTCAATACCATTAATGCCCTCGGAGGAGATAGCGTTTGTTCAGGGTCCAAAATCGGAGCAAAGTTTTACTTTGAAAGTCTGATTGTGGACTTCCTGTTGGATTTAGGTCAGGGGTGTCAGTGTACGATTAGTAGTTTTTGAAGAGACGAATAATTGAGTTTTGGTTTGATCTCTCTACGACATTCCTATGGGCTGTAGCGGCCATTTTAGTTCCATAGGTAGCGCTAGAGAGCACATTTTGGCACTTTAGGGGTTAATTTTTACATTTTATCACATTTTTCACCTGACCTGATGTGCGTGCCAAATTTGGTGAGTTTTTGAGCATGTTTACGGGGTCAAATTTAGGGTTTAAGTGGCATAATAATTAAGAAAGAAACAAACGAGCAAACACACGAAAAACAGTAGTCCTCTGCCTTTTGAGCTCGGGCCCTAAATATTTCTCCATTCAGTTACTGATATTTTATCTTCTTGTTCTACTTTGTTTGGTTTTTGCTGCCATCTGCCTGTCGCACTTCATTTCAGAACTTTTCTTGTCTTTTTTATGCTCCCAAATTTACTTCTATTTTTCTAACTTTAACGTTACAGAAAGATTTCGGGTCAACTGTTCACATGGGACGTGATCTAACACGTTCTGGTGTTTACACGCGCCAACGCTTTTAATCAGAACAGCTGTGTGACATGCACAAAAATGATGAATACATCAGGGACGGACATCAGGACGGACTCAGCAGCCAGACATTCCTCCGCTCTCTGTTTAGCAGCAGCTGAGACTGTCAGTACAATGAGAGGAGCTGGTTAAGTGAACTGGTCAGGTTAGGCTAACACATTGTCGCTAACCTCGGGGCTAACCCCCTTCACAAGCAGGATACAAGAACTTGGTTTAGCATTTATTCACTGACAAAGAGTCTAAACTGAACACACACAAGTGGCAACCTCCAGGGTGAAACAAGAAGCCAATAATTAAGTTCCAAAAACTGCAGTTCCTTGAACGGCCACTTGAGGCTCCAAAAGCGAGTCAGTCCCCATAGACCCCCATGTTAAAAAGCCAAACTTTACAGCAGAAATAAACATGTTTACAGCCTGGTCTTTATAGTTAATTTCCCTGTTCATGACAACTGTACGGGGGTGAATTTTTTTATAAGTCACTCATTTAAATTTCATCAAGCTGTAAAGTTATGCATAATAAATGACATGGCTGCTTTGAGCTAGGTGGCTTGTTTCAGCAACCAGGCTTCATTCGGCCTCCTCAGCGCCGCCTCTCTGCCCATTTTAGATTAGCTGGGAGTCGGGTGGAGTCAGGCACTGCCAAGATGGCGACGGCTCACTTTGAGCTTCAAAACCACTCTTGAGAAACCAATGGGTGACGTCTATATTCGTCACCTAATGTTACCCCCCACGTGGGGCAAACATGCGCAGAAAGAATATATTTATTCCAACCAGAGAGAAATGATCAGATTAATGGTTTACATGGTTATTCGGCACTAATATTATCAAAGGTTTACACCGACCCTCTCAAACCAATTGAAAATTCCTTCCGATCAGTCTCTTCTGATTGAGGTGGTTACATGGGTCCATGTAAACGCAGCTACTGTGTCTGCTGCAGGAGTCAAGTTTAATTTAATACACATAAACCCAGTTAGCAGCAGGTAGCGTTAGCTGCTGTTACTGTAACTCATCACTGATATAACAGTACTTACTGCTATCAGCTGTGCAACTGTGTAATTAAACTTGGAAAGTTAGCTGACTAGCATGGTGGCTAATAAAGGTAAAAAATCTGCTTCTCACTAAGTTTGTCAGGAACCTGATTGGTCCTCCTCTCTACATGCTGAGCACTGATTGGTGCTTTGCAGATAAAATTACAGCACCGAGTTTGAGATTGATTTTTTTCATCACTCGTTTAACATTATTGCAGAGTTTTATAAAGTCCCACATGCACTAGCAGTAAGGTTTCACTCCCGTTCATGAAGTATGTAAATGTCTTACCTTGTCCTGTCTTGTTTCATCATGTTTTGTTTTGTGATGTCATGTCTTGTTTTGTTTGTTTGTTTTGCTTTGTTTTTGTTTGTTCTGGTCCCTCTTGTCATGGAAGCTCTTGTAGGTACTGGTTGTAGATTGATTTATATTAAGTATGGATCTACATTATGTTATACAGTCTGGACACATTATGAGGTCTTTACCAGATTGTTCTGTTCTTCTGCTTGGTTAATAAATAAATAAATAAATAAATAAAGAACAGACAACATGCAACACAGCTTTATATGTGAGTCTGTCAATGAATTAATTCAAAAATATTAACAGGAAGCTCAATTTGTTTTCTGCCTTCAAACTCTTCCATTCAGAGTGAATCAGCTCCTCAGAGTCTGTGCTGCCCTCTGCAGGAGCTTTCAGTCCATCACACACTGAGCTTCATCTTTCAATATTCATCACAGGTTTACAGGAACTATTTTAGGAGCTCAGGATCTTTAGCTGCGATCCCGCCGCAGGAACCACGTTCAGTATAAACATTCATAGTAACCAGATAGAGATCAGCAGCAGCACTACAACCTGTTATGTAGTTATAGTATAGTTTAGAAATAAAACTAATATTACAAATACAACAAATACTAAAATTTGCTAATAGTTTCATAGCAGCTACGTTCTAGAGAGAACCGTCCATCATTCATCACTGATGAAGACGAACGAAAAATCTTTTTATCACAAAGAAACAACACTGAAAATAAACTTTGACAACTACAACTATAACAAAGTGTTCAACACTTTTCATCAACAAATAAAACTAAACAATAATGTGAAAGACAGAAAACTGAAGTAATGACTGTTGAAACACACTCGACAGCTACTGATTGGTCAAACAGTCTCCTCCAGCAGCCAATGATCTTCTTCAGAAGTTGATTTAACTGTCGTTCATTCAGTAACGTTCTGTCTCTGTTATCTGACGTCACAGATTTATGGACTAAATTCAGAAAACAATCCTCTGAAAAATGAGACAAGAAGAAGCATCAGGAGACAAAGACCCAATAAACCTCATCAGATGTGCTGCTGTAACGTCAGCTACAGGTAGCTGCTGCTGTTATTAAATATTTATCATATTTCTTAAATATTATGACTTGTCTCCATTAAAAGTCATGTGAATCAGCTGTTAGCAGCTCCTGTTTGCAGTGTAACATGGATGTACAGACGACTAACACTGGATTACTGAAGAAAACTTAAAAACGTGATGATTCTCAGGCAGGTTCTGCAGCCTATTTTTTCTCTGGTTTTATGGATTTATGGAGGTTTATTGGTGATGGAGGTCAGAGATAATGATATCCTCGTCACACTGAATGATATCAATATGTGTTTCATGTCTGTGTGTTCACATTAGACTGAAATATGACTCTGAGAAGGATTTTTGACTCTTCTTCACCTCACATAGTATCTTTGCCTCACCTTCAACTCTCCAGCGCCCCCCTGGGGAGGCTTCTGGCTTTATCCTGCTGAATGTCTATTACAGACCAGACCTGTCAGTTCCTCCTGTGATGTTCATCATGTCTGAATGGAGCTTCAGATTTATTATTAGTCCCTGTATTAATATTCCACAGTGCAGAAGTGGAAATCACTCCCTGACTGTCAGACATTATCAGTTATTGATTGGAGGATGTGAAACTTTCACACCACAGAGTGAAAACATGATCATACTGACCGTTGAGCATCCAGCTGACACCTGGAGCAGGTCTTCCCTCCACAGAGACCTGCAGGCTGATGGTCTGACCCTCCGTTACCCAGCAGCCCTGCAGAGCGCTGACAAACACCGGAGGCTGCCGAGACACACCTGAGAGAGAAGAGACACACCTGAGAGAGAGGAGACGCACCTGAGAGAGAGAGGAGACACACCTGAGTGAGAAGAGACACACCTGAGAGAGAAGAGACACACCTGAGAGAGAGGAGACACACCTGAGAGAGAAGAGACACACCTGAGAGAGAAGAGACACACCTGAGAGAGAGGAGACACACCTGAGAGAGAGGAGACGCACCTGAGAGAGAGAAGACGCACCTGAGAGAGAGGAGACGCACCTGAGAGAGGAGACACACCTGAGAGAGAAGAGACACACCTGAGAGAGAGGAGACACACCTGAGAGAGAGGAGACACACCTGAGAGAGAGGAGACACACCTGAGAGAGAGGAGACACACCTGAGAGAGAGGAGACACACCTGAGAGAGAGGAGACGCACCTGAGAGAGAAGACGCACCTGAGAGAGAAGAGACACACCTGAGAGAGAGGAGACACACCTGAGAGAGAGGAGACGCACCTTAGAGAGAGGAGACGCACCTGAGAGAGAGGAGACACACCTGAGAGAGAAGAGACGTACCTGAGAGAGAGGAGACACACCTGAGAGAGAAGAGACACACCTGAGAGAGAGGAGACGCACCTGAGAGAGAAGACGCACCTGAGAGAGAAGAGACACACCTGAGAGAGAGGAGACACACCTGAGAGAGAGGAGACGCACCTTAGAGAGAGGAGACACACCTGAGAGAGAGGAGACACACCTGAGAGAGAGGAGACGCACCTGAGAGAGAGGAGACGCACCTGAGAGAGAGGAGACGCACCTGAGAGAGAGGAGACGCACCTGAGAGAGAGGAGACGCACCTGAGAGAGAGGAGACACACCTGAGAGAGAGGAGACGCACCTGAGAGAGAGGAGACACACCTGAGAGAGAAGAGACACACCTGAGAGAGAGGAGACGCACCTGAGAGAGAAGACGCACCTGAGAGAGAAGAGACGTACCTGAGAGAGAAGAGACGTACCTGAGAGAGAGGAGACGCACCTGAGAGAGAGGAGACACACCTGAGAGAGAAGAGATGCAACTGAGAGAGACGAGACGTACCTGAGAGAGAAGAGACGTACCTGAGAGAGAGGAGACGCACCTGAGAGAGAAGAGACGCACCTGAGAGAGAGGAGACACACCTGAGAGAGAAGACGCACCTGAGAGAGAAGAGACGTACCTGAGAGAGAAGAGACGTACCTGAGAGAGAGGAGACGCACCTGAGAGAGAAGAGACGCACCTGAGAGAGAGGAGACGCACCTGAGAGAGAAGAGATGCAACTGAGAGAGACGAGACGCACCTGAGAGAGAGGAGACGTACCTGAGAGAGAAGACGCACCTGAGAGAGACGAGACGCACCTGAGAGAGAAGAGACACACCTGAGAGAGAGGAGACACACCTGAGAGAGAGGAGACGCACCTGAGAGAGAAGACGCACCTGAGAGAGAAGAGACGTACCTGAGAGAGAAGAGACGTACCTGAGAGAGAGGAGACGCACCTGAGAGAGAGGAGACACACCTGAGAGAGAAGAGATGCAACTGAGAGAGACGAGACGTACCTGAGAGAGAAGAGACGTACCTGAGAGAGAGGAGACGCACCTGAGAGAGAAGAGACGCACCTGAGAGAGAGGAGACACACCTGAGAGAGAAGACGCACCTGAGAGAGAAGAGACGTACCTGAGAGAGAAGAGACGTACCTGAGAGAGAGGAGACGCACCTGAGAGAGAAGAGACGCACCTGAGAGAGAGGAGACGCACCTGAGAGAGAAGAGATGCAACTGAGAGAGACGAGACGCACCTGAGAGAGAGGAGACGTACCTGAGAGAGAAGACGCACCTGAGAGAGACGAGACGCACCTGAGAGAGAAGAGACACACCTGAGAGAGAGGAGACACACCTGAGAGAGAGGAGACGTACCTGAGAGAGAGGAGACACACCTGAGAGAGAAGAGACACACCTGAGAGAGAAGAGACACACCTGAGAGAGAGGAGACGTACCTGAGAGAGAGGAGACACACCTGAGAGAGAAGAGACGCAACTGAGAGAGACGAGACGCACCTGAGAGAGAGGAGACGCACCTGAGAGAGGAGACACACCTGAGAGAGAAGAGACACACCTGAGGGAGAGGAGACGCACCTGAGAGAGAAGAGACACACCTGAGAGAGAGGAGACGCACCTGAGAGAGAAGAGACACACCTGAGAGAGAGGAGACGTACCTGAGAGAGAAGAGACGCCACTGAGAGAGAGGAGACACACCTGAGAGAGAAGAGACGCACCTGAGAGAGAAGAGACACACCTGAGAGAGAGGAGACGTACCTGAGAGAGAAGAGACACACCTGAGAGAGAGGAGACGTACCTGAGAGAGAAGAGACACACCTGAGAGAGAGGAGACGTACCTGAGAGAGAAGAGACACACCTGAGGGAGAGGAGACGCACCTGAGAGAGAAGAGACACACCTGAGAGAGAGGAGACGCACCTGAGAGAGAAGAGACACACCTGAGAGAGAAGAGACGCACCTGAGAGAGAAGAGACACACCTGAGAGAGAGGAGACGCCACTGAGAGAGAAGAGACACACCTGAGAGAGAAGAGACACACCTGAGAGAGAAGAGACACACCTGAGAGAGAGGAGACGTACCTGAGAGAGAGGAGACACACCTGAGAGAGAAGAGACGCAACTGAGAGAGACGAGACGCACCTGAGAGAGAGGAGACGCACCTGAGAGAGGAGACACACCTGAGAGAGAAGAGACACACCTGAGGGAGAGGAGACGCACCTGAGAGAGAAGAGACACACCTGAGAGAGAGGAGACACACCTGAGAGAGGAGACACACCTGAGAGAGAAGAGACACACCTGAGAGAGAGGAGACGCACCTGAGAGAGAAGACGCACCTGAGAGAGAAGAGACACACCTGAGAGAGAGGAGACACACCTGAGAGAGAGGAGACGCACCTTAGAGAGAGGAGACACACCTGAGAGAGAGGAGACACACCTGAGAGAGAAGAGACGTACCTGAGAGAGAGGAGACACACCTGAGAGAGAAGAGACACACCTGAGAGAGAGGAGACGCACCTGAGAGAGAAGACGCACCTGAGAGAGAAGAGACACACCTGAGAGAGAGGAGACACACCTGAGAGAGAGGAGACGCACCTTAGAGAGAGGAGACACACCTGAGAGAGAGGAGACACACCTGAGAGAGAGGAGACACACCTGAGAGAGAGGAGACACACCTGAGAGAGAGGAGACGCACCTGAGAGAGAGGAGACGTACCTGAGAGAGAGGAGACGCACCTGAGAGAGAGGAGACACACCTGAGAGAGAAGAGACGCAACTGAGAGAGACGAGACGCACCTGAGAGAGAGGAGACGCACCTGAGAGAGAGGAGACACACCTGAGAGAGAAGAGACGCAACTGAGAGAGACGAGACGCACCTGAGAGAGAGGAGACGCACCTGAGAGAGAGGAGACACACCTGAGAGAGACGAGACGCACCTGAGAGAGGAAGTCTTACATTGAGACGAACAGGTCTTACTGTTGACAGACAGCGTCCATGTTGCCGAGGTGACTGTCTGTCCATCAGCAGTGATCAGCTGACAGCTGTAGTCGCCCCGGTCTGCCTGTCTCACTCTCTCCATGGTGAGGGTCAGACGGGAGCCGTCCTGTCTCTGCTGCAGACCTGGTCCGGTCCTCACCTGACTCCCGTCCTTCAGCCACATAACCTTGGCAACGGCATCAGACGAGACTGGGAGCAGGTGAGAGGAGAGATCGGTGAGTTAAAGTGATGTCACCACGATACAAGGATTCACTTGTTACTCGTTACCTCTCGAACCCTAAACTCGATTGAAATCAAGGGTTTTATTGGATCCGGAGTTACCTTGGCAGGTGAACGTGACCTGTGCTCCCTCTGTAGCCTCCTGGTTCAGAGGAATGGCCTCGAACCGCAGGTTGGACCCCAACACCGACCTCCTCACGGCCCTGAAACACAAGCATACTGGTGTAGAGTACGCTGACCGTTCCTCCAACTGCACATTTTAACATAAAATCATATAAAAGTGTGTTTTTGCTGCTGGTCTGTATGCAATATGTCCAATACCCGAGACTATCAGCTCTGATCATGTGGTCACACTCACTGTGGGAGGAAACAGCGTGTTTAGAGGAGAGGAGAATGTAAACTGTACAGTGAAGGTGAACAAGTTAATGGAAAAGAAGAACAAAGAGGTAAAACCAACCTGCACATCAGCTGTTTGCTCCTGTTTCAAATAGTCAACAAAGATGACATCACCTACATGATTTATGCTCTATTCATTTAGGAATTTTGGAATTTGATTCACGGATATTACATATTATTATTATTAATTTATATTAAATACAATAAAGAGCAAACAGGTTAGATCCTTTACTATCTATCAGCCAGTCGGCTACAGAAGGTTTAATGTTGAAGGAGGTGGAATACATATTCAGTTATTATGTTATACATTTAAAGCATTTCTATGACTTTACAGTCGTTCTAAGGGCGTTGCTATCATTATTATTATAAAGCTGCTCTTTCCCACCGTGGCTGCTTGTTAATTTATTGGATTAATTGATTCGGGTCGACCGGTTTTGGATCGGGTCTATTCGTGTCAGGTCTGGCTGTGCTTGGGTCCCCCTCAGGTCAGGTCGGGTTCGGGTAGGTTTTCCATTGGTCTGTTTTGGATCAGGTCCAACATTTTGGATGCTTTTCATTTTTCTTTTTACAGTATAATAATGGTCTGATTATGTTACCAAGACACTCTGAACTCAGCTGAACTCAAGCATGTCCCCCCTGATTAAAGGACTGGTTCACAGCTTTTCCAGTGTGTCTTAAACCAGCAGTCAGGTGTCCATATGAACAGTGAAAGAGGTTTTCCTCACTGTAATCATTCCTCCTGTTCATACTGGATATTAAAAGATCCTTCAAATGTGTTTTCAATGGAAGTGATGGAGGATAAAATCCACAGTGTGAAGCTTCTATTCAGCTTCAGCAGTCTGAGTTAGTCATATCAAGTGGATATCTGACACATTTACAGTCTTTGTGTTTCCTCGGACAGTGTTTCCCTGTTGACCTGCGGTGGAAGTAGCTTCAGATAAACTTTTAAATATATTTTTGCACAGAAGGAGGACTGTGGATTTTGTCCTCCATCTCTTACATTGTAAATACATTATGTATGAAGGAATCTTCTAATCTTGTTATAAGTGGTTTGATTTCTTTCTGTACCTGCTGCTGCTGTCTGAAGCCCCTGCTGTCTGCTGGACTGGACCAGTCTGAAGCGGAGCAGGGCTCACAAGAGACTGGACCTGCAGACAAACCATCAATCAATCGATCAATAAAACTTTATTTATATAGCACCTTTCATACAAGTCAAATGCAATTCAAAGTGCTTTGCCGCTGATTGACAAATATAAAGGTAAATATGGTTTTGGAGACTAAAACCACACCAAAATAATTAAAAAGCCAAAAAAATTAATAAAAACATAAAAATTAAATAAAAAAACAATAAAAGATAACAAAAGATAAATAATAAAATATAATACAAGCAATAAAAATAACAATCAAAATAAAATTATAAAATACAACACAAAATAAGAGATTATGACAAAACTGTAAAATGTTTAATGGAATGAATAAATATGAATAATGAATAAAATAAATGATAATGATGATAATAAATAAAAGAGGTATAAAATAATAAGCTGTGATGTTTTTTGTTCTCTTGTTCAATTTCAAGGCGCGTTTCAAAACTTTTCCAAAGTCCTCAGTGATTATCAGCTAGTTTAAAACAAGTGATTTACTAACGGAGGACTACATAGGAAGAAAACGACATTTTTATTAAACATTCAAACGTTTTATTTATTGAATCATCGATATTATTTAGCGACACTGGGAGCCTCAACCATCACAGACACTGTTAAAAAGTTCTCAACATTTAAGCACAAATCTCCTCCCAGAGTTCGTGTCTTTGATATAAATACAACCATATGTCAAAAACGTTCCAAAACTTATGTGTGGATTTCTGTTGTGTCACACACCAACAGCAGCAAGATTGTAAATGTGAGTTCCCAAAAAGTGCGTCTGGAAGACAAAAAACTGTCCCCTGGCTGAAGCTAATTGCTGTCCCCTGGTGTATTTTACAGAATAAATTAAAAGAAATAATATATTTTACATTAAAATGAATGTTATCAGAACTAAAAAAAGTTATGATCTGTTTTTTACCGTCAATTTGTTATATATATTTTCATATATTTCATGGTTTATTACATGAAATATTAAATATTCAGTAATCAGACCTGAATTGTTCCAGCAGGTGGAGCAGCTGCAGTCCTCTTCTCGGCCACCAGAGGGAGCTGTCTGCTCCTCCAGGACGCTCCCTGTCCAGGCTGAGGGAGGGGGCTTTGCTGGTGCTTGTCTGTGGGAGCACTAGGAGCACTGGAAACACTGGGAGCGGTGTTGTCCACTGTTAGGTTTTTGTCCCTGGTTTGTGTGTCCACAGCTGGTCGGACGGTCCTGCAGGAGGAGTTTTTTAAGGATCTTGATGTCAGTGATGCGATTTGGACTCTTTTGGACTTTCTTGGAGACATTTACCCAATATTAATTAATTCCTCTCATTCAGATACTTGAATTTACACAATGTATATACACATACTTTATGTGTATATATATATATATATATATACACACACTGTTATATATGTCTATACGATAAATGGAACTCAAGTACAGTATTTTCTTTTTTATATAACTTTGAGCCCACGGTTCTTATGTTCAGAACATAGTCATTTCTGTGATACGCAGCATGCTTTTCATTCATTACATATGACTCTTCATTGGTAGTAGTTTTTTAAAAAATCACATTATTTCCTTTGCTGGCAATTTTTCACAATTCCTGCAATTTTACTAAAAAAAAAGAGCACATAAAACGTTGCAAATGTTATCACAGTTTTTGAGAATTTTGGCTGATATAATCAAAAACAAATCCTGGAGGCACCGATATATACATTTAATTAATTGCCAGTTATGTTTCATATTGCATTTCAGCGGACTAAAGACAGTCTGTGGAGTAAAGAGACTAAACGTTGTGCCTCCTTTCCAATTCATTCAATCTAGAATCAGTCTTGAATTGAATCAGACACCAAGAAACTGAGATTCACAAAGATTCCCCTAAAAAGAGACAACTGGGTCTCATCAGCGTAACGATGGCAGGAAACTTTGTTGAAAAGACGTAAACTGGATCAAATATTTAGACACCAAATGAGCTTCGAAACCGTTTGCAGTTGTTTTATGTCGACATGTTGAAAAAGAGACTCACCTGCAGGAGTCCTCAGGAGAACCTGTGAGGAGAAACATCAGGACAGAAACATTTAGTCCTCTATCACACTTTGATCCGTTAAATAATGTCTGATGTTTCATTATCAGAGGACTTTAGTGACCCTGATTGGCCGCCTTACTCTGGACGTTCAGCTCAGCAGTGGCGGTCGCTGTCCCGGCGCTGTTGGTGACCGAACATGTGTAACTTCCTACATCCTCTAGACACACTTCCTTTATCTCCAGGAAGTGCAGACCGGAGCGCTCATACATAGTGATCCGCCCACAAGACTGAAGCTCCGCCTCCCCCTGAGAGAGAGACAATCACAAAAAAAAAAAAAAATCAGTTCAAATGAATGACTCACATGTCGTCATGGTTCTGATATTTGTTAGGACAGCGTGGATGTAAACTGATTAATGATTAATTGAAATTAATTTCAGTCTGTAAATACTTTGTACTATTTTATAAAAGAAAAGAAAAACACATATGTCAATACCATACACAGCCAATTAACCTATTAAACCTATTAAAAGTAACATCAGACAAAATGTGCACTATACAAATGTCAACATGTTATTTTTTTTTAATTAGTTTTTGGTCTCATATTTGGATTTTAGTTTTGTTAATTCAATAAACGGTTTGTTAGTTGGTTCTTGATCAATATTTTTGTTTGTTTTCCTTCAAACTTCCACACAGTAAATAAAAGTAGCAACACTACAATGAAAACATACTCCAGTACAAGTAAACGCATTGACTGTATATAAATATGGACGACACGTCTCCACTTCCTGTCGCTATACAAAAGCGAAGCCAGAATATCTCCTTTCTAGGAGCGGCCATGTTGCTTGTGTGACGTCATTTGGAGTCTGAGCAGTAGATTCGGGTGGCTGACAGAGGTTTAAGAGTGGCTGTCACAGCTATCAATCATGATGTCACACCCCCTTTTTATATTGTCAAATAACTAATAACTTATTAGAAAAATGAGCATTTGGATAAACATCAGAATGATAAGAACGACCTAAAACGACTGAAACATGATGAGTATTTTGATTTTTTGGTTTGACCCATCTGCTGACCACAAGGGGGGGGGCTTGATCTATACTGCAGCCAGCCACCAGGGGGTGATCCAGATGTTTTGGCTTCACCTTTGAGGAGCTGTCATGGTGTCCATATTTGTATACAGTCAGTGAGTAAAAGTCCAGCATTTAAAATCATTTAAATTTAAAATACTTTCATAAAAGTACATAAGTATTGATAGCAAAATGAACTTAATGTATCAACTTGTACTTGTACTCGAGTAAATATACTTTCTAAGTGTATAATGAAGAAATCCTTTAAAATGTTGTACAGTACTGCAACAGACATTGACTTTTTCATTTTGACATAATTTATATAGCTACAACGTATATTGGGCGATTTTCTCGATTTATGATTTTGTCTATGTGTGAAAAATGCTCATTATAATTTCAGACAGCCAAAAGTGATGTATTCATTGTTTTAATCAATCAGTTATATCATTTTTTGTCGAATCAATTAATTGTTGTGGTTCAAATAATTTATATTTGTTTTTCACTCCCAGAAAATTGATGTAGTTTGTTCTGTTACCAAAGATGATGAATTGTTTAAATTTAGTTAAAATTAAGATCAAAACCAACTCTTTATAAATTTAAATTATTTTTCCACAGTATCCAAAAGTTGTTTCAAATTATTGCCACAACAAAATAAATGTGTATCATCTGCAAAAATCGTATAAACTTTATGTACAAAATAAACCGTAACGGGCCTAAAACGGAGCCTTGAGGAACCCCACAAGTAACCTTTAATACCTTTGAATTCATATTATTTATTTGAACATACTGATGACTGTAATGTCCCTCTCATTTCTTCAGTCGTAATACTATTCACACACACAAAAATGTCTTATGCTTAGCTCCTCCCACCTTGAACCATGTGACCTGGGGTTGAGGGCGTCCTGTGGTTTTGGCGGAGAATTTTCCGGTCTGTCCCGGTCTGGCAAACACTCGGCTCGGTTTAGAGACAAACTTTGGTGGACTCTCACCCCAAATACTGGGCCTGTTCTCCACTGCTGGGACTGCAGAGCGACACCTGGAATCATGGGAAATGGAGTTCTGAGTCACAGTTGATGCAATATTTATTTATTTACAACGGGAAGAAAACTGATCAGCTGTATTCTGACAGCTTTGGTAACGCTTTATTTTACAGATCCTTTCATTTTATAATTTCCCAGAAATTTTCGGAGTAATTTGCAGATATTTAACAATTTGGTACCATTTATAAGAAAAATGAAAAAAAAAGTTTCATATGTAGTTTTTTCAAAAGTTTTTCAACAATTTTCCTAAAAGTAGTTGCTGTGTAACTGTTCATTCACAGGACATTTCTTTGCAAGTGTTGTGTTATTTGGAAGTATACTGGCAATGTGCTCATTAACGAGTTTATGACAACGAATCTTATATGCCAATACTAATACATATTAAGTCTTTTCTGTCAGTTAAAGAATTGCGTAAATCTAATTTATTAAGAATTTTTGAAAATTAACAACTAGGAACCCAAATATTACCAACTTTTCTACATTTTTTCTTATAATTTGTAGAAAATTGCACCACTCTTTCTGTTAATTTAGTTGGTGAGTACCCAACTCTTTATATCTGGGCTCATACACAGTTGTAAATTTGCAAAAATTCTCAATAAATTAGACTCTTAACAATTCTTTAAACCTGCAGTGCCGAACTCTTACATATAAATGAACGTCCGTTACATTCAATCTCTTTGCAAACGAGTTCACACAATGCTGATTAAGCCTATCACCACTAGGAAAAATCTCTCTGTATTTCACAGTATAGCAGAGTTGTTTAAATCTGGTGTCTGGTTTGACATTTCCGCAATGGCCAGATGAATGCATACTGAGCTGAATGCATGCTCTATGGTCAGAGCATGCGCACCACAGACTTCCACTGGTTGAGCGGCTAACTTCCCAGTTTAGCTCTCTGCTAACTTGAATGTGGATAAAAAATTGAATCATGCGACTCTTCTAGACTTTCCAAATGTTACTGGACCAAATGGGTCAAATTCTGATAATGAAACGAGCCATTTCGCTGAGATTGTTTGACGCTTAACTGACATAAAATACTTACTTTTCAGTGCGTAGCTTTGTGTGTCAAACTACATATCAGCATATTAGCACCTACTTTTAGCAAATTACTGAAAAAACACAAAACTACACACTGAAAACTAAGTATTTCCTGTCAGATTAAGAATTGTCAAGAGTCTAATTTATTAAGAAATGTATTAATTATTAATCTACGTATGAACCCAAATAGCCTATCATGAGTGGGTTCTTACCAATGAAACTATCTCAACACTTTTTCAGTGTTTTCTTATAATTTGTACCAAATGTCTGAAATACTAACTGTCAAATAGCTACAAATTACCAAAAAAAACCTCCAGGATATTAGTATAAAATGAAGGGAGCTGTAAAGTAAAGCGTTACCACAGTTTTTCCTGGAGCAGAGAGTCAGATAGCATTCTCACTGTCAGGGCCAACCACTTTCCAAAACACCTGGGTCCACTTGGGAGGATCTTCTGCATTTCTACACAGGAACAACTAGGGCCTTATTTTGTTAGTTTTATCCCTTCATTTCCATCAGCAATAATAAAAACTGTACTCACCAAGTTAATATCTGAGATCTGGAAACACAGTGACATCACTAAAAAGAAGTCTGACAGGTTGGAAACAAACCAACAGTTTACCCAGATTAGATGTAATAAACTGTAGTTTTCCTTCGAGCAGTAATTTAATCAGTAGGGGCTCCTACTTTACAGCAGCTCCTCGCCAACACTCAGAAACACCTGCAGGGCACTGCCGTCTTCAATGGTTAATAAAACAAGTTAAATACTTTAGGACGATGAAGCCCTTTTAGA
The DNA here is from genome assembly GCF_914725855.1 of Thunnus albacares. Taxonomy (NCBI): domain Eukaryota; kingdom Metazoa; phylum Chordata; class Actinopteri; order Scombriformes; family Scombridae; genus Thunnus; species Thunnus albacares. The sequence continues at coordinate 32,284,955 of NC_058116.1, read as the reverse complement.
GATGAATGTAACTAAAACCAAAGACATGTGCAGTGATGGAAAATAAGGACATTTACTCAAGTACTGTGCTTAAGTACAATTTTGAGGTACTTGTACTTTACTTGAGTATTTCCATTTAATGACCTAGCTAACTGTATATAAAGTAGTGTAAACTAGCTCCACCTCCAGCAGCTACAACAGTAACATGCTGCTCTAACACTGATGCTTCACTATTAATAATCTAATGATGTCATATATAATAATATATCAGTCAGAGGGACCAAACCACTACTTTTACTGCAATACTTTAACTACATCAAGCTCATAATACTTATGTACTTTTACTGTAATACTTTAACTACATCAAGCTCATAATACTTATGTACTTTTACTGCAATACTTTAACTACATCAAGCTCATAATACTTATGTACTTTTACTGCAATACTTTAACCACATCAAGCTCATAATACTTATGTACTTTTACTGCAATACTTTAACTACATCAAGCTCATAATACTTATGTACTTTTACTGCAATACTTTAACTACATCAAGCTCATAATACTTATGTACTTTTACTGCAATACTTTAACTACATCAAGCTCATAATACTTATGTACTTTTACTGCAATACTTTAACTACATCAAGCTCATAATACTTATGTACTTTTACTGCAATACTTTAACTACATCAAGCTCATAATACTTATGTACTTTTACTGCAATACTTTAACTACATCAAGCTCATAATACTTATGTACTTTTACTGCAATACTTTAACTACATCAAGCTCATAATACTTATGTACTTTTACTGCAATACTTTAACTACATCAAGCTCATAATACTTATGTACTTTTACTGTAGTAGGAGGACTTTTACTTGTATGAGTATTTTTTACATTGTTGTATTGGTACTTTTACTAAAGTAAAGGATCTGAGTTCTTCTTCCAAGAGAATGAGGACATAAGAACAGAGATGAGCTCACCCTGTTTTCATGGAGGACGGGAGGCCATATTTCTTCCCAGAAGTCTCTACAGGTGGAAAAACAAGCATGAGACTGAAGAAGAGTTTGGCCTCTTAAAGGACAGAGTTGGATTTTTTCTTTAATTTTCTTATAATTATATTTTCTTTATTATTTGCAGGATAATGCACACAACATTATTCCAATATTGATCATAGGTAAAGAAAAGAGATAAATGAATAGATTAAACCAAAGATGAAATAAAACATTACATTTACAAAAGACACATTTACTCTCAGCGTCACTCAGATACTATTGTGTTCAGAGATCCACTTCTAATAAGTCAGGTGATTTATTACCTTTATTTATTACTTTATTGTTAATATTGGCATAAATTAAGGATTAAATAAGGGCATTTAAAGGGATTTCTGCTGGGAACCTTTGCTGCAGGTCATCGTCCTCTCTCTGTTTTACTGTCACAGAGACTAAAGAAGAAGCTGGAATCAGAGAATTTGGACATTTTCTTCTTTAAAAAAAATGACTCCAAGCAATTATCAAAATAGTTGGTGATTGTGAATTTAATTTAGTTGCCAACTAATTGATTTATCGACTAATTGTTGCGGCTCTACAGTCCGTTCCGTATTATTGGATTCATGTCTAGACGCTTCCTGGTCATCAGCTCCATCTGAAGGCTAAAACAAACATCCTCTTTCCCAAATTCACATCACTACAACAACCAGAAAGTGTCGACTGTGACTGAAGGAAGCTGCTGCAGGAGCAGAAGAAGTGTTACATGGGGGGAAGATACCAGCTCAGTCTGGTTGTGTTTAGCAAACAGGAAGCTCCTGTTGAGCTGTTTACGACGCACTAAACCGTGAACCTCTGGGCCAGCTCGCTGCACTGAACCATGGCTGAACACACGCATGGAGAAGAAGGTTTTATGAGGAATATCACTGAGGTCATGTTTGGAAACTGCAGGATTAATGGAGTCAGAGTTAACACTGTAAGGAGCATCTCCTCTCCAAAACACCTCCACAAACCTGAAACACATGCCACAGCTCCTCTCCTGGACTCTTCATCTGCTTTTAATACAGATCCAGCTCCGTGCTACCTGCGTTTCCACCAGAGGAAACCAGGATCTAAATGAAGCTCCAGGGAGACCCCTGCTGAAGGGGGGCGGAGGATGGGGCGGGGGGGGGGTTACTTTGGGGGCGGGGTTTGCAGCACTGCCTGTATATAAAGATGGACGCAGTGCTGTAATGTAACCGTGCAGGCCCTTGATGTTTGTTTTTTTTTACGTTGTCGATATAATAATCAAATACTCAATACTACTTACAGAGATGTAGTGTGAGGAAAGAACAAGCTTTTCCCTTTTATAACCCTGTCCTGCTGCTGAAGATGAATTTATAACATTCTGTTAACATTTTTATTACAGCTTGTGTTTTTATTATTTATGAAATAGCCTATCATGTATTTATGACACTTGTGTGGCAGTAGCTATATTTCTCTCTGTATGTGGGCTATATGAAAGCCTTATAACATTATATTATTCTCAGCATAACATACAGGCGAACTAACTTCACACAATAAGGCTGTTTAATAACTGTTCATCAGCGTGTTAACAGACTGCATCCTTCTTCACGTCTGACAGGATTTACCGTTACAAATATAGTCGTGATTTTCGTAAGTTTGGCAGAAAATTCTGCAGATTTTTCTTTGTTGTGCTGTTTTTGGTTTTTGTCTTTGATGTTTTCCTTTCATTGTCTAAGTGTCTCTGACAGCGGTGCCGATGAATTTCCTGCCTAATGTGTTAATTGGACCAGAAATCCCTGACGTATCAAACAAATATGGACCAGTAAAGTTTTTATTTTATTTTAAATGGGGGGGGGGGGGGGGCTCAGGATGGACGTCACTGGTCGGTTTTATTGGAGCAGGTTTGAAGTCCAGAGCTGCTGCTTATGTTTGGTGCTATCTCTTCCAAATAAGGAGTGCGTGTGTTGCCTTTCGCTCTCCCGAAACAGGCCACACTACCTCAGACCCAAGTCACATTAAACTTAGTGAAATATTGCCACAATATTCCGACTCAGTGTGAGTCCCAGAGCCAACTGTCAATCACAGCTATCAATCAAGACCCACATGGCAGCGTCTTCAAATCTTATTAACGGAGCAATATTTTCCAAAATGACCACCAATACATTATTAAAGGGCCTGAAATTAGAGATTAAGACCATAATGACTCATTGAAAACAATCACTGACTTAGTATTTCTAGAAAGTAGTCGAGGCTTTTTGAATGGGAGTCAATTGGAGCATCTAATGGTCATCGGTGCTACTTTACGGTCAAAACGTGGCAGCTGCTGGTTGGTCCAGATGGTCAAATGAAGCTTATATGAGGCTTCAGCAGTCAGAGAGCAGTCAGATCAAGTGGATATCTGACACATTTACAGTCTTTTTACTGATAGTGGTATCATTATTATTATTAGTAGTAGCAGTAGTAGCAGTAGTAGTATTAGTAGTAGTAGCAGTAGTAGTATTAGTAGTAGTAGCAGTAGTAGTAATAACAGTAGTATTATTATAGGATGCAAACCTTCCAGAAGGATCTCCACGGTAACCTGGCGGCTCCCGGCCGGATTGGTGGCCTGACAGGTGTAACGGCCCAGGTCTTCCTCTCTGACCCCGCCAACCACCAGGCTGAAGGTGCCCCGCCCACCTCTCTCCATGACACAGCGCTCTCCACCAATCATAGCCCTGCCCTCCCTGTACCATGTGATCTGGGGCTCAGGATGACCTCGAACCTGAAAGACAGAGAAGTGATGTTAGTCTAGACGACCAGACGAAGACACAAAACTAACATGTCAACATCTCCTTTAACTTTTTCATGTTAATGTTACTTTTTTAACTCAAACGTTACATTTTTAATGCTTCAGTTTCTTTTTAATTTGAATCCTACAAAATTTTTTCCCACATCTTGCTAATGCTAATGTTGCTAATGCTAATGTTAGCTACTAACTAGCTATGCTAATGTTAGCTATTAACTAACTATGCTAATGTTAGGTATTAATTAACTAAAGATGCTTTTTAAACTCTAATGTTACTTCTTAACACTTATGTTACTTTTTAATGCTAACGTTACTTATTTAACATTATACTTTCTAATTAGTATTTAATGCTAACACAACTTTCTTTAATGCTGCGAGCCTCCAGCAGAGATGAGGAGCTACAGACGCCTGCTAATCTCACTTCTTTCTAACGCCACACTCAAAGATTTATTTTTACTTTTCAAACTTGTAGTCTTCAGCTGCAACTGACACTGGCTCAAGTGACATCATCAGTGACATCATCAAAAGGCTTTATGTGACTTTTTACACAGAGAACAACCTAGAAACACGTGCAGAGTTCACCTTTAAGTAAACTCTGCCTTTAAACTTAATTTCACTGCAGTGATCATCATTTAATTAATTATGATAACTCACAAAAAGATACACTGAAATAAAAACTTACAATCTTTCCAAAATACTGCTTATTGTGAAAAGTTACTTTGCAACTAACACAATAAATGTCTCTAACGCCTGGAGATATTTTGCTTATAAAAGTGGCTGACATCAGCATCTTTAGTGTGTGTGTGTGTGTGTGTGTGTGTGTGTGTGTGTGTGTGTGTGTGTGTGTAGCATGTGGCGGGCAGATGTCTCAACTGTTTGATGGTTTCAACCACAATTCCCATGAGGCCTTGCAGCTCAATTAATCTCTTTGTCTTCTCTAGCTGTGGACTGATGCTGCATTCAGGTGCCGTGGAATTCTGGACACACAGAACCTGAACGCCCCACTGAGTCACGAGATCAAGATGCATTTTTCTTCCCTTAACATGCTTCCTACTTTCCTTCAATACCTCCTGACTCTGGTGCGGTACGTCAAATGTTAACATTTATATTTAACACTGTACATGGTCCCAATAAATACAACTTTCCTCCTTGCATCCTTTTCTGTCTCCTTTTCTTTTTCTTCTCTACCTCCTCCTATATAAGTTATTTCCTTGTATATCTCCTTTTTTCTCTCCTCTGCCTCCTCATGCCCTTTCCTATAGATGGATTTCCTGTTTACAAACAGTCAAGGATGCAGCAAAACACATCACCACAATGTCCTGATAGTTTGTGGACATTTTCAGCAGGTGAATTATTGTAATGTGGGACACTGACAAGCAAAACAATAAAGTAACATGAATATGAAAACAAGAAAGTAACATTAGCATGAAAACAATAAAGTAACATTAGCATGAAAACAATAAAGTAACATTAGCATGAAAACAATAAAGTAACGTTAGCATGAAAACAATAAAGTAATGTTAGCATGAAAACAATGAAGTAGTATTAGCATGAAAACAGTAACGTAACATTAGCATGAAAACAATAAAGTAACGTTAGCATGAAAACAATAAAGTAACATTAGCATGAAAACAATAAAGTAACGTTAGCATGAAAACAATAAAGTAACATTAGCATGAAAACAATGAAGTAACCTTAGCATGAAAACAATTAAGTAACGTTAGCATGAAAACAATAAAGTAACGTTAGCATGAAAACAATAAAGTAACGTTAGCATGAAAACAATAAAGTAACGTTAGCATGAAAACAATAAAGTAACCTTAGCATGAAAACAATAAAGTAACGTTAGCATGAAAACAATAAAGTAACAATAAAGTAACATTAGCATGAAAACAATAAAGTAACATTAGCGTAAAAAGTTTGTGTTTTAAACGTGTGAAGGCGAGTAGATGAGTTATTTGGTCTGAAACTGGTAAACCAGTTGCAGATTCCAAAAACCAACAGAAAAAAATGAGTAATGAAGCAAAATGAAAGCTCAAGATGGAGGTTAAAGCTTTCACCAACAAATGGAGCAGAAAGACGTTAAAACACCAAATAAACCAAACAATGACTTCAGAGACAAAATAACTTCATCAGTGAACTCAGTCAGGTTGACGACTTCACAACAGGATGCAGCCGATCACAAGACTGAGGAAATGTTAATCCCTCTCTTCTCACATGCTCCTCTCCTCCTCTCCTTTCCTCTCATGTTTCCTCCTCACCTCTCTCATTTCATAATTATTCATAACAATAATAATAAATCTGTCTTATTTTATTACATTTTCTTTTTTTTTTAAATGATTTTTGTCTTCATTGGTCCGTTACTGGTGAAGATGCCAACAGGAAACAGGAGAGAGAGAGATGGGTGTAATGTGCAAAAAGCTCCCTTGCTGGACTGGAACCAGGGATGTTATGTGCACAGTAACCATTCAGGTACTGGGTCGCTCCTTTTATCACATTTTCATAATGTTTGATTTCTCGTGTGCATTAGTCTCAAATTGTTTTACTGTTTACTGTCTACATTAACTCATTATCGGCTTCTCAGTCATCTGGGAAGCACTTTGAATTGCACTAACCTGCATGAAAGGCACTGTACAAATAACGTTTGATTGATTGATACTGTTTTGACAAAACATTTGAACTCATCTTTAGTATTTTCTTCTGCTGCCCAGAGGGTGAACTCTGTGGATCTGTTACGATCACATGACCTTTTCCTCTAGCTGGGACCATCATCACCAGGAGTCCTCCTGAACCGCATCAAACGTTAGCTTAGCAAAGGCAGCAGTGATGTTAGAGCTCAAAGCAGCAGACGGAGGAACAGATTCAGTCAGATAAACATTAAATCAGCAGCATCCCACCTTCCCCTCCAGTCGGGCGTCTACCCCCAGGGTGACCCGGGCGTTGCGGGGAGGCAGAATGAAGGCTGGAGGCTCGTTGCCACGGGAACTGCATCCTGGTGACAGGCCAGCTATCTTGGTGACGGTGGAGGAAGCTGAAGCAAACCGGACGTCACTCATCCTGCTGTCAGAGAGAAAAAACATACTAATGTCAAAATAATATCAGAAAACATCTAAAATATACTCGTCATGTAACTGCAGTTAAATACTGATAAATAATATTAATTTATTAGTATTTAAAGTAATATTACACAATATAAACTACACTTTATTTGAATGTTGTTTTTGATATATAACAAGTGATCATTAATTTAAAAACAAAGACATTTATGTTCGTTAATTCTACAAAACTGCAAAACAATGAGAATAATATGAACACAAATATTAAGACGTAACTCTGTGTGTGTGTGTGTGTGTGTGTTGTGAGGGATGAACAGATATGAAGCATGAAGATAAAAACATCATGTGTGTGATCAGCGAACACGCCAACATGTGACTGGTTCCACATATACGACCTTATAAGGAGAACAAATCAACTCTGCAAGTTATTTAAGTTCAATCTGTTAAACGTCTTTGTGTTTCAGGATCTCAGTTTATTAATTAATCACTTTTATTTTAATTCTTACTCTCCTGACTTTTTAAAGCAGTACAACACTGTAAAAAATACTCTAATTCAAGTAAAAATTCAAAATCTTAGTACAGAAATACAGAAGTATTATCATCTTAGACATTTAACAACCAACCTGCTTTTCTTTGTGAAATTAATATTAATTTCTTTGAGTCAAATGTATGTTCGGTGAAGTTTCTGTCTACATTAAAACCATTTAATTTGTTAAATTCTTATCGTTTTAATTGATAAGTTTGTCATTTAATACTTAATTTATTAATAGTGAAGCATCAGTGTTAGAGCAGCATGTTACTGTTGTAGCTGCTGGAGGTGGAGCTAGTTTACACTACTTTATATACAGTTAGCTAGTTTAGTCCAGTGGTTCCCAACCTAGGGGTCGGGCCCCTCCAAAGGGTCAGCAGATAAATCTGAGGGGTGGTGAGATGATTAATGGGAGAGGAAAGAAGAAAAAACAAAGTTCTGATACACAAATCTGTTTTCAGTTTTTGGACTTTTTCTCTAATCTTTGATTTTTGCTGAAATATTGGATCATTTGAACATTTATTGAAATGAAAGCATGTGAGAAGTTTAGAGGGAAAAATCACTATTTGGTGGAGCTGTTAACAACTCATAGACATGTGAAATGTGACCCCGACTACACACTGCTTTTTGTAAGACGTCAAAAGCCAAAAAGGTTGGAAACCACTGGTTTCATCTTTAACAATGTGTTGTATTTTAAAAGCTTGTTATATTATCCATTGTGTCAAATCTTCATGTGAAAAGTAACTAAAGCTGTCAAATAAATGTAGTGGAGTAGAAAGTACAATATTTCCCTCTGAAATGTGGTGGAGTGGAAGAATAACGTCCATCTTATCAGGCTTCAAGTTTCTTCTACAAGATCTCAGACAGATTTCTTAGCAAAAGTGCTTCAACAGTGAAATTCTTTAAATGCACTGTGTTACACTGATTTAAGAAGTGAGGTGTCACTACAGGAACTTGTCTCCTTCGTCTACCCCCCCAGCACTAACAGTCTGAAGCCCTGAGTTTTGACTTGCAGGCAGCAACCGACATCACAACAGGATATAAATAACAGAAAACCACAAAATGCAGAATATCTCATTTAAACTTTTCAGACACTAGAAGAGGGGCAGGCCTCAGTTCTGAATAAACAACTTTATTTCAGTTTTTTATTAATTTATCTATTAGGAACAGTGAGCCAGAGTTAGCCTAAAAGGCTAAATTTTCATCTGTCGACGACATGTTCCACATATGCAAAAGAAGCATGATAACAAATATCATGCACAGGTTTTGTGAGTGGACTGATAAAGCGTGCTCAGTGCCAACGCTCCATCAGACTGTTGGGAGTTCATGTTGTGTTGGTTGGAAGTTTGTTCGATGACCGAACGGCGTTTATCTGTGTGAAACAGCCGCTCAGTGTTTTCAGAACAAACAACCAGCCTGCTGTTAGTGTTCCTGCCGTCACAGTTCAAACACGCTGCTAACACCGACACATTCTCCAGCTGCCTTACATGGCTTTAAAGCCCTACACTCTGACTTTTTTTTTGTTTTTAAATGACATTTTTTTTAATCTAAATGTCAACCTTTGCTTCCTATTAAGTCCACTAGTCAGAGCTGGAGATTTAAACCAGAAACTGCTCAGTGTGTGTTTATGTCAGTAATCCTTTGATTGTCTTGATTATTTCCAGACACATTTCTCTTTATATAAAAACAGCCGTGTCACATCGATCCCCCGCTCCGCCACAACACCACGTGGCACATTCTTCCATTCAAATACATCAATGTGTTTCTCCTGAGAGACGCCTCCAAAATAAAAACCCATCTTTATCCGACATTTTGGCCCGAGAGTGACATATTTAGCCTGTTCATCATCTTCGCTTAGCATGTTAACATTTGCTAATTAGCAGTAAAGACAGCTGAGGCTGATGGGAATCAGCTTCTCTCTGCACTCTGACTGGTTTTGAGATATTAAAGTTCAAAGTTTTGACATTCTAGTTATCAAAACGGATCGACAGTATATTCTCTCTTATTTGTCAGAATAACAGACACCCTCATTGTATCAAAATAAAACATCACTGTGTTAAAAGTTACGCCAGTTTGTTGTGTATCAGATTGCTGTTGGGTAAATTTTGAGTTTGCAGGTTTAAGAAGCGACAACAATCTGCAGACAAGAAGAAGTTGAAGTTTATGACATGTTGGATTCAGTGTGAATATTATCATTAATATCCAAACACTCAGTTCTAGCAGAACCTCCACAGACGTTTATCACATAATATGAACAATGAATCTGATCTTCATGGCACTGATAAGAGATGAAAGATAAATATGAAATATCTGATCTGATTCTTGAAAAATGTTATCAGACAGAAGCCTTTCAAAATAAAAGCTAAATTAAACCAACTCCTGGATGTGTGTTTTACTGTCAGCTTGAGTTCGATTGTACTTCGTGCAGTGTTTGTATGTGACTGATGTTTAGTCATCAAATACAAATAGTTCTTCTAACGTTAACGTTGACTAAATACTGCATGTTATCCTCGTTTGGTGGATTTAGATTTGTTAATATTTCTTAATTTAAAGAGTCAGTTTGTCATGTGACACAATGAACTCGCAGCTTTAGTTGCTGCTGTTGCTCAGTTCAGTCTGGACAAAGACAACATGCAAAGCTGCTGTCAGAGCTTCTTCATCATCAGGAACCATCATCAGGAACCATCACCAGGAACCATCATCAGGAACCATCATCAGGAACCATCACCGGGAACCATCACCGGGAACCATCACCAGGAACCATCATCAGGAACCATCAACAGGAACCACCACCAGGAACCATCATCAGGAACCACCACCAGGAACCATCATCAGGAACCATCACCAGGAACCATCATCAGGAACCATCACCAGGAACCATCATCAGGAACCATCACCAGGAACCATCACCAGGAACCAGGGTCTGAATGAAGCTCCAGAGAGATTGTTTTACCCCCCCAAAAAAGTCCCTGCTGGGGGGGGCGGGCAGGATCTTTGGGGGTGGGGTTTGCAGGGATGATTGTTGCTGATTGATCAAACAGGAAGACATTTCTCTTTGTTTACTAATGTTAAAAGTAAAGTTAGGCTTTGCTAAGAGAGAGAGAGAGCTAGAGAGTGAATGAAGAGAGCGAGCAGCTGAATGAGGGAAATCAAAAGTTATTTCCTGATTGTTTCACGGTGGTTAAATAACCATCAAAGGCTCAGCAGATGATTTAGTGAGGAGACAGACGCTCGCTGCGTTTCTGCTTCTCATTCATTCTTCACATCCAACTCATCAGCAGCAAACACAAAAAAGTTTCCTCGTGTGTTAATACTGCGGCGTCTCGTCACTTTTATATTCCTCAGCAGGATCCATCTGGTTCCACAAAAAGGAGGATTAGTTCCTCTGCTTCCAAAGTACCTGAACTTCTGTTAGAAACGGAGCACAGACAGTTTCCATCATGTATGTTTTCTTCAAACTACAAAAAAAGAAGTTTTTAAGCAATGCATGCTGGGAAATATGCTGACATGCTGATCATGTTTCTTTATAAACTTAAATCAATGAGTCAACTCTTTAAATTCAACTCATCATTTCAAGTGAAAAGAGTCAGAGGAACCGTTAAATATGAGAAATAAAAACTAGAAATTTCAGGTTTAATTAACTTGAACTTAAAACTCTAAACTAAGTAAAGTTAAAGAGTTGATTGCTTCCACTTGGAAGCAGAGAGGTTTCTGTCATACAGGTGACCTATATACTGATGGGAGCTTTGGCTCATTTGCACAGTTACAAGCTGTTTATAATGTTCCCACATCAAGTTTTTCCAGATATTTACATACTGGAGACTCTGTCAGGAAGCATGTGCCTCACTTTGAAATGTTGGACGAGCACGAGTCCCCGGAGACAACAGATAAAGTTTATCCTGTTACTCGCAGGGCGGTTTTCCTTCTTTTTTTTTTTTTTTTATCAGATCCAACATAGCAGAGTTCTGTTTAACACATCAGGACTTAAACAGACGTGGGCGGACGAGCTGAATGTAGAACTAGACGAAGATCTGGGAGAGATGATGGTTCAGTCTTTACACGGACTCTGTTATTCCTGATGTTTCACCTCTTTGTGTTTGATGAAGTGTTCGATCAGTAAACTGTTCACATACTGGAAAAGCCTGATCCTCTTATAGGCATTCTTAGAGTAACACGCTCTTCATCTTTGGCCGATTAGTATGAAAATGTGTTTTGTTTGGAACGATAAGAGTGAAAAAGTTCATCTTACGAGTGTGGAAACGGGATTCTGTTAAAGGACTAATGTGTCCACCTTGCTGTATAAACACTCTTACATTTGTACTTTTTAAAGGAAAACTGCTTTGTATTTAATATAATTTATGATTGTGTGTTAATGTTCACCTTCACTCCTAATTAGGTTTGTATTCAGTTACGATTTTCATAATGAAATAACCAATCAAACAATTTGATTTTGCAGGACATTATTAGTATTTTTGACATCCATCATTTCTAGATGTGCAGACAGATTCAGCTGTTTGATTGTAGTTAATATTGAGTTAGAAACAAACAGTCTCTGTGTTGTTTATTTGTAGTTCATCTGGTTACCATGGTTTGTATATAGTTTGTTCCCCTCATGTGTCATTAGTGAGGGCAGTTTTGTCTCTGATGAGACCTAATTCACTCATTAATCTTGATTTGTTTGTTCTTTCTGCATTTTTTTGGGGGGGTAAATGAAAACCCAACCCGCATGAAAAACCACAAAAAACCCTCCTGTGCATCCTGTGACTTGCTGTTCGGGTCTCTAACATTCCCCAAAAGAAAATAATAACCATTTATTTCAAACACAGCGGGTGTTGAAGCAGTGAAGCAGGAAACTGACAGAAGAATTCCCTCCCATCATGTGACCTTTCCATTTCTGAGCGGCTGATAAGAAGATCAATGGAGCAAACGGTTTTTCTGCCGATATTCACCTGTTCTCACACAGATAACAGGGGGCAGCCTTGTAACCATGCCAACACAGATACCAGAGCAGTGACACACACTCTGGAGTGAATGTGTGTAGTCAGCAGTTCAGTTGTTAACACAGATGCAGAAACTGACTCGGTATCAGTGAGAGAAAACCGCCAACTCATCATCCTTCTGCTGCTGAATGTAAAAGAAGCGTTATGGTGTAAAACACATAGCTGGAAGAACAAACTCCAATAAAGTTTTGAGTTCTAATTTAACTTTATCTGAACAAATCGTACTCGTGTTAATGACTGTTAGTTATTGCTTCTATGACTGCCAGGCTTTCTGTTCTTTTGTTCTCTCACATAAACAGTTTACAACAGCGACAGTGACAGATTTACCATCAAAATTCAGTCATTTTTTGAGGGGGGGACTGGGAGGGCAGTCTTTGATTCCAGACAGAAGTAAACAAAAGCAGCCTCTCGTTTCTAGCTGGTAAACAGGGATTTTACAGAAATGTTTCCAGCTGAACCATTTAAATCTGCACTATGATGTTTACATACAGGATATCATGCTAACAGGCTAAACGTAACACAGAGCGTCCACTCTTTTCAACTAATCAGGACATTTTGATGGGGATCACGCCTCAGACTAACAAGTTTCTTTGCGGGGAAGTCTCCTTTAAAGGACGGTTTAGTTTCTCCAGTGTGTCTTAAACCAGCAGTAAAGTGTCCATAGTAACAGTGAAAGAGGTTTTCCTCGCTGTAATCATTCCTCCTGTTCATACTGGATATTAAAGATCCTTCAAATGTGTTTTCGATGCATTTAAAAGTCTGTGTGAAGCTTCTATTCAGCTTCAGCAGTCTGAGTTAGTCATATCAAGTGGATATCTGACACATTTACAGTCTTTTTAGCATCAAATTCCCTCTTTGTGTTTCCTCGGACAGTGTTTCCCTGTTGAGCTGCAGGTGGAAGTATAGTAACAAAAAGAGGAACTTTGGCACTAAAAAGACTGTAACGTTGAAAGATATCTACTTGATTTGACTCATTTGGACGCTGAAGCTTCATATTAGCTTCAGATTAACTTTTAAATACATGTTTGCACAGAAGGAGGACTGTGGATTTTGTCCTCCATCACTTCCATTGTAAGGTCATTATGAAGGGATCTTCTAATGGTCAGTATGAACAGGAGGAATGATTACAGCAAGAAAAACAGCTTTCATGTTCATTTGAGCTCCTGACTGTTGGTTTAAGATCCTTTAAGGATCAGTTCACTCACATTTCTCTTCATCAACCTGTTGTGATTCGGGGTACAGTCAGATGCTCTCACACTGCCACTTTAACCTTATTTGATCCCTGAGCCTGAATTTCAGCTGCCAGCTGTTGTGGATATTTGTCAGTTCACTCTCAGCGAAAGGAAAAGACCACAGAGTGTTTTTCAGGACATTGTACCATTTCTCTACTTGTCCATGAGTTTTCAACGACCCTGTAACAGGTCCCGGGTAAAGTCATCATCCATGTAGAAGATGTGGAAATAAAGGAAGATTGTTCTCATGTTGCAGTGCAGAGCTGCTTTATTCCACTGCTTCAAGTACTTTATTCTGTTTAGCTGCTCAGTTTACACACATCAGCACGTTTCACTTTTAACATTACAAGAGAAAAGGCTTTCAGGATGAGGACTAACAAATGTGTTTGACATAAGTAACATTATCTTAGCTAACGTTAGCATCGCATCAAACACAGTGTGTGCTTGTCGTGAACGAGGCTTTTCAAATGTGCACTATCTGTGGTGTTTGCTTGTTATTAGTGGTTCAGTTCGAGCCGCATATTTAGTGAAATCTGTACTTTGCGGAAGTTGAGTTATTACAACGTGCATAAAAAGCTTATTTTGAACTGAAAATGTAATGTAGATGGTAGCTGCTATATTAGCCGCCTTCAGTCACAACCAGGACATAAACAGTTTGTGTTTTTTTTTAAAGAGACGTTATCCCTGACTACGAGATGTGAAGCCGTGGAAGTGGACTGAACAGTGTTTGTATTCTGCTGTATTCAGTCTGTCTTTACCTGCCGGGGAGCTAACGCTAGCTAGCAGCTGTCTGCAGGTATCAGAGTGATACCTGCCAGGGAGCTAACGCTAGCTAGCAGCTGTCTGCAGGTATCAGACTGATACCTGCCGGGGAGCTAACGCTAGCTAGCAGCTGTCTGCAGGTATCAGACTGATACCTGCCGGGAAGCTAACGCTAGCTAGCAGCTGTCTGCAGGTATCAGACTGATACCTGCCGGGGAGCTAACGCTAGCTAGCAGCTGTCTGCAGGTATCAGACTGATGTCAACACAAACATGATGAATTATGAGCCGACAGTTTCTGTCTGAGCTCAAAGTGAAGTTGAAACAGCAGGTACTGACAGTCCATGTGTTGCTGTATGAGACAGCATTCATTTTTTAAAATATGAACAGTGATGAAGTCTTGCAGGTCTTTTATTTTTCTTGCTCAACTGTTTTGCATGTTGATCTAAAAACAATGTGTGACAGTCAGGTGCCAGTAGATCCTCGTAGCTATACAGGAACAAGTGGTTGTGTTCTTTGTTTGTTCTGTGATATAATGACTGTTTAAGGACTTTTTTTATAAATTGAGATAAATAAAGGACATTTTAAATATGCAGAGGTGGAAAAAACAGCTTTCAAATAACATAAATGCTTTGACTGCAATAAATTGTTATTATGTTATATAAAAATAAACCTTACTGTGTTGATAAATGGAAAATAATTAGGCACACTGATGAAAAATTTAATTTTGAGATTTTTCAGGACATCCACACTGTCAATTAAAGGCTCCCAGCCCCCCGAGACCCCCTGTATTTTACACACTGCCTAAAAAAATAGATTTATTTATTTATTTAATGTTTAATTGTTTAGGAACGAGTATATAGCATGACTTAATGCCATGTACCACAGCATTTATAGACTAAACTAATTTGCAATGCGAGTCCCTAGATGGGCCTTAAATACAAATAACTCAACAGTAACAAACATGTGAAACCGCACAAGACTCACAAATACCAATAAATACATTAAAGCACAAAACTCAACGAGAAAGTACAAACAAAGCAGCACAAAACACAAACAACGATACCATAAAAGTTTCATAAAACAACTCAGACATGTCGTGTTTTAGTCTTCTTGCATTTACTCAAGAGAAAATCCTCAGTTCACAGTTTTATAACCAGGAAACGTGTTAACAGTTCAGTTTGGTAACGTTTGAGGAAACAACAGTGTTGTTTAATCTTCCAGGATAAGTTGAGAAGAGTTTCATGCAATATCAGTATTTATCTGATGTAAAGAATTCACTCAAAGTGAATTAAAAATAATTGATTGTGGACCCCTATAAGCAAGTAGGTAGTAAGCTAGTAGCTACATGCTAACTTCTTCAATTTACATCACTAATTAGTGCTTTATGAGCTCTCAGACTCTCATCCAGTTTTATTCTGATCCAGCTGTTGTTTCAGCACTAAACAGCAGGAAACCGATAAACCTCAACTGTACATGGCGACTAATGAGTCGACCTCGTTAGAGCTCCATAGCTTCACTCACACTGACGAAGCCTGAAAGAGAAGGAAACGTCTACTGTGTCTTCCCTGGATGAATGTGGGAAACAGAAGCTCGGCCCTGCGGTGTTTAACTGTAAAGGATGTTTGTGAAACGGTCGACTGACGAGAAGGAATCTCTTCCGATAAAAGATTCAACCTGAACATGAAGGATTCTGGGATTCTGCTCAGGAAAACTGAGAAACTAACGAGCTGAATGTGAGTCTGTCAGTACTGCTGTTTGATTTTATCACTTATAATTTTCTGCTGCTTCCTGTTTTATTTAAAAAAAAATCTTATTTCCATTCCTGATACACATTTCTACTGACACTTGCAGCTCAGACGTTTTATGGCCTCCCTTCCTGATTCCCTCCCTGCCTGCCCTCCCAGTCCCCCCTGGATTTACTGCTGAGGCGCAAAACAGATATTGAACAAGTCAACATTTATAGTGTCAACAAGACTTGGTCAAAACCTCGTATATGTCTGGAGTGTTTATGATCAGTGTGTGAAACTGTGGCCGGTGTGTTACAGTGATAGTCAGCAGTCGTGTCTATAATGTGGATATTAAATGTTCATCTGCAATGTTCTGTAGTGGTCCCAGTAATATTTACTGGGGTAGCATCACATGACATGATTAAGCTAAGTTTGAGGTTATAAATGCAGTTGCAAGAACAAAACTGTCCACTCATATCTTGAGATGTTTGATTTGAAGGAGAACTTATTTTATTTCTAATTATTATTAACTCTCCCTGCTCTTCATCTGTTTCACTCTGTGGATGTGTTTTATCAGTGATGTTAAGTTAACTCCTTCATACCTCTATGCACCTTATTTCTGCCTCTTTCCTGGTCCATGATCTTGGGAGGCTGTGGTGGAAATTGTAAATAAAAGTTTTAACAGCATTTTGGGTGCAAATTCAGGAGGCTTATCTCCGCCCGGTTACTGCTGTTACAGTCAAATCAAGCGCACCTTCAAAGCAGCCGCCCCAAAGTAAACTGATATATCACGTCTACATGAATCGCATGTTTTACCTGCAAGACTTGTGTTTTAATGCTTTTCATCGTGTGTGATGTGAAAACGTCAGAGAACTAAAAAGTTTGCGTCCTGGTATCAGTTCAGTTACAAAATCTAAACACACCGCGGAGCGTCTCTCCTGCCGGCTGCCGACAGCGCTGCCAGCCGTAGAGGAGGAGACGCAGAGATGCAACTGTTTAAAACAGGAGTTTAACCGACTTCACTGCATTTAACAGCAGAGCAGAAACACAGTCGCTCTGCATCACTGCTGTCCTCCACTTCCATCATCTCACACTGACTCATTTTGAAAGAGCAACGGCCAATGAGGAAACTTAACACGGTTGGCCGACCAGTGGTGTAACTTCATCACTCACTCAGACACGGACGACCGCGGTTAAGGGCTGGTATGTGGACAGTCCAGCCAACAAAGACAGACTTACACTCTTTGAAAATAAAGAAAGTAGGACGGGTTATTGATAGTGGTGGAAAGTAACTAAGTACATTCACGCAAGTACTGTATTTAAGTACAGTTTAGAGGTACTTGTACTTTACTTGAGTATTTCCATGTGATGCTACTTTCTACATTTCAGAAGGAAATATTGTACTTTCTACTCCACTACATTTATTTGACAGCTTTAGTTACTTTTCAGATGAAGATTTGACACAATGGATAATATAACAAGCTTTTAAAATACAACACATTGTTAAAGATGAAACCAGTGGTTTCCAACCTTTTTGGCTTTTGACGTCTTACAAAAAGCAGTGTGTAGTCGGGGTCACATTTCACATGTCTATGAGTTGTTAACAGCTCCACCAAATAGTGATTTTTCCCTCTAAACTTCTCACATGCTTTCATTTCAATAAATGTTCAAATGATCCAATATTTCAACAAAAATCAAAGATTAGAGAAAAAGTCCAAAAACTGAAAACAGATTTGTGTATCAGAACTTTGTTTTTTCTTCTTTCCTCTCCCATTAATCATCTCACCACCCCTCAGATTTATCTGCTGACCCTTTGGAGGGGCCCGACCCCTAGGTTGGGAACCACTGGACTAAACTACCTAACTGTATATAAAGTAGTGTAAACTAGCTCCACCTCCAGCAGCTACAACAGTAACATGCTGCTCTAACACTGATGCTTCACTATTAATAATCTAATGATGTCATATATAATAATATATCAGTCAGAGGGACCAAACCACTACTTTTACTGCAATACTTTAACTACATCAAGCTCATAATACTTATGTACTTTTACTGCAATACTTTAACTACATCAAGCTCATAACACTTATGTACTTTTACTGCAATACTTTAACTACATCAAGCTCATAACACTTATGTACTTTTACTGCAATACTTTAACTACATCAAGCTCATAATACTTATGTACTTTTACTGCAATACTTTAACTACATCAAGCTCATAATACTTATGTACTTTTACTGTGGTAGACTTTTACTTGTAATGGAGTATTTTTACACTGCTGCATTGGTACTTTTACTGCAGTAAATATCTGAGTACTTCTTCCACCGCTGTCATGGATTCATATTATTAATTATAATCTATGGAAACAGATGCTGTGAGGTGCGTTTGTTTTGTTTGTGTTCTTGAGCCGCGTGCAGCCCGGTTTAGTAGTGACTCCGCCCACCTGAGCATTTGGGTCCGTTTGTTTAAAAAAAAAAGAAAACTTTCAGAAGTTTTACAACCTCGTAGAAACGTCTCGGTTTGCACCGGACACATGTGTGAAAATAATAAACAGTAAAGTCGTGTCGTGGTGAAGATAAACAGCATCTGTCAGGTAAATAAATGTAGTGGAGGAAAAGACAACTTACAGTTCTGACTCCCAAACTTCAGGAAAGCAGCTGCACAGAGAGACTGAGGAGGTTTCCTACTTCAGTGTGTTTTCTTCATCTGAATAATCAGCACATTCATCAGGACTCTCCTCCTCCTGCTGGTTTCCTCTTCCTCCTCCTCCTCACTCTCCTCAGTGGGAGCTCCTCTGCAGGCTGCGCTGTTTTTCACGGCTCGGTCAGCTGCTCCTGTCTGAAATCACCGAG
This sequence comes from Thunnus albacares, assembly GCF_914725855.1. Classification (NCBI taxonomy): domain Eukaryota; kingdom Metazoa; phylum Chordata; class Actinopteri; order Scombriformes; family Scombridae; genus Thunnus; species Thunnus albacares. The sequence goes on along the minus strand of NC_058116.1, from coordinate 32,266,030 downwards.
CTGCTGCAGGAGGAGGAGGAGGAGGAGGAGGAGGAGGAGGGCCAGACCGACTGACTCTGTCCGCCCCCCGCCTCCTCCCCCCTCCCCTCTGAGCCTTTTCCAGAGGTGTTTAGTAACTAAGTACATTTATTCAGTTTCATTTTATTTATCGGCAGAAGCAAAACAATCCACTGTTTTTACATGTTTACATTGGTGGAAGAAGTACTCAGATCCTTTACTGCAGTAAAAGTATATTAAATACTCCATTACAAGTAAAAGTCCTACATGAAAAATCCTCCAACAGTAAAAGTACATAAGTGTTATGAGCTTGATGTTTTTGTACATATTTGTACTTCATCCAGGAATTGACCATTAATACCTGCTTTTAACAGTTTGTACCAGAGTGCATCTCCCCAATCTGTATCAAATGTCTAACTATAACCAATGAAAGAACAAAACAGACTTTTCTTTTTAAAACAATACAAATCAAAAGTGTGTTTCTGTAAAAAAAAAAAAAAAAAAAAAAAAAAAAGATATGATCAATGGTGGAGTAATTCCTCTTAAATCCTGTCTGAGTGTCCGTCAGGATAGAATTATCCTGATAACACCAGAGTCCTGTTAAATAACTCCTTTTAATACTTGTTCAGGATTCTGTCTGTTTCTGCTGCTTTTTCAGGTTTTAGTCTTAAAATAACCTCCTTAATTTCTTGTTCAGTGAAACTTGTCTTTTATGTCTGCATTCATTATTAAATAATGAAAAATTTTCTTTTTTGTGTAATGTAATGTAATATTCAAACTATTAATCGTAATTCTTCAAACCTCCTCTGTCATTTCATCTGCTGACATGTTGTCTAGGTCACACAACAATTTATCCACCTTGTCAAACTGTATGTTTCCTACAAACTCATCTGTTTTTTCTTTATCCCGTTTTTCAGTGTTTGTGACTGTGAGTTTAGCTGCCCAATAATCATCAGTTCCAGGATCTACATCCAAAAGCATTTTAACAATACATTGCTTATCAGAAAACAAAGAGTCAAACTTATGTACATAGAAATGTCTTACTTTGCGTAAAAGAAACAGCGACCCTATTAGGGCTGTAGTCTGCTGGTCGATTAGTTGATTAGTTGATGGATATGCTGTCGTCTGACCAAATTCTCATTGGTCGAATAATCTCCGTGTTACTTTCATAAAGAGAAGAGTGCGACATCAACAGCTTTCCAGGATTAATCCATTATTTCCTGTGGGACAGAGGGACAGACTAACAAATTACCTGTGTATTCAAAACCGTTTTTTGTTTGGGTCTAACTGTACTCACCGTTTACTGAACGTTTACTGAATCAGTGTTTCTCCAACAAGAACTCCCGCCAGGCCAAAAAAATGTTTTATAATGTCAAAAATAACGCCAAATATCCATTCACTGGGAAATCAATAGCGTTTGGGAGTCCCTGTGCAGCGCTGTGAGTCAACCTCTGTGTCGTTGCCTGGGAAACTATTGGTAGCGTAGCTCCGTGAAGGAATGCGGCATTGCGTAGTACGTTTGCGTAGCGAGCGGGAAAGAGTGAGCAGCAGGAAAGTGATGGTGGATACTAGTGGAGCAGAGGAAAAGGTTAGTAGTAAGTTGTCAGTCTGGCAGTAAATATACAGCACAGACTACAGTGCGTGACAGTTAATAAATGCCAAAAAGTCAAGTCTGTTGTTTCCCCAAGTGCTGGAAAAGTGAAGGGGGTTAGCTCCAAAGTTAGCAACAATGGGTTAGCCTAAACGACGCGGAGTTCACTGTATAATTACCCTATTTCCATCACCATCACCATAATTACCAAAATCCCCATATAATCAGTCTGTTTTCTCTTTAATGTATGTCAAACATTTGTAATTGCCCCACAGTACACACATTTTCCCCATTGTTTCATATCGGTTCAGGTTATCATCATCTCTTTCTTGAGTGTGGGCGTTCATATCACCAAAAATTAGAAAATAGTGGTTTTCAGTACCAGCATCAAAAATAATCTATTGGTTCATCTACATTAGACTATTTGGTTTTGTAGTAAACAGCACAAGATCTTTATCATATTTAAGTAGGTGTCTATTTATTTTATTATTACACTATATTATTTTATTTACCAATTTACAATTTAACAGCAATTATCACTCCACCTCATGGCCAGTTTCTAAACTTATGTTGGTTACTAACAAACATTCTGAAACCCATTGCCTTACATTTTTCCAGCATCTCCAGGGTATTTATATCCTCTGTTTAATCTCACTGAAACACAGTACATATTTTTCTACATTTTTCAATAAAGTCCGGGGTCTTGATCTTACTTCTTATTCCACAGATGTTCAGAGTAAACACTTGCAGCCCAGGGTGGTGTTCTCTCTTCATACTGAGTGCTGTCTCTTCTGACCCCATGTCTGTCTTAGATGTCAATGCCGAAGGATTTGCAATCCACATTGTGACATCTAATCACAAATCTCTCTTTAATCTTGCAGTCTCTTTCGGTTCATAATGATCTCTCAGCATGTTTATTCACCACATTTACAGATGTGTTCTGTTTGCTTTGTGGAAATACTGTTCAACCCACCAGTGTCTCAATCTCTATAAACTCCTCTTATTGTATCCAAATATTGATCCAACTCACAAAACTTTATTTTAAATTCTAGAAGAGATCCCAACATTTCCAGGTTGTCAGGTTTAATTTTGGGGTAAATGTGTATAAATATGATGCACAAGGCAGCTTGAATATTTAAATGTGATGGAATAGTGCAGGCGTACAAAACTGCTGTGTATTTCATTCAGTGTTTGACATTATATAGCTTCAATGAAGATATATATAATATATATAATGTTATTACAAATAATCACAACAGAGACATCCTGTAGTGCTGATAATCATGCTTTATTAAATCAATAATGGAGAAAAACTCAAGGAGGCTGCAAAAATAATCAACGCTACAACTCTAACTTCAATCAAATCAAAGTGCGGGGCGACACGCGAGACCACGCCTCGTTCCATCCTTGTCAAATGCAGCGGTGGTTGTCTTTCCGGCTGCGGTACATCTGCTTGGCGGTGCCCAGCTTGACTGACAGGTGTACTTCTAAAAACTAACACACAAACACACTGCAGACCTCCAAGAGACAGCTCTGCCTCTGCAAACAAGCACAGGAAGGACTCGTGATTGGCCAGGTTGATGGTACTATTGAAAAGAGCCCGAGCAAGTGGTCGTTTGCCAGAAGCAGAGCACAAAACAAAAAAGAAACACTTGTGCTCAGGAAGTGCAGGCCGCTCGCACTGTGAGCATGTCATTGAAATGGCGGTATGACATAATCAGTCAGAGAGCGAGGTCCAGTCGTCCTGCTTACATGAGGGTAAATGCAAACAGCACTCAGGATCTCACGCTCTTATTACAATGCAACAGCACCACTCTCTCTCTCCAGCAGTGCATTCATAGTTTTGTCTGATTGACTTAACGTCAACAGGGAGCCTCTCTACCTGTTGAGGCAATCTTAAGACTTCAACTTATTGTTGAGGCACAGAGTTTAGTTTCTCGGTTTGACAGGGTATTCGTTCCAAGCGAAACTTTCTCCTGTTAAACCACATTTAGTTTCATTTTGTTTCAGTTAATATTGTCATAAATAACAATGCATACATTTCCCATAACCGTTAAATTCGGCCATATACATTATGTACATGTCACAGAAAAATGGATCAAAAATCCTAAGTCATAGTTATCCAATATGGCACATTTTATAACAACTTTAGACTTTAGTCTAGTTTGGCATAAATTAATGTCAAGATTGGTACAAAAATAGTTCATATTTACAAGAACAGAAATCCAGATCTTTATCAAGTAGATTATTTTGCTCAATTAATAAATGAAAAGGCATGGAAGTAGGGAAAAGGGGAAGATTGGAAGATAAGATTTTTGTTTTTACACTGATCGAATGCTAATGTGAACAGTTGCTGTGTCGGATCCAAGCTCGTTGGACAGTTTGAGAGTGTAGGTTCCAGCATCTTCCACCTTCACCCCGGTGATGATGAGGGTGGTTAGGTCCTCTGTGGTCTCGATGTGGAAGCGGCCGCCAGCAGTCACCTCGATGGTTTTGCCGCCGCGGGACCACTCAATGTGTTTGGCGTCGCCAGAGAAGGCACAGGCCACTGTCAGGACTTTGCCTGGCTCGATGCTGATGTCCTCCGGCAAGGCCTCAATCCTGGGAGCAGAACCTGGAAGTTGGAAAGAGGCACAGTACATGTACATCAGTGCACCCAAAAATGTGTTCATTCACTACACAATAATAGAAAGAGTGGAAGGGAAATTTTCTTTTTAATCTGTAAACTTTAAATTAAGGTAAAAAAGAAGATTTTATAGAGATGAGGAATATTCTCTTGGCCACTATAAAACAAATCTGTCTTACCAATCGCTCTGAAGGAGGATCCTTCCATGTGGGAAGCCATCTCCGTGAGGCTGCTGGAGCTCATAGCATACGACTCAGAAGCCATGGACGACATGCTGGACATGGACATGGTCTCACACTTCATCTCAGCTGCCATGCTGCTGAAGGAGCTGGACTCCATCATGGATGATATCATTGCCTGATGGGCGGAGGCGGAGGAGAAGGAGGACGATTCTTCCATCGTGTGCATTTCTTTCTTCATCATCATGGATGAGCTCATGGATGATGACGACTCCTTGTGACTCATCATCATCGATCCTGTTGAGGCTAGAGATGGAAACAGAGGATATGTAAATGTTCAGGGTGACTTTTAAGTAAGGATATCAGAATTTTTTATATAAATATAATAAAATTAACGTAATTGCAGTAAACCAGCTTGGAAGGAATACTTAAGGCAGTTTCTCACCTTTAAGCGCCAGTTGCTGCTCACGGTAGGCGGTGATCTTCATGCGTATGGACTGGAACACTTGTCCAGTGAATGAGAAGGAGGATTTTGAGACTCCTCCCTCTGATGTCATCTCACAGGTATACTCTCCCTGGTCACTGTCTGTCAGGTCATGGATTACGAGGCTGCAGGAGCCCTCAGAGTAATGCATCTCAAAGCGGCTGCTCTGTGAAAGCCTCCTCCCATTGACATACCACACCACCTCCTTGACACTGCTCTCACAGATACAGGACATCCTCACCGAGCCTTCGTAAGCTTCAGCTGTTAGCTGACTCAGAATCTTGGGAGGTTTTGGGATTGGGGATTTGACAGTGGGTGGAGACACAACCCTCTTGGGGGACATGATGGGAGGAGGGGACTTCATCCTAGGAGGTGATTTGATTCCCTCAGGCTCAGGGGATTTCAAACCCCTTGGTGACTTGATGCCAGATGGTTCTGGAGACTTGATGCCTTTTGGTGTTTTGATACCAGCAGGTTCTGGGGACTTCAAACCTCTTGGTGTTTTGATTCCTGCAGGTTCTGGAGATTTGACACCCCGCGGTGATTTTACTCCCTCAGGTTCAGGTGATCTCACCCTCTCTGGGGACTTGATTGGTGGTGGTGACTTGAGTCTGGGCTCAGGGGATTTTATACCCCTGGGTGACTTGACTCCCTCAGGTTCAGGAGATTTGATTCTAGGAGTTGGTGATTTTATGCTCAGTGCTGGAGAGGGTGCAGATGGCTCAGGAGACTTGACGCTCCTGGGGGATTTGATTCCCTCTGGTTCAGGAGACTTCACACCTGGTGTGGGAGACTTCACACTTGGTGTGGGTGACTTCACACTTGGTGTGGGTGACTTCACACTCGGCGTTGGTGACTTTATACTTGGAGCAGGAGAAGTTACACTTGGTTCAGGGGACTTCACACTTGGAGTTGGTGATTTAATTGAAGGCTCAGGGGACTTGATGCTGGGTTCTGGTGACTTTGCACTGGGGACTGGGGAGGTCACAGAGGGAGCCGGTGATGTCACTGAAGGTTCTGGTGACTTTACACTGGGAGTGGGTGATTTTACAGATGGCTCAGGGGACGTGATGGCCTTGACCTCCTCTTTGGGAGCTGGTCTGTGGATGGTCAAAGTGAAGTGGGCCTCCTGTCTGCCTGATGAGTTCTCTACCACCACCATGTAATTGCCCTCATCAGAGGCTGTCACAGAGATCTCCAGGCTCGACTTGTACTGAGTGGTTGTGACTTGGATACGGTGAGAGGTTACAATGGTTCTGCTCTCGTGCATCCATGTTACAGTGGGCGCAGGCTCCCCATCAATATCACAGGAGAATCTGGCTGTCTCTCCCTCTGCAACGGTCAAAGACTGGGGTTTGGTGAGGATTCTGGCAGCAAGAGAAGGCTTCACTTTGTGGACAGAAACCTCCTCAGTAACAGCAGCAGAAGACAATGCCAGTTTAGCTCCAGATGTGGTGTGCTTGCCAGTCAGAGCAAACTTGTCGGAAGAGTAGGAGGAACCAGATGACAGGTATTCAGCTGAGGCATACTTGACAGATGATTCATACCTCTCAGCGGAGGAGTACCTCTCTGAGGAGGCGGCATATCTTTCACGTGTGACAACCTCATGTGTCTCGGTTAGCTTTGACTTGCTCTCCTCTACTTCAAAGTGGGTCTGGGAAGCATAGCCAGCTTTGAAGTGGGCAGTGTGATAGTGGTCAATGCGAGTGACTTCAGGGACATATGCTTTGGGAGCGTCCTCATCCCTACGGCGAGAGGAGAAGGTAGTATATCCACCACCTGACACCTCCAGGGTAGCATAGTCAGAAGCCTCTCCCTTGGAGTTGGAGCATACACAGCGGTATGTACCACTGTCCTCTTCCTGGCATTCCAGAATAGTGATGGACAGGACACCACTCATGTTGGTAAAGACATATTTCTCACTGCTTTCAGAGATTGCATTTCCATTGTGGAGCCATCTCACCTCAGCCTCTGGCTTGGCTCACCCTCGACATTCTTGGTGCTCACAGCAGGTTTGTACATCTCTGCCGCGAATTTCAATGCCTCTTGGGCCGTCGGGTTGAGAGGTACGGCATCCTCTCTGGCAACAATTTGCTGAGCCATCTTGTTAGTCTTTTCAATTTGTTTCTGGATGTGTCTGTATTTCTCCTCCTCACTCTTGTACTCTCTCCTTGTGTAAGTAAGGCGGCCCACCTTCAGTGTAGCCTGGCAGCTTGTAGAGCCAGCAGAGTTGGTTGCAGTCACTTTGTACACACCAGAGTCCTCAAGCAGAGTCTCTCTGATGTGCAGGACATGGTAGTCAATGTCCTCTTCTATGACTGCAACCTTGGGACCAAACTGAAGTGGATGGCCATCCTTCTCCCATTTCAGAGTAGGAGTCGGGATTCCTGAAACTCTGAGCTCGAAGCGGACGCTGTGTCCCTCAACACACTCAACATTAGCCAGCAGACGTTTGAACATGGGCCTCATAGTTTCCTCCATTACAGGATGAGGTGTCACCATGAGACGGGCCTTGCAGCTGTCTTCTCCAAACTTGTTGTGGGCCATGACGGTGTATTCGGCATCATCACTCATGTCTAAGTTGTGAATCATAAGTTGGTACAGACCCTTGTCACTGGTGAATGTGTACTTGCTGTCATCATCACCTGGCTTGATTCTCTCTCCATTCTTCAGCCATGTTACATGAGGCTCAGGGTGTACAGTAATAGTGACACCGAAGCGCACATCTTCGCCAATGTAGGCAGCACGATTGTACAGCGGCAAAGTGAACTCTGGTGGCCTCTGAAGGATTTTAGTCCTGTCAACCTTTCTCCTCAGTTTCTTGATGGAACGGCTGATGTAGTACTCCCTTATGCTCCTCACAGTCTCAACAAAGAGCTCTCCATAAGCACTGTCCTCTCCATCATCACTCACAACCTTGCATCTGTACACACCATTATCACAATCTTCAATGTCCTTCACATAGATGCTGGCAAAACCATTGCTGTAAGTAATCTCATACTTGGGGCTTGGGTGTAGCTGACGGTTACCAAAGTACCATGACACCTGTGTACTCTTGTCATAGTTGGTGATGCTACAAGTGAATCTGACATGGCCACCTTCCTCGCCTGAGCTATGCATGACTGGACCAGCACGCAGGCCATGGTACTCAGTTCCAATCTTCACTTTACCCACGGCCAATCCTCTGTGGTTCTTGAAGGTGCCGCCATAGGCCACACGAGCCGCTGATACAATAGTTTCTGTCCTCTTTACCAGAGTCTGGTAGTATCTCCTGTGTCTCAGTGTCCTAATGATCTTGTTGCTGATATGCTCCATCTTCATCTTGAGCCATGGGTGTTCCAGAGCCTCATGGGCTGTCATGCGGAGCCTCCTGTCCTTGATTAGAAGTCTGTCCACAAAGTCCATAGCCTCCAGGCTTATGTCATTAAATGCTTCACTGTCAAAGACGTACTCACAGTTGGAGATGTTCTCAATCATCTTTGTAGTGGACTCTGCAGCAAATGGATTGAGGCCACTGAGCAGGACATAGGCCATCACACCAACAGACCACATATCAGTGGCTGTTGTGACCAAGTCATGGCGGTGAATCTCAGGGGCACAGTACTCCGGAGCTGAGAACATCAGTCTGATGTTTTCTCCTGGCACCAGCAGCCTGGCCTGGCCCATCTCAATAATCTTTATGATGGTGCTTCTCCGTGTGGTGTAGACAATGTTGTCAGGGCGGATATCAAAGTGGCCAAAGTTGTGGCTATGCAAGAACTTGAGGGAAGAGCACACTTGTCTTAGGTAGCGTACAATCTCCTGCTCTGTGAGCTCAAAGTTGCTAGTGCCCAGGCGCTCAAAGATGTCTACTCCAGAGATGAACTCAAAGATCAGGATAATCTCCTCCATACTTTCAAAGTATTCATGCAGGTAGATGATATTCTTGTGCCTTGCTATGTTGAGAGCCTCAATTTCCCTGAGAACCAACTCACGGTCAGTTCCTTTGACCTTGATAAATTTGGCCATGAAGGTCTTCTTGGTGGCAATCTCCACACAGCGGTGGACTACTCCAAACTGGCACCGAGCAAGCTCCTCAGAGATAGTGTATTTGGAGGACAGTTCCTTAACCTTGTAGAATAGAGCCTCCTCCTTGGTGATCTCTCTAGCTTCATCCACTTCTTCGTCATAGTTTCTGATCACAGACTTATCCTCCTTTGTGGTGATGGGCTCAGTTGGCTCAGAAGGAGGGCTCAGGCCAAACTGGTTCTCAGCGATGACTCGGAACTGGTACTTGGTCTTTCCATATACGTTGATGATGGTAAAGCTACAGTCAGTTGTCTGGCCAGCACGGATCCACCTGTCCGCACTGGTGGGACACTTCTCCACAATGTAGCCAATGATGTTGCTTCCACCATCGTTGGCAGGGGGCTCCCAGGTCAGAGTGATGGAGTCTCGGGCAATGTCACTGACCTTGAGTCCCTTTGGAGCTTCAGGAATGTCAGCCACGTCCACCTCAATGGTTTGTTTGTCCATTCCGAACCTGTTCTTGGCAGTGATAATGTAGTAGCCAGTATCTTTACTCTGCACTCCCCTCTGGAATACCAAGGAGGTGAAAGACCGGGTGGTGATGACCTGGTGATGAGGAGAGTTGGAGAGGATCTCCTGACCCTTCTGCCAGGTGACTGTTGGTTCAGGCTTGCCAGTGATGGGGATCTTGATGGTGACGTGATCACCACGGACAGCGTGGACTGCTCCCATTCCCTGGAGCTCCTTGGGCAAGTGAATCTTAGCAGGAACTGGAATTTAAAAAATGACATAAAAACATTAGCTCAATATTGATTAATATTCCTATTAATCAATACTACACCAACAGAAGGTATCATTCAATGGATTCTAGGAAACATGAGGATAAGTCTTTTGCAATGCCAAAGTTTACCTTCCACTTCAAGGTTGGCAGTTGAGGAGATAGATCCTTCAGAGTTGGTCGCTCTGAATTGGTAGACTGTGGCATCGCTCTCATCAGCAGCAATGATGATCAGTTGGTAGTAGCCTCCCTTGAACTCCTGGGCTTTGATCTTGGTTCCATCTGCCAAGATCTCCTTTCCACTGCGGTACCATTTCACCACAGGCCTGGGATATCCCACCACCTTGACATGGGAAAAATAACCGAATTAAATCATTTAGATTTGTAACTGAAACAATGATTCCCTGAAAAACAAAGACTTGTGCATAAACACAGGTATATTTTTGGAGGAAAACACCGAAGTGTAGATAAAATACCTTAGTGACGAAGGTGGCATTAGCATGGTATTTGACAGTCATGTCCCTGATCTCCTCCCTGAACACAGGCGCACGAGGCAACTGGTCGGACTTAGGGATGATAGGCTCAGAGATCTCACTCCAGTCGCTCTCACCACCCATGTTCTCACACTTGACGCGGAACTCATACTCGAAGCCCTCAATCAAGCCTGTGACCTCGTATTTGGTCTCCGCAATCTTCTTAGAGGTCACTGACATCCACTTGTTCTGCTTCTTCTCACGTTTTTCCAAGTAGTAGTTGGTGATTTTAGCTCCACCATCATTGCTTGGAGGCTTCCAGCAGACAAGGCAGGAGTCTTTGGTAGAGCTGGCAATGAGGGGCTGCTGTGGGATGCCAGGTTTTTCTGAGAAACAGACAGAGAATGTTATTGTAATGGTCTCCTTGTTTGCAATGTAGTTATGTAAGCCAAAAGTGACAAACTAAATCTGAGTGGACCTACCGAATGGACTCTTGATGATGACCACGGAGGGGATCTCCAGAGGCTCACTGACTCCGTACTGGTTCTGAGCAGAGACTCTGAAGTAGTAGCCAGCACTCTCGATCAGGTTGAGGACACGGCAGGTGTTTCCAGAGACAGAGGAGGACACCAGGTGCCACACCTCACCCTCTTTGGCCATACGTTTCTCCACAATGTAGTTGGTGACCATGGAGCCGCCGTCGTCCTTGGGAGCCTTCCAGCTGATGACAACTGAGCTCTTCAGCAGGGCATCAACAACCACAGGGCCCTCAGGGATGCATGGCTTATCTGGATAAACCAAAAAAAGGAATACATAAAATTCTAGGATCCAGGAAGAAATATCTGTTGTTTCTAAACTAACAGATGAAAATGTATGTGTATTACTATTCATTGAAAGAGCATTTGGAAATTAACATTGCATCTTTACATATGACATCTACATTGCAAACTGCAAACTGAAGTGTTTATTTTCATTTCAATTTTAAAGTATGGCTGTCATCACTTAAGAAATACATTTGACATTTTAACTTTCTTGAGTTTTGTACTATTTCCTCTCAGTAGTATGACATTACCTTGGATTTCAACCTGCAACACAGTGTCCACAGTTCCAAATGTGTTGCTCAGCTGCACCTTGTAGCGGCCAGCGTTGGTCTGCCTTTGGACATTCCTCACCACCAGATGAGTGTAGCTTTCTGTGTTTTCAATTACCACATTCTCAGATGCGTTCAAAGGCTTCTTGCCATAGAACCACATGATCTGAGGGATGGGGCGGCCAATGTAGACGACATGAAGGCGGAGGCTGGTGCCAGCACCGGCAAAGTACTTCTCCTTCAGTGGGAAGCCAGGGTGGAACTGGGGTGCTGCCTGTAGGCGCAGTTTGCCACTAGTCTCAATCTCTCCAGCCTCATTGATGGCCCTACAGGTATACAGGCCCTCATCTTCCTGCTCGTCTGTCAGGATGCTGAGGGAGTGGTTGCGGCTATCTGAGCTCATCTTGTACTTGCGGCTCTGGATCAGCTCCTTGCCATAGCGGTACCACTTGATCTCTGGCAGAGGTCTGCCGATGATGCCGCACGTCAGAGTGCCGGACTCGCCAAGCTTGGTGGTTACGTCCTGAATCTCTTCCTTCAAAGCTGGGGCCTCACCAACTGCAGAAACATCAGCAAAGTTTGATTTAATTCACAGCTTAAATCACATTTTTGGGGTGCTGTCTATGACATTGATTTTTTTATAAAATTCTTTACAGGTTGATACTGCTCCTTCAAGTACACTGAAGTATACTAATATGCAAAACCAAAAGAAAAACACTTACTCACTAAATAAAATTAACATTTGGTATAGTGTTTAGTTTGTTACAATCCAGGTCACAGTCAAATTGGCAGGGAGTTATTTTACTGCTATGAGCAAATTCACTGAACGCACTTTGATTCAGCTGAATTAAATTTGCTGCAAAACATCATTGTTAGTGTGACCAGGTCACTCTGCAACAGCTCACCACTCAGTTTGGTCTTGATGCCCATGGGCGTGCGGCGAGGTCTGCTGAGTCCTGTTTCATTCTCAGCAAAGATTCTGAACTCATACTCTGTGGCTTCCATGAGGCCACCCATGGTGAACTGACGATCCTTGGAGCGCTCCTTGTTGCATTTCTTCCAAGTACTTTCTCCAGCCTGCCTGAACTCAATCCAGTACCCCAGGATCTCCTTGCCGCCATCTTGCTCAGGCCGGAGCCAGTGGATGGTAATACAGTCTTTGGTGACAGAAATGATGTCAATCTCTCCTGGTTGGCTAGGTTTGTCTGGGATGAGAGAGACGAGAGGAGATTGATACTTGTGGAGAAATGATCAAAATACAACCAGATCTTCAGTTCTACAACCCATCAAAGTTACTTCAGCTTAGTTTTATCTTGTCTTAAATTTCTGGTGCCTCATCGACTATTTTTCTACTTAGTATTATCAATATATTCTGGCCGTCATGTAATATTAACTCACCAAATGGATCTTTGCAGACCACAGATTCTGAAGCGGGACCAGGCTCGCTCTGTCCAATGTCATTCTGAGCCACGACTCTGAACACGTACTCTGCATCGGGGATGAGGCCGGTGAGATTGTACATGGTGGTGGTGATGTGGGTCTTGTTGTGGCGGACCCACTTTTCTGTTGACATCTCCCTCCTCTCCACGTAGTATCCTGTGATGCGTGAGCCTCCGTCATCCCGGGGCCGGGCCCAGGAAAGAGACACAGAGGACTTGGACACGTCCATGATCTCTGGTGGGTTGCTGGGAGGTTCTGGTGGGCCTGTAGGTCAAGTACATTGTTTTTTTGAAACACTCATTGACAGAATTAGGGATGTGCATTGTGTTCAATTTGTAAATCTAATAAGAACATTGCTATGTTTCCGCTAAATAAATTACTCTGGCAGATATGTACAGGATGCGTCTGTTAACAAACATCAGTTGTATTTGGACATTGCAACATTGTGAACATCATGGGCAACATCAATACTTACATAGTGGTGTCTTTGGTGTGACAGACTCTTCAGACTTAAGAGATCTGCTGATGCCGAACTGGTTCTCAGCAAAGACCCTGAAATGGTACTGCACATTCTCCTTCAGGCCCTTCACCACCAGGGAATTCTCTGTGACCCGGGCATTCACTGTGTACCAGGCAGCCTTCGGGACTTCCCGCCTCTCTATGATGTATCCCTGGATGTCGGCGCCACTATCATCTGATGGGGGTCTCCAGCTGACCCGGACTGATCTAGCCTGAATGTCATCAAACTCCAGAGGGCCTTCTGGGGAATCGGGACGACCGATCACCTTCACCTAGAGTGAAGCGGCACACAGGAGGTCAGAAATAATATCCACATTTATTCATCAAATGTAAGTTAATTGATACTAACGTACATTTTTATCTGACTGAGGTTATGTGTCAACAAAAACTGTCAGGAGCCGCTCACCTTGATGTAGACGGCCTTCCTGCCACATTTGTTCTCCAGCACCAGGTCGTAGGTACCAGTGTCATCTTTGTGTGCCTCTTTGATGACCAGCTCAGTGATGTCATCATGGGTGGCGATCATGGCCCGGTGGGAGATGTCATGGCCATCCTTGGTCCACTTACATGTAGGAATGGGTTTACCCTTGATTGGCACAGACAGGCAGATGACTCCACCTTGCCGCACCACGTAGCCATCTTCGTACTTAGGATCAAGCTCGTAATCAGGATAATCTGATGAGGAGACGGTATGGATTTGGTTTAGTTAGATTATCCCATATTATCACAAACTGATTGGATTTAGATTCAATAAGTAAAAGTATGATGTGTATGTCACTGTATGTAAAAAATTGAAATGTGTTCTCCTACCGAGCATCTCCTGGACTTTAACCACTCCAGGAATCTCAGCTGGCTCTCCAGCACCGCCAGCATTGCAAGCGATGACTCTGAACTTGTACTCAGCGCCCTGGGGCATGTGTGTGAGGGTGTACTCGCACATCTTGGTGGGTGTAGTATTACACAGGGTCCACTCCACTTGATCCACCTTCTGCATCTCGATCAGGTAACCAGTGATGATCGAGCCACCTTCCTCCTCAGGAGGCAGCCAGGCCAGAGACACCGAAGTCCTGGTGCTGTCTGTGACTTTGGGTTGAACTGGAGGACCTGGAGGCTCTGTTCAACAACACAGAGAGGCATCTTGTGAATATACTGACCCAGACTGGTAATATTAGTGTATAAAATACATTAAAAAAACAAATATATATATATATATATATATACACACATATATACAGATATGTTTTATTTGTACTCCTATACTAACATTTCAAAAATAAAAAAATATTTATTTGAATATAGGTTGTGTTTTGCGTCACATACCGATGGGATCCATGGCGACAGTGATGGCAGAGCTCTCACTAGGTTTGCCGTCTCCCCTGGAGTTGATGGCAGTGATGCGGTATTCATACTCCAGGCCCTCAATCAGGCCAGAGGAGCGGTACCTGGTCATGGTGACGGGGTTCTTGTTGATCTTCAGCCACCTGTCAGAACGAGCCTCCTTACGCTCGATGATGTAGCCGGAAATAGTGGAGCCACCGTTGTCCTCGGGTGGCTGCCAGGTCAGGGTCATGCCTTCGTGGGTGACGTCAATCACCTCTGGCCTGCTTGGAGGTCCAGGGATGGCTACACGGGGAAACCACAGATCAATTAATATATTAATCACAGACAATGTACAGGAGTACAAAATTACCAGACAAGATAGCAGAATATTAGTATTGTCTCCATAAATTAATACAAGGGATAGTGTTTTTGGATTGTTGGAGATACACAATAAATATAAATCTTTTTCTCTAAAGACCACCTCTATTTCTGTTTCATGACAGTTCAGCGTTGATTACGGTTTATGATACAGATGCAGAAGAAGGGATAAGGGAAAAAGAGAATGTACATTACATCAAGGATCATATCTCTTTTTTGTAATTACAAATACGAGGCTAAAAATAGCTAACTTTTCAAAGCAAGGATTCAAAGTGTAAGTTAATATTAATTTCGTTAAGGAAAACTATGACTAAATATGTTCATTGACCTTTTTTTTGACGACTAAACCGAGATGATGATGAGAATGGGATGAGATGAATCAATGGTTGATTGGACTAGGTGGTTCCAAGGATTTAAAGATAGTTATGTGGTTGCTAAGGTAGGTGCTAGGCTGTAAGCATGTTTGGGGTGGCTGCAAAAGTGTTCCTAGATGGTTGCTGTAGTATTCAAGGTGGTTACTAGGGTGTTAATAGGTGGTTGCTAGTATGTTTTTGGGAACAGGAAGAAAACGCTAAGACAAGATGGTTTAATAAGAAAAAAACTCACTCTTGGCACTCTTGCACTCCACCACCTCGGACTGCAGGAAGCCACCGACACCAAAGCGGTTCATGGCAGCAACGCGGAACACATACTCGGTTCCCTCTGTGAGTCTGGTGAACTTGAAGCAGGGCCGTGTCACTGACTCTGAGATGATGGTCCAGCCGGGGTGGTGGGCATCGCGCTGTTCCACCACATAACCGCCGATGTTGGCACCTCCATCCTTCTCTGGAGGTTCCCAGCTGGTTGTCACAGACACGCCGTCAACCTCGTCGATCCTCATTGGACCGACTGGGATACCTGGTTTGTCTGGATGAACAAAAGCAGGCAGTTGGAATCTCTAAATCTTTTTGCATAAATCTGCAATCAGCTACATCTGTGCATCAATGCAAACAAATTGTATAAAATGTTCATAGAAGTCATTGTTTTTGATGGAAAATGTTTTTCTCTGGATCTTATAAAGTACAATTGCCAGTCTAATTAACAACACCTGTACATAATTATCATGTGTAGAAAGTCTCCTTACCGAGAATGATGACTTTGATGACCTCGGTTGCTGTGCCAATTGCGTTCTTCACCTCCAGCGTGTAGTCTCCTGTGTCATTGATGGTGGTCTCACGGATAACAAGATGGGTGAATTTGCCATTGCTGTCGATCTTGATGCGGTCCAAGCTGTCTTTCAGCTTGACGCCGCCAAAGAACCAAGAGCAGACAGGCTGTGGTCGAGCCTTGATGGGGATGTTGAGGTCGATGGGTTTGCCACGGTGCACATGGATGATCTTCTGAGGGATGCTGGTAATGTCGATCTTGGGCATCACTGGAATAAACAGGAAAAAGGTGATGTTGAGATGTCAAGTGAACAATTGTGAAATCATTATATATCTGTGTATGAGTCTTTTAATGCTGTCTTACCTGTGATCTCCTGAATGGTGACAGGAGTGACGGTGTCCATGGGCTCACTGGCTCCCCTGCTGTTGGTGGCTCGGATCCTGAACAGGTACTGGTCTTTCTCTGCCAAGGACTCGATAGTGTGCTGGGAAACAGAGGCCTTGACAGTGGCCACGGTGCTCCACCTGTCTGTACCCACCTTGCAGGCCTCTGTGACATAGCCATTAAGCCTACTGCCGCCATCGTACAATGGTTTTTCCCAGTGCAGTGTGACTGAGGACTTGGTGACATCAACGATCCGAAGGTTCATTGGCACTGATGGCACCTCGCACACCAGCACGGCCTCAGATGTCTCATAGGGCTCGCCAACACCGTAAATGTTCTCTGGCAGGACTCTGAAGAAGTAGTGCATGCCCTCCTCCAGACCAGTGATCCTGAACAGAGTCTTCCTGCACTCAGTTGTGACAGTTTTGTATGACTTCATGTTGGCTTCACGCTTCTCTACGATGTAGTTGCTGACATGAGCACCACCATCAACACTTGGGACATCCCAGGTGATGACAACAGACTCCTTGGTGTAGTCTTTCACCTTCACAGAACCTGGAGGACCAGGAGTGTCTGTAGGAGATGAATGGAGGAAGAGAAGAAATTATTTTGTTTGCAAGTTTCTGAAAAAAAAGTTACCAGAACTGCAAAACTGGTGTGTCTGGACAAGGAAAAGCAGAAATAAAACAATAATTCAGCTTAGCATACTTGGTATCTGTGGAAACTTTGGACGACCTACCGTAGACTTTAACCAGGATGGTGGCAGTCTTCTTGCCTGACGGGTTCTCTGCCTCCACAACGTATTTTCCAGAATCGTAGCGGTCAACCTTCTCAACCATCAGCAAGGTGTAGCTGTCGGTGGTCTCAATATAGCCACGGCTCTGCAGCTCCACACCTTTCTTCCTCCAGGTCACCACAGGTAGTGGCCGGCCGGTGACAGACACGAACAGCCGCAGGGTTCCTCCAGCACGCAGACACACAGTCTTCTTTAGGTCATCAGCCAGTTCCAGGTCAGGAATTTCTGAGAGGGCATGGTAAAGTGAAAGAGTCAAATGCAGTATGTTCACCATTTACTTCCCATCTTAATCTAAATCTTAAAATGAATTGTAACCTCAACATTTCACATCTCTGTAAAAAAAAAACCATCTGAAACTAAAAAAGTATAGGCTTTTAAGTGATACATTGTACAATCAGCATGTAGTAAATTGATTTAAGTATCAACAATAATGTTTTTGTCAAGTCCTGGAGTACAAAAACTTGCAGTAGGCATGTGCCAAATAAAAATATAGTAAAAGTGTTATCTCAATCTTAAATCATAAAATAGTATTACTGTAAGACTACTTTAAAGACTAAAACCATTTTTCTTAAAACATTTGTTTTTGAAAATGATAGGAAATCATGTAAAATTGTAAAATGTACTTAAAACATCTGATCATAGACAAAATTACATGAACTTAGTATAATAGGTTAACTGACTCATTTACAGTGTTTAGTGGTGCTGGTATTGATATGAAACTGTCCCTGATAATTAAACTATTCAACAAAATAAATGTACAGTTTCATCTGTAGTTTATTTTCATGCCTCCACTGACTAAGTACTGCTTTTTCCACTTTCTGCCATGAGAAATGTATTTCCCTGCATGCTGCTGTGCCCAGTCCACACTGTATAGTGTAAGAAGAGCTCCCCCTTGTGTATGTTTGTGGTTATTGTGATAATGACAGCACTAAAACACTCTAAAATGGATTATGGCAATTACTGTACATAGATACTTCCCCTGGATGAAAACCTCCTGACATTTTATCCCTCAAAGTCAACTCACCAATTCTCTCCAGCGGCTCGAATTCAGCGCTTGGTTCACTGAACTCTCCAGTCCCATTATTGTTGATAGCGGCCACCCTGAATCGGTACTTCTTATTGGCTGTCAGGCCAGCGGCCACATACTCGTTGGTCTTGAGAGCCTTGGAGGTGGCTCGGTACCACTGCTCGGTGCCCTCCTCCAGGATATCCACAACGTAGCCAGTGACATCTGAGCCGCCATCATACATAGGCCTGGTCCAGGTCATGCTGATGCTGTGCTTAGTGGTGTCTGTGATGTGAGGTATCGATGGAGGAGCTGGGGTGTCTGGGAGGAAAAGAAGGAAAGATATAATATGTTTTGATATATTGTGTAGCTGCTTGTTCAATGTCATTCAAATAAATTGATCATTTTGCCAAGATGAAGCCTGATATATTTGGAAACTTAGGGATCTCCACTACAGTTTAAAATAAAATGCTTTGGGTTTGAACAAAGCCTGACCCTTAAAACCTTATATCTACCTCATTGCATATTTTCAAAATATAAGCCTGAAAACGGTTAAATATCTTACATGTGGGGTCTTTGCAGACGATGTATGGTGAGGCGTCGCTCGGCTGGCTGTCTCCAGCTCTATTGACAGCCGTCACTCTGAACTGGTATTCACTTCCCTCCAGCAGACCTGTGATCTTCAGACGGGTGTCATAGATGGTATAGGTCCTATTCACCCGGGTCCACCTGTTACAGAGACGGAGAGAAAGGGATACAGTGAAACAGAGAAAATAAGCATCATTACTTCAGAAAGTGAAAACAAAAATTTCTCCATTTGGTCATTCAGAAGTCGTTCCAACCTGGTGCTGCTCTTCTCTCGTTTGTCTACGATGTAGTTTTGGATTTCACTGCCTCCGTCGCTCTCGGGCTTCAGCCACTCAATGATGACGTGTTCCTTACCCACTGCTGTGGCCTCTGGTGTGCCCGGCTGGGATGGGAATGCTGAGAGAGAGAGCCATGCCAGGTCAGAGTCACAGAAACAAAACTACATCTTGTTTAACCTTACCCAATACAAGACCTAATCCAGAATATATAATTGTACAAGGGAAGAAGAAATTATTCACATTGTTGTATTAGAGTACAATTCAAAAAATCTAACTTTTGAAATTAACATTAAAATTTGAGAAAATAGTCTGAAAACACACACATTTATTTAGCTACTTATTTTTGAAATGTAAGTACATAAATCCAAAATTTGGAAAAATGTCAAGATGAACAAATAGAAGATGTAGAGTCACCTGCCACATGTCATCTGCATGCCAAGATTAGGAAAGTTTTGTAGTTTTATCTACATATTTCCACTATGCTGAATTAATATCTCCTGGGCTTTTCCTACACTCACTACACAAATTGTAAAGCCATACAAAAACATTTTTAAATGACAGACAGTTGCAATAGTGCCACCATGATGAAAAGTAATAATCAAAGGAGGCTGCAACTTACTGTAGGCATTTCTGGCAATGACAGGGTCAGACTCCAGAGGAACTCCGGGTCCAAACTTGTTGACTCCTCGGACTCTGAAGATGTACTCGTTGTTCTTGATCAGCCTGGTGCTGACACATGACAGCGTCTTGCACTCGGTCTCCATGATGACCCAGTTGAGGCGGCTGGTCTCACGGCGCTCCACAATGTAGTGGGAGACGATGTCTCCACCGTCCTCCAGAGGGATCTTCCAGGACACCGTACACTTCTCCTCCGTCACTCTGCTGATCATGATCTTATCAGCCGGTGCCCCGGGAGTGTCTGAGAGACAGAAACCAATATTTAGATCAGTGTTCAGACACTCAGCTGACACACTGCTAAGTAACTTACAAATATTTTATCATTCTGTTAATGCTTGTTTTTCTGTTAAGACAATCAACTAAGAGATATATGATAACCTCAGTTTCTGAAGTAATGAAAAGACAGTTTCAGCATTGATGTCATGTCTTGCTTACTGACCCAGAACTTTAACATTCACGGAGGCTGTCTTGACTCCGCTGGCATTCTTGACTGTCAGGATGTATCTGCCTGTGTCGTATCTGTCGCAGTTCTTGATGACAACCATGGCTCTGGTAGCGGTGAAGGTCAGTGAGTATTTCTCTCCGAGTTCCAGAATCTTCTCACCCTTCGACCAGTACACCGTGGGCTCAGGTTTACCACCCACAGCACCATCCAGGACGAGGTCAGAGCCAGCAGTGACAATGACAACCTCGGTTGTCAGTTTGCTGTCCAATTCTGCTTTGGGAGGAGCTGCAGCAGGAAAGACACATTTACCATTTTACCTCCATAAATTCGGGGTTGTACATGAAAAATAATGGAAACAAAAATATACTGACATGCTTATTGTGAGGAAGCTCTATGTTCAACAGCAAAAAATAAATAACAATAATAATAAATATATATAAATAATAAATATTAAACTATAATTATAAATTTACTTGAAGTAAATATTTTAGCTATATTTTATAACATAGTTAAAATAATCTGAGTGATGTTAGATAATTTTTTCATAAAAGAAACAAATAAAAAATAAAGTTTTAAGAAACAATTTTAAAGTTCAAGCTCTTCAGTGAGTTCTGGATTAAAATTAAAAAAATAAAACGAAATTCCTCGTCACTTTTTTAACTCACTGTATTCATCTTTGCATGTGACTGGTCCAGTGGTCTCGGATGGTGTACTATGAACACCAGCAGCATTCTTGGCGATGACACGGTACTCTAAGGTGTCTCCTTCTCCCAGGTTGGTGACGGTGAAGTAGTTCTCTGATATTGTGGTGTAGTTGCACTTCAGCCAGCGGTTGTCATCCCACTCATCAGCACTGTAGACTTTCCTTTCCACAACATAACCGACAATCTTGCTGCCACCGTCGTTGAAAGGCACAGTCCAGCACAAGGACACAGAGGAGCGGGTGATGTCTGTCACCTCAGGTTTACCAGGAGGATCTGGGCAGGGAGGGGGCGTTTATTGTTATAACTTTAATATTTTTCCCAATCTTAAAGGCTTCATTGAGTTATTTTCTGATTTTTTAACTAATTTAACATTTTACCTGAGTTGATTAGATGTCTGCACACAAATACTCTATCAGTGATTAATTTATGTAATACATTTTTGTACTTCAGAAAACATTAATGTTTCCCTCACCAACAGGGTTGAGCGCCAGCACGGGTCTAGAGGCTTCGCTGGCCTTGCTGAGTCCAGCGAGGTTCATGGCGTACACTCTGAACTGGTACTCCAGGCCCTCGATCAGGCTGGACACCTTGTAGTGGCACTCCAGGCAGGGCAGCTTGTTCTCCCTCACCCACAGGATCGTGTTCCTCTCCTTCTTCTCAATCCAGTAGCCTGTCACCTTGCTGCCACCATCGGCATATGGCACGTCCCATTTGATGCTGATGGCGCTAGCGGACACGGATACCACGTCTGGGCGAGTCACAGGACTTGGAGGAACTGTGGAGATTAATTGGAGATAGGTATCCCTAATTTGACCTCATCTTAAATTACTAAACACATTTAACTTTGACATAATCCATAAGTATAGAAGCAGGACTATGTAGACTTTAATTATTTTTTGTTAATCGTTTGTGTGTGAACATACTTACCAAACGGATGTTCAATGACAACAGGAGTGGACTCGATAGACTTGCTGACACCAAACTTGTTTTCAGCACACACTCTGAAGGTGTACTCCATATACTTGGTAAGATGGGTAACTTTGATGGTGGTTCTCTTCACACTGGAGTTGACTACTTGCCAGGAGGCAGTGCCAGACTCTCGTTTTTCCACAATGTAGTTGGTGATGTCAGTGCCGCCGTCATCAGCTGGCTCAGACCAGGACAGGGTGCAGGACTCTGAAGAGACTCCAGAAATTTCCACAGGGCCAGTGGGAGGGCTTGGTCTACCTACCACAACCACACTCACTGTGAATGTCTTCACACCAGCAGCATTCTCCAGGGTCAGGTAGTACTTGCCGCTGTCACTTCTCTTGCTGTCTTTCACCACTAAAGTGGTTCTCTCCTTCGTGGTCTTGATGGAGACTCTGTCACTCTCCTTCAGCTTCATCTCCTCCAACTTCCAGGTGACTTTGGGAGCAGGCCTGCCACTGATGGGGATATCAATGGTGAAGGTGTTTGAGATCTTGCAGGTGATGAGCTGGTTGGTGATGTTGCTGAGGTCGGCCGTGGGCTCAATGCGAGGCTCCCTGATGACCACAGAGCTGAAGGTGCCCTGAGGCTCACTGATTCCAGCATCATTCTTGGCCTTGACTCTGAAGTCGTACTCTGTGTTCATGATCAGACCCTCCACCACCATCTTTTGAGACTTGGTTTCTCCGCTGACAATCCAGCAGTCGGTGCCTTTGGCTCTGAATTCAACAATGTAGCCTCTGATGCGGCTGCCTCCATCATGCTCAGGCTTCAACCACACCAGGGAGGCTGTGGAGTTGGTGGTGTCGACAACATCTAGTCTCTTTGGTGGTGCGGGTTCTTCTGTGGCAATGATGGGCTCCGTCATCTCGTGAGGCTCTCCCTGGCCATACTGGTTAACAGCAATCACTCTGAACAGATATGGCATATCAATTTCCAGACCAGTTATTCTGATCATCTGGCGAGAGCACTTGGTGCTGACCTCCTGCCAGGCCAGGCGGCTGGCCTCGCGTTTGTCCAAGATGTAGTGTTGGATTCGTGATCCGCCATCATTGGTGGGTGCATCCCACATCATTGTCAAGGCTCCACGTGTAACATCTTTGAAGGTGATGGCTCCTGGAGGTCCGGGCGTGTCCAGCACTTTGACGGTGAATGTGATGGACTTGTGCCCACTGTTGTTCTCCAGGGAAAGGGTGTATTTACCGGCCTCATACCGTGTGCAGTTCTCGATGGTCAGAGTAGAGAAGGAATCTGTGGTGTTGACGTCGGCCATGACAGGTAGCTCACTGTCTACCTTCGTCCAGGTGGCAAGAGGAGCTGGTTTGCCGCGGAAGGCAATGTGGAGGGTAACAGTGCCACCGTTCTTCACGATGTGAGTCTGCTTGAAGTTGGCATCAATGTCGATCTCAGGAGATGTAAGTCTGTCCAGAGCCTGGACAGCATTAGGCATTACAGAGGCCTCACCCTCACCAGATCCATTCACTGCGCTAACCCTGAACTTGTAGAGCTCTCCAGGCACCAGGCCCTTGGCAGTGTATCTGCTGTGGATGCAAATCTGGCTGTTAACTCTGTGCCACTCTTCGAGGCTGGCCTTGCACATGTCAATATTGTAGCCAATGATCTCCATGCCACCATCGAAGACTGGCTTGGTCCATTCCAAGGTGATTGAAGATTTGGTAGAGTCAATCACCTGATAGATAGACAGAGATAAAAAAGAGAATAGTTTAAAAAACAGCTTCTTGCTTTCTTGACTTTTCTTACTACTTAAATTTTTTTTGAGGTTTCTTCTTTAATAAAACAGCGAATAATTCTTTCAATGCTATAGAGCAAGTTTTTTATGTAAGTACTGAAACTCTTCACACAAAATAAGTTTTCAATAACTGATATATATGTCAATATATAGAGTATGTCTTTGTCATTTTTATTTTATTTTTTTATTTGTTTATTTATTTAACAGGGACAGTGCATATTAATAAACATTGCTGTAAATGCGCCAGAGTTAGCCAAGAGGCTATTTTTAATCTGTTTTCATCATTTTTCAGAGTCACCCTAAAAACAGAATATGAAAAATATGAAAATCCATTGAGATATGTTTTTCTGTTGAACCTCTGCACTGTTTTAGAAGAGCAGCTTATATAAATGCTTCTGACTCGATTGTATGCAGCATCCCTATAAACTTACCTTGATCATTGAGGGGGCACTGGGAGAACTGGTTGGCTCTCTGCATTTGAAGAGCCTGGAGGTGCTGCTGGCCGGTCCAACACCAGCACCATTTTCAGCCATGACGCGGAACTCGTACTCATAGCCCTCAGTGAGCTTGGTGACACGGTGCCTCAGCTCTGTGATGGGCCTCTTAGCAGAAACCTTCAACCAGCGCAGACTCTTCTTCTCTCTTCTCTCCAGGATGTAATGTTTGATCTCGTTGCCTCCATCTGACCTTGGCCTGGTCCAGCACAGGGTGATGCTGTTTCCAGTCACATGGGTGGCATCGGGGGTACCAGGGGCATCAGGCACAGCTGAGCAGGGGAGCAGAGAATACATTTAGTTACACAAACCATGTTTTGAGTAATGAGCTACACTGAAGGAAGTTTTCTGTCAATCTAAAACTTTCAGGTGCAATAAATGGACCTGTTGACAATGAGTTGGGGAGAGGGTGAACGGGTGATGTGGTGATTAGATAAGTTTGCAAGGTTTGGTCAATGTGTCAGTCAGTCACTACCTAGCAAGTTATTTACTTACTGTATTGCATCTGTGCAATGATAGGAATGGAGTCCAGGGGTTTGCCAACTCCAAACTTGTTGACAGCAGAGATTCTGAACTGGTACTCATTGCCCTTGATAAGGTTGGTGGCGTTGAAAGAGCAGGCTTCGCACTTGGAGTTGACCATGGCCCAGGAAATCCTGGATGTCTCCCTCTTCTCCACAACATAGTGGGTGATGGCAGAACAGCCATCATTTTCAGGAGGGTTCCACCACACGGTGCACTTCTCAGCTGTGATGCCGGTGAAACGAATGGGACCTTCAACAGGCCCGGGGGTATCTGAAGAGAAACAGGGGATAGAATATATTAATTCAAAACCTGCCAGAAATATTGTGTATTATCAATTTTGAGAGGCAAATATTTCAACATAATCAACAGGATTTGCTAACCTTGTACTCTAACATTGGCATCAGCTTTCGTGGCACCAGAGCTGTTCCTTGCCTCAACCGTGTAGATACCGCGGTGGTTCCTGTCAGCATCACGGATAAACACACTGCTAGTGCCAATGCCAGTGGTAATCTCAATGTCAATCATGGTCCTCTTGTCGATCTCTTTGCCATCCTTGTACCAAACAACCTGGGGGACGGGGCGTCCGGTTATTTTGCAGTTGAGCTTGACGTTCTCTCCGGCCCTCAGGGAGAGGACCTGGTCTGGAGACCACTCGATCTCAGGAGCAACTTGAAATGCAAAGAGAGTGAACACATTAGGAATCAGCACAATCATAGTGATCTGAGAAACTTAAAATGTTCAACAGATCATTTAAGAATTTTTTCAACATGAGAATACGTACTGCTCTCATCCTTAGTCATAATGTATCCAGAGGAATTAGATGGTGGACTGACTGTGCCCACAGCATTCCTAGCGATGACCCTGAACTCAAATCTGTCTCCAGGGGACAGACCAGTCACAGTAAACTGGGTCTCGCTGACATCAGTGAAATTGCACCGCAGCCATTTGCCTCTGCCTTGGCGCCTCTCAATGCTATAGGCCACAATCTTGCTGCCTCCATCCCTCTTGGGGATGTCCCATTTTAAGGTGACGGAGTCTCTGGTCACATCAATGCAGACAGGGTTGCCAGGTGGGTCTAGGTGAGAAGAGATAGGAGCAATTTATCTATAGTGTTTGTAAAAATCTTGGAGTAACTCAGGAGTAAAAGAGCAGGCTACACACATCTTGGACACATCTCTATACAAGATGAGCAGAGATAACACTGATATCCATCTTTGCATCTGACAGCAAACGAAGATTTCTCAAAATGTTGGACTGTTGATTTCAGTACAAATATAGTTCTTAACACAGATGTAGCATTTGGAATGAGTACTCACCAACAGGGGAGATAGCGAGAACATGCTTGCTCTGTTCGCTAACATGGCTAAGTCCAGCGTTGTTCTCAGCATAGACTCTGAAGGAGTACTCCAGACCCTCAATAAGACCAATGATCCTGTATTCTCTGTTGGAGATGATGATGGTGTTCACTTTCTGCCACAGGAGACTGTTCCTGTCCTTCTTTTCTACATGGTAGCCCAGAATGGGAGATCCTCCATCAAAGTCTGGAGCCTCCCACTTGATGGTCATACCATCGCTGGTGATGTTGTAGGCCACAGGCTTTCCTGGAGAGCCTGGAGGTTTGAACTGGTGTTGGGCAACAATGTCAGAAGAGTTGAGTGCTTCACTGACTCCGTACTTGTTCTCTGCACGGACTCTGAACTGGTACTCTGATCCCATTACTAGGTTGGGAATCTTAAAGGTGGTCCTGACAACACTGGAGCAGACCATCTTCCAGTTGGCGTGGGAGGTCTCACGCTTCTCTACGCTGTAGCAGGTGATCTCACCACCTCCATTCTCCTTGGGCTCATCCCAGGAGATGATAATACTCTGGGCTTTAATCTCATCAAAGCGGATGGGACCAACAGGCACAGAGGGGGCTCCCAGAGTCACAACATTAATGTCAAAGTAGTTCTTGATGACTCTATTGTCCAGAACCAAGGTGTACTGCCCGGCATGCTCCTTCATGGCTCCTCTGACTGTGACTGCTGTCTTGTTGTCAGTGGTCCTGAAGCGAATCTTCTCACTCTCCTTCAAAGGCAAGTTGTCCTTTAGCCAGCTGATTGCAGGCCTTGGTTTACCTTTGAAGGGCAGCTCAATGTGGATGTTCTGACCAATACGAACAGCCAGCTCTCCACTGGGGTAGTCACTGAGGCTTGCCTCAGGTGGAATGATGAAGTCCATCACTGTAATTGGACCAATCTGAGAGAAGTACTCAGCATTCTCCCTTAGACCAGACACTGTAAAGTGGATGGACTTGGTTACACCACACTTGACCCACTTCTCCTGGCCTTTCTCCAAAGCTTCCACCAGGTAGCCAGTAATTCTGCTGCCGCCATCTTGTTCTGGTTTGGCCCAGGCCAGGGACACACTCTCCTTGGTCACATCAGTCACACCCAACTTGGGTGGTGGGCTTGGTTTTTCTGGAGGAACAGAACATAACGTATTTTATTGAAATAATCAGGTATCATCTTTTACATGTGGATGATAATCTATGGTGTTATTGACTTTCTTACCTGTGATCTTGGTTCCATCCTTGGTCTCAGCAGGAACACCAATACCATACTCATTCTCGCCTGTCACCCTGAAGTAGTAAACTCCTCCCTCTTGCAGGTCTGACACCTTGTATGTCAGTCTGTGGCATGTGTCAGTCAACCTGGTCCAACCTTTCTTGCTGGCTTCACGGATATCAACCAAGTAGTTCTTCACTGGTCCTCCGCCCTCATTCTCAGGAGTGTCCCAGTGCACAGTAGCAGAAGTCTTGGTCACTTCCTTAACGTCCACATGGGCAGGAGGCCCAGGGGAGTCTAGGACTCTGACATTGAGGGTCAAGGATGAGGTTCCAGCCACACTGGACAAAGTGACAGTGTATTTGCCAGAGTCATCGCGGTTGGCTTTCTCTAAGGTGATGGAAGTGAAGGTGTCTGTGGTGTCAATGACAGCACGGACTCTTAAGTCAACATCAGGCTTTGTCCACGCCACACTGGGGATGGGTTTGCCTCTGAAGGGCACAGTCATGGTGAATGAACTACCATCTTTCACAATAAGAGTTTTCCTCATTTCATTGCTAATGTCAAACACTGGCTCCTCCTCTCTTTCTTTGGCCACCTGATTGTCTGACTCAGCACTAGGCTCACTAACTCCAATCTTGTTGATAGACTTGATAACAAACACATATTCAGCCCCAGGGGTCAATCCCACCACTGTAAACTCTGTGTTCTTGGTGTTATGGACCCCAACAATCCATTCATCATCTAAGACCTTTCTGTATTCTACTCTGTAACCAGTCACAGGTGCTCCACCATCAAAGAGTGGTTTATTCCATGAGAGGGTGACTGTGGTCTTTGTAGAGTCGATGATCTTCGGCTTAGCAGGAGGTGAAGGCAGGAACTGTGGATCTTCAGCCTTGGTGAGTGGGCAGGGAATGCTAGGAGCACTGAGGCCAGCAGCATTCTCTGCAAACACTCTGTACTCATATTCAGCACCCTCACGAAGGTGTGAGGCTTTGACTCTGAGGTCATAAACAGGTTTCTTGTTTACACGACACCAGCGAAGGCCGGTCTTCTCTCTCTTTTCAATTACATAACTAGCAATACTGCTGCCACCATCAGAAACTGGTCTCTCCCAACAGATGGTCATTGCCTCACTTGTAACTGCTGTGACCTGGACATTGGTCGGAGCAGCAGGGACAGTGAATGGATCTGTGGCCGTTGTTGGCTCACTCTCCAGGGCCTCACCATCCCCATATTTGTTGACTCCCCTAACTCTGAAGATGTATTCATTTCCTTTGAGCAGCTTTGTGACTTTACAGGTGGTGGCCTTCATGTCACCATAGACAAGAGTCCAGGCTAGGCGACTGGTCTCACGCTTCTCCACAATGTAGTGCATGATTTCAGCACCACCATTCTCCTGAGGGGGTCCCCAGGTTATGGTGCATTTCTCTGCTGTGAGGCCAGACACTGCCAAAGGTCCTGAAGCAGGTCCAGGCCTGTCCAGAACCTTACAGTTGATAGCCACAGACCTGGTTCCTGCTACATTGTGCAGGGTCAGAACATACTGGCCAGAGTCCCTCCTGATAGCATCTCTGACAATCAGTGTGGTTGTGAAGTGGGTGGAAATTATTTCACACCTGGCCTTGGCCTCAATATCCTTTCCGTCCTTAGACCATGAGACCACGGGCAGTGGACGGCCTGTGATTTCAGCATCAATTCTAATGATGTCTCCTGCTTTAATGACAACCAGCTGTCTCAACTTATCCTCTAGGATAATAGTGGGGGGGTCTACATCATCTTTGACTGTGACAGGTCCAGTGCTCTCTGAAGGAACACTCAACAGCTCAGCGGAATTCTTAGCGATGACATGGAAATCATATTGGACATCCTCTGTGAGGCCTGTGACATCAAAGTAGGTGTCCTGCAGGTTGGTGAAGTTGCATTTCAGCCAGCGGCCATTGGGAAGTTCTTTACGTTCAACAATGTAGCCTGTGACCTTGGCTCCACCATCATACTCTGGCCTCTCCCAGAAGAGGGAAACTGATGTCCTTGTAATGTTGGTGACTCTAATGTTACGTGGAGGATCACATGGATCCCTTGCTGCAACAGGGTCACTGGCCTTAGTGCATGGTCCAATGCCAGCCATATTCTCAGCATAGACTCTGAACTGATATAGCAGGCCTTCTTCAATACCTGTCATCTTAAAATGGTTCTCAGCCAGAAGACCTCTGTTGACTTTGGTCCATAGGATGCTGCTTTGCTCCTTGCACTCAATATGATAACCTATCACAGGGCTTCCACCATCACTGGCTGGTTTTCCCCACTCCACAAGCATTCCAGACTTGGTGGCATGGGCAACCTGGAGGTTGGTTGGGGCGCTCGGAGGCTCGAAGGGATACTGAGCAACAATGGGTGAAGAATCAATAGCATGACTCTTGCCATAACGGTTCTCAGCTGCAATACGGAACTGGTACTCTGTTCCCTGATTAAGACGAGACACCTTAATTGATGATCTGGCGACTGTGGCTGAGACAATGTGCCATGTGGTTGTAGTAGTGTCTCTCTTCTCCACCACATAGTTGTTTATCTGGCATCCACCATCATAGGTTGGAGGGTCCCAAGACAGAGAGATGAAGTCAGCGCTCACTTCATCCACCTTGATGTTGCTGGGTGGGCCAGGTTTGTCCAGGACTATAACAGAGATCTCAGCTGTCTTGGTGCCAACTGTGTTAGTCAGAATAATTTCATATTTTCCTACATCTTCCCTGGTTGCATCCTTGATGAAAACCATTGATGAGGTCTTGGAATTGAGAACATTGACCCTGGTAGTCTGCTTTAGCACATGGCCATCCTTCTTCCACTCTACCTCAGGCTGAGGTCTGCCTTTGAAGGGAATATCAATCTTCAGGTCATCTCCTGCTTTTACACTGTATGTGTTGAACAGCAGATTGATAATGGGCTCAACTGTTATGTCCTTCACCACTACAGGGGAAGCTAGAGGCTTGGCATCACTCTTGCCCTTATCATTCACAGCAATCACCCTAAATGAGTATTCCTCTCCAGTTGTGAGTCCATCAATAGTAGCTTCCAATGCTTTGACCTCACTGCACACAGTCCATTTGTCATCTCCCTTGGGCTGCATTTCCACAATGTACTTTGTGATCTTGCTGCCTCCATCATGGTCAGGTTTCTCCCAGGAAAGAGTGACAGTGTGACGAGTCACATCAACCACTACAATCTTACCAGGAGGCAAAGGAGCCTCAGAAACTTTGACTTGATCTGTGGTGGCAGGAAGACCTACTCCCAGCTCATTCACAGCCAGCACACGGAAATAGTACATGCCTCCCTCCTGCAGGTCAGAGATAATGTAAGAGTTCCTCACACAGTTGGTACAAACACTAGTGAAAGCCATTCTCTTCTGCTCTCTCTTTTCCACAATATAATGTGATATCTTCGCCCCACCATCAATAAGCGGAGGCTCCCAAGAGATAGAGACAGAACTTCTCTTCACATCCTTAACCTCTAGGTTGGTAGGAGCGCTGGGGGAGTCCAGAACTCTGACGTTGATGAAGGCTGATTTAGAGCCACTGAGGTTCTCAAGGGTCAGCACATATTTGCCAGTGTCGAATCTGTCAACGTTCTCGATCACCAACATTGTGTATGAGCTTGTAACTTCAATTTGGGCACGCTCATTGAGAGTGCCATCTGCCTTTGACCATCTGACCTCAGGCTCAGGATTTCCTCTGATTGTGACTGATAGGTAAAAATTACCAAATAGACTGAGGTTGGTTGAAGTCAAGCGTCTCTTTAATTCAAACTAAACATATGTTGTAGACACGGAGAGTATGCAGAGTCTCCGTGGAGAATTCTGACAAGACAAAGGAAAAACATTAGTATATATTGACGGCCTTGATGCCCTGGGAGGCACCTCTAGTTGTTTACAGATTCCTTCTAACAGCCCCAGACAAAACTTTACAGAGCTCTCACTTTCACATGACCATGATGTCTATTATGTCTATTATAGTGTTCCCCTCAAGGCCCTGCCGCCAAATACATACATACATATGACCATATCTACTTAACTAATACATTAATTTTTCTATCATTTCCCCCCTGTTTATACTTTGTAAAACAAATGAATAAAATCAAAAACATAGAAAAATGTATAGTGAAAACTAAATGTGTAATACAAGATACAATCAAATCAACATCAAATCATCATGAATGAACATAGTTTTTTTTTTTCTTTTCTTTTTTTTTCTTTTCTTAAACGATTACATGGATACATGATAAAAGATAACAGTCCTCGTAAAATCAATCAACATCAACTATGCCTAAGCCAGTAATTAATTACTAATGATTAATAGTGATTAATAATGATTAATAGTGATTAATAATTTTGACAATTTCGATTATACCATCATAATTAATAAAAAATGATCAAAATACATCACAGCTGTAAGTTACAACGTTTCCATCAGAATCATCAGTCAATATCACTTCTCACGATTTTCAATATTAACGTCATAAAGAATCCTTCTTTTGTAACATTACATCACATATCCAAAAGTAGGAGTTGTTCTTGATATCTTGCTTCCTGGTGCATGACCACAGCTACAGACTTTTTTACCAGTGCCTTGATAATGGGAATGATGCAACAAACACTTACAAAGATCAGAATCAAAAATGGAGCGACTGGAGCCAATAATTTCAAACAAACAGCGTACCATGGACCGGTTACGAACCAGGACTTGTCAAATTTTGAGTCATGATCAACAGCATCACGCAATGAGGTCAGATTAGCAATAGCCTGCTGAATGACTCCTCCCTCATCATCATTAGCAGGGATGTATGTGCAGCATGAGGCACCTACGAGAGCACACACACCTCCAGTGGCTGCAGTGAGTTGATCTAGCACAATGCGGTTTTGAAGGGCAACGGCCCTGAGGCCTCTCAACTCCTCCCGTTCAGCCTGCCACATAACCAGCGTAGTGTTTATGAACCCAGAGAACCTGTAGTTCATAGTTTCCATCCGCAGCATTACTTTACCCACTCCAAGAGACGGGAAGAGTGACAGCATGACTTTTTCACCAGTGGACCACAACTTATGGTCTTCTGGAACATTAGAGCCCCAGACAGGATCATGCAGCTGACTTACATCTCTCCTCATACGCTGCTCACCCGGAAGTTCACCAGGGTGGGGCATAGCTGAAACAATGAAGGAATGATCAGTCGGCTCCACAGCCGCACAGCGACCCACCCAGCCAGGAGGAAGTTGAGCATACATGTAGTACCCACAGAGAAACATTACATCAGTCTGTGGATATGTCCCAAGGACGTCTGGCACGGTGAAGTAAGGTGCACACGCACTGCCCATCACTACCTGAGAATAATTTAGGGATGCTTTGCCAATGTTCGAAGTACAAGGACTCGAAATAGTAGAGCAGAAAAGTTTTGGGATCTTTCCTACTTTGATGGAGGAGGACTCAGACAGAACTAATTTTTGAGCAAAACAATCAAATTTAATTTCGGGTCTCAAATGGACCGGCCCAAACAAGGGTTCACTCCCGACACTGAGAATCTTAAACCTAGAAAACTTTCGACCTGAATAAGGCCGCAGAGGTGGTAACACATTTCCAGTTGTCCTAAAAACTGTTTGATTTAAAACCGTTGAGTCAACACTAGAAACCAAGATATCAGGAAACAAACTCTTTAAGTCTTTTACCGGTCTGGGGACAACATGGGGGTTGTTTGTAGCAATCGGCATATGGCTGCACACATAGCAATTGGAGCGGTTCTTGGATTCAGCAACATACTTGGCATAAGAATACCAAAAGTTAAGTGTGTACATGGTGGAGTGTGATTTCCTTGCTGAGATCATTTGCAACCAGACATCCTGAGCGTGGCTGATGGCATCATCTTCCATAGACCGGGCCCCTCTGAGCAATGATAGATAAGGACGAATAGTAGGGAAGAACCATATGCAAATTGGTATCATCAAAACAGTCACAAAGAACAAAACAATCATCACTCTTTTACACAGTAACCAATAATACCACCACTGTAGGAAGGATATGGTTGCTGGAGTCTCCTGTGCTGGTGATGGAGGTTGTCTGTTCCTCTGGGACGCCATGACTTCAATATTTCCCGAGTCCACCAGGTGGCAGCAGTAGCTCGAAAGCCTTTCAACTCCTAAATCCTCAGGGCCCACTTTGGAAAAACACCGAAATCTTCACCGGTTTGAGACGACACTGCACCTCTATTTGCACAGCGCCCCCTGTGTAGCCGGACTTACAGGTCACCTGAGGAGTGGCTGAGAAGGCAATACGAACCCACTACTCACTCACCGGTGGCACTCGTTTACAATGTGTCTTGTGCACCCACGTGGTCCGGCCCTCAACTCGAACTGCTGTTGGAGTGGTCAGTAGTACGGTATAAGGCCCCTCCCACCGTGGCTCAGTCCACTTTTTCCTCCGGAACACCTTGATCAGGACCAGGTCTCCTGGCTTGAGATCTGATTCCGGTTCTGGAATAACATCAAACAGATATGGTGGTAAAACATTTGCACGCAACTGTCTTTGACATAGAGTCTTTCTCATGTAGTCAGCTAGACAGTCCTCAGCTTCTTGAGCTGGTGTGTGTCGTAGTTCAGGAATTTGGTAACTTCTCCCAAATAAAACCTCAAAAGGTGACAAACCATCTTTGGTAGGTGTAATGTGCATTGCTGTTAAAACCAAAGGTAGACAGTAAACCCAATTTTTCCCAGTCTCTGCCATTGCTTTTCTTAATTTACTTTTAATAGTTTGATTTGTCCTTTCCACTAAGCCTGCTGACTGTGGATGATAAGCACAGTGGTATTTAACTTGTATCCCAAGACTTTGGGACATCTTAGAAATCACTGCATTCGCGAAATGTGTTCCATTATCACAATAAATTTTTTCTGGTATTCCAAAAGATGGTACGATATGCTTACACAAAGCCTTTGCAACTGCTATAGCATCTGGATTCCCAACAGGAAATATTTCAACCCATTTCGAAAACTTATCCACAATAACTAATGCATATTTCTTCCCTTCACATCTACTTAACTCGATAAAATCCATCTCAATGTACTGAAAAGGATACACAGGTTCTGGAAAAGAGCCTGATTTAACCTTATAATTTCCCTGTGGATTGTTCTTTGCGCAAATCAAACACTGTGAGCAATATTTTTTGAAATAATTCCCCAATCCATATGCCGTATATGTTTGTTCAATTAAGCTCACCATCCCCCCTGACGAGACATGAGTGACTCCATGGCTCGTCATAGCTGCATAGCGATAGAGAGACTTTGGTAAAATTGGTTTACCTACAGGTCAGATGTAAAGTCCATCTGCGTCTTGACTAACTCCCTTAGTCTTCCAAAACTGTTTTTCTTGTTTAGGAGAGCTATGTTGCATGTCCATTAAAAAGTCAGTGGTTACTTGAGCTTTGTCAATCTGTACAGAGAAAGAATGACTAACACTCCCGCGAGCTGCTTTCTTTGCTGCTTCATCTGCCTTCCTGTTCCCACGAGACACACTGTCTGTATTGTTTGTATGTGCCACACACTTGCAGACAGCGACCTTAGCAGGCAGCTGTATTTCATCAAGTAATTTCAACAGTAAATCCTTATGTGTTACTGGCCGACCTGTGGATGTTATCATTCCTCGGTTCCTCCACTGCTGTGCAAAGGTAAACAAAGTGGAAAAGGCATATTGACTGTCTGTCCAGATCGTGACCTTCTTATCTTTCCCTAACCTGCACGCAGCTGACAATGCAACTAATTCTGCTGCTTGGGCAGAGAAATTAGAAGGCAAAGCTCCAGACTCTAAAACTTCATGCAGTGTAACTACAGCATAACCAACTCTGTTAATCCCATCTACATGTTTACTTGCAGAACCATCTACAAACATCACAATGTCTGCATCAGGTAAAGGCGTGTCAATCAAATCAGCGCGAGGTAGGGTTAATTCGTCGGTGATTGCCACACAATCATGAGGAATCCCTTCTACAGGTGTTGGAAGGAGCGTAGCTGGATTCAAAGCCGTACATCTCTCAATGGTCAAGTTTGGCTGGCCTAACAATGTGGCTATGCAAGATAAGTGTCTTGCTGGTGACATGTGTGAATGTTTGTGTTCCAGTAATAGCAAAGAGACAGCATGTGGCACTCTAAGAGTCAGTGGCCTAAACAAAACCAAAGCAGCTGAGGTCTGCACTGCCATAGCCGCTGCCACCACTGCCTGCAAGCATCCGGGCAGGGCTCTGCTTACTGGGTCAAGTCTGGAGGAGTAGAAGGCAACAGGTCTTAATTTATCCCCATACTCCTGTAACAGGACAGATGTCATAAAACCATTTTTGCAATCCACTGTTTGTATGAAATCCTTTTTCATGTTAGGTAAGGCAAGTACAGACGAAGAAGCTATCAACTGTTTTAACTTTGTGAAAGCCTGCTCGCCCTCCTCGGTCCACACCACCTTATCTGAAGCAGCCATTGCTTTACCATAAATCATATTCTGTAATGGTTGTGCAATTTCGGCATAATTAGCAATCCATAACCTGCAGAAATTGCAAGTACCAAGAAAAGACATCATCTCTCGCTTTGTTGTAGGCTGTGGTAACTGCAGAATAGTTGTTTTTCTCTGCTCATCCAACACACGGCCTTCAGGAGTTAGCGTGTAGCCTAAATATTTCACCTCCTGACTCCACAGCTGGAGTTTAGACTTAGAGACTTTAACACCAGCTGCAGCTAGATATCTCAACAAGGCCAAAGTCATGTTTTTGCACTTTTGTTGAGAGCTAGAAGTCACAAGAATATCATCAACATAAGTCAAAATCTGAGACTCCTCTTCAGGAGGTTCAAAAAGGTCAATACATTTTTTAATTTCTTGTGAAAAGATAGTAGGGCTATCTTGAAACCCTTGAGGAAGTCTTGAATACGTCAATCGTCTGTGTTTAAACGTAAACGCAAACCAAAACTGTGACTCAGGGCTCAAAGGAATGGTAAAAAATGCGTTTGCCAAGTCAATCACTGAATACCAAACATTTGTGGGTTTTATGTTGTTCAGAAGAGTGTAGGGGTCTGGCACGTTTGGAGCTCGTGGAACTATAGCACGGTTCACAGCTTGTAAATCATTCACTAACCGCCACCCGGAAGTAGCTTTTTTCACAGGCAGAATTGGTGTGTTGCAGGGTGAGTCAGGACAATCAACTAAAACTCCTTGTTTTATTAAACTGTCTATCACTCCTGAAATACCTTCCTCAGCTTCCGGCTTCAAAGGATATTGTTTAACAAATGGTCTATAAGAGCTTTTAGGTTTAATGGTAACAGGTGTGGCAGTACGTAACAACCCAATATCACCACCTTTCCCTGTACTCCACAGTTCAGGAGGCAACTCTTCTAGCTCTTTTTCCTGCTCCTCTGTCAACAAACACACTTTGTCCTGCAATGATCACAAAGAGGGCTGCAAATGAGTGGTGGCTGCTCCCACCGTTACCCAATTCAGCGCCTTCCTGTACAGACCGTGTCTCTGGTGGAAAAACACTCCGTTCCCCCCTGACTCATGCTGCACCCAACCTTTTAAAGCCCTCTCCCCCAACTCCACTAACGCACCGACGTCCGTCCAGTGCATCCTAGGGGCCTTAGCAAGACCAATATAGGGCAAGGAATGACCTCTGTACACTCTGTTCAATTGCTCATCCCCTTTCACTGCGACCCCCACATTTCCCAATTTATCACAGTACAGTGAGGTCAAAGTTAGTCGGTAATTGGGACACCGGAAAAAAATCTCCTCATATGCAGGGTCTGGCCCTGCTTCGAAATTTGAGTGTGTAAACACGCACATGTCACCTTCCCCTTGAACTTCAATACCTGGCCTAGTTACACTAGTCGCTTCTCTGTGCAGTTCGGCAGTGATAGCTGCTGGGCCTTTTTTGACAGGGTCAATGCTATACCAAAACCGTGGCCTGTTCTTATCTTCAATCACAAAGATACAATCAGTCTGAGTTTTTCGGAAAACCACAACCCCTCTGTCAGTTGGCATGATTCCAAGTTGCAATGCTGCCATGCCATCTCGGCCTAGGAGATTGACTGGGCAATAATCAGAGGCCACCATTCTCAACATTACTGAAAAACCAGTCACAGGATCAGTTAGTTTTGTTTTTTCTGTCAATCTCTCCGACACCTGATGTCCTGAAGCTGACACTACTGATAGTTCTTGTTTTGTCAACCGAATACTGTCAGGCAACTCTTTTTTCCTCATCACAGTCATGCAAGCTCCTGAATCACACAAAAAGGTACACTTTTCTCCCCTCACCAGCAGAGTCACAAAAGGTTTATCATCCCACTCAGCTAACATTACTTCAACAGATTCCAAATTTAGCACTTCT
This sequence comes from Thunnus albacares, assembly GCF_914725855.1. NCBI lineage: Eukaryota > Metazoa > Chordata > Actinopteri > Scombriformes > Scombridae > Thunnus > Thunnus albacares. The sequence goes on along the minus strand of NC_058116.1, from coordinate 32,228,449 downwards.
TCTTGCGATATAAACTCTGATCCCTCCACTCCTTCAGAATCATAGTCAGCATCTTCAGTTTTTGTTTTCTGTTCTGTATGTGTGTGTGTGATTGCATGACCTGATTCTGCAGGGGAAGCTAGTCAGAAGTCCTGCTCCTCATCCTTCTCTCTGTCATCTCGTTCCCTTTTCTCCCTCCGACCGCCTCCACGGCCCCCGCGTCCTCTCCTGCCCCGTCCACCACCTCGACCTCCGCCCCGCCCGGTGTCCGCAGCTGGCATGAGACTTCTGCATTCTCTGGCGATGTGGCCTCTTTTCCCACAGCGATAGCAAATAATTTCCTTCCTGCGGGACTCAGAAGAGAAAAAGCAACCATCATCATTCTCACCGTCATTATAAAACACCTCTCCTTTTCTATGTTTCTTATCTACATTTTCCAAAATTTTTTCAGCGTGTTTAGCATTTGCGAGAATAACCCTTCTCTGCTCTCCTTCCCATCCGACCAGATGTTCTTTCACCCAATTTGCAATCGGTAGCCTTAAACCCCTCAGGAGGCAGGATGTTAGCTGCGCCTCGTAGCGTGGATTAACATTCTCTCCGATTCGCGGCTCCAGCCCACTGTGTCTATTAAACACTTCCGTGAGCCTGGCAGCATATTGTGCTACAGTCTCTTTTTCCTCCTGTACCACAGCATCAATTTCAGCCCAATCGTTTCTCTGAGCAAATGTTTCCCGAAGAATCTCTGCCATTCGGTTCAGCTGTGGACCGAGCCCGCGTGTTCTATCTCGGTCCCACAGGAGCGGCTCACCGTTTTCCCCCATAGGTCTCCAATCAACATTTACAGTCGCCCAATCAGTAGTCAAACTTTGCATGAGGCAGTTAGTCATTTCTTCCCCGTTTAGCCTATAGCTATTATACAGCCCATACATTTTCTCGATGTATGCTTGCACATCTTTACGTGGATGAGGAATCCCATCTACTGCCTTTTTCACGTCCTCCTTTGTCCAATTACGGAAGACCCAAACCGAATCTGGTTGCCCTTCCCCTTGTCTGGGATTCGGCAGTTCAATCAGTGGCGCTACTAAATCGGACAGTTTTTTCTGTGACAGATCACAATGTTGTCTGGTTCTGCTTGATATCGGAGGGTCTGTTACAGACCTCTCCTTCCCACTTAATTTGGTCAGATCAGGATAGAGAGATGGTGCTTTTTGAGATACAGGGCTATTCAGGCTCAATCTGTTTAAACCCTCTGTGATTCCACTTATCTGTTCCCAAGCTGCGGCTCCTTCCTGGTACGGTGGCGGGGTGCGCTGTGTGGTCGGAGGCGAGGATGACGCGAGGCCGGGGATCGGAGCGGTGTCCTGTACCTGTTTATCAACAACAGAGTGCAAGACAACAGAGCTTGCCACAGCATTAGTTCCATCATCATCTTGTTGTTTTACTTGGCCCATAGACAAAAGTTTCTTTCGTCTTCTGCACTCACTCCTTTTCTTTGCCTGTTCTAGCCACAAGTATGCCTGTAACAGCCCTTCCTTTTTCTCTCGTTTTTCATCCCCTTTGCACGCCTTAGTTATTTCTTCACACAGTTTTTTACAGTCGTCTGCACACAGTCCCCCTTTAAACTTATATTTCTTCTTCCATTTGTCAAGGTACTGCACGCTCTCTTCATTCATCGTGTACATAAATTTTGCATCCCCCGTCCACCCATTTTTCGGGGTTTTGCTTTGATTTGTACCCATACTTCACCCTTTTTTTTTTTTTTTTTTTGTAGTGACTTTATCTCACTATTTTCCCTTAACAGCCAACCAGTTTGTATGGAATTCACCCGAGCAACTGGTCCAATCAGTGAAATGTAGACTTTTGTTGTCACCGTTAGGTTTCCAGTCTCCAGACAATTTGTTGACACCGTAAGGTTACCCTTGTCTGGCTATTTCACTGAGACACTGTTAATAACTACCTCCTATACCAAGATCCCAATTTACGTGTTTGATATAAAAGGAAAATTTTGTAATTTTTAATTTTTATTTTATTTTATTTTATTTGTTTTTTGTTGGGTTTTTTGTTTTTAATGTAAGACTACTACTTATTCCCCCCCCTTTTTTTTTTTTTTGAGATTTATATTTTATATATGTCTTTTTAGGTTGACACTTTTCACACTTCTAACCTAGGTAGACACACCTATTCTCCCTTCACTCTCCCAAGGGTTGCCAGTCTTATACAGCCGTTTAAAATCACCACTAAACTCTCTCCCACATAGCTTGAGGCTGGGCTTACAAATTCAGGCCTTTTACACAACTCAATTGTTGATTAAAGAGACAACTTCTCACCTCACAAAGGAATCCGTGGGGCTCCCGACCCTCTCCAGCCCGCAAGCGCCTTTATCTCTGAACGTAGCAGGAAAAGGATTTTGTAACCTATGTCGTGCACTCTACTCCGCTCCGGATTGGAAAGAGGGCCGAGAAGCACATCCAGGAATCCGGCTCGAAGGACCAAAACTGATAGGTAAAAATTACCAAATAGACTGAGGTTGGTTGAAGTCAAGCGTCTCTTTAATTCAAACTAAACATATGTTGTAGACACGGAGAGTATGCAGAGTCTCCGTGGAGAATTCTGACAAGACAAAGGAAAAACATTAGTATATATTGACGGCCTTGATGCCCTGGGAGGCACCTCTAGTTGTTTACAGATTCCTTCTAACAGCCCCAGACAAAACTTTACAGAGCTCTCACTTTCACATGACCATGATGTCTATTATGTCTATTATAGTGTTCCCCTCAAGGCCCTGCCGCCAAATACATACATACATATGACCATATCTACTTAACTAATACATGAATTTTTCTATCAGTGACAAACAGACGCAGGGTAGCAGTGGCACGAACATTGACCATCTTTCTCAGATCAGCATCTAGTTCAATTTCAGGAGCCTCCAGCTTCTCAGCAGCAATAACAGACCCAGGCAGGTCCACATGCTCACCCACTCCCTCACAGTTAACAGCACAGATGCGGAAGTTGTACTCTGCATTCTCCTTCAGTTTCTTTACAGTGTAGTGAGTTGCCTGGACACCAGTGGGTGGTGTGCAAGTTACCCACTCATCATCTGCTGCCTCCTTCATTTCAACAACATATCCACTGATCACTGCTCCGCCATCATAGATAGGCCTGGACCAGGACAGGGAGACTGTGGTGCTGGAATGGTCAGTGACTTTGGGGTTATTTGGAGGTCCTGGTGGGTAAGTGGCATCACAGGCCTTAATATATTGAGTTGGTGCGCTAGGCTTTCCCACACCACCAGCATTTTCAGCTGAGACCCTGAATTCATAAGAGTGGCCCTCTGTGAGACCAGTGCATCTGAATCTCAGGTCATTCAGCCTCTTTTTGTTGCACTTACTCCATCTGATGCCATCCTTATCACGTTTTTCAAGGATATATCCGTCAATCTCAGCTCCTCCATTATCCTCTGGCCTCTCCCAGGTGAGCACAATGGAGTTCCTGGTGATAACACCGGCCTCTGGGGTGGAGGGGGCACTGGGAGGGGTGAAGGGGTTACGAGCAATTACAGGCTCAGATTCCAGTGGCTCACCAACACCATATTTATTCACAGCAGTGACTCTGAAGATGTATTCATTGCCAGGCAGCAGTTTTGTGATTTTGTAGCTGATAGCCTGGATCTTGGGCTCCACCATTGTCCATGACAAGCGACTGGTCTCTCTCCTCTCAATGATGTAGTGAGAGATGCCGGCTCCACCATCATGTGAGGGATGGTTCCAATGCAGATAACACTTCTCAGCTGTGACCCCTTTGACCTCTAGTGGGCCATCTGGAGGACCAGGTCTATCCAGAACTTTAACATTAATTGGGATCATCTTGACTCCCCCCACATTGACAAGTTTGAGGACAAAGTGGCCACCATCCAATCTGATGCAGTCTTTCACTGTCAAGATGGTATGTGTAAGTGTGGTCTTGACCTCCATTCTTTGTGTGGCTTTGTCAATCTCCTTTTCATCCTTCAACCAAATGACCTCAGGCATTGGCTTGCCAGTGTAGTCAGCATCAATGACAAATGTCTCACCTGCATGAACAACAGTCAGATCCTTGAATTTAGAATCCATGGTGGCTTCTGGAGCCTCAATTTCATCTCTGGCAGTAATTTCTCCTGTGCTCTGAGAAGGACGGCTGGAGATGCCAGCTGCATTCCTGGCAATGATTCTGAACTCATAAACACAATCCTCAGTCAGACCAGTGACTGTGAACTGAGTATCAATGACGTTGGTGAAGCTGGCCTTCATCCATCGGGTATCTGGGTGCTTCCTTATCTCAATCATGTAACCAGTGATTGTACTGCCTCCATCATACTCGGGCCTGGTCCACTGGAGGGTCACATGGTTTCTGGTGATTTCAATAGCCTCAGGAGTCCCTGGTGGGTCACAGGGGTCCCTGGCTACTGTGCTCTCAGAGACCTTGCTAGCTGGGCTGATTCCAGCAATGTTCTCAGCATAAACTCTGAATTCATACTCAATACCTTCTTCCAGCTCTGTGGTCTTGAAACGTGCCTCTGGGATTAGAAGTTTGTTGAGTTTAGTCCACATGAGGCTGTTCTTCTCCTTCCTTTCCAGATGATAGCCCAGGATGGGGCTGCCTCCATTGTTGGTGGGAGGTTTCCACTCAACTACCATGTTATCCTTGGTTGTAGCAGAAATAATTGGTGTTCCTGGGGCAGCAGGCTCACTGAATGGATACTGAGCAATGACAGCAGGAGACACAATAGCAGAACTCTTTCCATATCTATTCTCCGCAGACACTCTGAACTGATATTCAACTCCAGTCTTCAACTTGCTGACTTTGATGGTTGTCCTGGCAATAGTAGCAGACACAATCTGCCATGCTGTTGTAGTGGTGTCTCTCTTCTCCACAATGTAGTTGTTGATTTGACAGCCTCCAGTATACTCTGGTGGTTCCCAGGATAGAGTGACATAATTAGAGCTCACTTCCTCAATCTTCACAGGACCAGTGGGTGGGCCAGGCTTATCAAGAATAATGACAGTAAGCTCCTCTGTAGCTGTTCCAATGGTGCTGGTGGCTGTGATGGTGTATTTGCCAGAGTCCTCCTTATAGGTATCCTTGATAAACAGCTTAGTGGATGATGGTGTCCTGGACACATTTAATCTGGTAGTCTCCTTAAGAGCCTGTCCATCCTTCTTCCATTCAACCTTGGGAACTGGGTGTCCAAAGACTGGAATCTCAATCTTCAGATCCTCACCATGTTGCAAACTGTAAGTGTTGAATGACATCTTGAATCTAGGCTCCATAGTCAAATCTTTAGCAGTGACTGGTGCAGCCAGAGCCCTGGGGTCACTTTTACCCTTTTCATTGAAAGCTGACACTCTAAAAAGGTACTCATGTCCTGTGCTTAGACCTGTGACAGTGCCCTCACAGGTTTTGGTTGTAGTGGCCACCACCCATTCCTCTGAACCCACAGGCTGCATCTCAATGTGGTAGCCTATGATCCTGCTGCCTCCATCGTGTATTGGCTTCTCCCAGGAGAGTGAGGCAGTGGTTTTGGTCACTTCGGTCAAAGTGACCTTACCAACAGACAGAGGAGGCTCGGAAGCCTTAATTGCGTCTTCTGTCTCTGCTGGCTGTCCCACACCAAATTCATTCTCAGCTAAGACTCTGAAATAGTAGATAGTTCCCTCAGTGAGGCCAGTAATGCGGTAACTTGTCTTTGTGCACTTGTTGTCCACATTAGAGTAAACCTTCCTGGTGGACTCACGCTTTTCAACCAGGTAATTCTTTATTCTTGCACCACCATCAATAAGAGGAGGTTCCCAGGTCAGAGTGACACTTTCCCTCTTAATGTCTTTTACTATAAGGTTCAAAGGGGCACCTGGAGTGTCAAGAACTCTGACAGAGACAAAGGCTGATTTGGTGCCAGCGCTATTTTCCAAGTTGAGGATATATTTTCCAGCATCATACTTGTCACAGATGTCAATGGAGAGCTGTGTATAATCTTCACCAGTCTCGATCTGAACCTTACTAGGCATTTCTCCATCCTCTTTGGCCCAGCTAATCTCAGGAGCAGGACGGCCTTTGAATGGAATGCAGATTCTCATTGAGCCTCCTGCACGGACAACTATTCCCTTCCTGAGCTCTGAATCCAGAATCATCTCTGGAGGATCAATCTTATCAATAGGTTTCACGACTCCCTGGATCTCTGTGGGCTCACCAACACCCAGCTTGTTTATGGCACAGATGCGCACTTTGTATTCCTGGTGTTCAATCAACTTAGTGATGGTAAAACTGGTGGCATTTACTCCAGATGGTGGTGTGCATATCGTCCATTCCTCCTCATCAGCCTTGGTTATTTCCACAGCGTAGCCTTGAATATTACAACCACCATCATATATAGGCCTGTGCCAGGCCAGAGTGATGGAGTCTTTGGTAGTGTCGACCACATGGGCATTGGTGGGACAGCCTGGTTCAAAGGTGGGATCACAGGCTTTGAGGTAGGGGGTAGCTGGGCTTGGCTGACCCACTCCAGCTACATTCTCAGCAGACACCCTGAACTCATATTCATGGTCCTCGGTCAGTCCTGTTACTCTGAAACGCAAGTCTGTCACTCTGCGTTTGTTGGACTTGGTCCACCTTACTCCAGCTCTGTCTCTCTTTTCAACAATGTAACCAACAATCTCACTGCCTCCATTGGTGTCAGGGCGGTTCCAACAGACAGTCATGGAGTCCCTGGTAATGTTGGTGATCTCAAGCTCTTTAGGTGAGCCAGGAGGAACAAATGGATTTCTCATGATAACTGGTGCTGATTCGAGAGGCTCACCTTCGCCATATTTATTGATGGCGATGACTCGGAAGATGTACTCATTACCCTTCAACAGTTTGGTAACTTTAAACATGGTAGCTCCACAGTCACTGGATACCACTGTCCATGCCAGGCGGCTGGTTTCTCTCTTCTGGATGATATAGTGAGAAACACTACTACCTCCATCGTGCTTAGGTGGCAGCCATGACAGTGAACACTTCTCCTCAGTGACGTTGCTGACAGTAAGAGGTCCCTGCGAGGGGCCTGGTCTGTCCAGGACCTTCACACTGAATGGGACAGTTGTAGATCCAGCCACATTAGTCAGAACCAGTGTGTACTGTCCACCATCCACTCTGATGGCGTCCTTCACAACGAGCAGAGCCTTAAAATCTGTGTTTTTAATCTCAGCTCTGGCTGAATTTTCAACTTCAACATCTCCCTTGAACCACTGAATTGTGGGGATGGGCTTTCCTTCTACATTGGCCTCCAGACTGAACGTCTCTCCAGCATTGATAACAAGGGTCTGGTTATACATAGGATCTGTCTCACACTTGGGAGGTTCAACTTCATCCTTAGCTGTGATGGATCCTGTGCTCTCAGAGGGCTTGCTGACAGCACCAGCTGCATTCCTTGCAATTACCCTGAAGTCATATTTACTGTCTTCTTTCAGGCCAGTAACTGTGAATTCATATTCAAGGATGTTTGCAAAGCTGGCCCTCATCCACTTTCCTTCAGGGAGGTCACGTTTCTCCACTACATAGCCAGTAACTAAGCTTCCACCATCATACTCTGGGGGACTCCACCTCAGTGTCACTGAGTGCCTGGTCACAATCAACGCCTTAGGACGGCCAGGAGGATCGCATGGGTCACGGGCCACATAGACCTCGGAGACTTTGCTACATTTTCCAATGCCAACAATATTCTCAGCATAAACTCTGTACTCATACTCAATGCCTTCCTCAAGAGGAGTGGATTTGAACCTGCAGTCTTGGATGAGAGTTTTGTTGATCTTGGTCCAGAGGATACTGTTCTTCTCTTTCCTCTCCAAATGGTAGCCCAAGATGGCGCTGCCTCCATCAGATGGGGGTTTGTGCCACTCAACCACCATGTAATCTTTAGTGTATGAAGACACAAATGGTGTTCCTGATGGTCCAGGCTCCTGGAATGGATACTGAGCCACAACAGGCTCTGAATCAATTGCATAACTCTTTCCATATCTATTCTCAGCATAGATTCTGAATTGGTATTCAGAACCTGTCTTCAGATTGGCTACTTTTAGTGTGGTTCTGGCCACAGTGGCAGACACGACTGTCCAATTTGTTGTGGTTGTGTCTCTCTTCTCCACCACATAGTTGGAGATTGGGCAGCCACCTGTATACGTAGGAGGTTCCCAGCTAAGAGTGATACTCTCAGCACTGATATCCTCCAACTTCACAGGGCCTGTTGGTGGGCCTGGCTTGTCAAGGGTGATCACTTCAATAGTTGCATCCTTAGATCCCAGGGCATTGGCAATGTTTATGCTGTACATGCCTCCATCCTCTCTGGTGGCATCCTTTATGGTGAGAGTGGTGAGATTTGCTGAGTCAGTGACATTGACTCTGGTGGTCTGCTTGAGGGCAGCTCCATCCTTGGTCCAGGTGATGGTTGGCTTTGGATGACCAGCCACTGGGACCTCAATCTTGAGGTCATGGCCCACCTGGACAGAGTAGGTGCTCACTTTAGGTCTAACAGCAGGCTCAATCACAAGGTCCTTCGCCACAACTGATTGAACCAGTTGTCTGGGGTCACTCTTGCCCTTGTCATTGACAGCAACAACTCTGAACTGGTACTCTTCTCCCTTGAGTAGGTTTGTCACCACTGTCTCTAGCCCCTTCCCACTAGCACACAAAGACCAAGCTTCACTGTCCTTAGGCGTCAGTTCAACTTCATAGTGATTGATCCTACTGCCACCATCATGAACAGGCTTCTCCCAAGTGAGGGTTACAGTGCTACTAGTAACGTCAACAACACTGACTTTACCAGGTGGCTGAGGCTTCTCAGATATCTTAACTGGTTCAAAGGTTTTAGCAGGGAGACCCACACCATATTCGTTCTCAGCCAGGACTCTGAAAAAGAAGATTCCACTCTCTGGAAGAGGTTCAACTTTCCATGACATCCTGTTGCAGGTGGTGATGGTAGAGTAAACCTTCCTGGTGCTTTCACGCTTCTCAACAATGTAATGTTTAATCTTTGAGCCACCATCAAGAAGTGGAGGCTCCCATGTGAGAGTGACAGAGTTCTTGGTAATTTCTTTCACCATGAAGTTAGCTGGAGGGCTAGGTGAGTCCAGGACTCTGACACTGATGAAGACAGACTTCACTCCACTGGCATTCTCTGCTGTTAGGGTATACTTGCCACTATCAAATCTGTCAACATTCTCAATGACAAGTGAAGCATAGCTGCCCGTATTGTCAATCTGGGCGGTCTCCTTAATTTCGCCATCAGCCTTGCCCCATTTCAGCTCAGGAGCTGGACGACCTCTCACAGGAACAAACAGCCTAAGGGTGCTTGCAGATCTAATGTTGATCATCTTTCTCATATCAGCATCCAACTCAAGATCAGGAGCCTCAAGCTTCTCTTCCAAAATAATTTTCCCTGTAACATCAGCATGCTCACCCACACCAACTTTGTTAATGGCACACACCCTGAATTGGTACTCATGTTTCTCCAGAAGATTTTTCACTGTAAACTTGGTGTTTGTGATTCCAGTGGGAGGAGTGCACATAAACCACTCATCAAATGCCCCATCGCATGCCTCAACAATGTAGGCCTGAATCTCACAGCCTCCATCATAGATGGGTTTACCCCATGTAAGGGAAACAGTGGACCTTGATGTATCTACCACCTTGGGATTGTTTGGTGGGCCTGGTTTGAAGATAGGATCCAATGCTTTGTAGTACGTGGTTGGTGGGCTAGGTGTGCCAATGCCTGCGGCATTCTCTGCAGCAACTCTAAATTCATAGCTGTGGTTTTCTAGGAGCCCTGTAACTCTAAAGCGGATCTCACTCACTGTACGCTTGTTGCACCTGGTCCATCTCACACCATCCTTATCACGCTTCTCAATAATATAGCCTTGGATGGGGCTGCCACCATCATTACTTGGTCTTTCCCAGGTCACTACCATGGAGTCTTTGGTGATGGTGGAGACTTCTACATTCGTTGGTGGCTTAGAAGTCACAAATGGATTTTTGGCAATCATTGCCTCAGATTCCAGAGGCTCACCAACTCCATATTTGTTGACTGGAATCACTCTGAAGATATACTCATTACCAGGAAGAAGTTTGGTGATCTTCAGGTTCAGGGTCTGAACTTTGGATTCAACTACAGTCCAAACCAGTCTGCTAGTTTCCCTCCTCTCCACAATATAATGGGAAACATCGCTACCTCCATCTTGCAAGGGTGATTTCCAGGAAATGGAACATTTCTCACTGGTGACACCATAGATGGAAATAGGGCCCTCAGGAGGACCTGGTCTGTCCAGAACCTTTACATTAATGTTAACAGTTTTCTCTCCTCCAACATTTTTTACTAGTAAAGTGTACTGGCCTCCATCAACACGGATGGCTTCTTTAACAACTAGACAGGCAGTAAAGTCTGTGTTCTTGATCTCTAGGCGTGCTGCTTCAGCAATCTCTTTGCCCTCCTTTATCCAGTGTACTGTGGGCACAGGTTTGCCAGAGATAGCAGCCTCAAGCCTGAATGTATCTCCAGCATTTACCACCACAACCTGAGAATACTTAGCCTCCAAGTCAATCTTTGGTGGTTCCACTTCATCTTTTGCAGTGATGGCTCCAGTAGAATCAGAAGGCTGGCTAAATACACCTGCTGCATTTCTGGCAATGACACGGAACTCATATATCTGATCTTCAGTAAGACCTGTGACAACAAATGTAGTCTCAATGATGTTGGTGAAACTGGCCTTCATCCAGCGGCCAGTTCCCTCTTTCTTCTCAACCACATAGCCTGTAATCTTGATGCCGACATCATACTCAGGTTTGGTCCATCTAAGGGTCACTTGGTTTCTGGTCACAATGACGGCCTCTGGTTTTCCTGGCTTGTCACAAGGATCTCTGGCCACTTGCATTTCACTCAATATGCTGGCTTTACTGATGCCGACAATGTTCTCAGCATAGACTCTGAATTCATATTCAATACCTTCCTCAAGGCCAACAGCCTTGAATCTGGTCTCTGGGATGAGCTGTTTGTTCTGTTTCACCCACAGTATACTGTTTCTCTCTTTGAGCTCCAAGTGGTAGCCCAAGATCTTGCTTCCACCATCATTGCTTGGTTTCTCCCATACAACCACCATGCTCTCCTTGGTGGCTGACTGGACCACAACAGAATGTGGTGAGCTGGGTACCTCAAATGGATACTGGGCAACAATGGAATCAGAGAGCAGGACTGAGGACTTGCCATATCTATTCTCTGCAGCAATCCTAAACTGGTACTCAGATCCAGTCTTCAGACGGGCTGCCTTGATAGTGGTTCTGGCCACTGTAGCTGACACAATCTGCCAGTTAGTGGTAGATGTGTCTCTCTTTTCAACAATGTAATTGTTGATGGCGCAACCACCATCATACTCTGGAGGATTCCAGAACAGAGTCACACTGTCAGCAGTGACCTCATCTAGCTTAATGGGGCCGGTTGGAGGACCAGGCTTATCTAGAACAACAACACTGATGTCTGTAGATGCCTCTCCGGCTGTGTTGGTCAGTTTGATAGTGTATGTACCGACATCATCTCTGCAAGCCTCCTTAATGACCAGGTGAAGTATTTTGTCTGTGGCTTCAGCATTAACTCTTGTTGTCTCCTTGAGAACAACACCATCTTTGAGCCAAGTTACTGTCGCTTTTGGATAGGCAGTGTATGGTACGTCTATCTTCAGATCGTCTCCTGCTAGCGCACTAAATGTACTGAAAACCAATTTGAAAGCCGGTGGGATGACCAGGTCTTTAGCAACCACAGGCATACTCAGAGGACGTGGGTCACTAACTCCCTTTTCATTGGTAGCTGAGATACGGAACATGTACTCCTCTCCCTGGGTAAGGCCAGTTACAAGAGCCTCATTGGTCTTCACCACCATGACCACAGTCCACTTCTCACTCCCTTTACCCTGCATCTCGACAATATAGCCTGTGATTCTGCTGCCGCCATCATAGTCAGGCTTTTCCCAAGTTAATTTAACAGTGGTGCTGGTGACTTCATGGAGGGACACTTTTCCTGGTGGTAGAGGCTTCTCTGAAGCTTTGATTGGTTCAACAGTCTCTACTGGGAGGCCAATTCCATATTCGTTCTCAGCCAGGATTCTGAAGAAGTACATCTTTCCTTCCTCCAAGTCTCCAACTTTCCAACTGGACTTGTGGCACTGAGCACAAACAGTTGAGTAGGCTTTTCTGGTTGATTCACGCTTCTCCACAATGTAGTTGCGCACTCTGGAGCCACCATCAATGATAGGTGCATCCCAAACAAGGGAAACTGAATCTCTAGTGACCTCCTTGATGATCAGGTTTTGAGGTGCTCCAGGAGTATCTAGCACCCTGACATTAACAAAGGCTGTCTTGCTTCCTGAGGCATTTTCTACAGACACTAAGTATTTACCTCCATCAAACCTGTCAACATTCTCTATCTGAAGAGTAGTGAATGAGGGGGTGATTTCAATGTTAGCTATGTCCAGGGATTCTCCATGCTCTCTTGACCATTTTACTTCAGGTGCTGGTCTGCCCTTGATAGGGACAAAGAGTCTTAGTGTGCCGCAGGCTCTGATGCAGACAATTTTGCGCAGTTCTGCTCCAAGTTCAACTTCTGGAGGAAGAAGCCTGTCCTCAGCCTTGGGGGTACCAGGAACAGCAGCAGGCTCTCCCACACCTTCACAGTTAGTGGCACAGATGTTGATCTTGTACTGTTGGTTGTCCTTCAGACCGGTGATAGTGAAGGAGGTGGCTGTCCATCCCTTCTTGGGAGTGTGAATTGTCCATTCATCCTCCTCAGGCAAACAGGTTTCCACAATGTAGCCAGTGATTTCAGAACCACCATCATAGACAGGCTTGTTCCAAGCAAGGGTGATGGAGGACTTGGTTGTGTCCAGCACTCTGGGGTTCCCAGGAGGTCCAGGCTGGAAGATGGTGTCTATCGCTTTGTAGAATGGACTGGAAGGACTAGGCTGGCTTAGACCAGCATTGTTCTCTGCAAGGACTCTGAATTCATACTCATGTCCTGGTGTGAGGCCAGAGGCCTTGAATCGCAGGTCAGTTACAGTCCTCTTGTTGCACTTCACCCAGCGCAGGCCAGTCTTATCCCTTCTCTCAATTATGTAGGTGTTGATTCTGCTGCCTCCATCATGTTCAGGGCGTTCCCAGCAGACGACCATGGAGTCCTTTGTAATGGTGGTGACCTCAGGCTGCTGTGGAGGGTCACTAGGGACATATGGGTTGGCACAGATGACAGGTTCAGTCTCCAGGGGCTCACCTACACCATACTTGTTAACAGCCATGACTCTGAAGACATACTCATTACCCTTCAAAAGCTTAGTGACCTTGAACCTGTTTACTTGAAGGTCTGTGGCAACATTTGTCCATGCCAACCTGCTGGTCTCACGCCTTTGAATGATGAAGTACTCAATCTTGGCACCGCCATCATGTGTTGGATGCAGCCAGTTGAGAACACATTTCTCAGCAGCAATGCCAGTAACAGTAAGTGAGTCTGGTGGTCCAGGTCTGTCAAGAACCTTGACAGTGTATGTGAACTTGGCAAAGCCACCAGGGTTGCTGGCAGTCAGAGTAAAAACACCACCATCCCTCCTCAGGGAGTCTTTGTTTTTCAGAGTTGTGTGGAAGTCAGATGTCTTTATTTCTAACTTGGCTGTATCCTGAAGCTCCTTTCCTTCCTTGGTCCATACCAGAGATGGGATTGGCCTGCCAGTCACACTGGCCTCCAGTGTGAACACCTCTCCTGCCATGACAACAACATTGCTGCTATAAGATGCATCAACATCAAGCTTGGGCTCTTCAATGTCATCTCTGCACGTGATTGCTTCTGATGGCTGGGATGATGCACTTACAGCACCAGCTGAGTTTCTAGCGAACACACGGAATTCATAAGTGGCATCTTCAGTCAGACCACTGACTGTGTAAATGGTCTCTAGAATGTTGTTGAAGTTGGCTTTGAGCCACCGTCCATTGGGCAGCTCTCTCCTCTCCACTGTGTATCCAGTGATGGAAAATCCACCATCCCCCTCTGGTTTGGTCCATGAAACTGTCACTTCATGTCTAGTGATATTCAGTGCCACAGGCCTGCCTGGTGGATCAACTGGATCCAAAGCATACATAGTCTCAGAGGGTTTGCTTGGTTTGCTGAGACCGGCCAAGTTTTCAGCAATAACGCAATGTTCATATTGGATTCCATCAACAAGTCCTGTCGATTTGAAGATATTTCCAACAACAAGAGCTTTGCTGATCCTCTGCCAAAGAATGCTATTTTTCTCTTTTCTCTCCACATGATAACCCAAGATTGCACTGCCACCATCAGAGGATGGCTCATGCCAACTCAGGGTCATAGCATCCTTGTTGAAAGATGTGACCACAGGAGTGCCTGGTTGCCCTGGCACATCAAATGGATAGGCAGCTATCACTGGTTCAGAGATAATGGAAGGTCCAATGCCGTATCTGTTCTGAGCCTTGACTCGGAACTGATATCCAGTTCCAGTGTTGAGCCGGGCTGCCTTGAATGTGGTGCGGATCACTGTGGCTGCCAACTCCACCCAGGAAGTACCAGTGGTCTCCCGCATCTCAACAATATAGTTGTTGATGGGAACGCCTCCATCATTCTCTGGTGCCTCCCAGGACATGAGAACATAATCACATGAGACCTCATCCAGCTTAATTGGACCTGTAGGAGGCCCTGGAATATCGTGGACCAAGACTGTTATTGTCTCAGTCAGTGTACCCAGCATGTTCTTTCCAGTCATGGAATACTGGCCTCCATCAGTCCTCTTAATCTCACTGATATTGAGGATGGTTGATGTTGGTGTGGTTTCAACGTTGATTCTCTGTGTCTCCTTCAGCACTGTGTCTCCTTTCTTCCAGGAAACCACAGGTCTGGGTTTGCCAAGCACTGGAATCTCCACTTTAACACGGTCTCCAGCCTTGGCGATGACCGTCTTCTGGTAGACTCCACGTAGGTCAAAGGTTGGGGCGGAGGTTTGCTCTTTGATAATAGCAGGCCTGCTCTCACGGGGGTCGCTCCTGCCTGATGCATTGACTGCCATTATGCGGAAAGTATATTCTGCACCCTCAATCAGATCTGTGACAGTGTAGTCCAGAGCCTTGATGGTGGCCACATGGACCCACTGGTCAGTGTCCTTCTTCTGGGCCTCAATGACATATCCTGTGATCAAGGTGCCACCATCATGCAGGGGCTTGGCCCAGGCCAAGCTGGCAGTGTCAGCAGTCACATCTGTGACATACAAGTTCTCGGGGGCAGAGGGGGCTTGGGACACCCTGATCGGCTCAGGGGTTTCAGCAGGCTCACCTACACCCAGGTCATTCTCAGCAGAGACACGGAAGTAGTAGTACGCTCCCTCCTCAAGGTCAGGGATCTTGAAAGAACACTTCTGCCATGTGGTGCTAAGGACTGTGTAGGCCTTCTTGGTGGCCTCTCTCTTTTCGATAATGTAGTTGTGAATCTTAGAACCACCGTCGATGATAGGGATTTCCCACTGGAGGGTAATGCCCTTTTTAGTGATCTCTCTAGGTTTGAGGTTAACTGGAGGTCCTGGTGTGTCCAGAACTCTTACATTAACAAAGCCAGTCTTCTTTCCAGCAACATTCTCCAGACAAAGGTGGTACTTTCCAGCATCGTATCTGGTGCAGTCAGGAATCACCAATAGTGTGTAAGATTCTGTGGTGTCAATATGCGCACGTGTTTTCAGATTGGTGTCATCTTTGGTCCAGGTTACTTCAGGAACAGGACGGCCCCTGATGGGAACAAACATACGGATTGACGCACGGGATCTGACCACCAGGGTTCTCCTGAGTTCAGCATCCAGCTCAAAGTCTGGCAGCATCTCCTGGTCCACCAGTTCAGTCACTTTCTCGACCTCTGCAGGCTCGCCAACTCCTTCAGAGTTCACAGCTCTGACTCTGAAGTGGTATTTACCTCCCTTTTGAAGTTTACCAATAACATATTCAGTAGCTTTCAGGGTGTACTGTGTCTCCGTCTCCCAGTCATCATGCCCTTCCTTTTTGTACTCAACAATGTAGCCCTCTACTTCGAGACCACCATCATAGAAGGGTCGACCCCAGGCGAAGGTGGCTGAGGTTTTTGTGGTGTCTGTAATTCTGGGGTTGGATGGAGGACCAGGTGGATCTAATAAACAAGAAAAACAAAGTTTATGAGGACCACACTTTATGTGTATTTTTCTGCCATGTACGTGTATGTAACTTTCTTGTTGAGACAACTCCATTTTTACTTACACACAATGTCCTTGGTCATCACAGGGCGCGATGGTTCACTGGGCTCCCCAAATCCTGCTCTGTTCTCAGCAGTGACTCTGAACTCATACTCTACTCCCTCATTCAGGCCTTGCACCTTGAAGCGCAGGTCAGGGACCGTCCTCTTACTGGCTCTCACCCATCTCATTCCTTTCTTCTCCTTCCTCTGTACACTATATCCTCTGATGTCACTTCCTCCATCCTGCACTGGTCTCTTCCATGAAATGGTGACAGCATTCCTGCTGATGTTTTCAATCTCTGGGGTTGAGGGTGGCCCTGGTGGACCTAAAGGGAAATAATTACATTATGGTCAGTTGCACTTTAAAATCTGAGATTTGAAATCATCTAATCATTATTCTGAAAAGATTCCATGCATCCAGTAATGAATTAAGTGTAATAATTAACTTAACTACAAAAAATTTCACCTGACAATGAGAAACACAGAACTGAAAAAGATGAGCCATGATAAACGCGTATAAACTAAATTAAACTTACGGAAACTGTCAACCATTTTGACTGGACCAGACTGGCTTGAGTCCCCAGTGCCATACTGGTTTATAGCAGACACTCTGAAGATGTACTCATTGCCCTTGATCAGTTTGTGGACTACATATCTGGAGTCTACGATGTTTTCTGCTATCTTGGTCCACTGCAGGCAGCCGGTCTCTCTCTTCTCAAGCATGTAGGACTTGATGGAGCAGCCTCCGTCCTCCTCTGGTGGAAGCCAGGTCAGAGTACACTTCTCAGCTGAAATGTTACTGGCTTCAATAGGGCCTGGAGGTCCGGGGACATCCAGGACCTTGACCTTTACGTGTTCTTCCTTAATGCCGAAGGGGTTGCTAGCAGTGATGGTGTACTCTCCTGTGTTCTTTCTACTAGCATACTTGATAGCCAAGGTGGAGGAGGTAGGAGTGCTGGTGATGGTGACAGTGTCAGAGGTCTTGAACTCACGGCCTGCTTTGGACCAGGCAACAATGGGTGGGGGTTTGCCCACAATCTTGGAGGCTGAGATCACAATTGTGTCTCCTGCCCTGACCGATACACCATCCTTCATGTCTGGGTCAATAGTAATGGTCGGAGGCTCTGCACAGAAGACAGAAGCAAATTATAACAGTCTACAGACCTTATAAACTCAAATTTATGATAATATTTCTGACTTTTAAGGCCTGATGTATGTAAAACTAAGTACATCTTCATTTTGTATTACAGTAACATCAGCTTACCGTACTCATCCTTGCAGGTCAGAAGATCAGTAGGCTCTGAAGGAACACTGACAGCCCCAGCAGAGTTCTTAGCCCTGATCCTGAACTGATACTGAGATCCTTCGGTTAGGTCGGTGACAGTGAAGGCGCAATCTTGGATGTTGACATGGTTGGCCTTCATCCAGGCCTTACCGCCAGCCTCCAGCTTCTCCACCATGTAGCCAGTCAGCTTGTAGCCGCCGTCATACTTGGGAGCAGTCCACATCAGAGTGACTGTGGTCCTGGTGACATTGATCACGTCGGGCTTGCCAGGAGGATCTGACAGAACATAGCGAAAATACAACCAATGCTATTAAAAGCAGCATTTTTCATTCAAGTATGAGATGTAAAAAATTAACCCGATTGTAATGTAAACTAAAGAAGAATGATCTTTTCATGAGTTCAGAAAACACATTTCCAAAAGCTGTGAACTCACCAATAGGATCCAGGGCAACCACACCCTCAGTGGCCTTGCTCGCCTTTCCTAGGCCCGCCATGTTCATGGCCATTACCCTGAACTCGTACTCTAGTCCCTCTATCAGGCCAGTGACTCTGCACTCCTTCACTCTCAGAGGAGTCTTACTGGCTCGTTTCCACATCAGACTGTTCCTCTCCTTAAACTCCACATGATATCCTAGAGAGCACACAAAATCAGTTGGTCATCTGCTAATCGCTATTTGCTATTCCTTTCTGATTAGCTATAAATGGATATCCATCACAATCAGTTACCAGTAATTGTGGAGCCACCAGTATCCTTTGGATCAGCCCAGGTCAGGATGGCTGACTCGTGGCGGATGCTCGCAATCTCTGGAGGAGCAGGTGCCCCAGGCACATCTGGAGGCAGCAGAGAATGACAGAGTGATGGAGGGATTAGGAAAGAATGTAATAAACAGATGCAACACACAAGAGTGAGTCAAGGGGATAAAATCTTTACATGTCTGAAAGTGCCTGATCAATGTTTATGTCATCTTCACGAATAAAAATAATCTTATGTATTCAATTTTGGGGGAAAAATAGCCAAAACAAAGATGATTTCACTAGAAATATTCTAGAAACGACCATTAGTATCTTAAAATAAGACTACTACACTAGAATCTGGAAAATGTCTGGAAAACTATTGAAAAATGTTCTTTTGGGAGCAGGTAAAATAATTTCACCTTATTAACTGACTTTTGAGAATTGATATAAAGTCCCCCTCAACAGATTGAATGTTTGGGCTTCATTGTGCAGCATGATGTATGTCCAGAGTTTGACAAAACAAGGCTGTTTTCACATTCATCAGCTGAAAGTGGAAAGTTTCTGCCCATTGAAAATCTGATTTTAGGGGGCAAGCCAATGAGTATGATTTGTGACATTACAACTAGTTTAGAAGCCAATTGTGAACCAATATGCAATTTACACAAGTCTGGTGTAGAAACTTGAAGCCTCCAGTGCGTATACACTGAGAACAGACTTTGCAGTGAAGTAGAAGACATCTTGTGTCCAGTAGTTAAACTTCTGAGATGATATATATATATATGCATATTTTTAGATGCCTCTCTAAAGATTTTAACATGGTAGTTATACTTTTTTTATCAGGCATTATTGTTCCAAACAGAGTATTTCTCAATACATGGGGATCTTAATACAGAGGATCTTTAAGAAATGTTTAGGGCTCAGTAATGGACTTCACAACGTTAACATTTTAGATTTTGAGCGTACCACTGTTTCTGAAACAGTGAAGTGAAAGTAGTAAACACAGACTAACAAGAGACTATAAAAGACGTGATTGCTTTTGAACTAACATTAATTTGGAGGGTGATACTCACTGAATGGATGCTGGGCGATGACCGGATCTGACCTCAGATACTCTCCAACCCCATACTTGTTCTCAGCGAATACTCTGAAGATGTACTCCACTCCATCGTGGAGGCGGATCACCCTCATGGTGGTCTTCTGAATTGCTGAAGCCACTGTGGCCCACTTGTTGTCTGTCGTCCTCCTCTTTTCTACAATGTAGTTGGACACCTCCGCACCGCCATCATCTTTGGGTGGCTCCCATTCCAGGGTGATGCCGTCAGCAGTGATCTCGTCAAACTTGATAGGTCCCGTGCAGATGCCCGGTTTGCCTACCACCTTGAGCTGGAACTTGCAGTCCTTGGAGCCAGCGCTGTTTCTGACATTGATGGTGTAGGTTTCAGCGTCTCCTCTCTGGCAGTCCCTGATCAGCAGGGTGGTGATGCCCTGAGACGCCTCCACGCACATCCGACCGGTGTCTCCCAGGGCTACATCACCCTTCTTCCATGTGGCAGTGGGGTAGGGTGCACCACTGATGGGGATGTTGATACGTGTGGTACTGCCCTCCTTCACCACATAGCAACCATCATGCAGGCTGCTCAAGTTGCAGTCAGGCAGCACTGAAGTCAGAAGGAAATGGCACGTCAGAAAATAGATGGAAATACAACACAAATAATACATTTCATTTTTTAGCAAAAAAGCAGTTATAACTAGCAACATTAGTGATTAAGCTACATGGGAATCTGACAGTATTTTTTTACCAAACTGGTCCTTGGCAACAACGGCAAGTTCGGTAGGTGGTCCCTCTCCAGACTCGTTGAGTGCCTTGACTCTGAACAAGTACTCCTTGCCCTCGGTGAGCTCGCTGACAGTGTGTGAGGTATTCTTGCCCTTCATGATCTGTTTCCACTTCTCCTCGCCTTCACTCTGCTCTAGGATGTAGGCGCTGACGTGACTGATGCCATCACCGACGGGCTTCTTCCAGCCCAGGGTGATCGAGTCCTTGGTGATCTTCTTAGCTTTGAAGTCCATCACGGGACCAGGTTGTTCTGAAGAGGGAAAGAGTGGGTCAAAACTGAGCATGTGGTTTGTATTAAACCAGATGTGTTAAATATAGACGAGACTGTAGGACTCATGATGGGTTTTCTTTTGTCTCAGATTTGTGTTATTCTTGTAGCTTTTTCCTGACTTTGGCATGTCTTGGTCACCAATCTGGAGCATTACTCTTAGGTCCAGCTCTGTTTTCAGTTTTGTTTGCCTTTTTATTTTTCGGTTCAGTTGCAGTCAGAGAAGTAGCTGCTAGGGTTGTTGGAACTAATCTTGGGATTTGAATATAAATGGAATAGTAAAAAAATTAATAATAATCAAATGCCAAAATTACTATTCAAATGTATATTTCTTTATATAAATGTGTTGGATAACGCTAGTGACTCTCTCCCTTCTTGCCTTGATCTACCTGCATGTGAAAATGAAATGCTTGAAAATGAAGTTTTCTGAATCACAATCTCATGTTCAACGTGTTAACATAACCTCACAATATCAGAAATGGCAGAAAGCAATGCAGATGCACCTACGGAGATCACCACTCCTGATAACTTAAGAAGCGCTGTGTGAAAGGTTTTTGGACTTCCATCAATAAATGGAAAAATAACAAATAAAGATATAGTAATCTGCAGAATATGCAAGGTCTGAATTAAATATCACTCAACAATGAGCAACCTGAGGGTACACCTGATAACATCACACTCTGGCCTGAGATTTATTTAACCACTAAATTATAAAAGTACTACTAGTCTAATAATTACTCGAAAATAATGCCCTTCATACTCTCTACTGTACTCTAATCTAAAATACTCTGCTGTACAAAAAAGGGTCTATTCTAATTCACAAAACAACAATCAGCTGTTGTTAGCCCTTTCATCAAAGTTAATATAAACCTGGATGATGATTCTGGCTTATATTATAAAATTATTTCTGCAAGTATAATGTAGCTACCTGAGGCCCGGATGCTGCCAGGGGTCTCACAGCCCTCTCCGATGCCATAGGCGTTCTCAGCCAGCACTCTGAAGCAGTAGGCTTGTCCTGCCTCCAGGTTGGTGATCCTGAATGACGGCTTCAGACATGCTGCCGACACACATGTCCATGCCTTCCTCTCGGCCAGACGCTTCTCCACAATGTAGTTCTTGACTGGGCCTCCACCGTCAATCAGTGGGGCATCCCAGGTGATGAAGGCATGGTTTCTGGAGGTCTCCTTGACAATCAGGTTTGTAGGCGGTCCAGGAGAATCTGGGGAGAGAAGCATTATTGTTCAAAGCTTCTGTTAACTAAACTGAAATACAAAATAGGTCACAGTCAGACACACATGATGGGAGTACAAATATGTTTTCATGATTGTGGGAATTTCTTGTGGGTGAAAAAGTTTAAAATTTCCAACTTGAGCTGATTTTGTATACTATTTTACATATTCTCATACAATATTTCTGAAAGTTCTTGTTAGTCTTTGACAGTCTTACCAAGGACCTTGACAACAATGGTGTAGCTCTTAGAGCCACTGCTGTTCTCGAGCGACAAGACGTATTTGCCAGCATCATATCTGTTAACATCTTCAACCATCAGCAGCGTGTCCCACTCTGACGTCTTGATCAGCACACCCTGCCTCTCCGATAGGTTGGTGTCCACCTTGGTCCATGTCACTTTAGGCGCCGGGCGTCCTCTCAGGGGAACATAGACCCTCATGGTGACACCCACTCTAAGAACCAACGCCTTTCTCAGGTCGGCGTCCAGCTCAGCTTCAGGAGCGACTGAAGGAGACACAGAGGGATCACTCATTAGGGATAGCTATTTCTTTGTCAATTTTGACAGGAGGATTTTAATTTCTATGACCAATTCAGTGTCATTTTTAAGTTACCATAGAAGCTACCATAGCTAGCACACAGCTAGCATAAATTAATCAAGTTTACTAAGAATGGTCAATACTGTGAATAAATGTTTGCTGTTTTGTTAAGTGATAAAGTTTCATGATATGAGTAAACAATCATTGAGCTAATACCAAATATTTCCATGATGCTAAATGCTGTTCCTTCCACCAGGTCCATTTGTTTTCCACTACCATTTCACCTCAGAACACTTTATCACTGTTCCAATTTGGACTTTTACAATAGAACATGAGGAAGATGCTCCACCTTGTGTATTTTCCTAGCATGTTGTCTGACTAATGTTTTTTAGCGAGCTAAGCCAGTTAAATTGTCAGCTACCATACATCAAGAGTCAGCAATTTTCTTTTTCGATTTCTCATGAATAGGCATTCAATTCTACAGATGTTTTGTCATGATAATGTGGCCTTTTACAGAAGCTAACATGTTAAATAGGCTGCATTTATATAGTTCCTTTCTAGTCTTCCGACCACCATGGCACTTTCCACTATATGCAAACATTCACCCATTCACACACACATTCATACACTGATGGCAGATGCTGCCATACAAGATGCCAACCTGCTCATCAGGAGTTCTAACGTTCATTCACACACACTCACACACTGACGTGCTCCTTCAGGAGCAATTAGGGGCTCAGTATATTGCCCATGGACACTTTGACATGCTGACTGGAGGAGCCGGGGATTGAACCGCTGATTTTCCGATTAATAAACAACTTCTTCTACCTTTTGAGCCACAGCCGCCCCTGTGAGCTACATTTAAATCAAAAAAAGTACATTTTTAATTTTACTTCTTTGAAAAAACATTAGAGTTATTTAATTGGATGCAGATTGTAACCAACTGCGTTTTGCGTATTTTGGTGGATTTTACATCACGCAAATCCAGAATTTCTAAATATATCCTTAGTTCTCCTTAGTTGTGCCCTCTAGTGGAATCCTCCAGTAACATGCAAAGTGCATAGGCGTGTATGTGAACAATTTACGATAACAACACATCCAGTTGTCTAACACAAACGCATGATTAAAAAGCAAGTAGATTTCCAGCCTAAGATTAATAATGATTCCATCAATGATCTGGTGATGTCCATCCATATTATGTTTGTACTGCACTGAGTCACTCAGTGGTGTTAAAAGGTAAAATTCTCGATTCACGTGACTTCATGTGAGGTTATTTACTAAATGAAGTGGTATAATAAACAGTAGAGGAACATACTGAGGATGTCCTTGGGCATGTGGTTTCCAGGGACCTCACTGGGGTCACTGTAGCCAATCTTGTTGACAGCGGTGACTCTGAACTGGTACTCAGTGTTGTCCATCAGACCAGTCACCAGGAACTTGGTGGCCTGGAGTTTCTTGGGGACATTGCACTTGGTCCAGTTCTCTCCATCGGCTAGCTTATACTCCACCAGGTAGCCAATGATTTCACATCCACCGTCGTATGCCGGTTTGGTCCAGCTAAGGCTTATGGAGCTCTTGGTGGAGTCCACCACCTTGGGGAAGGCAGGTGGGCCAGGAGGATCTGGAGAAGAATCACGGTGACATAGATGTTATTATTTTTGTTAGTTAGTTTTGTTAGTTGCAGTCCTGTCTGAAGCATTTTAAGTTTGTCCTTCCACTTTTGCGTGTGTAATTTAAAGCAGGTACTCACAGACTGGGTCGACAGCCAGCGCAGCGTTGGATGCGTCACTGGGTTTACCCAGCCCGGCCTTGTTCATGGCAATGACTCTGAACTCATACTCTGAGCCCTCAGTTAGCTGAGCAGCCTTGAGGGTCCTGTCAATGACCGGCCGGCAGTTGACTTTAGCCCAGGTCAGCTCAGTGGCTTCGCGTTTCTCCAACATGTAGCCAAGGATGGTGGCCCTGCCATCATTGGCTGGCGCCTTCCAGCTGACTGTCATGGAGTCCTTGGTGATGTTGGTGATGACAGGTGGCTCACAGGGACCGGGGACGTCTGAGGGACAAGACAACGTCATAATGATCTCCCACAATGATAAGGTCAGAGTTTGATTATATCATATCTCATCAAGGGGCAAAACATATATCAAATATTGAAAAACATGGTGAGTTAGGAGGGTTAACTTAAATGACTAAAACCAGGATTGATCAATGATTAACACTTTGGCCATATCACATCGTAAATGGTAAATGCTGATACTAGAGTGAAAACTGGAGATTGATAATCAATCAAATCTACTTGTTTTCCATTTTATTGATTTAAGACAGCGAACACATCAACTATAATATACATCAACTATTTTTTTCATTTAAATTTTTTCCAACAATGAACAACCTATAACATGATTTTAAGTTTGAAAAAGTTGAAGTAGTCATTAGTTATTGTGGAAAACTATGTTTTCCCGCAGTATCTGTGAATTTTTAAATACAGTACAATCTGAGTTTTTGAGAATTCATACTTAGTGACAATTAAAGGAACTGCAGCTTAAGATGCTTAGTGTAGCACTCTGAACATACCGTACGGGTTCTTGACCATGACAGGGTCAGTCATGACGGGGTCTCCCACACCATACTGGTTCTCAGCGCTCACTCTGAACTGGTACTCGTGTCCCTCGATGAGTTTCTCCACTGAGCAGTCAGTGATGTGTCCATGAATGTTAGAGGTGACCTGCGCCCAGTTGGCCCTGCTGGTCTCACGCTTCTCGATGATGTAGTTGGTGATCTCAGAGCCGCCATCTGCCAGTGGAGGTTCCCACCGCAGCTTAACACGGTCAGCAAACACCTTAGCAGTTTTCACTGAGGCTGGAGGGCCTGGTTTGTCTGCAGGGGACACAGAGGGAGATAGTTTGTTTATTTGTACAAGAAAAATGATGAGAAACAAATAAAACAATAAAATAATAGTACAACTAACTTACCAAGAACCTTGACCTTGATAGTAGCATACTTGCTACCGTTGATGTTCTCAGCAGTGATAGAATAGTCTCCAGATTCCTTCCTGGTGACGGCATAGAGCTCCAGTATGTGGATGTGTTTCTTTTGGGTCATCTTCATTCCCTCCGCAAGGACCAGAGGTGCTCCGTCTCTCTTCCAGCTCACCTTGGGCAGGGGCTTCCCAAACACCTCAGCATCAAGGAAGACATTTTCTCCAGCTTTCAACACAATCAGGTTCTTCATGTTGATGCCCAGCTCCACACGAGGAGGAACTGCAAAGGTAGAGGAGACAAAATAATCAAGATTATTTATCAATCATTTAATTTCAGTTACAGTGCTCCTTGGTGTGTGGAATCGTACCATTCTCAGCAATGACAGGAATCGGGTCGGACAACTCGGATGGAAGGCTGATGTTAACAGCGGTCTTGGCGATAACTCTAAATTGATACTGCTGCCCCTCTTCCAGGCCAGTCACCACATAACTTTCTGTCTGGATGTTCATGCAGTTGGCGTTGCAGCGCTTCCACTTCTCCTCCGGAAGCTTTGCGTACTCCATGTAATAGCCAATCAGCTTGCTGCCACCATCATGCTTGGGTCGGCTCCATACCAATGACACAGAGTGTTTGGTCACATCCATGGGCTCAGGTTTACCTGGTGGGTCTGGATGGAAAGAAACAAAGGTTTGAAAACTCAGTCATGGCATCTGAACAAAGAAGAATGAGGTTGAGGTTGAGTGTACAAGAGTGTGAACCTGGTTGGTGTCACCGGCCTGAAAATTAAATTTCCCATGCATTTATTTTTTTAACTTTCCAAAACAAATACACCATTTTGAAATTGTGAGATGGTTATTTAATTATCAGCTGAAGAATGTTTTCATACCGACAGCAGTCCTGGCGGTGATGATGTCGGTCTGTTTGCAAGGTTTGCCTTGTCCAGCCAAGTTGAGGGCCGACACCCTGAAGGTGTACTCCAAGCCCTCAATCAGGCCAGTGCAGGTGTACTGGGTGGCTCTGATTACTGACTCGTTGGCTTTGACCCACAGCAGGCTGTTCCTCTCCTTCTTCTCAATGCAGTATCCAGTGATGGGGCTGCCACCATCGCTGCTGGGACACTCCCATGACAGGATGACAAAGTCTTTGTTGATCTTGTTAATTTGCAGGTTTCTGGGCTCGCTGGGAGGATCTAGATGGAAAACAAAAACAGTCAGTCCACAGGTTCATTTAGAATGATAGAGTCTAAAGTCCTGCTTCTGAACCTGTTCATTACAGCCACAATATGAAAGTATTTTACAGTACAAAACAACATATTGAGGGCTTAAGTATTCTTAGAACTTTAACAGTAAAGCAGTAAGTTAAAAGTGTAAAGTTCAGACTCACCAAATGGATATCTGGCAATCATCTTCTCAGAGTAGATGGGCGCAGAGATGCCAAACCTGTTCTCGGCACGGACTCGGAAGCCGTACTCCTTGCCAGTTGTCAGTTTGGTCATTCTGAAGCTGGTCTTGGTGCAGGATGAGGACACAGTGATCCAGTCGCCCTGGCTGACATCACACTTCTCCACAATGTAGTTGGTGATGTTGCTGCCACCATCCTCCTGTGGAGAGTTCCAGAGCAGCGTGCAGGCATCGATGTCCTGCTCAGTGATCTCCAGAGGAGCTTCAGGGGGTCCAGGGATGTCTACAGGGACAAAGAGGATGAATTGCTGATCTTGTACACAACCAATAAATGATCTGTTCATCATTCACATTAGTTGTATAGGCAGGTAGTGGGTTGTTCCTCCATATTCATCTGTCCAGGCTGTCTTAACATTGCAGTTCTATATGGGAAATTATTGTTAAAATGAAAAGGTCCTGAGTAAAATTTGTATTTTAAAATACTATTGTAAATACTATCTGCAATTGCTGTAAACAGAATAATCTACTGAGCTCTTTTTAGTTTAGAACCAGCAGGTTTTACAGTGTCTGTCATTCAAACCAACCCATGACGATGACTCTGAGGATCTGGTTGATCTTGGCGGTGCTGTTCTCGGCTGACAAGCTATAGTAGCCACTGTCTGCTCTTGTCACATTCTTTACGATGAGTGTGCAGGTCGTCAGCGTCTTGACAACAGACAGACGATCAGAGGTCAGCACGTCCTCGTTGCCTTGCTTCCACTTGCAGAATGGAGCAGGTTTACCCGCCACAATGGCCTCGACCACCATCTTGGATCCAGCTCTGACTGTCACAATGTCAGGCATGATAATCTTAGGAGCCACTGGAAGGAAGAAAAAGAATAAAAGAGTTACTTGATTTTACTCTTACCGTTTCTATGCATGTGGGAATATAAAGTTAAATATTTCAGTCAGTAATCAGTCTTAAGTTAATTATAAATTGAGGTAGATTTTTAAGCTAGTCTACTCACTGAGCTGCTCTTTGACCTCAAACACTCCCTCTGCCTCTCGGGCCAGGCTGACTCCTGCTGAGTTCCTGGCTGCTACTCTGAACCTGTACTTCTTTCCTTCCTTCAGACCAACCACGACAATAGTCAGGTCTTTGACCACGGAATAAGGTGTCCACTTGTCCTCTGGTGCGTCTTCCTCCTGGTAGTCCACCACATAACCATTGATCTTGGCTCCTCCATCTCTGAGTGGCTTCAGCCAGCCCAGAGTGGCACTGTTCTTGGTTATTTCCAACACGTCCATCTTCTTTGGAGGGTCTGGCTCACCTGAGCACCACACAAAGCAGGTGTTAGAAAGGAAACGCAAGAAGAAGCAGAGAAATACAAGGAGATGACAGCGTTCATTTTTAAATTCCCTTTAAATGTAATGATATACAAAAAGACTTTGAAGCCTGAGTGACATGTTAAAGTAGAACCAAACACCTTCACTGATGGGTTTATACTTCCACTAATGAGATATTTTGTAAATCCCCTGCCATGCTAAACTTTGTTGATAAAATCCTTGCTGACACTCACTGATGGGATCGACAGCCAGGTAGGACTTGGGTGAGTCTTGAGGAACTCCAATGCCGTACTTGTTGCAGGCCATGACTCTGAAGTAGTACTCGATACCAGGCGTCATGTTGGTCACCTTGAAGCTGGTCTTCTTCAGGTCCTCTGTGCACTTGGTCCAGGTCTTCCTGTCCACCTCACGTTTCTCCACAATGTAGTTGAGGATAGGGCTGCCGCCATCATTCTCTGGTGGCAACCAGGACAGCTGAGCTGTTGTCTTGGTGACGTCAGTAGCCTCCAGGCCACCAACAGGACCGGGAGTATCTACAGAGAATGAATTTGAGAATAACAAATTGTTTGATTTCCATCCTAATTAAGCATTTTTAAAAGAAAAGTTCTGTATAAACAATTTTGATATCATTCTTTGTTCCTCACCGAGGACTTTGACGCGGACAAACACGGCCTTCTCCCCGGCAGAATTAGACAGAGTCAGCGAGTATTTTCCAGAATCTTCTCTGGTGCTCTCTGGGATGACCAGGAAGGACATGGTGTCAACCTGGTCCACGTGACCTCGGCGGATCACATTGTCCACACCCAAACGCTTCCAGGTCACCTTGGGGGCGGGCCTTCCTCTGATGACAGCAAAGAGCCTAATTGGACAGCCAGCCCTGACGGCCAGGCCTTTCCTCAAACTGGCATCTAGGTCAATCTCTGGAGCCTCTGTTGCCATGGAAACATTAATGTTGAGATCATTAAATGACTGAATGTTATTGACATTTATCACGTACAAGGTACATCCATTTATTTGGACACGGTTTCAGTAAACCTTCATTCTTACCCAGGATCTCCTTGGGGGACACGGCCTCCTTCAGGTAGGCGTGACGTCCCCAGCCCACCTGGTTTTGGGCAGAGACCTTGAACTCGTACTCCTGCTTCTCGTCCAGCTGACCGATGGTGAACTCTGTGAGGACCAGCGGGCCGTGGGTGTCAATCCTTTTCCAGCCCTCTGTGGGCTTCTCAGGGTCCGCCTCACTCTTTAGCCTCATGTCCAGGCTGTAGCCGATGATAGGGGCACCGCCATCATACACAGGTTTAGACCAGGACAGAGTGATGGAGGTCTCTACCTTCAGGCCCGCAGGGGGGCCAGGTGGCTCTGCAGGAAAGGACAATAAAACAGAGTTCAGTGAAAATACTTAAACACCAGAGAACACAGGGGTGAGGGTTAACGCCTTCAGTTCTATCAATGAAATGTTAAGCTTCCTGTGGTTTACATGTTCTCTGGCCTGAGCACAGGTCTGAAGAAAGTATTTGAGGATGTAAACTCAGCTGTGACAGCAACTCTAAACTCACCAATGGGATCTTTGGCTGCGACGGGTCTGCAGGGTTTGCTGGGCTCTCCCAGGCCGACCTCATTCTCGGCCTTCACTCTGAACTGATACTCGTGGTTGGGGATCAAGTTGGTGACTTTCATGCGTCTCTCTGAGATGGCGCTCTTGGTGCATGGCACCCAGCGAACTGCCCTCTTCTCTTTTCTCTCCAGGATGTAGCCAGTGATTGACTTCCCTCCATCGTTCTCAGGAGGAGCCCAGACCACCGTCATCTCATCTTTACTCACCTGCATGACAAAATTTTGAATAAGTGAACATTTTTATAACTAGGATCATACCAGCTCTAATATTTTTGCATAATCCAAATTTATGAAAATAAATAAAACAGTGAGTCCTTACCTTTGTGACCTCAGGTTCCTCAGGGGGTCCAGGTTTGTTGAACTGAGTCTTGACAGTAACAGGCTTGCTCTCCATGGCGGGGCCAGTTCCCATCTTGTTCTCTGCCCTCACTCTGAAGATATACTCATTAGACTCCACCAGACGAGTGACGTTGCAGTACGGTGTGACCACAGAGGCAGAGTATGTGGACCAGACCATCCTCCTGGTCTCACATTTTTCCACAATGTAGCTGTCCACCTCGCAGCCTCCTTCATCCTCTGGAATATCCCACACCACTCTGCACTTGTCAGCTCCAATGCCAGTGATCCTGAGGTTCCTCACTGGGCCGGGGACGTCCAAGACGTTGACATTGGCGTATGCTGTAAATGTGCCAGCAGAGTTGGTGGCAGTGATAATATACTTTCCGGTGTCACTGCGTTTGGACTTGGTCAGGAGGAACTTGGAGTAGTCAGAGCCAGTCTCGTAGCTGATTCTGGGGTTATCTCCAACTGCCTTGTCTTTCTTCCACTTGACCTCAGGCTGGGGCTTTCCTCTCAGGCCAGCCTCTATCCTGACTGACTCTCCGGCCTTTACTGTCAGAGTTCCAGACAGCTTCAGGTCGATGACAGGCTTCTGGATTTCCTCCCTCACCAAAATATCGGCAAGTTTCACCCAAGCACTCTCCCCTCCTTCATTGACAGTCTGCACCCTGGATAATTAAGATTTATTATTAGAAACTTATTTATGTTAGATAGGACAATAACATTTTTTCAAGTTTTCAAGTAATATTTCTAAGTAATGTTTTGTATGTAAAACTGTCTTTGTTTCAAACTGCACAACAACCATGGTTTAGTTTTTGTCAGTTATGTCGTCTTCTGTGTGTTATGAAGAACACTGTCAAGTTCAGATTTAACATCTAACCGTAACACAGCCCTACTTGCTATTTGAGTCATTTCACATTGTGCTAAATGCAAACCCGGGGTACCAACAAAGACCCTCTCTGATAAAGGAAAAACCCTGGAAAACAGAATGAACATTAAAAATAAGAATGCCGTAACCTACCTGAAGGTGTACATCTGGTTCTCGACACACTTGTCAGCCAAGAAAAAGGTGTTGGTCAGGGTGTCAGTGTTGAGTTTCTGCCACTCCTCAGCATCTTTGGCTTTGCACTCCAGGTTGTAGGAGAGGTTGGGGCTGCCTCCGTCATAGTCTGGCTTCCTCCATCTCAGATTGACATGGTTCTTGCCAATGTCTGTGGCCCTGAAGTTCTCAGGCTCACCTGGCTTCTCGATGGGGTCAATGGCCAGCAGAGGAGTCTTTGTCTCCACAGTGGGCCCAGGTCCCATCTTGTTCTCAGCACAGACACGGAACAGGTACTCATGACCCTCCATCAGTTTGGCCTTGATCATGCGATTAGTGCAATGGGATGAGATCATAGACCACATGCTAATGCTGGGCTCGCGGCACTCCACAATATAGTTGGTGATCTCAGAGCCGCCATTGTCTTCAGGGGCCTCCCAGTTGACCATGCATGAGTTCTTGGTAACATAGGTCATGTGGAGATTCTGGCAGTGGCTGGGTCTGTCCAGCACGTTGACCGTGATGGTGCAGGAAGCCTCGCCCCCCTCGATTGAAGCTTTCAAGGTGTATTTGCCATGGTCAGCTCTAGTGGCTTCCTTGATCTTCAGGTGGACCATAGGGAAGTTCTGGATGATAGTGACACGCTTGTTGTTCTCCAGAACCGTCTCTTCTTTCAACCAAAGCACTTCAGCGTCAGGACGGGTGATGCCAATGATGTTGATGTTGTGACCGACGCGCACAGTGAGACGCTCACGGCATTTGGCATCCATCTCGATCTCTGGAGGGATAAGGATGTCCTGAGCAGTGATTGACTCTGGGATTTCTCTGGGCTCTCCATCTCCGATCATGTTTGTGGCATAGACTCTGAACCTGTAGGTCACACCCTCCTCCAGGCCCTTCACCGTGTAAGCGCACCGCTTGATGAAGTCATCCAGGTTGACTTTCTTCCACTCTTCAGAATCAGCTTTCTTCATTTCCACAGTGTACCCCAGAATGGGGCTGCCTCCATCTTTGTTGGGTTTGGTCCACACCAGGTCAGCGGTGGTCTTGCTGTAATCTTTAACTTTGGGGTTGACAGGGGGGCTGGGGACGGTGATGGGCCTGCAGGGCTTGCAGGGGTCAGAGATGGGAGAAGGGCCACTGTAACCAGCAATATTCTCAGCGAACACTCTGAACTCATACTCATTGCCCTCAAACAGCCCCAGAACTCTGTACTTCAGGTCCTTGCAGGGCGTCTTGTTCACACGGATCCACTTTCCTTTATGGTGTCTGCGCTCAATGAGGTAGCCAGTGATCTGGCTGCCACCATCAGCAAGGGGCATGGTCCATCCCACTGTAACAGCATCCTCTGAGATATCATAGGGCTGTGGTTTACCAGGCGGGCTTGGTGGCATGAAAGTGTGCTCAGCAACAGTGGGCTTGCTCTCCAGAGGAGCACCAATACCCATCTTGTTCTCAGCACGAATGCGAACCACATACTCCACTCCCTTCTGCAGTCGGGTTATGTTGAGGTTGGTGGCCAGGCTGCCAGCGCTCACGCCTCCCCAAGTTTCCTTGTTGGACTCTCTCTTCTCCACAATGTAGCTGGTGACGGGGCTGCCGCCATCATCCTTGGGAGGACACCACTCGATCATCATGGAGTCAGGAGTGACCTCCAGGATGTTGACGGGTCCTATAGGAGCAGCAGGCACATCCAAGACAGTGACATTTAAGGCCACTGTCTTAGTACCGGCTGGGTTTGAGACAGTGAGCAGGTAGGTGCCAGTGTGGTTCCTTGTGCAATCGTTGATGTTGAGCACAGTGGAGTAATTGTCGGTGTCAATCTTGATGTTGCCTTGGCTCGTGATCTCCTCTCCTTCAATAGACCACTTTGCGGTGGGAACAGGGATTCCTCTCATGATAGCTGGCAGCCTGATGGTGGTGCCGGCCTTAACGATGATGCCCTCGGTGAGCTTAACATCAACCTCGACAATCGGAGGCACTGTGAACATGCAGACTCAAGTGGTTACTCCCTGCTACTACACATTATGTTTAAAAAACATTGAAATAACCAATGTTAACTGATCAAAAGTATTCTATCAGAGGTACGCCAAAAACACTACTTTGCTTTGAGCACAAACAACATTAAGTGGATAGGCTGATGTCAAGTACCAATTCCAAAGTACCAATGCTGATGATACAGAAAGCATTGCATCTCTAATTCCAAATGAAAATAAACATGAATAGTTTTCAAATTATAATTTACCACTCCAGTTAAGATTCCTATGAAAGAGGACAAGAAATGTGTTGGGGTTTGGTCTCTGTATCTTACCCAGTTTCTCCTGGCAAAGGATAGGCACAGTGGTGTCGGGTCTGCTAAGACCGATGGCATTCTCAGCCTTCACTCTGAAGCGGTAAGTCTTTCCTTCCTCCAGGCCGGTCACATGACTCTCCGGGATGCTGACGGTCTTCCATTCATCCCATTCCTTTTCTCCCTCTTCCTGATACTCGACCAGGAAGCCTGTGATCTCACTTCCTCCATCGCGGTCAGGCCAGTTCCAGACCAACCACACCTCAGTTTTATCCACGTCAACATGGTGCAGGTCTTTGGGAGGACCAGGAGGGACTGGAAGGATGGAAAGCAAAAGACATTAAGGTTTTGTCAGAGAAGTATTCACCCACTTACCATAGTCACTAAGGAGGATGATTCTCAATATGTTTGGTTTTTGAGTAATAAATGGTTTGAGAAAGGCAGTCTATGGAAAACGCTGGCAGAAAAACTCCACTTTTGTGGAAATCTGAAAATACTTTTACCCAGTAATGTGTACTAAAATGTTGATTTTGTTCTGTTGTGGGACCCCATTTACAATGAAATGATAAATATAAGAGGTTTATCCTGTGAGTGATGAATTTGAGTATTTTTTTGTTTTCTGTTTCTAGTTGTTAAAACATTCTAAGATCTACTCTCAGTACAAGCACACTAAATTGGCTGTTTAAGTGTTTACTGTGCTGTTACTCACAGAGTGGGTTCATGGCCTTGATGGCCTTTGGTGTCTCAACATATTCGCTGCGGCCGTACTGGTTCTCAGCAGCAACTCTGAACACGTAGGACGTGCCCTCCATCAGGTGCTTCAGCATCATGCTGCGTTTCTTGGATGTGGAGCAGACGGGGACCCACTGAGTGGACGCTGTGTCTTTCTTCTCCACCACGAAGTTAGTAATGCGAACACCGCCATTGTCTTCTGGGTCTTTCCAGGACAGGTAGGCAGAGTCACTCCTCACATCAGACACTCGCAGGTGCTGAATAGGACCAGGTTTGTCTGAGGAAAACACATGATGACTTTTCATGAGAAGCACATACAAGATAAAGTTTACAAAATGTTTTGAATCCATCACAGAGAAGACTGATTAATAGATAATCACACTGATGTTTTCAAAACTAAAATCTGTTTGTGCCATCCTTACCCAGGACCAACACGGTGCAGGTGACAGTCTTTGATCCAGCCGGGTTTTCCACAGTTAGTGTGTAGTCTCCACAGTCACCGCGGTTGCAGAACCTCATCTCCAGCTTGGTGCTGTCCTGTTTGGTCTCAATGTCGGCCCTGGTTGGTACCTCGGCATCGTTCTTCTTCCATATGACGGTGGGGAAGGGCATGCCCTTGATGGTGGCCATCAAAGTGATGTGGGTGCCAGCCATGGCCTTCACCTCCCGGGTCATTCCGGCATCCAGAATCAACTCTGGGGGCTCTGAGGGGGTGGCAGGGTGAAGAAGAGGAACACGAGAAACAATAAGAGGTTAAGTAGTGAGAATCTGTGTATGTTAATTCTGTAATGTTGCATTTTGTGTATATAGCACTTAGCGCACAAAACAATAACAATAACTTTTTGATGTAGTTGGCTGATGAATGTCACCCCTTGTACAGCTTTATTTTAGTGGTGAGTGAGTGACTCACCAAGTCTGTCCTGCACTCTGATTGGTTCCTTCAGATTAGCTGGGTCGGACTCTCCGGCAGCGTTGACAGCCATAACTCTGAAGCGGTAGAGAGCACCTTCATCCA
Organism: Thunnus albacares; assembly: GCF_914725855.1. Lineage (NCBI taxonomy): Eukaryota > Metazoa > Chordata > Actinopteri > Scombriformes > Scombridae > Thunnus > Thunnus albacares. Next base: position 32,193,540 of record NC_058116.1, on the reverse strand, counting down.
GGTTAATCACCTTGAACTTGGTCTCCTGGCAGGAGTCTGGAGTCTGGTTCACCTGAGGACAGCAGCAGGACAGGAAGTCAATATCATATTTAACTTAGAGCAGATTACAAAGGTGGTAGAAAGGTCATAGGGCTATTCACATCAACAGCACATATCCTTTGAGGAGCAGAAATGTGCGCAGGAAAATTTCAAGGAAATCCCTTTAGATTTTGATATTTCTTTTGTACAAGTGGAAAGTTGTCCAGTAAAAGTCAGAACTATAAGCAACCTTCTTTCAAAGTGACCCAGATGAAATATGGACGACCACCTTACCTTGATCCACTCCTCCTCTCCAGCCTTCTGATACTCAAGCAGGTATCCGAAGATCTTTCCTCTGCCGGTGTCAGTAGGCGGTTTCCAGGAAAGAGTCACTGACTCCTTAGTGTGGTCAATGGCCTGCAGGTTCACTGGAGGACCGGGTTTCACTGTAGCACAGGACAAGGAGGGATTAATGTACCGAGCTGATGGAGCAATTGTGGTGAAGTAAAGAAGTGTTTTATGAGCTGAACCTACCGATGGGATCTTTGGCGAAGACGGGTTTTGATGGTGGGCTTGGGTCTCCAGCTCCAACCACATTCTCAGCTCTGACTCTGAACTCATACTCACAGCCCTTCAACAGATCCGTCACCATGTATTCCACCTTCGGGAAGATCCTATCTGTGTTGCAGCGAACCCACCTAGAAGCAGGAACATCTGTTAGCCACTGACAAACATGTCTTTATAATTAGACAACATTACTGTTCCACTTTTTTACAGAGTTGGTCACCGCTGTCTTCTATGTAAGCTGAAAACAGCCGTGATTGATTGAGTTTGTTATCTCAAGACGGAGACTTTAGTCAATAAATCAATTTGTTGATTAATCATTTAAGTCATTCATCAAGCAAAAATGTCAAACATTCTCTGTTTTCATCTCCTCCAATGTTAAGATTCACTTTTTTTCTCTGCATTAATAATTTAATGTCTTTGGTTGTGGACTGGTGGTTGGACAACACAAAACATCTGATGATTTCATCTTGGGCTATGGAGAAATATTATATACATTTTACACATTTTCTGACATTTCATAAATCAAACAATCAATTGATTGATCAGAAAAATTATCAACAGTTCAATTGGTAATAAAAATAATTGTTTATGGCAGCCCTTGATTGAAAACAACTTTCTGATGTGTTGTAGAACTTTTCTGAGTTAGTGTTTGTTCTTTTATAAACTAACAATCCTTTAGGCCATGCTGTGACCAGAACTTCACCCTCCAAACTACCTGTGTCTTTGTGTGTGTGTTTGTCTACCTGTGGGCCATGGTCTCCTTCCTCTCCACGATGTAGCCTGTGATTGGCTTTCCTCCATCTGCGGGTGGCTCCCAGCTGATGAGGGCGGAGTCGTGGTAAACTTCCTTAACTGTGGGTTGTTTGGGAGCATCAGGCACCTCTGTGATGGAAACAAACACAGTCACACTGATCAGACGCTGCAACTTTAAACTCAATACATACAGTAGATAATGAATATCTCTGAATGTTTCTTGATGTAGCTTTGTCAATGTGTTTGTCAGGACTTACTGAAGATGTCTCTGGCCTTGGTCTCGGAAGACAGCAGGGGGTCGCTGATGCCATAGATGTTCTGAGCCATGATCCTGATGATGTACTCACGACCTTCAATCAGTTTAGGCACCTGAAGCAAAAAACAAGTGGAGGATGTCAATAATGAAGAGTTACTATCATGTTTATCGCTGACAGTGGTTGAAGAAGTACTCAGATCCTTTACTTCAGTAAAAGTACCAATACAGAAATGTAAAAATACTCCATTACAAGTAAAAAGTCCTGCATGAAAAATCCTACTACAGTAAGTACATAAGTATTATGAGCTTGATGTAGTTAAAGTATTGCAGTAAAAGTACATAAGTATTATGAGCTTGATGTAGTTAAAGTATTGCAGTAAAAGTACATAAGTATTATGAGCTTGATGTAGTTAAAGTATTGCAGTAAAAGTAGTGGTTTGGTCCCTCTGACTGATATATTATTATATATGACATCATTAGATTATTAATAGTGAAGCATCAGTGTTAGAGCAGCATGTTACTGTTGTAGCTGCTGGAGGTGGAGCTAGTTTACACTACTTTATATACAGTTAGCTAGTTTAGTCCAGTGGTTCCCAACCTAGGGGTCGGGCCCCTCCAAAGGGTCAGCAGATAAATCTGAGGGGTGGTGAGATGATTAATGGGAGAGGAAAGAAGAAAAAACAAAGTTCTGATACACAAATCTGTTTTCAGTTTTTGGACTTTTTCTCTAATCTTTGATAGATAATCTTTGATATTTTGAAATATTGGATCATTTGAACATTTATTGAAATGAAAGCATGTGAGAAGTTTAGAGGGAAAAATCACTATTTGGTGGAGCTGTTATCAACTCATAGACATGTGAAATGTGACCCCGACTACACACTGCTTTTTGTAAGACGTCAAAAGCCAAAAAGGTTGGAAACCACTGGTTTCATCTTTAACAATGTGTTGTATTTTAAAAGCTTGTTATATTATCCATTGTGTCAAATCTTCATCTGAAAAGTAACTAAAGCTGTCAAATAAATGTAGTGGAGTAGAGAGTACAATATTTCCCTCTGATATGTAGAAAGTAGCATCACATGGAAATACTCCAATAAAGTACAAGTACCTCAAAACTGTACTAAAGTACAGTACTTGAGTAAATGTACTTAGTTACTTTCCACCACTGATTGTTGAGGACCAAACCTCAATATTCTTTTCATATCATTCAAAATTTGTCCATAGAAACAAGTATTGTGAACTGTTAAGTACTGAAAGCTACTCTCGAATGTTGGGTCAGATTCATAACTTCTTTGTTTTACTCAATAAAAGGGTGTCGTAGGAGAACATTTTTGTCATTTTTTATAACAAGGTATCAAAAAAAGTATAGTTTTTGAAAACTCAGGTAGCGTATCTGCAATAGTATTGAGTAGTAGTGTAGTAGTAAGGATACATAACCATAATCATGTTAAATCATTAAGAACAGAATCAGTCACTGTAGTCAGTTTAGCCTTATTGTCTGTTCTAATGAGAATATGTCATTACACAAACATATACCACTGTCCATCAATGTTTATACTTAGAATGAGCTCTGGAACATGAAATATGTGAATATTTACAGTTATTGAGTCCCTAGATTTTTTGAGGGGTTATTTCTAAATTATTATTTTCTGGATAGCTGGAATGAAAAAAATGTAATTAAAACTATTTTTTTTTCTTTCCTCAATCCTTTTTCTTTATTTTTGTCCTGTAATTGCCAATCCATTCCTCATTATTTTGTCATTGATGTAATCAATGTATCTTGAATTGTTAGAGGCAGTCTATAGCCCATTGTCCCCTTGAGTCTTATGTTGTGAAGCCTGAGGAGTGTGAGTCTGCTCACCTTGCAGCAAACTTTTTTCCACTTTCTCTACTTTAAACTATCTGGTGTCACATCACTCGTGAATTTCCCTAAAAATTTTCTCTCTGAGCATTTCAGTGCTGAACTGCCCACCTTGCAGGTGGTCCGGGTGCAGGATGAGGTGACAGGCATCCACAAGTCTCTGTTGGTGTCTCTCTTTTCCACAACGTAGTTGGAGATGGCACAGCCTCCGTCGTCCAGAGGGGGGCTCCAGGAGATCACCATGTGGTTTCTGTAGACCTCGTTGAACACCACAGGACCCTGTGGAGGCTGAGGACGATCTGGCAAGAGGAATAATTCACACAGGTCATTCTCCACATCAGTTTTCTTATATTTGTTTTGCTATTTTTTGTCTTTTAAGGGCATAGGTTTGGTTTCAGAATTGGAGGGGCGCAATTAAGTAAAGTAATATAATATATATAATAGCAATTCACAAATTAGATTGACATTGGTTATTGTGCTTTCCATAATTAAGAGTAGTAACAATAAGAGCTGTGATATTTAGATAGATAATGTTGTATTTGCATCTCTACATGACTGTCCTTTACTGCCTTATCTTTGCCTGATGTTCAGTTATTTTTATGAGGATATTTACTACATAATACAAAGTAAAAGTACAGATTAAACAATATTAATTTTTATGTGACAAACAGGTAGGCACGAGGGGCAAAAACAGTCATCTTTAAGTTGCTGTGAGCGCATGTTAAAGCTGAATTTTCAAGTGGAAATTATGCCCTCAGTTTAACACCAAATTAAAAAAAAAAAACGTTCTTCAGAGCAGATTTTAAACTCTGCGTGTGAATCCATTTGAGTTTCTGTGGTGACTCACCGACCACGGTGATGGTGCAGATTCCTGTGCGAGTGCCAGCGGCGTTCTCCACGCTGACGCTGTAGCGGCCGCTGTGTTCTCTCTTGGCCTTGCTGATGTTTAGGCTGAGGTGGCGGGCGGTGCTGTGGAGGCTGATCTCCTCGTCCGCCTTCAGCTCCTCGTCGTTCTTCGTCCAGGTGATAGTCGGGGCGGGTTTGCCGCTGTAGGATCCTGACAGCGTGCAGGCGTCTCCCACCTTCACCATCATCTTTTCCCTGCAGTCCAGCTCCACAGTGGGTGGTTCTAGGGGGGCATGGCAAACAAATTCAAGAAGTTTTTTTTTGTATTCCCTGTTTTACTCATTTTTCACACATGATATGTGATGTTTTAAAACTGAAAAGAGTTTGTTGTCTTGTTGTGTCACTCACCAAGCTCGTCTTTGCACTGGACGGGTTTGGTGATGAAGGACGGTTTGCCCTGTCCCACCTGGTTGACGGCAGAGACTCTGAACTCGTGACTTGAGCCTTCCTTCAACCCGCTCAGTGTGAACTTCCTGTCCATCAGCTTGTTGTCTGCACTCACACGTGTGAAGTTGTCCCGACCAATCATGCGGGACTCCAGGATGTACTCGGTGACCTCGGTGCCGCCGTCGTACTTGGGTGGCTTCCAGGCGACGGAGAGGGAGTCCTTGGTGACAGCAGTGACAATCAGGTCCTCTGGACGCTCCGGGACGGCTGGAAGAGACAAAAATAATGAGCTGTGTCACTTTTGTTTTTTTTCCTTTACATCAGGTTGATTTGTTTTTCAGGATCTTCTTGTGATCTAAACTCTAATTAAGATGAATTTCTCACGATACAGAAAAAAGTTTAACAATCAAATCTTGCTTTAGTTTCTGTTTTTGGTTACAGTCTGGCTTTGTGAATTAATATGAAAATGATGGAAAACAAATCAAATAAATGTTTTTACTAATTATAAGTGAAATAAATGTGACTGTATTCAGTTACTTGCTGCTTGGCCTAGAGAGTCTTTCAGCCAGAGCACAGCAGTTCAGTTCAACACTCAAAAATGTGAAATTTGTCTACAGGCAAGAATACAATCCAACATATATGAGAAATAAAGTTTCCAATAATAAATAATGATTAATTGATATTTACTTGGGTTTAAATGGAAAAGTCTTTATAATGAAATAAAACAGAACTTTATCTTTATTTATCTCTATAGTTAATACCAAATTAGTGCATTTTACACTCCTAAAATTCAGGATGTATTAACAGAGACAATGGTAGGACTTTTTAAAAACTCTGTCCAACTGCTAATTCTGCTTCTGAAGAAATCAACTAATTCTGACAAAAAAATAAAACACATCAAATCAGCTGCTTTGAAAGAACCCAAGACCTTATAAATTAAAATTTTGGACAATTTGATCTGATGCCTGACATTTTAAGACATTTCATGGATTGTTAAAAATGATATCTGAAGTGCAGATAAGAAATATCTGCAATGCTTTATTTTACGGGTCCGTAACCTCCGAAAAATTTACAACATACTTCCTGAAAATCACTCTGTAATCCAGTAATAATTATAGGGAAAATAGAGACAACTAACTTCAGAACTGGTACATTTAATTCAGAATGCATAGTGAGAACACAGCAGTCCAGTTTAACAAGCAAAACTGTGACCATTTTTTCCCTATAGGAAGCAAAAACTTCTTGGGAATGGCGAGGAAATTATTCAGAAATGATGGACCTGTAAAATAAAGTGTTACTGAAATATCAAATATCTTTCACAGCGCTGTAAATTACTGTTTCCTGAATGTACGACAGATGGAGACTTACAGATGGGGTCCTTGATCATCACCATCTTGTCTGTCTCGATGAAGGGTCCCATGCCGATGATGTTCTCTGCTGCGATCCTGAAGAAGTATCCCTTGCCGTCGATGAGGCCCTGCACCACAGCATTGTTCCTTGTTACTGTATAGGACACTGAGGTCCAGCCCATGCGGTCCGACTCCCTCTTCTCGATGATGTAGTTGGTTACGGCGGAGCCGCCGTCATCTTCGGGGGAGTACCAGGTAAGCTTGCAGGAGTCGGTGGTCAGGTTCTCGCCGGCGAAGGGGAGACCGACTGGTCCAGGGACATCTGGAGGAACAAGCAATGGACAGTCAGAAATAATGTTTTATTGTTTCACTGCTCATATTTTTAGAGGATCATTGTGGTTACGTTGACTCACCCAGAACCTCCACGATGACGGCCTTCTTCCTCTCTCCACCCTCGTTCTTGGCTCTCAGGGTGTAGATGCCCTGGTGCTGGCGTCTGCAGTTCTTGATGACCAGAGAGTTGGAAATGCCCGTTGTTTCCACCACGGCCTCCTTGGGTACATCGCCGTCGTCTCGGCACCAGGAGATCTCTGGGGCGGGCTTACCGGAAACGTAGGCAATGATGCGGATAGTGCCACCAGCGTGGATCACGATCCTCTCCTTCACCGAGGCATCCAGGTCCATCTCAGGAGGAACTGAAGGAGAAGGTGACAATTAAAAAAAATGTTCTTATCATTAGAAAGCACTTCCTGCAGTGCTGACAGATTAAATCAAATTCCTCACACTTCATAGGTGGATCAGAAGCTTACTTGTTCTGTCTTTGACCTCGATCAGCTCAGACACAAGTCCTGGCTCGCCAACGCCGGCGGCATTCACAGCTCGGACTCTGAAGCGGTACAGACCGCCTTCCTTCAGTTCAGCCACCACAAACTTAGTTCCTCTGATCTCTGTGTCCTTCGCCTGGAGAGTGAAGAGAGGAACATCAGGACAGCTTGAGCAAAACTGGATTTTAGTGGCCAACGCCAATATTTTAACCAATAGTCTTTTTTTTTTATGAACGCATAACATAATCTTTCTCAGATACGCACTGAGCACGACAGTGCTCCCTGATGGACAAACTGTGTAACTGTTTCTAAATGAGAAGTTTTGTTTTTATGTTTTTTTTGGAATCTCTCAAAGGAGAAAAAAAATCTGTTGTGTCAACAAACAAAGATTTTATTTACATATTGTGCTCATTAATGGCTGTTTCTGTGGATGGAGAAACAATTGACCAATCACAGCTTTGTAGGCGGGATTATAATGGAAACATCTTCTTATGCCACAAAAATGGTCAAGCATGAATGAGACGGATGCAGGGTTGTCATAAATTGACTTACAGATGTTAATGTTAAACAACTGTGTCGACTGGAAACTCACCTGGTTGAATCATCAGGACAAAAGATGAACAACTGTGTTAGAAAATATCTGGTTCTTTGATAACAAGAATCGTGCAGATCATAAAATCAGCTTTCTCTTTAGCGTCTGCCCGCCGTCAGTGGCGCCCATCACCGAATTTTACACTCAGTGACTGGCTGTTTGTTCCTGAAATGCACCTTGGGAGTCGTAGTTAACCTTTACCCCACAATCTTTACGTCCATAGCTTTAACCTATCAGAGAGCCAGATATCTTCTGACAGTTGTTCATCTTTTGCTCTGATGTTTCAACCATGAGAGTTTCATGTTGATTCAAACTGTAGAGGAGAAAGAATCAAACATGAACAAGATTTTTACTTGTGAAGCCAGCAGCGCCTGAAATATCTCCTCCCACTTCACAGCTTTACATCTAGACCTGATGACATCAGCCTCATCAGTTGTTTGTTGTTGTTTTACCTTCTCCCAGCTCTCGTCGCTCTCGGGCTCCTTCTCCTCCTCGTCGCTCAACAGGAGCTTCCTCTGAGCTTTCTTCTCCTCCTCCTCCTTGTTCACTTCCTTGAATTCCACAATGTAGCCGGTGACCTTTGACCCTCCGTCTATCACAGGAGGGATCCACTCCAGCTCCACTGTCGACTTTGTCCAGTCTGTCACCTTTGGAGTGGGTGGACCAGGAGGCGCTGCACACACACACACACAGGTAAATACATCAAGTATCATGACAATATAATGAAGACAATAAAATATTTTGGCTGAACAGTGAATTGAAGCAGATCTGAGCCTCCAGACCACAGTTTATAGATAACACTGATGATGATGCTAATGCCAGACCAGGATACAGATGATGAGATGATCCTAGGTAGTGTACAGCGGCTTTTTACAGCTTTTTCTCTGAAAACAGCTGCTTGCTGCGGCCCAAAACAACGCTATGAGAGCGCTGAGAGTGAACCAAAACAGTAAAGTTGCAGCCGGACAGATAAACAATGAGCTGAAACTCACTATAAAGCTCCGTAAAGCCGAGAGGAGCTGCAGAGTCACTGATAATTCTCTGTAGGTTCATCACTACGAGTAACACATTACACACTGACAGATCAGACTGTGGAGTTACAGAAATATAGACTATAGACGCTTCAAGTAAAAAAAAGGTTACATTCAAGTTATTATTGTGCATCTGCCAGAGTTTCCTTATTTGTTTATTTACTTATTTATTTTTCTTTTTATTGCGTTGCATTTGTCCAGTGTTTGAGTTGTAGTGGGCGACAGGTGTCTCTGTCCATTCACTTTATTTATTTTGGTTTTGTTTTTTGTGCATATGTGTATCTATGTTCATACACATGTATATTCTTATGGTTAATGTTTGCTAGCCTGCTAACAGTAGCATAAATTTTGTTATTGTTATGCGCACTCACCCCCCCCAGTCACTGTCAACGTCACAGTGGTGGAGAGGGGTGGACTATTTCAAATATCTGGAAGTTAACATCCACAAGGACATGACATGGGCTAGCCACACCACTCCTGTCCCTTCTTCTGCTGAGCCATAGAGAGCCTGCTGACAGGCTGTTTTACCAGCTGGTACAGCAGCTGCACCAGCATGGACCGCATGGATAATATATCCCTGTCCTCATATTTATATGCCATATATATATTTATTTACTGTTTCTGTAATAGCGCATCCTAGTGAAAGAATTTCACACGAGTGTACTTGTACAACTGGCGTGACAATGAACATCTTGACCTTTGAATCTTGAGTTAAAATGATTGGCGACAAACTGAAAGCACATCTCAGTGTGTCTCTCTTACCGATGGGGTCTCTGCAGAGCACAGGGTCGGAGGGCGGGCTGGGCAGGCCACAGCCGGCGGCATTGACAGCGATGACTCTGAACTGGTACATGGCGCCCTCCAGCAGGCCGGTGACGTCCCAGTAGTTGCCCAGCGGCAGCGCTCGGATCGGGTCTCGGTTCACGCGGATCCAGCGTTTGCTGGTAGTCTCCTTCTTCTCAATGATGTAGCCGGTGACGGAGGAGCCGCCGTCGTACTTGGGCTCCTCCCAGTTGACAGTCATGGACTCCAGACAGACGTCCGTCACTGTGGGCTTCTCACACTGACCCGGGACAGCTGCATGGGGAAAGGACATCGATCATCAATACATCAGCTATAGGAGGCAGGAAGTATTGATCTCTGAAGGCTTTTGGTTGTTGAACTGCACTCAGCCTCGGTTTAATGTACTATACTGATAATTATATTAATGAACTATAAAAAGATAAACATCACATGCTACTTCCTGAAATGACAACACTTTGTTAATCAAGATAAATTAAATAAAAGTACGTTTTTAAGTAAGTTTTTAAAGAATCCTGTTTTCTGATTGGCTGGATGGCATGAGTGTTTTTAAGCTGTGATGGGGAATCCTCATCATTATTCTGCATTAATACTCAGACAGAGATGAAGTAATAATGGTCTTTATATTACAAATTCCATGAAAACAAAACTAATTTGGACATATGAAAACATTTAGAGAAGAGGAAACTGGAAGTAATGATGGAAAAAAAAATCTCTTGGAAGTGGATACTTTCAGCTGTTACACTACATCGCCACCTACTGGTCGGAAGAGCAAAGTGATGACAAACATAATGGCGACACAAAGATTAGAAAGAGCTCACTGACCCAAAACATGAAGAGACTTTACTTATGTTTTGAGTATTTGTCAATCTCAGTCGTACGGTTATAAAGAAATAATGTATTTTTCAGTCAACCGCATGCTCCTTCTTTCATTATAAGGATTATATACTGTAGTATTGATAAAGTGTTGGTACAAACAAAAACTTTGAACATTTTTTTGTGAACTGCAAAGCTACTTAAGGATGAAACTGACAGTTCAGGAGGTTTCCACACAGACTGATCTGAACTCACTGAAGAGGTTTCTGGCCTTCTCCGGCTCGCTGACCAGAGGCGGCCCGACTCCAAACTTGTTCTGGGCCATGATTCTGAACTCATACTCGTGGTTCTCCGTCAGCCGGGTCACCACGTAGGAGCATTCTTTGGGGTCATTGGAGACGTGGACCCAAGACTTCCTGTTTTCTTCACGCTTCTCAATAACATAGTTGGTGATCTTGGAGCCGCCATTGTCTGTGGGCGGGTCCCAGGCCAGGCCGATCCTCTCTGCAAACACCTCTGTGAATTTGACTGGTCCGATGGGTGGGCCAGGAGGTCCTGCAGGAGGCAACAGTGAAAATGTTCACACAGCATTAATGTAGGATCTTCAACCACTGACTTATTATCAAACCAGTCATTATTTAATTCTCTGGTGACTGACCAATTAGTGCTAAAATGACATTTTCTTTACATTTGTCTCGTTATAACTTAAGGTTTGTGTCTCTCACCCAGCACGGTGAGCTTGATGTCCTTGGTAACTGTGCCCAGGCTGTTGCTGGCTGTCAGACTATAGAGGGCGTTGTCATGCCTGCTGGCGTCCTGGATCAGCAGTGTGCACTTGTCCTGTGTCACCAGTTTGTTCATGTGCTGGTCGTAGTGGACGGCAGTCTTCTCCTCAGGTTTGGCCAGGCTGGCCTTCTGCCAGGTGAGCGTGGGGAATGGACAGCCGCCCACCTTTGCCACGATGCTGACATCACAGCCCTCCTCGCCCTCCATGGCCTCACGCAGCTCGATGGTGGGAGCACCTACAGGAAGAGATGAGACGCTTTATGAAAACATCAATGAGAAACTAATCAGCAGCACACATCTAAATGTTCAAAATTCTTTCTGAGGCTCAAAGTTATCTACATGCTATAGAAACATTTATATCAAAAGAAAATATCTCTCAAAATAAATGGCTGAAGTCACCTGTCACATGTAACGTTTGGTCAGTTACATGATAAATTGAGTGACAGAAAACAAATTGGCAACTATTTCAATAATCGAATAATTTCAGCCAAAAATGCCAATATTCTTAGGTTCCACCTTCTCAAATGTGAGGATTTGCAGCTTTTCTTTGTCATGTACAACAATAAATTGATATATCTAGTATATACTTTTGACTATTTGCAAATTGAGGACATCACTTTGGGAGAAGTTCCTTTCTTTCGCTATTTTCTTCCATTTTCTGGACTAATTATGAATGACAATAATCGTTAGTTGCAGTGGGACTCACAAGTCTGATCCTTGATGACCATTGGTCCAACAGTGGCGGAGGGACGGCTGGGTCCGGCAGCGTTCACAGCTTTCACTCTGAACTTGTACTCTCCTCCCTGCAGATCAAAGACAACACAGTCAGCGATGAGTCCGGTTTAAACTTCACTTCAACGTCTTTATAGCAAACTTATTCATCATGAGCAGTCAAACTCCTGTTGTTATATGTTTCCTCTGAATGTAATTTCACTGACAATGATTAAACATTGCTAGCAGGATTCAGTATCTTGCAGAATGTGTATAAAAGCCCAAATGGCACCAGGCGATTTACAGGTTTGATTCTGTGTTTTTGTTTGTTTTGTTGGTGAATATGTGGTATATGTGTCGGTTGTTTTATGACACAATAAAAGCAAATCAAACCAAACTTTTTGTTTCAAACAGGAAGATTTCAGTGTCCATCACTTGCTGTTTTTAGCTGAATGTCCAATAGACCTCATAGTTGAAATGATACAGTTTTTAAGTACTAGTAAAGTGAGAGCAGTGTGATCCCTTAAAGGACCAACCTCCTTCAGGTCCTCCACCACAAAGGTGAGCTCCTCCACATCTCTCTTGTTGCACTGCTTCCAGGTCTCCTTCTCTGTGCCGCTGGTGTCCCAGCTCAAACGCTCGATGATGTAATGCTTGATGGGAGAGCCGCCGTTGTTTTTGGGAGGCTCCCAGGTCAGAGTCACGGTGTTCTTCGTCACCAGGTTGACCTTCAGTTTGGTTGGGGGGTCGGGTGGGTCTGAGGAGGAGGGAGATAATCATTAGACACAGAATAATTCCAGTAAATGGTTTGTGCAGTCACTCTATAGTTGGAATAGTAAGTGTATCCTCACAGATGGGGTCTCTGGCCCGGGCAGGTTCAGTGGTGACAGTGTACGGGCTGAATCCAAGTCTGTTCTCAGCTCGGACTCTGAACAGGTAGTCCTGTCCCTCCAGCAGGCCGGGGACTACGAAGGCCTGGCTAGCACAAGCTGCATTCACCTGATAACAAACCAATCATCCCTCAGTTAATCAATCACAAACTGCAGGATTTATGTTGAATTCAGTCGATCGATTAATTGATAATAATAAACACAAAGACATTTTGTAAAATTATCTTTTTAAATCCTCTGTTTTTCACTTGATTGAGCTAAGCTAGCAGCTTCCCACTGTTTCCTGCTAAGCTAGGCTAAACATATCCTGGTACATGGGTATGATCTACTAAAATTCAAATGCCCAGTGCAGTTGCCAAAGCTAAAACTATTCAATGAAAGCAATTCATTTCCTAAAATAAAAAGTACTTGAAATAAACAAACTCATAATAAAATGGAATAATGAAACAAAACCTTAATTGAGAAATTGAAATTTCAATAACTTGGTCTAATAGACTGTTTACCTTGGTCCAGGCCTTGTCAGTGACACATTTCTTCTCGATATAGTAGCTCTTGATTCTTTCTCCTCCATCATTGTCAGGCAGTTTCCAGATCAGCCTCATGGTTGACCGGGTGATGTCTGTCACCCTCAGGTCCTTCGGAGGCCCGGGGACATCTGCACCCGAGACAAAGTACAGTCAATAAAGCAAACATTGCCATACTCTGTAACTGAAGACACTCAGTAGCAAAGGAGAAGCTTATAGACGGTTTATATACAAACAGCAAAGACATACCGAGAACATTAACTCTGACGTTAACGTGTTTCTGTCCAGACTTGTTCTTGGCTGTGATGGTGTAGCGTCCAGAGTGGCTCCTCAGACTGACAGGGACTATCACAGTGGACGTGGTCTCTGTGGACTCAACCTGAGTAAATAAAAACAATTAGACGAAAATTAGACTAAAAAGTAGAGCATGAAATTTAATAGAAAACTGTGTAAAAGATAGAAGTGTTCTATAAAATGTAGAATTACAAAAAAAGAATTACAAAATTTAATAAAGACTTCATTGATAATTTTTCTTCGTTGGGACTGTTTTTCAGAGGAAGGTGATGAAAATTGAGATTTTACTGGAAACATGAAGAGAAGCATTGTGTTGCTGTGTAGCCTCTCACCTCTGAGTCAACCGGCAGTGTGTGAAGTTTGTTCTTCTTGTGTGACTTGGCTTTGCCTCGGAAGTCCCAGGTCACCTTGGGAACAGGGCGGCCCTTGATGGTGGCGGGTATCCTGATAGGATCTCCAGCACGTATACAAAGCAGGTCGTCAGCTTGTACGTTGATAGTGATAGAAGGTGCGACTGTTGGGAGGAGAAATATTAGTGAAAACATCAGTGATGGACCGAGAGACTTTTGTCTGTGATGAAAGTTGATGTTTACTCATTTCAGTGGGACTTTGAAAAAGGACTTACGGTGGACATCCTCAACCAGAACCTCACTGGTGCGGGGGCTGGGATCAGACTCGCCAATGTCATTGACTGCGATTATCCTGAAGCGGTAGCGTTTGAGCTCACGGAGGCTGGGCACAGTGAACTCAGTGGTGGGGTGCAGGTTCTCGGGATCGTTGACACTCACCCAGTCTGACGTACCCTCATCCTGGATCTGGATGATGTAGCCCTTGATAGGGCTTCCTCCATCCCTCTCTGGTGGCTTCCAGGACAGTGTGATGCTGTACTTTGTCTTATCAACCACCTCAGGAGCGGCAGGCATACTGGGAGGAGCTGGAAGATAGGGTGGCAGTTTGTAAACACAGTTTCCATTTTTTGGGAAATCTAATTTATCATCTCCCAAAATACAGAGGACATCTATTTGTCAAGAATTGAACTCAAATTGTTTACATTTATATTTTGATGTGCTGTAATCTTGTTGGTCAGCAACAGACGGTAGTTTTTATACTCACTCAGAGGGTCGACAGCAAAGGCAGAGTCAGATGGTGCACTGAATGGTCCAGTTCCTGCAGAATTGCAGGCAGCAACTCTGAATTCGTACTCATTTCCTTCAATCAGACAAGTCACCTGGAAAGCACAGAGAGGAACATTTTAAAAGAACCAGGGCCAAGTCATAAACAATCACTTTTCTTTTGGTGATCAGAACAAAATCCTGTGACTCATTGACTTAACCTCCAAGAGATCTCCAACTTTTTATTTTCCCCTTAAAACATTAATTTTGTGCTAATGCAAAAACAAAGCACCAGCAACTCACCTGGTACTCCCAGCCTTTCATACTCCGCTTGGTGACTGGCATCTTGTTGACTTTGGCCCAGTAGCTGGTGCCTTTCTCCCTCTTCTCCAGCCAGTAGCCAATAATCAAGGATCCACCATTATCTCTGGGAGGTTCCCAGCTCAGGGTCATGGAGGTCTTGGAGTGCTCGATGATGGTGGGTTTCTCTGGTGGGCCGGGGAGGCCGAAGGGGTCTTTGATAAGGACGTCCTCTGTTGTGCAGGGGTCAGACTTACCATAGCGGTTCTCAGCCCGTACTCGGAACAGGTATGTCTTGTTGGTGTCCAGGTTCCACACCTGTAGGAGAGGGAGGAAGTAGAGTCAAATAAGACTTAAAGGCCTGTGAGAACCACATTATTATTATTATGATTATGTCATCAGGACATACCCCATATTTCCTTTCAATGATGCTGTTGGTAACCTCCACCCACTGTGGTTCAGGTGGAGCTTCCTCTCCCTCTTCCAACTCTGGCTCCTCTGTTATCACGTCCTTCTTCTCAACAATGTAGTTTGTCAGTTCGCTGCCACCATCATCCAGCGGTGCTTCCCAATGGAGGTAGCAAGACTGCGCCTTGATATTGGATACTGTCACATTTCTGGGAGGAAGTGGCCGGTCTGAGAGGAGAGCAGAAGTTAATTTAGGGAGCTGTCAGCTGGATATTGTGTAACTGTCGCAGACTATAATATATTCTGTTTAATTAACTGTACGTCCTGTCTTTTCTGCGTCTGATTGCATCAGTAGCAGGTTTTGACTCACCCAGCACTAGGACGGAGATGGTGTGCTTGGCTGAGCCCATGTTGTTGGAGGCAGTGACAGTATAGCTGCCACGGTCCTTCCTGTTGGCATCTGGGATGGACAACGTGGTCTTGCAGTTCATCCTACCAGTCTCTACGGTCTCCATCAGCAGAGTCTCAGTTGGCTTCTCAATCACCACGTCATCCTTGGACCACTCAACCTTGGGGATGGGGAGGCCTAGGACGTCAGCGGGGATCTCGATAGGCTCGCCCCTCTTCACAGTAATGGAGTCGCCCTTGAAATGCTTCAGCATGTGGATCTCAGGAGCAACTGGGAGGGACAAGACAGAACAAAAGAAATCAGAAAAACTCTAAAGCTAAAGGTCCCACAGGCTAACATGCCATCACTGGAAAGATTCCTGAGGTGACACCCTTTAGAAAAAACACTGCTCCCTTTTAATAATTTAAAGTTGTCTCAAGAAAAACCTACCTTCATCCCTTAATTATAAAGAAGAAAATACACGGTTATTCTAATTTCAGATCATTTCTAGATTTGTTCGGTTCTTAATGAAATGAAAATGTTGAAATTAGTATTCAAAATGATTTCAAATATTCACACTTACCTTCATCGTCTTGGATGACCACAGTCAGTGGGATGGATGGCTCACTCTCTCCAATCAGGTTGGCACACTTGATCCTGAACTCATACATAAAGGCCTCGTCCAGACCCTCCACTGTCATGGTCATGTTGGGGCAGATCTCTGTGTTGCAGGGCTCGAAAGCCTGCTGGTCGTGCCTCTTCTTCTCCACAAAGTATCCGATAACAGGGCTGCCGCCGTCATTGCGAGGTGGCCTCCAGGCAAGTGTGATAGAGTTCTTGGTGCGCTTGGTGTAGTGGAACTTCTCGGGGTATGATGGTGGCCCTGCAGAACCAGCAGATTTTATATTTAATATTTTATTATATAATATTTCACTAATTTTTTTTTGTCTTTAAGGACAAAGCCCATTTTTCTACCAGGGCCATTTATCAATCTACTCCCAAACAGTGAGGTCTTGGCCTCTTCACAAAAGATCATTTTTGATGTGATAAAAATCAATTGATTTTAGGTCTCACCCTGTGGGTCCACAGCCTTGATGGGTCCCAGCTCGACAGGCGGGCCCAGGCCATACTTGTTCTTGGCGATGACGCGGAACATGTATTCCTGTCCCTCCATGATGCCCACGCACTCACACTTGGACGAGGCAGTTTCAATGGGCTGCCTCCATGTGTGCATCTTGGCATCTCTGCGCTCCACAACAAAGCCGGTCAGGTCACTGCCTCCGTCATCTTCAGGGTCGTCCCAGTTCAGGAAAATCATCTTGCGAGTGACGACCACTGGCTTCAGGTCTGTGACAGGTCCGGGGACGTCTATGGCGAAAGCAACATTTTCCTTTAGTGTTCTTTTTATCCATAGCATCTATTTACTGCAAGTTTACTGTTGATTTTCATCATTAAGTCCTGCCACAAATGCCAGCACTTCTACTCACCCATGACCTCCACTCTGGCAGCGGCAGATTTGGTGCCACTGGGGTTGCAGGCAGAGATCTGGTATTTGCCGCTGTCCTTCCTCTGGATGTTCTTGATTGAAACAATGCTATTGTTGCCCTCTGTGAGGATCGCCACACGATCTTTATCAGGTTTGCCATCATCCTTCGTCCAAGTGATGGACGGGTAGGGTTTACCAGTGACTGTGGCAGGCAAGCTGAGTGTCTCTCCTGCTCTGATGATCACGCCTTGCTTGATGGTCAGGTCCATTTCAATCACAGGTATCTCTGTGGAAGGGAATGAACCAGTACCCAAGAAAAGAATGCACCAACAAGAGATTAGTTGACATTAAACCTAAATAAATTCCACTCTTGCTCTCCTTATTTTTAACCCTTTCTTGATTTTTTCAGCTGACCTGCAGGATTCTTGACATAAACAGACTCCGTGAACCCTGGTGTGCCCTCTCCAGCAGCGTTGCATGCGATGACTCTGACCAGGTATTTTGCTCCCTCACGAACTCCATAGACAGTAAAAGCCCGCATCTTCCAGGGACGCTTAGTAGACCTGGACCAGTCTTTAGTACCAGCCATGGCCTGAAAAACACCATTGAAGAGAGAAACATCAGTCTGCGTCGCAGAGGGGAGTAATATATATTCTGGACATGTTTCTGAGTTCTGAGTATAAAACTTTAAGTGTGATACTGGTACATAGCTGAGATCAAGACTGTTTGTGATCTGACCTTATCCACGTGGTATCCCAGAATCTCTCCTCCTCCATTGTCGGCAGGCGGGTCCCACTCCACGTCGATGGAGAGGTCAGTAGTTGCCACCACTCGGGCAACTGGTGGCCCAGGAGGCACTAAAGGGTCACAAACACACACAAATCGGACATGTTAACTCTGAGACAGAGTTCCATAGACAGTATCTTCAGGAGTCTAGTGTTCCCCTGTCTAAGTGTTTTCAACTAGTATTTTCACAGGATGCAACTATTTCAGAGAAGGGGAGGACACATGGAAAGTATCATGACAACAAAGCATTTGGTGATTACTATACATTATTATGTATTCCTCCAATTTGACAGAAATGGAAACAACATAAAAGTCATACAGACAGTTTAGACTAGTTTACGTACAGATCGGGGCCTGAGCTGTCTTGGGGTCAGAGGGGATACTGAACTGTCCGGGGCCAGCCTGGTTTTCAGCCGCCACCCTGAAGATGTAAGTCATCCCCTCCAGAAGACCTTCAACGTTCAGCTCAGTGTCAGGGATGATATCTCTGTAGACCAGGACGCAGGAGAATAAGACAACACAGCAAACAGATTTTCCCTGAAATATGCCCAGACATATCTCCATACAAATCTGCCAATACTAATGCTAACTTTTGAGTCAAAGGCAAGAGAGAAAACAGGAGTTCCTTCACCTGTTGACACGAGCCCAGTGGGAGCTGTTGATCTCACGGCGTTCCACCCAGTATCCCAGGATGGGGCTGCCATTGTCGTTTGGCTCATTCCAGATGACCAGCATACTGTGGGCTGTGATGTCATCAATCTCTGGCTTTTCAGGAGCCTCAGGAGGTTCTGAGGAGGAGAGAGGCACAGCAGATAAAAGGTGAGTCATATTTGATTCATGCTATTTTGTCTTAAAGCTCAAATATATGTTGCAAGTCTTAAATAGCACCCAGAAGTTGAATAATGCACATAATTGATACACATGGGTGTGGAAGTTGGACCCATTGACTTCCATGTAATTAGAATAATTTTTGAAAACACTATAAACAAACAGCTCATCATTACTTACTTTTACTTAAAATACAATATTTCATTCTAATTTGTTATCTGAAATGTCACAATGTCTACTTGATGCTACTGCTTCCAATAGCTACTTGTTATTTAGCTTACTTGCTAGCCAGACAAATTATTAATTCAGTTAGTTGTTGTTTAATTGTTAAATTGTTTAGAAACAATGTAGAGAGACTATAAGTTTATAGCTTTGTAATATGTGACTTAAATGGTTAGCTAACATAGATGCATGCTAAGAAAGATGGTAAGCTATCAAAAATGGAAGCCTCACAAAACTAAGAAACGGGTTATGCAAACAAAAAGGAGCAATTTGTTCAAAACTTAAAACATATTTATCAAAGCAAAAATCAATATGAGTAAAACTGCAGAATGCAGGAACATCCAATATTGAATGAATTAATGTCAGTTGGCTCGGCTTGTAAACCCTTTCATTTATGAGTCACAGAAGAAAAAAAACATATTAAGACATATAAATATAGGATTAGATGTGTGTGACTAATTAATTTACTAATAATACTAATACTAATACTAATAATTTGCTACTACTAATTAAATCACTAATTCAAATGAATACAGTGCCTCTTACATTCCATATAGTCAGTGCCATTGGGAGTACTTACCTCCCAAATTGGAAATCCACATAAGATTACTTGAGTAAAAATAATTGTTTCTAAATATCAACATACCGAAGGGATTCTTTGCAATGAGTGGTTTGGAGATGCAGGGTGGACCAGCGCCGAACTTGTTCTCAGCCACAACCCTGAAGATGTACTCCTTCTTCTCGATAAGTTTGGGCACCAGGTAGCGGCATCCTCTTAGCGTCGAGGTTACGCTGCTCCAGCCAATCTCCAGCTTCGAGTTGTCCTTCTTCTCCAGTGTGTAGTTGAGGATCTCACTGCCGCCATCATCCATAGGAGGATCCCACTTGCAGATCACTGAGTTCTTCCTCACCTCCTCAAATCGGAAGTTCACCGGAGGCCCAGGAGTGTCTGTGATAGATAGGTGAGATAGTCAGTGTTTTTAGCCTCTGAAATTCCACTTTCACTGACAACAATTAATTATTTTCACTAATTAGTAGTGAATCTGTTATATGTATTTTATAGCCACAGTAGCAGTGTGGCTTCAGAGGTGTTGATCTGTTGGTCAGTCCACCACTTTGGTAAAAGTGATGACAAATGTCCTTCACAATTGACCAAAAACTAAAAGTTTTACTATATTTTAAGATGTCTGACTTTGACTGATAGTCAGGTTGTAACAATCTCACAGTGGTCTTAGATCTGCTTTTGAAACGTTGTTTATGTTTACATGTAATCCTGTTTCTTCAAATTATACTTAAAGTTAAATGTGTTTAAATTTGTTAAAAACTCTATATTTGCTTTTAAAATGTATGCACCTATCTACATAATTATACTGGGAAACGCCAGACACATAAATTACATTTAAATGTAATGTCAGAATAGAGTTAAATTCCTACCGAGCACATTGACCTCGCAGGTAGCGGAGGCGATGCCGTGGTCATTCTCCACCTTCACCATGTAGACGCCATGGTCGAGACGGATCGAGTCCGTGATTACAACGGAGGACGTGCCCCTCCGGCTGTTATCAATGGACAGTCGTTCGGTCAGCGTCGGGTAGTCGGTCTCCTCCACCTCGGGCTCCACCACCTCCTCCTTCTTCTCCTCTGCTTCCTTCTTCTCCTCCTCTTTCTTCTCCTCCTCTTTCTTCTCCTCCTCCTTCTTCTCCTCTCCTTCTTTCTTCTTCTCCTCCTCCTTCTTCTCCTCCTCCTTCTTCTCTTCTCCTTCCTTCACCTCTGCGTCCTTCTTCTCTCCCTCACCTTCCTCCTTCTTCTTTTCTTCCTTCTTCTCCAACTTCTTCTTCAGGGGTCTCTCAGGCCTCTTGCGGAGTGGTTCAGGTCGGATGATCTTGTTGTTCCAGTACCAGGTGATCTGAGGGTATGGTGAGCCGGAAATATTGGCGTCCAGGCAGATCTGGCAGCCTCGCCTCACGTTCAGGCCAGACTGCAGGCTGCCGCTCAGGAACACTTTCGGAGGATCTGAGAAAGAACACAGAAAAGTGAACATAAAGTTCAGCAGTAAACATGGCGACGTTAGAAGAGGGAAGTGAAAAAATCCTTACCAACAGCGTCCAATGCTTTGACAAACAGCGTGCTGCGAGATGGCTCGCTGACCCCCGCTGCGTTTTCAGCTTTGACTCTGAAGGCGTAGCTCTTGCCCTCCGTCAGCCTTCTGACAGTGTAGGACAGGACAGGCACCAGGAAGTCATTGCACCTCTCCCACTTGTCCTCGCCCTTCTGCTGCCTCTCCAGGATGTATCCCATGATCTTGGAGCCACCATCGTACATTGGAGGCTTCCAGGTCAGCGTGATGGTGCTAGATGTGGGGAACTGGGTCTCCACGTCCACCGGTGGGTCGGGGGGATCTGGAATGAGACGGGACACAATGTGGATTTCAGTTAAATTTCTACTGAACATAAACTGTCATTTACATATTAATTCATCGTGCATCATACCATAAATTAAATGTCATGGTGTTTGCTTACGTTTCTGGTCCTGGGCGATGACTGGGTGACGGAGCTCGACGAACTCTCCTCCTCCGATCTTGTTCACGGCCTGGACTCTGAAGTAGTACTCTCCATTAGGGATCAGGTCTTTGATGGGCCAGCTCACCTTATTCTCCCCTGACATCTGGTTGATGTATGTCCTCCTGCCGGCCTCACGCCGCTGCCAGAGAGCACAGGAAAACATGAACAATGAACAAACTTAAGAAATATGAGCGACATCATTTTATAAAAAAAAAGATTTAAAACCATCATAAATAAAAACATCCTACAAACCTGCAGGACGTAGTGAAGAATCGGGGTGCCACCGTCGTAGTCAGGAGGATCCCAGGATATTTTACAGGAGCTCTTGGTGATCTCTGAGGCCACAATTTCCTTACAGGGACCAGGAAGACCTGAAGACAGAGACACAGAGACGTATTAAAAATCATCTACTGCTAAGAGTTCAAACACAACGGACCTCATGCAAGAAGAACTCATATGAACAGATTTGTCCTGAAATGGCATATTTTCATATTTTCTAATTGTTTCAGCTCCTCTAATATGAATGCTGGTTTGTCTGCTGGTTTCTGATTCTTTTTTTCACTCTTTGGGATCATTTTTGTGAATAAAACACAGACACAAAGAGTTTGTGATGTTTAGAAAGTTTCTCGGAACAAACCTCACAGAGAAAAGTCAGAAAGGTTAAGAAGTTTACAATGTTTAGTGAGTTCTGTGATTAGTTCAGAGCTGTGATGTGAATGTGTTTGGGTACCGATGACTTTGACGTTGATGGTGGCGCTGGCGGCTCCCAGTTTGTTCTCCAGGGTGACTTTGTATTGTCCAGCATCAGCGTGAAGACTGCTTTCGACCTCCAGGTGACAGGAAGTATACTCCTTCCTGTTGAGCACAAACAATCCCATCAGCCACTGCTGCTCACACTGACTAAGAACAGGCCAATCAGATACAGACAGGTTTAAGATGACAGACAGATATCAATTATTCTGATCTGATAACGGATAGATTTGCTGATATTTTTGTGTTGGAAACTGTCTTTTTTTTAACACTCAAAAAGCAATAAAGAAAATAACTAACTGACTTTACTGGTTAATGTCTGTGAAATAACATGGACTCAGTGACTATATGGAAACTAAAATAAACCCTGTATATTGATAGGATTGACAGTGTAATTGCATTCTTAGTTTATATCTGATCTGAATTTGGAGGAAGAATAAATTCACAGCCTGAATTTGATAAAACGTTGCGCTGACCTGAAGCCGAGGCGCTCGTCAGCCTTCAGCTCCTTGCCATCTTTGTGCCAGGTGATTCTGGGTGAGGGGACGGCTTTGAAGGGAACTGGGATGTGCAGCTTCTCTGTTTCCACGACAACCAGGTCCAGAGTCTGGAAGTCAAGTGTCGGGTTGCCTGGAAACACGGAAAAGAGCAGGTGTCAAATAAAATAACCGTGTTAAAATGTTAAGCTAGCATCAGTGAGCCCGGTGGACGTTCTTACAGTCAGAGTCTGCAGCAAAGACGTTCTCAGAGATGTCGGACGGCTCACTGACTCCGACGGAATTGATGGCTCTCACTCTCAGGATGTACTCCTTCTCGGGGACGATGCCCTCCTCAACGCGGTACTTCAGCTCCTTCACTGGACGGGAGTTGACCCTCATCCATTTCTCTGTTCCAGCCTCGCACATCTCAATGTGGTAGCCGGTGATGGGGCAGCCGCCGTCCCTCTGCGGAGGTTTCCAGGCAATGGACAGGAAGTCCCTGCTGGCTCCAGTCACATGCAGTTCAATGGGTGGAGACGGGACACCTGGAAGGGAGAGGACAGACAGTTTTATTTCAAAACTCTATTTATTGAGTTTCCTAACAGATAACAGACAAGTAGTATACCGTGTTTCAATTAAGATTTTAAGTAATTAGAAAACAGGTGATCAGGGAGCGAAAGAAACAGAACACTTGTGTGAGGATCATTTCAAATACAGATGCAGCCGCCCAGAATTGCCAGCTGGTCCATGACAGGGCCCTTACAAATCATAGACTGTATAAAAATATGGACGTAGTTAGCGTGACGTCACCCGTTGGTTTCTGAAGAGCGGTTTTGAAGCTCCGGCCGTCGCCATCTTGGCAGTGCGTGACGCTGCCAAACTCCCAGCCAATCAAAAATGGGCAAAGAGGCGGGGCCGAATGGCTGAAACAAGCCACCTAGCGGCTGGCCGACTTGTCACTCAAAGCAGCCATGTCCTTCATTATGCATAACTTTATGGCTTAATTAAATTTAAACGGGTGAGTTATAAAAAAATTCACCTCCCGTACAGTTGTCATGAAAGAGGAAATTAGCTACAGAGACCAAAACCGTTGTTTGTACCAGGCTGTAAACATGTTTATTTCTGCTGTAAAGTTGGGCATTTTAACATGGGGGTCTATGGGGATTGACTCGCTTTTGGAGCCTCAAGTGGCCATTCAAGGAACTGCAGTTTTTGGCTTCATTTTACAGCCCCAGAGGTTGTGGCTTGGATGTCACCCATCGTTTTGCATCGGAGCCGGTTTGAAGCCCAGAGTTGCAGTTTATGGTCGGTTTAGGGCCACGACCTTCAAAATAAGGAGGTGTTGCCTATAGTCAGACTCAGGCTACTTCCACAGTAATAGTAGTTTTCGTTTTGAAACATATAACCTTTGCTGCGTTTACGCCTAGCGTCCATTTTTCAGCCCTGGAGGTTGCCGCTTGATACAGATCTGTACTAATCTGAATGGACAGCAATTCTGAGTGGCTGGTACTGTAAGGTATTTATTCTGTAAGCTATTATACTCTGTATTTACAGTCAGGACCTGAAGTCTTGTCACACTTCACCCAGCGAGTTCCGAGTTTCTCCTTCTTCTCCACGGAATACCTACAGAACAGAGTCAACGAAAGACGAGGTTCATACCGTAACAAGGCCGACACCAAACATGAGGAAATTAAACTGTTGCTGCAACATGTCCCGTTTACATTTTAGTCAAATCTGAATTGGATATCAAGTATTCAGATCAGTATTCGGCAGTGGTGGACAAAGTACATTCATTTGAGTACTGTACGGTATATTTTCAGGTACTTATACTTTACCTGAGTATTTTAATTGTCTGAGACTTTATACTTCTACTACAACACATTTCATTTCATTCATTGTAAGGCTGCAACTGAACTGTTGTCTTCATAATCAATTAATTCATTAATTCATATGATGGAACTGACATTTGTACGGAAACCAGCACATACAGGAATCAAAGGAAATGAAATAGCTGACAGATGAACAAAGGAAGAACATTTGGAGAACGTTTTGGTCATTCAGGATTAAACAGAACGTTATTTAAAATAGGAAAATATAATACAGGAAGGTGGGAATTTTGTGATTGAGAAGAAACTTAAGAGCATTTTATGCTTTAATGTCCAAAATATGATGCTGAGAGAAGATCAAAGAAATAAAGTTAAGCTTTGATTTATGTGATCTATTATGAAGAAAGGTGTTTTCAAACTTGATAGAAAGAATAAGAATATAACTTTATTTTCTTAATTTTACTTTTTTTATGTATTATTAGAATTAGTGAATGTATAGATTCCTGATCCACACTCCATTCCAGTTGATTGTGGTAATGCACCAAAATGTTGTTTGGCAACCGCCATAAAAATGAAGAAGACGAAGAAGAAGAACAAGAAGTTCCTCTTTTGCACAAACAATCAGCAAATGAGACTTCAAGGTGAAATCTGTAAGTACTTTAACTGATTTTCACCAGTTTTCTCCACATATAATATATTTAGTCATTAAAATGCAGTTGAAACTGTGTTTTATCTGCATTTCTATCCAGCTAAATGTTGAAATAAGTGTAGCTTAAATACTGGAACAATAATGTCTGATATGTTTTTTCCACAAAACCAATAAAGAAAATCACATCACATTTGTGTGAATTGAATATTGGACCAGGATTGGCTTCCAAACTAGTTGTGATGTCACAAATCCTGCTCATAGGACCACATCTGAATATCTGATTTTAAATGATTTCAGAGAAACTTTCAGCAGAAGAATGAAAACAAACTCTGCACATGATTCTACAAAGAGAAGAGAACAAACATCCAACTGAAGGAACAAGAAGAAAAATGTTTTTGAGTGGAGCGACTTTATGAAAGGGAAGGAAAGGCAAACAAATCAACTACACATTAGGATAATAAAAAGCAAATAAGCACAGACTAATACCTCCTTATTGATGATCTCAACATGAATGTGTATTAACACAATAATACTAAACCATTCTCCATCATACTGGTATTAAGCCGATCATCATTAATGATAATCAATGATAATGGTATGATGACCATGTATCTCAGCAGAAAGTAGGCTTACACTTTGTTAATGAAGTCATCTCCAAAGTCAATCATCAGTCTCAGTGCGTTCAGCATCAGTGTGTTAACATCCTCATCCAGGTAGGTTTCTGAGCTGTAGTTCTTCACAGCAAAGATGCAGTTGAGTGGAATACCCAGCCTAGCGCTGAAGTCTGTGATCTAAGTTTTAAAGAAACAATAATTCATCTACAGTGAGCTCACATTATAAAAATAATGAACTTACTTTACATTTCTGTGACAAAACTGACAGAAACTCACCTTTTTCTTCAGGTATTTGCTCTTGTAGACATTCTTTAGATCCTTTTGAGTTTCATCACAGGCTTCATCAACTTTGGTGACAATCGCCACTTGAGGAATCCCTGTCGACAGAGAGATGCATTTAGTAACCTGACGTCAGTTAACTTTCACAGTTCATTCAGGTTTAAAAAAACATTAGAACTGCATGTTAAACATTGTAAACCACAAACCTAAGAAATGCAGACTAGACCACTTCACATTAAGAAGACAGATAAATACAGATTAAAGCTGTGGTGTTCACAAACCAGCACAAAATATATAAAATACTGAAGAAACAACAGTTTACCAATACCAACAAAAAGACACAAACAAAAATTAGCTGTAACTTATTGTTCCACAATGTAAACTTTCTGGAATAAATATTCATTTTGGCATTAATATTTTATTTTAGCTTAAACTATTGCAGAACTATATTAATTTAATTCTATTTTATAATTTATGCATATTCTATATTACTATGTGCTGAAAATGAATTTATAGGGGAGCAAGACTGAGGAGGATATTTACTAAGCACTAAGGGTCCTATCTTACGCCCGGTGCAGAGCGGCGCTACGTGCAGCGCAAGTCTCTTTGCTATTTTAAGACAGACGCAGTTGTCATTTTCCCGTCCAGTGCCCACGTTGTTAAAATAGCAACGGCACTTGCGCCCATCAGTGCGCCCATCAGTGCGTCCATCAGTGCGTCCATCAGTGCGCCCATCAGTGCGCCCATGGGCGTGTTGGTCTAAATGTAAGGTGTGGTCAGGCGCATTGTTGGCGTATTGCTATCTTGAGGCAGCAGAGAGCGATTGCACTATTGACCAACAAAAACCTGGTCTAAAGTCAATGGCGCAGTGTTTCACTGTTATTTTAAGGAGCGTTATCAGGACAGTAATATGCACCTACACAGGCGGCTGCACCACATACACTCTGCTTGTTACACACACAGGACACGCAGCAGCGCACAAACATGCACAAGGTAACAAATAAAAGGATTACAATGTGAAAGATTATTATTGTGTATATTAATATATTTTTAAAAATACATGTCATAATGCTCAGTTATAATATTCATCAGAATTAACTAATCGCAGTAATGATGGATTAAATTGTTGAATTATTTGACCAAATCGTGTAATCATGTAGGTATTTAAACAGACGGACAACAGACACAGATCGACTTTCCTGCTGCATCAGTACATGATGACGTGAGGAAATAAATGAGGTGAAAACAATGATTAAACTAACGAAGGAAATAAATCTGCACAGCTTCTAGCTGCTGCCAGCAGCAGGATCAGCACCTTGGAGAGCTCATCAAGTCCTGATAACTGTGTTGATGATTCTTTACATGATTAAAATTAATTCTTTAATTTTTGAACAATATTTAACAAATATTCTTTAACATTTTTGAGGTTACAGTGATCAAGTTTCTATACTTTCAACAATTAAAACCTGCTGATTTGACCTGATACTCCCTGACTGAACAAAACGATTTTAAAGAATCCAAAGCTGTAATTGAAATAATAAACCTTTTCAAAAACCAAACGAAGACAAATTTGCAACAAATGAATGAACAGGATCTTAAACTGGTGGTCTGGGACCACGGGAGGGTCCAGGAGCAGCAGTGTGCTCGCTATGGATCGCGCACTTTCCCTTTGCGCACGAGGAGATCCGTTTCCTCTGCAGAGAAGCGCTCCTTCTTGCTACTCGGCAAATGCGCCGTTATAATAGCAATCCGCCAAGGTGCAAGCACACCTGGCTCTTAAAGGGAATGGGAGATGACACTGTGATTGGTTTATTGCATGTTACGCTGAAAACACACCCATGATTAATTAGGAGACTATGGACAACCCCTTTGAACCGTGCGCCTGGCGCAGCGACCATTTTTCCACCGTTAAAATAGCAAAAGTGGATTTGGACACAAACTAAGTGCATTTGCACCATGCAGTTCAGACCGTGCGCTTTAGATCGTTAAAATAGGGCCCGTAATCACAAACATTTGTGTTGTCACAATGTTTTGACGTAGTAGGATATTTAAAATAAGCTGCACGTCATCTGATTTGCAGAAAGTGATGAGAATCAGACTCACTTGTATGTCTGGACAAGAATGGAGTGAAAAGTGATTTCTGCTGCTGAACTTTGAATGTTCAGCGGTTCCACTTTTCTTCCATTTAACTGACACAAAACCTCAGTATGGTCAGTAAATAAGGAGAATCACAGTTCAGCTGTTTAGCGCCTAAAAGAGGAGCTGAGAATCCTCAGTAAATATGTTCATAAGAGTCTAGAGCCCTGCGAGCTGCTCTGTGTGGCTGTAACTTAGGTACTGTACTGACATTCTTTTAGCTAAATGCTAATATGTTGATGTTTAGCAGGTATAATGCTCACCATGTTCACCATCTTAACGTTAGCATGCTAACATTTGATAATTAGCAGTTTGTATGTTTCGGACAAATTTAAATTTTGAGCGGATGATGTCACTGGGTGAAAAGTCAGAGGATCAGTGAAGAGATTAGATTCATCCTGAGAGGATCATGAATATCTGTACAATATTCATCCAATAGTTATTGAGATATTTCAGTCAGAAACTGGACTCTAACCAAATTTAAGGGATAAATATCAATTAATTAATTAGTTAAAATAATTAATTCATATCAAAAATGTTTATATACATATATTAAATTAGATATATTACATCATTATCAGATTGTTTTAAATGCTAATATTTCTATATTTACATCAGTGTCATAACTGCAGTATCAGCTGAGCTGCAGTCTGTACGTACTCAACATTCACATCATCATTAGTTCTGCATGAGTTCACTGATTGAAGCAGATTCATGAACACTCAGCTTTACTGTGAGCAGTGTACCTGAAACCTTATTATAACAGATGTGTTTCATTGGCTGATACTCTTCTCTAAAGCACTGCTCTTACCCAAGTCACTGGCTGCTTCTCTGATTTCCTTCATCTTCTGCATAACAGAGTCCTTAATCTCTGATGCATTAGCAGAACAGACACAAACCAGAAGATGAACTTTGTCATCTGCAGACGGTGAGGAGATGTATCCAGGATCACGGTCTGACAATGGAGATGCAGGATTGAACTGTAAAATAATATAAAAGTCCATATAAACAATGATGCAACAATGTCAACAAAGTCTACAAAAAAGGTTCATATCTACTGAACAAATGGGAGAAGTATACAAATCTATTTTTAGTTAAAAAAAAATTAACTAATAAATAGCTTTAAAAGATAAATAAAATTCAGTATTACAAGTATTCAGACTTTTATTAAAATTAGTGAAATATTTATTATAACAAGATATTTTTCATGTTATTCAGAGATATTTTATATTTTTTATATTTATTTTTACTAGATACTAAATACATGACATAAATCTTATTCAAACCATAATGACATATGGAAGTTTCTTGTTATAACTAACCAACTTATCATGTTATAACGAGAAGTTTGATTTAATGAGATACGTTCATTTTGTGAGATAACAAAGTGATATGTTGTTATTACAAGAAGATTTCTTGTAAAAACTGAATAATTTGGCATCTACTAATAATGAGAAAATATCTCAAAATAACATGAAAAGTTTCTTGTTATAACAAGAAACTGAGCAGATATTTCTTGTCATGGTGTCAGCACTATGCTGCCATACAAAACTAACGTGTTTGACTGAATCAAGTGTTACAGTTGTACCTTGTATCCCTCCTTCACGTGTCCCTTCAAGGCCAGTTTGATGTCTTCCACTCTGACTCCACATCCAGTCCCTTCCTCCAGACCCATGATGTCATTGAATACAAAAGGGTAGAAGTTTCCTCTGCTTTCTTTCTGGATTCTGTGAGTCTCATACTGAAAGAAACATGGAAATGTGCAGGATTTATGACAATGGTGCCATCCTTTAACTAGTGTCTTTGTTTGTAATTTGCAGAGAATTGTGGGTTGGATCAGCATGAAACTCTCCTGGTTGAATCATCTGCCAAAGATTAACATCTACGTTAGAAAATATCTGGTTTGAAGTATTGATACAGTAAAATACTGACATCAGCTGAGTAATTATTGATATTGTCTTTGTATGGAAGGATGAAACAGTTAGAATATAAATGGCCTTACTGCTTTCATTGTTTTGTTCTATAAAGTCTACACTATTAGAACTGATCCCCTTTAAACTGAGTCTACAGCTCTGTTTTTAAATACTGTGACAGACTGAGAAGCACATCCTGTATCCAAAACCAGCAAAACACCTCCTGATGTAACGAGGCCTCGTCTGAGGTAGTCACATGATTTTTGGCAAATGAAGCATTGAAACATCTCACTGCAATACTTTTGCTTTGAAAAGTTGATCATATGTGGAAGGTAACATCACAAATAGTAACACCAGACGGAGATGAGGCAAGTGTGTCAAATCTCAAGTGTCAAAAACATCAAATCAGAGTGAAAGGAGGTGAAGACGAATTAGTAGAGGAAGAAAAAGATTTGTTCTGGACTAGTTTACGTACTTTTTTGGAGTGACTTGTGTTACTGATGGTTGCACTGGCTTCAGCTGTAACGCTCAGCCTGCCTCTCACGGTGCTGACGACAGAACTGATGAAGCTGGACTTTCCAGCACCGACTGGCCCGTAAAGCAAGATCCTGAGATGTTTGACGTCAGTGTTTTCAGGTTGATAATTCCTCACATACTGCAGATCTCTCTCTTTGTCTCTGTGTAAAAAATTGTTGAATTGGATTTTAGATTAAATGCATAAAACGTTCATATCAGTTTTTACAAGGTGGTGTCCAAAATCACTCCGTCATACATTCATTGACTACTCCCTATATAACAGTCACTCAGCAGTTCACTAAACAATGAGCCGTAAATTGAGATTCTTCTCTAACTCTGGACACAAAGCCAATACATTTCCATCACTGGCGGGTCCTGGAGAAATAATATTTACTGAGCTTTGATAATTTTAGATTATTGTCAAATTAGTGCCTGGTTTATGGTTTGGCCCCTCCTCCACTACATGACTTTGTGTACACTTGCTCAGTAAATTCTATTAGATCCTCCAGATAGGAGATTGCACCATTTCACCGCACTGCATTTTGGCAATCAGCTTTCTCTGTAACAAATCAGTGGAACACGCTGCCTGACAACGTGAGGAGCTGCAGCTTTACTTTCAGAACCAAGTTAAAAAATCTGTTAAAAGCTGCTCAGCTCTGTACTCACTGACTGTGATATTCTATGTTATTGTCTTCCTGACTTGCTTTATCACATTTGTGATGTGCTATTGTGTTTGTGTGAGTTTTCTATTTTGTGTCTTGTGTGTTCTTTTTTGTATAACTTTGTACATGTTCAACTTGTACATTGTCCCTTTTTAAATAAAATAAACAAATAAAAATAAATACATTTTAGATGAATGTTATGACTGATTGGGTGACACAACAGTAATTATCACATCTATAAAATGCAGTGCATCACACTGTGGGACTATTAGAAGAAAGTAGTGTACATGCCACAGTTCAGACATACAAATAAAATGGTGGAGGGTAAATAAACAGTAGTGCACTATGTAGAAAATAAGGAGAGATTTCAGACACAGTGTAAGAGTCAACAGCCATGCTAGCAGTGAGGTTGTACTTAGCATTGTACCGTGTTCACAGTAACAATGGTTACATTATACTTATAGCTAATTATTTCAACTATTCATCCATTATTTTTAGTTAACTATTTAAACTGTTAACGCATGATTCTATCAAACTATTTCAACTGGTTATACATAACTTTTAGCTAACATGCTAATTTCAGCAGGTATAATGTTTACTGTTAGATTAGCTTGTTAGCATTGTAGCATTTGCTCATTAGCAACACAGCTGAGGGTGATGGGACGCCATTAGTTTCACAGGTATTTGGTCATAAACCAAAATAAAATTCTGGCCTGACAAACAGATAAACTGTCAGACAGGTTGGTGTTGAGCAGCAGAGGCACAAATGAAGGCTACAGCATCAAATTTATATCTACTCACCCCCAAGATATTTTTCTCCACGGATCTCTAAAAGCTGACAAGAAAATAACATAAAGGCATCAAACAGTAAATATAATTAGGATTTTGAAAGAGTAAATTCATCAGAATCATGCGTCAACATGTAAATAATACTCAGAATTAATGTGTTGTGGATGTTGTAAAATAAATTTCATAACTTACTGGGAGAAGGTGGTGGTGCTGTGAAAGTGAAGCAGAAGCAATACTTTAGATAATAGAAGAATAAAAATCATAAAAAGTTTGGTAAAGATATCTGGTAAAAATGAATATTACAGAATTATGACAATGATGTTTGGTTAAACTGTAGCAAGAGTAGTAATAGTGATAGAAGTATTTATTTACTTGTTGTTTACTTGTTGTTCTTTAAATCAAACTAAACTGATATAGTTTTTAGCTTAACAGTGGAATTTAGTTACAGTAAACATACACTGTAAAAAGCCCTTCAGTGGCAATGTCCATGTGACTTAATTATAAAATGTATATTTTTTTACAATAAATTGATTTTGTCTTCTTTTACTTACAGAAAAGTAAAAAGTGTGACTGTTTAAGTAACTTATAATTTTCTGTCATAAATTTGATTTCCTGTTACTTTACAATAAACTGATTTCACAAAACTTAGTTTAAGGACTTACTGAATAAGTAAATCCTCAGGACCCGCCCAATGGAACCGGTCTGAGCAAGTCTGAACTTGTTCTCCCACAAGGCTGCAAGAGTACCTGCCTGGCTTTTTCATCGACAAACTACACAACTTGTAAGAAATCATTTTCTTGCTTAAAGTTAAATGTTTTCACCCGTGATTGTATTGCTCTATGTCATGCTTAAGTGTACGTTTTCCTCCTTGCGATGCCATAAGGTGTTTCAAAATGCACACTAAGCTCAAACAGTTAACGTACCGTCAAAATGCTGATTTTTAGTAAAATATGGCTTCTATGTGTTAAATTTTACAACAAATGACATATCCTTTTTATTTATAAGTTTATAATTAATTGACACCGCCGCCATGTCTGTAAGAAGGCGGAGTCAGTCCTATGAAAGGCTTTGTGTCTAATGCAACTGCTCAGCCCGCCATCACCTGAGTGCATCCCTGTGTAGTAACGTTTAGTTACCCGAGTGTGTTGCAGCCAGTCTGTCAGTCATAAGTGGCCTGTGTTGTGTGCTGGACTGTGTGCATCCTTAATATGTGAGTGTGAATGCACTAATTATGTCAGGTTCATTCTGTTTTTGTTTTAGATGTGAGCTAGCAAGTTAGCGATTAGAATGATAACGATTAGCCGCTAGTTACTTAGCTCTTTTATGTGACTTTGACTGAGGTTGCTGTGATGTTCAGTTGGTATTAAAAATGTATATATGCTTGTGTACCTTGTGTTGCACATGTTAAGGGTTGTTTGTTTATTTATGGGTGTGATTTTGAGCTGCAATATGCTATTAATTGTAGTCTGTTACACACAGGGGTTAGGGGCTCTCCGGCCGGCACATAATTGTAGCGTCTTACACACACATTCTGCTCTGCTCTGTCCCGCTCACTCTCTCTCACGCACGCACACACGGACCTGCGTGGGATTGATGTCAGGTGCTAAAATGTTTTTTGTTGTGTTTCTGTCCCCATGCTCCACAGTGCATCGCTTTTCTTCTGTGTTCCCGCTCTGCTCCTACAGCGCTGAGTGCTGTCTGCTGCAGGTTAAACACTGATTAAGTAAGTTCCTGATATGTTACTTCAAATAACTAATGATAATAATAACTATCACTTTAATGACTGTGACTGGGATGAATTTTTACAAAATGTAAATATTTTGTAGAATATTTTCATATGGTCATCTTGAGTTCTTTCATTTGTAGATACTGGAGGAATATTGGATCGCATAACATTGAAACATTGCCAATTATATGCACTTCCTCAATGTCCAAAATAACAATCAATCAATTGAGAGTGGACAGGACCTCATTTCTGACTACTATTATGTGGGCTGACTGAACGGGCATTTTCCATGTGTAGATGGATAGAGTTAGCCACATGCGGCTAGTTAGCAGGAATCCTGGGATAGTTGAATGTGAAATGCTGTGAAGTACAGCTCACTCACTAACGTTATGCACCCCATGCAGTGGATTAATGATGAAAAGGAGTTTGTTACTTGTTTAACATTTTAGTTCAAAGATGTAGTAAGAAGACACTGTCACAAATTCCCTGATACTTAGGCCTAGTGGGGGTCAGTAGAGGCCAGTGGGTCATCTGTGATCTGCTACAGCCCTAATAGAAGGTGATGCTGTTCCGTTGCACCAATATATAGGAGCATTCTTTTTTAAAATTATTACGTAGTTAAGGCGGGAGGCGTGTGTTGTCAAGGCAGCCGCCTTAAATATAACGTGCTGCGGGAAACATTGTTATCCATCTAGAGCTCTCTATCTATCAGCATCTGATTCGAAACTCATAACTTCTCTTTATTTGTATGAAACAATTTCTTAATTTCTGTTCTTGTTGCACAGGGAATAGCAGAGACCAGTGCACATGAAGACCTGAAAACACAGTGTGAGGATCTATGTTTGCCATGAGCCAGATGCAGTGAGAATCATGATCGCGGGAATCCCTGTGCTGAAATCTCTCAACAATCTGGCCAGAGGATGCTGCCTTCTCCTCGGGGTGACATATGCCCTGAATCTTCAGTACCCAGTGAGACTTCACAAAACCTTTGAGGTCTTTCAAAGACTGTTTGTTGGACTTGACACTCTGTGCCCAAAACCATCCCCCAGGTTCATGAGCCTTAAAAACAAGCTTCTAGCATAGACAGTCAAATGTGATTGCTGCCATACTGGCTGTTTTATTGTTGTTGTTCAATAATGTTATATTTTTATGAGTCCAGGTAGGTAAGTTTGTTTCTTCAGATTGATGTACCTGAATCTCCAGTTTCCTTCAACACTTTGTTGGCCTTTCAAGGCCCTTTTGTGGAACCGGACCCAAAACAAATGTCTGGCCTGCACAGTGAAATATGTTCTCCAGTTTGAGAATGCCACATATTATTCTGAGCCTGATTAGTGTGATTTCTACAGAATGATGTATATAAATCTCCACTTTTCTTTCAAACATTGAAAGCCTTTAAAGGACTTTTTTTGACTGGGCCCAAAACAAGTGCCTGGACTGTTGTTTCTGTGTAATAATGTTATTCCTTTTTCATGACCTGGATGAATGGGATTATTCCTGCAGTAATATTGACTAGTTTATACTGCTTTATACTAAGATAAAAGATACAAGTCCAAGTTTAATGTAATGCTGAACTTAAGCTAATGTTAAAATGTTTAAACATATATTTAAGATATTCTTCCAAGCTGTTCATAAGCTGAAGTCCCAAGTTCTACAATGTTGACAGCTTACTGTTAAATTTTAAATGAAAAAATATTATTTTTCATGTTGAAACGTTTTGCTATGTGGTTGCATTGGCAGCTCAATAAATGTTCTAAAACAATACCACTCTTGTCTTTGATAAATTTATGTCAATGATAGCTAATTATTTTAAGTAGATTGTGTTTTAAAATCAGAGAGGAAGCATTTGTAAATATTTTTTTGAAAATAAGTAAAATGAAAGTTAAAAAAAAAAAGTTCTTTTAAATGCCACTTAATTTAATGAAGTTGGATGTAGTTAAAATGCTGTCTATGTTTACAATGGTTGAACAAAATTTCTTTTTTTTTAAGACTACTTAAAAATTTTACTTCATGCTAAAATTTTATTACTGAGTTTTCTCAACTTAAAAAAAAACACAAAGTTCACTAAACTAGCAAAAAGTGCTTGGAAAATGTTGCCTCATTTTTTTTTAGTTAGATCTAAGTAACAGTTTTTACAGTGTATATTCTATTAAAATAGAAGAAAATAAAACTAAGAGTGATACAGTAAAGGCAAAACTACAAATACATGTAACACATGAAATGTGTCTACTGCTTCCACTGCTGCATCATATAATAGTTTAGTATCATGAATAAAGTTTGAACTGTGTTGTGCAGGTGGTTTCATAGCTTACGTGGAGGGGGTGATGGCTTTGAAGGTGAGCCTGGAAAGTGAGAAATATATGGAACACATCAATTATAAATAGTTATATTATAAATAATAAATACAGTGAAAGTGAAAATTACAAGTAAACAGAGTCTCTCTTTGATACATATATAAAGGCTACATATCCTGTAAATATATTTGGCCTATATACACGCATGCAATAATACAAGATTGTGATTGTATTTTGTCTTATTGTGTGTCATCAGCAAAATAAAATTCATTCAGCTAAAAGTAATGTATAAAGAGCTGAAATAGTAACTAACAGTAATGTAAATAAATAGTTGAAATCATTAGCTGAAAGTAATGTATTAATAGTTAGAATTGGTTAGAACGGATAAACAGAAAGGAATATTGGATCGCATAACATTGAAACATTGCTAATTATATGCAATTCCTCAATGTCCAAAATAACAATCAATCAATTGAGAGTGGACAGGACCTCATTTCTGACTACTATGTTAGTATTGTTAAAAAGTAAGGTTGGGTCTGTTTTGGGTTTGCTCATGAAGTCAGGTTCAGATCAGTGTAATTTTATGTGGGCTGACTGAACGGGCATTTTCCATGTGTGGATGGATAGAGTTAGCTGCATGCGGCTAGTTAGCAGGAATCCTGGGATAGTTGAATGTGAAATGCTGTGAAGTACAGCTCACTCACTAACGTTATGCACCCCATGCAGTGGATTAATGATGAAAAGGAGTTTGTTACTTGTTTAACATTTTAGTTTAAAAATGTAGTAAGAAGACACTGTCACAAATTCCCTGATACTTAGACCTAGTGGGGGTCAGTAGAGGCCAGTGGGTCATCTGTGATCTGCTACAGCCCTAATAGAAACATTTTTTCTTTTAAATGCCACTTAATTTAATGAAGTTGGATGGTGTTTAAAATGCTGTCTATGTTTACAATGGTTGGACAAAATTTCTTTTTTTTTAAGACTACTTAAAAATTTTACTTTATGCTAAAATTTTATTACTGAGTTTTCTCAACTTAAAAAAAACACAAAGTTCACTAAACTAGCAAAAAGTGCTTGGAAAATGTTGCCTCATTTTTTTGAGTTAGATCTAAGTAACAGTTTTTACAGTGTATATTCTATTAAAATAGAAGAAAATAAAACTAAGAGAGTGATACAGTAAAGGCAAAACTACAAATACATGTAACACATGAAATGTGTCTACTGCTTCCACTGCTGCATCATGTAATAGTTTAGTATCATGAATAAAGTGTGAACTGTGTTGTGCAGGTGGTTTCGTAGCTTACGTGGAGAGGGTGATGGCTTTGAAGATGTGTCTCCCATGGCTGGAAAGTGAGAAATATATGGAAAACATCAATTATAAATATAATTATATTATAAATTATAAATACAGTGAAAGTGAAAATTACAAGTGAACAGAGTCTCTCTCTGATACATATATAAAGGCTACATATCCTGTAAATATATTTGGCCTATATACACGCATGCAATAATACAAGATTGTGATTGTATTTTGTCTTATTGTGTGTCATCAGCAAAATAAAATTCATTCAGCTAAAAGTAATGTATAAAGAACTGAAATAGTAACTGTAATGTAAATAAATAGTTGAAATCATTAGCTGAAAGTAATGTATAAATAGTTAGAATTGGTTAGAACAGATTAACAGAAATAGTTAATTGTTGCTCCATGTGGTTGTTTTCTCTTATTAATAGTGTTATTTAACATCCAGTTTATAATCCATTCATAAGAACATATTGTGTTGGTGCTGGTGAAGGTTCTGTGGGTGTTTTAACTGATTCTAGGTGCAGTCTAGTGTTCATTGCAATTGTTTTGTACCTTTTTCCAGAGATAATCAAGCCATTCTGTTCTAAATCCCTGTGTCTGATGCATTTTTACTGTAAGTGAAGGATGAATATTCAAGCCTGCTGTTTTACTGCTTCTTCTTCTCTGGAAACCTGTTTTCCATAGTTTCCTTTTCTTTATGAATAGATTTTCTTCATTCAACGTAAAACACTTTGAAGCACATTTGTATGAAAAGGTGCTACATAAATTTGACATTAATGTGTAGACAAAAAAATCCTTTTAAAAGGACAAAAAGGAGGTAAATTAGCATCAACTCCAAAGAAAGCCTGGACTGAAGCCTTTTTATCACTCACACACATGAAGCAGACACCACAGTTACAGAGTTTATTAGTTTACAAACTTAACTAATAAAAGTAGTAAAACGTCAAGTGAACAAATTTGCTGAGAGGTTCTGAGAACACAAAGTGACTAGTAGGAGAAAGAAAATTGACAGTGTACTTAAAAACAAAACCTATTAAAACCTAAATAAAAATTAAAAAATATACTTTTGTTGCATTTTGATCGTGTTGATCAATTCTGAAATGTATCATATTTAAAACTACTATACACATAAAATATTATTTTACATTCATTCAATCACTGAAATAATCTGACAGTAAACATAATAGAAAGATTCATACCTTTACTGTTCCTGTTGAGATGCTGCAGCAGAGACGAACAGCAAGTGGTGCTGCTGAAAGAGAAACTGGCTCTTTTATAAAGCAGCCTCCCGCCCTCACTTTGTCTTTACTTTCACTTTCATTAACCATGTCGTTTACAAGAAATCTACCAGTTTAGAAGATTCCCAGTGGAAGTCAGGTACATACCCACAGACACACACACACACACACATAGACAGTCTGTGTTACTCTATTTATTAGTGTGCTGAAAGCATTCACACTTTTGTTATCCAAATCTTTGTTTATTATTCTTGTTTTTTTTCTTATTCTTCCGTACGTTTTTTGAAAGCTTTCAACTCCTCTATACTTTAAACGACAGAAACCATTCACATATCAAAATGTTCAGCTCTTTAAGGACATCTACACACCACCATGTGGTCAGTAATTGAATGTTATGCGTTTTGGCTAATAACTCATGAACGATAAGACCTATCAAAAAAATATTTGGTGAACATCTTCCTTGGATTATGCTGAGTAGATTGATATAGGCCACGCCCATTTGCGCCTATACATTTTTTCCGCCATTTTGTTTTTTTTAAATTAACATGTGTTTTGCTTCTGTTGGCACATATTTCATCCAATCTTCACCAAACTTGGTACATACACATTTTGTCCAAAGGGGGCACTAAAGTAACTTTTTAACATGCTATTTCTACAATTCTACAGACTCTCTACAGACTCTACAGACACTTTACAGACTCTCTACAGACTCTCTACAGACTCTCTACAGACTCTACAGACACTTAACAGACTCTCTACAGACTCTCTACAGACACTCTACAGACTCTCTACAGACTCTCTACAGACTCTCTACAGACTCTTACAAACACTCTGAAGACTCTACAAACACTTTACAGACACTCTACAGACTCTCTACAGACTCTCTACAGACACTCTACAGACTCTCTACAGACTCTCTACAGACACTCTACAGACTCTCTACAGACTCTTACAAACACTCTGAAGACTCTCTACAGACTCTCTACAGACACTTTACAGACTCTCTACAGACTCTACAGACTCTCTACAGACTCTCTACAGACACTTTAAAGACTCTCTACAGACTCTCTACAAACACTTTACAGACACTCTACAGACTCTCTACAGACTCTCTACAGACACTCTACAGACTCTCTACAGACTCTCTACAGACACTTTACAGACTCTCTACAGACTCTACAGACTCTCTACAGACACTTTACAGACACTCTACAGACTCTCTACAGACTCTACAGACTCTGTACAGACACTTTACAGACTCTCTACAGACTTTCTACAGACTCTCTACAGACTCTACAGACTCTCTACAGACACTTTACAGACTCTCTACAGACTTTCTACAGACTCTCTACAGACTCTACAGACTCTCTACAGACACTCTACAGACTCTCTACAGACTCTCTACAGACTCTCTACAGACTCTCTACAGACACTTTAAAGACTCTCTACAGACTCTCTACAGACACTTTACAGTCTCTCTACAGACTCTTACAGACATTCTACAGACTCTCTACTGACTCTCTACAGACACTCTACAGACACTTTACAGTCTCTCTACAGACTCTTACAGACATTCTACAGACTCTCTACAGACTCTCTACAGACACTTTACAGACTCTCTACAGACAATTTACAGACACTCTACAGATACTTTACAGACTCTCTACAGACTCTCTACAGACACTCTTCAGATACTCTACAGACTCTTTACAGACACGTTACAAACTTTCTACAGACTCTACAGACACTTTACAGACTCTCTACAGACCCTCTACAGACACTTTACAGACTCTCTACAGACACTCTACAGACACTTTACAGATTCTCTACAGACACTCTACAGACTCTCTACAGATCCTTTACAGACTCTATACAAACACTCTACAGACACTTTACAGATTCTCTACAGACTCTCTACAGACACTCTACAGACTCTCTACAGACACTTTACAGACTCTCTACAGACACTTTACAGACTCTCTACAGACACTTTACAGACTCTCTACAGATGCTTTACAGACTCTCTACAGACTCTTAAAAACACTCTACAGACTCTCTACAGACACTTTACAGACACGTTACAAACTCTCTACAGATGCTTTACAGACTCTCTACAGACACTTTACACACATTCTACAGACACTCTACGGACTTTCTACAGACACTTTACAGACTCTCTACAGATACTTTACAGACTCTCTACAGACACTCTACAGACACTCTACAGACTCTCTACAGACTCTCTACAGACTCTCTACAGACACTCTACAGACTCTCTACAGACTCTTACAAACACTCTGAAGACTCTCTACAGACACTCTACAGACTCTCTACAGACTCTCTACAGACACTCTACAGACTCTCTACAGACTCTCTACAGACTCTCTACAGACACTCTACAGACTCTTACAAACACTCTGAAGACTCTCTACAGACTCTCTACAGACACTCTACAGACTCTCTACAGACACTCTACAGACTCTCTACAGACTCTCTACAGACACTTTAAAGACTCTCTACAGACTCTCTACAAACACTTTACAGACACTTTACAGACACTCTACAGACTCTCTACAGACTCTACAGACTCTCTACAGACACTTTACAGACTCTCTACAGACTCTACAGACTCTCTACAGACACTTTACAGACACTCTACAGACTCTCTACAGACTCTACAGACTCTCTACAGACTCTACAGACTCTCTACAGACACTTTACAGACTCTCTACAGACTCTACAGACTCTCTACAGACACTTTACAGACACTCTACAGACTCTCTACAGACTCTACAGACTCTCTACAGACACTTTACAGACTCTCTACAGACTTTCCACAGACTCTCTACAGACTCTACAGACTCTCTACAGACACTTTACAGACTCTCTACAGACTTTCTACAGACTCTCTACAGACTCTACAGACTCTCTACAGACACTCTACAGACTTTCTACAGACTCTCTACAGACTCTACAGACTCTCTACAGACACTTTAAAGACTCTCTACAGACTCTCTACAGACACTTTACAGTCTCTCTACAGACTCTTACAGACATTCTACAGACTCTCTACTGACTCTCTACAGACACTCTACAGACACTTTACAGTCTCTCTACAGACTCTTACAGACATTCTACAGACTCTCTACAGACTCTCTACAGACACTTTACAGACTCTCTACAGACAATTTACAGACACTCTACAGATACTTTACAGACTCTCTACAGACTCTCTACAGACACTCTTCAGATACTCTACAGACTCTTTACAGACACGTTACAAACTTTCTACAGACTCTACAGACACTTTACAGACTCTCTACAGACCCTCTACAGACACTTTACAGACTCTCTACAGACTCTCTACAGACACTTTACAGACACGTTACAAACTCTCTACAGATGCTTTACAGACTCTCTACAGACACTTTACACACATTCTACAGACACTCTACGGACTTTCTACAGACACTTTACAGACTCTCTACAGATACTTTACAGACTCTCTACAGACACTCTACAGACACTCTACAGACTCTCTACAGACTCTCTACAGACTCTCTACAGACACTCTACAGACTCTCTACAGACTCTTACAAACACTCTGAAGACTCTCTACAGACACTCTACAGACTCTCTACAGACTCTCTACAGACTCTCTACAGACACTCTACAGACTCTCTACAGACTCTCTACAGACTC
Source organism: Thunnus albacares (assembly GCF_914725855.1). Taxonomy (NCBI): domain Eukaryota; kingdom Metazoa; phylum Chordata; class Actinopteri; order Scombriformes; family Scombridae; genus Thunnus; species Thunnus albacares. The sequence goes on along the minus strand of NC_058116.1, from coordinate 32,151,210 downwards.
TCTACAGACACTCTACAGACTCTTACAAACACTCTGAAGACTCTCTACAGACTCTCTACAGACACTTTACAGACTCTCTACAGACTCTACAGACTCTCTACAGACTCTCTACAGACACTTTAAAGACTCTCTACAGACTCTCTACAAACACTTTACAGACACTCTACAGACTCTCTACAGACACTCTACAGACTCTCTACAGACTCTCTACAGACACTTTACAGACTCTCTACAGACTCTACAGACTCTCTACAGACACTTTACAGACACTCTACAGACTCTCTACAGACTCTACAGACTCTCTACAGACTCTACAGACTCTCTACAGACACTTTACAGACTCTCTACAGACTCTACAGACTCTCTACAGACACTTTACAGACACTCTACAGACTCTCTACAGACTCTACAGACTCTCTACAGACTCTCTACAGACTTTCTACAGACTCTCTACAGACTCTACAGACTCTCTACAGACACTTTACAGACTCTCTACAGACTTTCTACAGACTCTCTACAGACTCTACAGACTCTCTACAGACACTCTACAGACTCTCTACAGACTCTACAGACTCTCTACAGACACTTTACAGTCTCTCTACAGACTCTTACAGACATTCTACAGTATCTCTACTGACTCTCTACAGACACTCTACAGACACTTTACAGTCTCTCTACAGACTCTTACAGACATTCTACAGTATCTCTACTGACTCTCTACAGACACTCTACAGACACTTTACAGTCTCTCTACAGACTCTTACAGACATTCTACAGTATCTCTACTGACTCTCTACAGACACTCTACAGACACTTTACAGTCTCTCTACAGACTCTTACAGACATTCTACAGACTCTCTACAGACTCTCTACAGACACTTTACAGACTCTCTACAGACAATTTACAGACACTCTACAGATACTTTACAGACTCTCTACAGACTCTCTACAGACACTCTTCAGATACTCTACAGACTCTTTACAGACACGTTACAAACTTTCTACAGACTCTACAGACACTTTACAGACTCTCTACAGACCCTCTACAGACACTTTACAGACTCTCTACAGACACTCTACAGACACTTTACAGATTCTCTACAGACACTCTACAGACTCTCTACAGATCCTTTACAGACTCTATACAAACACTCTACAGACACTTTACAGATTCTCTACAGACTCTCTACAGACACTCTACAGACTCTCTACAGACACTTTACAGACTCTCTACAGACACTTTACAGACTCTCTACAGACACTTTACAGACTCTCTACAGATGCTTTACAGACTCTCTACAGACTCTTAAAAACACTCTACAGACTCTCTACAGACACTTTACAGACACGTTACAAACTCTCTACAGATGCTTTACAGACTCTCTACAGACACTTTACACACATTCTACAGACACTCTACGGACTTTCTACAGACACTTTACAGACTCTCTACAGATACTTTACAGACTCTCTACAGACACTCTACAGACACTCTACAGACACTCTACAGACTCTCTACAGACACTCTACAGAGACTCTACATCCTGAAGCATCACATCAGAGTCAGACTCAGGTCCACTGAGGTATTTATCACAGTGCTGCAGTACCACCTGCAGGTGACACTTGGTATGTGCACGTGGCCTCTAAATTCATCTCACTGAATCACACCTGCATGAATTCCACTCACAGTTCATCAATATGAAGAAAAACACATGAACAAGTCTTCAGCTCAGTGAAATATGTGATAAATGAATCAGATGATATGTGACACACACTTTGTCTCCTGTGTACAGATTTATACACTCTGAACATCACTGGGTTAAAGTTTAATCCAGTTTGGATCAATACAGCAGCAACAACATCAGGTTAACTTTATCAATCTGTTACTGTGAGCCAGTGTTACACACAACAAGCTTTAACTAAAAACTGTCACAGATTGATTGTTTCTACAAAACGATTCAAAAGAGACACAAGTTATTCACAATCAATAACAAACTGTGACATGTCAGTTTAAACAGAGTAGATTATAACAAGCTTTAGTTTGTGTAAATAATAAAAATAACAGTAAAACTGGCTCAGAACAACATTAACTCAGTATTGTATCGACTCAGACTGGGTCAAACTCTAACAGTGATGTTCAGAGTGTGATAAAAGATTCACAGTATGTCCATGTGATCAATAAAATAAAGTTTCCTGTTAATGACGAAACAAATGTTTGAATAATCTCAACTTTCCACTTTCAGAAACCATGTGACTTATAAGAAACCCACCAGCTTCTCTGATCCACTGTGTGTGTGTGTGTGTGTGTGTGTGTGTGTGTGTGTGTGTGTGTGTGTGTGTGTGTGTGTGCGTGTGTGTGTGTGTGTGTGTTGATGCTGACTGCTGTATTTATGTTGATCATGACTCATGAAACAGATAGAGTCAGTAACCTGTTGGTTCCACTGTGCTGCAGAACTACGACAGCAGAAGAAGAATGAAGCAGCAAAGTGGAGACAAACACGAGTCGTTTAAACGTTCCTCCTCCTTTTATCATCAGTTTTTTTTTCCACTTTCAGAAACCATGGTACTTATAAGAAACCCACCAGCTTCTCTGAAACCATCAGTGTGACTTTCACTTTCACTATGAGTGTGTGTGTGTGTGTGTGTGTGTGTGTGTGTGTGTGTGTGTGTGTGTGTGTGTGTTGATGCTGGCTGTTGTATTTATGTTGATCATGACTCATGAAACAGTGAAAGGAAAGTGAGAGGAAACTGCAGATAGAGTCAGTAACCTGTTGGTTCCACTGTGTTGCAGAACTACGACAGCAGAAGAAGAATGAAGCAGCAAAGTGGAGACAAACACGAGTCGTATAAACGTTCCTCCTCCTTTTATCATCAGTTTTTTTTTCCACTTTCAGAAACCATGTGACTTATAAGAAACCCACCTGCTTCTCTGAAACCATCAGTGTGACTTTCACTTTCACTGTGAGTGTGTGTGTGTGTGTGTGTGTGTGTGTGTGTGTGTGTTGATGCTTGCTGTTGTATTTATGTTGATCATGACTCATGAAACAGTGAAAGGAAAGTGAGAGGAAACTGCAGATAGAGTCAGTAACCCATGTATAAACATGTGATGTAGATTTACTGCAGTAACAGTATTGTTGTGTATCTAATGTTCTTATGTTTCTTTTAACTTTGTAGTATTTGTGATTTCATGGACTAGATGACTTGTAGTTTCCCTTCAACCTCCTACATGTGTGTTTAATGTGATGAATCCTAATATTTTAAACTTTTCTTTCTTTAATCATCACAAACACGTAAACTTCATCCACCTTAGCATTTAAGTTCAACTCCATGTTTGTTTGATTTATTATTAATATTAATATTAATATTATGTAATAGTTTATATATTCAGTCATCATTATTATCAATTTCATTTTCAATATTGTCTCTAATAACAGAACATTTCTTTCCTAAATGTGCTGTGTGGAAAAATGTCAGTTTGCTGATGATATTAATAAAATCAGTTAAAAACTGAAATCAAATGTATTTTTACAGAGACAATGAGAGGGATCTGCAGTATGTGCAGGAGTACAAACCTGAAAACGAGGAAGTCAAACACATCCGAGTTCTGCTGTACGGGCCGGTCGGATCCGGAAAGTCCAGCTTCATCAACTCTGTCAGCAACATCCTACGACGCAGAATGAGCATTCCTGCTGCAGTCAGTGCTACCACCTCTGACAGGAGTTTCACCACAAAGGTAAAAACACTTGATCTGTGTCAAAAATGAAGCTTGTTAAAAGAACATCACTTGTTATTTGCTGTTTGGTTAATTTGTAATTCTTGGAGCAGATATCACAGTGATTCATAGGACAGTTTATGCAGGTGGTTTCACAGGCTGGAAATACTGCTGTAGGTTTATGTTCTGATCATCAATTTGAATTATTTACAATTTGTTTCACACAAATGGGAACAAACCTCATCACTTTACTCACTGAATTCATTCCAAACTGATCCAGAATCTGATTTAAACAGCTGAGAGTCGAATCTTTAGCCTCATTCACAGAGATGTATCCAGGGTTTTTATACAAAGTCAAAGATGCATGTTTCTCTGTTTGTGTTTCAGTATGAAACTCATGAAATCAGGAAAGGAAGAGGAAACCCAAAGACCATCTACCCGATCGTCTTCAATGACATCATGGGTCTGGAGGAGGGGAAGAACTGTGGTGTTCATCCTGAAGACATCAAACTGGCCATGAAGGGACGTGTGATGGAGGGTTACAAGGTACAACTGTCACATTATCATATCATATATTATGTCTGATCAGGGGTCTCCTTTATATTCAGCAGCTTCTCCCAAACACAACACTGGACCGTCACATCATCACATTTCATGAGGAACTTGTTTCTGTTGTCAGAAAGCCTGTGTGCTCCTCTGATGATGCTGCATTAACTTAGAAAAATGGCTCCATGTCTGGTTCCTCATTAAACCCTCTTGAGATTAAAGAGCCCGTCCTACAAATCCACAACACCTCCCTCTTCAGGATCAGCTGCTCCTTAAGGGTCAGGGTTAGCCATCCCCCAGTTCCTCATAACAGCCTTCTTACTGGTTATTAACTGTATTTAAATATAAATATAAATATCTGTAGCTTATCATGTGTGTCATTGTGTCATTCATTTTGGTTCTACATTGTTTTCCAGTTCAACCCAGTATCTGCACTGTCAGAGAGCGATCCAGGATACAACCCGTCCCCCTCTCCAGACGATCAAGTCCACGTTCTGGTTTGCATCCTCTCTGCTAACACATCAGAGATTAAAGAGTCAGTTCTAGAGAAGATGAGGGGCGTCAGAGAGGCAGCCAGAGACCTGGGTGAGAACAGAGTTTACTGAAAGTGTGCATCCACTGATCCCGTTTTATTCAGGTTAACTTGATCTGAACTCCTGGTCTCCAACATTAAAACACATCGTTCAACTTTCAACGATGACTTTATTTTCCTGGAGGGGAGATGAGTCTTGCATCCAGTAAACACAGAACCAACAGACAATCGTACATTAAATACATGAAACATGTACATCAAGTACATCAACCTAGAGTTTCACCTTCTAATAGTTACATGGAAAACTTTTCAAGACAAGAGTCATCACAAATATTTAAGTTTGATTTCCTGAGAGATAAAAGAATTAGAGACTAAACAGACACCTGCTGCAGGTCCATGTTTCTTCATATTATTACATATTATTATTAGTCCAAGACTCATCTATGAATAAGTCGTCTCAGTTTGATACAGTCCATGATACAACGGTCAGGACTAAATATATATTGAAATAATGTGCAGACTTGTATCAGATTAAAGCTTTAAATACACTGAAAAAAGTGTTTACAGCCTCATGTTTGTATTTTTAAAACTCAAAAAAATTAACAAAAATGATTTTAGACAATGGCTAACATGTTATAATTTATTTAGTCCATAAAGGCCTTTATGAACAAGATTTTAAAGATAAAACATTTTACTGTGATCAGAGGTTAAAACTGAGACATTTTAGTTTGTAGAAAACAGAAACTTTCTCCTCCTGTAAACAGATTGTTCAGCTGTTACTTTAAATTGACTTTGTTGTTTAATACAGTGATAACACACTGAGCCAATCAACCCTCTGATCCGTGAATACACTGAACATGTTTTATTCACAGTAACAAAACTTTATTTATATCTCATGTAGAGAAAGTGCTGATGTGGGATTTTCATACAGGATCTCATTTATGTGTGTGGATGAACAATTATTTTAAAAAATGAATTATTCATATTTTCATTGATTTATAGGCACATAAATACTTTCAATGATAAAGGCACAATAATGATATAAAATCACTTTACATGTAAACAGACTGAATTACAGTTTAATTTCTTACACATTTCTGCTGGATCTGTGTGTATGAATAATGAAACTAGATTTTTTACAACTTTAAACTGTTTTATAAAAATATTTTCAGTGATTATCACTAAAATGTGCACATTTATCAGCATCTGTATCATTTTTCTCATCATTTGGGTTTCTGTCACTTTTATAATTTGTTAATTGACAAAATAATAAGTGAGACATATGGCTGAGTTTGAGCTGAAAGAAAGAGACCATGTATGTGGAGGTTTAAAAGGTAAAAAAGACAAACATGAATGCAGAGAAAGTAAAAATGAAGCTAAATGAAGCTGGACTGCAGAGGGTTAAAACCAGGTTTCAGTTAGCCTGATCATGTTAGCTTTGAGTCGAGTTTAAAGAGCTGAGTGTGTTTCTGTATCTGCAGGGATTCCTCAGATGATCACAAAGATCGACGAGGCCTGTCCTGAAACTGAAAAGGATCTGAGGAAAGTTTATAAGAGCAAATACCTGAAGAAAAAGGTGAGTTTGTACAGAAATGTAACCTAAAGCTTTGCAGTCAAAAACTTCACATTATTAATGTTGTTTCTTTAATATGTAGATGAAACATTTCAGCTCAGCAGTCGGCATCCCGATGAACTGCATCTTTCCTGTGAAGAACTACAATGAAGAAATCGACCTCAACGATGATATGGACACTCTGATCCTCAGCGCTCTGAGACGCATCATCGACTTTGGAGACGACTTCATCAACAAAATGTAAAAATTATAAACAGAAATGAGCAATAACACTTTATTTACTGGTTTTACTTTTTGCTAATTATCTTTTATTGTCCATGTCTGTAGTTTAAGGAGATAAGGAGTCTGTTACTGTCTCTATGTGCCACTTATAGAAACAGAGGTTGTGTCTGAATTTTCTTGTAGTCAGCTGAAAGGAAAACAACAGTTTATTATAATTAGTTTATTTTCACAGATCAGGTCATTGATTCAATCAGGTCAGAGCAGGAATTTCTGTGGTCACATAAATATGAAGGCGTAGCAGTGGAGTCTTTCTCTTTTCTTTTAATTTAAAAATGTATTCTCATTTATTTAGTTTAACAAACAATGCACTAATATCATTACAGTATTAATCAGTCCTTATGAACCCAGCTCCATCTGGCTCAGCGTAGAGAGCTGAAGTCATGACATCACTTCCTGTTCAGCCTCTGTAACTCACTGAAATCTCTCATTCAGCGTCTCTTTCTGAGAAAATGAAGCAACTTGATTTAAAGGAAATAATCTATCCAACCTGCCCTTTCTAGGTAAAATCCTGGAAAGGGCAGTGTTGATACAGCTAGAGGCTTTCTTACATAACAATGATATTTATGAAAAATTTCAGTCTGGTTTCAGAGGTAAACATAGCACCGAGACTGCTCTCACTAAAGTCATAAATGATCTTAGAATGAGCGCAGATAAAAAGAACGTTTCTGTTCTTGTTCTCCTCCTCCTCATACTTCTGAACAGACTCGAAAGCTGGATCGGTCTCTAAGGAACCACGCTGAGCTGGTTTACGTACCTCACAGACAGAAACTACTTTGTTAGTCTTGGTGACTATGTTTCTGAGAAGCAAAGCATTCTCTATGGTGTTCCTCAGGGCTCGATCCTTGGTCCCTTGTTATTTTCTCTTTACATCTGTGGTGTATTTTCATTAAAAGTCATTGGTGTGCTTAAAGACAATATTAAGCTATGCAGATTGATTTTATAAGTTTATAAGCAATAAGGGCTAGTGTGATACAATTTGTATTGGTGTAGTTATAATCTCATGAACCATAGTTAATCACAATGTACGTATAGAGGCACGGTAGAAGAATTATAATCATACACTGGAGAAATTTGAGTGTGTTTGTATTACATGTCACTTTGCTTGGGTCTGCATTTAAGTCTTCACCTTTTAAAAAAATACTCTCTGGAGGAGATCAAGAAATAAGGGTATAAAATGACTAGAATAACTTATAAAAAAATAAAAGGCCAGAAGACAACTTGGCAATAATGGTGTAAAATGATTCCCAATACTTATATAAAAATTGGATATAATCAGGTAGAATTGAATATGCCAGTACATATCCTCAAACAGCTCAAAACCTGTTTTGAAGAGTTTTGACCAACAACGAGTGACGGAGATAAAAGTAACATAATAATTGGTCAAAAATTAGGGAGGGTGGATGATAAGGTGTGACCTAAGCCGACCCAAGGGAATAAAAACAATGCCCCAAAGAAAAAACCTTTGGAGCGATTTGGTTCGTTGTAAAAGTGCTGATTGCTCCCCTTTTTTGCCGGCATTAAAGAACACTTTGCTGCTTGGACCTCTGACTCCCTTTTTATTTTCAAAGGAGAGTTTTTTGCTCTGGTACATTTTTCTGCAACAATTTGATACAACACATCCACTTGGTGAAATTATTCGTAACCACAGGATTCATTTTCACTGCTATGCTGATGACACCCAGCTGTATTTATCTGTAGCACCTGACAATAAGGATGCCCTACACCCTCTACTAAACTGCTTCTCCAGTATTGTGCAGTGGATGAATGGCAACTTTCTCAAATTAAATGAAGACAAAAGTGAAGTCCTTATCATTGGCATGGATGCTCAACAAAGAGATGAAATAATAAATAGACTTGGAAATCTGGCCCTACAGGTAAAACCAATAGTGAAAAACCTGGGTGTCATTCTTGATCCTGACCTCAATTTTGACAATCATATCAGCAATGTTACTAAAACAGCCTTTTATCACCTGAGAAACATTGCAAGAGTCAGACCCTAACTCTCCCTGGAGGATGCAATAAAACTTACTCATGACTTGTACTCTCACGGTTAGATTATTGCAACGCACTGTATACTGGTTTGCCAAAAAAAACTATTGATAGACTGCAACTCATCCAAAACTCTGCAGCAAGAATTCTGACAAAAACCAGTAAAAGAGTTCACATTACTCCTGTGTTAGCATCTTTGCTCTGGCTCCCAGTAGCATTGAGGATAGATTTTAAATTTTTTTTACTTGTTTTTAAAGCTCTGAATGGGCTAGCACCTTCCTACCTGTCAGATTGGAGTATGTTCCAAATCGCTCCCTCAGATTGCATGGTGCTGATCTGCTGAAGGTGCCACTGACGAACAGCAAGAGGTACGGCGACGCTGCCTTCAGTTGTTATGCACCGAGGATTTGGAACATGCTCCCTCCTTATATCAGACAGGCCACCTCGGTTGACAGTTTTAAGAGGCAACTCAAAACCTACTTCTGTGACCTCGCCTTTAATCGATTTTGTTTTACCCCGATGATTTTATCCCTTCTCTAGAATTTGTCTTTTACTCCTTTACTATGTTTTAACTGATATTTATCCTGTTTAATATATATGTGTGTATATGTATGTATATGTTTATGTATGTATGCATATATATACGCATGCATATGTATATGTATATATATATATATACATGTATGTGTGTGTGTGTATCTATGTGCTTGTGCATGTGTATATATCTGTATCTATGTTTTACATTTCTTTTGTGAAGCACTTTGAGCTGCATTTTATGTCATGAAAGGTGCTCTATAAATAAAGCATGATGATACATGATGTGCTGTCACTGTGTTATGGGTGTATAAATAGGTAGAGGTCTGGCTGAAATGAGGTGATGAGTAAAGTTTTAGTTCAGTAGTCAGCGCAGTCGTCTATGATCTGGGAGACTCCAGTTCAAGATCCGATGTTGGAACCTCCTTCATAAGGTAGTTTATTCATGAACACTTATTGTAACACTTTAATTTTCTAAAATTAAAAGTGTCATAAAAACAAAAACAGGATTTTTAAGCCTCTTTCTACTTTTATTCGAATACAAATACAAATACTGGGATCTCTGCACATCCCTACTAATAATAACACTAATAATAACACTAATAATAACACTAATAATACAAGTAAATGTCCTGCATCCAAATTTATTTCAAAGTACAGAAGTATCAGCAAATGTACAAGTACTCATGATGTAAATGTCTCCTCTCCGACGGTTTGTGGTGTATTATTACAGTATTTGTTATATTACTGGATTAATATGACTGATGTATTAACATGTAAGGAGCATTTTCGGTGATGTAGCTAATATTCATTATTGTTGTTATGTGAATGGAACTCAAGTGCTGGATGGGTTAGGGTTAGAACTTCCTCCTGCTAAATAAAAAACAATCCTCTTAAGTCCATCTCCTCCCTACAGAAGAGTCTCTGTTGCTCAACTTTTAACAACATTAAAGAGACCAGATCACACCAGTCTTCTCTTCACCGGTCATCAGTCACTGTTAGAGCTTCATTTTAAGATTTTATTGATCACATTTAAAGCACTTCATGGTTAAGCTTCCCGTTATGTTGCTGCTGCTCCTCTATGAATCAGATCCAGTAATCACCATGTTTTCCTGTGTAATAGCTTGTGATTTTACTGTACATCATGACGATCCATACAGTATCGTAGTAATAATTATATATATAAGTAGAATTTTAAAATGTGGTTTAGTTTTTGTATGTTGTATTTCTTTATATCAAAATCATTTTTAAAGTTTAAATCCATTTGATCTGACTGTTTTTTACCTGCAAAAATAACTGCTGACAGTTTGGGAAGGAAATAGTTGCTTATTTTAATCTTTTTATTGCAAGATACATGTGATCCTGGTAGTGACATTTTTTAAAAAAAAATATTTTTGTATAAAACATGTAAAACTGGCAAAGACTGAGAATCTAACTATGGATGATACATCTGTTGAGGAACTGACTGGCCTGTTGCTAGCTATCCTTACTGTACGTCCAAGTAATATCAAAGTTATTATCCACACTGGGTCTTTTGACATTCTGTGAAAGAAAACAGGCTCTGAAATCCTGACAAAAGATTTTTCCCTACTACTGGAAAAACTGAGCGACTATAAATCACAAGATACACTAATTTCTGGACCAATCCTGACCTGGAAGAAAGGAATTGATTCTTTTAGCAGACTCGCTGGCCTGAATACATGGCTGACATCGGTGTGCATCACCCATGGGATAAACTTAAAAATAGACAATTTCAATATTTCATGGAACTAAAGAGGCTGCTTTAAACCTGATGGGATTCATCCAAACATCACTGGGTCCAGACTACAGGCTCCCCCGTCACCTGACCCTCTGCTTCAAATCACTGAAGGCATCCAAAAGATGGACCCAACGACCCCCCTCCCCTCTGCAACACAGGAGTTAGTTATAACTACCAGACTGAAGCTCAGTCAAATTGATGAACTATTGAACATAAGAACCACAGTCATCACCGCTCAGGTGTCCACCAGAGATGAGACAGAGCCCATGCTGCTTCATTAAACATACTGGTGATCTTAAACAGCTGGTGGCGTGTTCAAACACATCATAGCAATCACAGACCACCTGGTACCTGTCTAATCTATCTGTTAATCCTGAACAGAGACCTGAACATTCATATTAATAAATAGAACAACTCCAAAGCTGTGGAGCTTGTAAATTTACTGGACAGTTTTGAACTCACCCAACATGTAAATGAAGCCCCTCATCACCATGGTAACACTCTAGATTCAGTAATAACAAAAGGGTTAAACATTGATAATGTCTCAGTATTTGAATTATCATTTCTGATCATCACTGTGTGTTTTATGATGCCAACATAACCCTGACAAAGACTAAAAGGGACATTTTGGTTCAAAACAGACTCCTAGACAACAAGGCTGAAACTGTCCTCTAATATGATGAGATCATTTGAGCCATACAGCTGTGACAATTACAGCTGTTGAAAATTTCAACAACGCATTGTCATCTGCTTTTAATACTGTTGCTTCATTAAAAGATAAAAGAAGTGGACTGACAGAATCTCCTCATGGTTAAACAATAAGAGTGTTAAAGAGATCAAGTGAATCTGTCAGACAGCTGAAAGAAAATGAAAACTAGACTCACAGTTCACTGTGATATATACAAAGAAGCCATGACTGTCTGTAACAAAGCAGTATGTCTGGCAAGAAAGGATTACTTTCCAAGATTATTACAGAGAACGCTGGAACTCTAGAATATTATTCTCCACTACTGACCAGCTACTCAGCTCTGCACTGGCTTCCTGTAGCATTTAGAATTGACTTTAAGGTCGTCCTCCTTACATACAAAGCCCTTAATGGACTAGGACCAAACTGCATCGCTAACTCCCTTATTAACTATTTGCCTTCAAGAACACTGAGATCATCTGCTGCTGGTTTATCGGAGATTCCAGCAACAGCTGAAAGAAAATCGGGAATGCAGCCTTTGTCAATTATGCCCCAAAACTATGGAAACACGACTGATAGATATCAGCTATATATCTTTAAAAGAAAACTAAAAACTTATCTCTTCACTTTAGACTTTAACTAGATTTTCTCTGTCTGCTTCACACTGATGCTCTACTGCACTTCTTTTAAAATGTTCAATTTTACTTGATTTTTTACATTTTATGTCTTCTATGTTTTAACTTTGTTTTTATTATATCTTATTATAATGTATTCTATTGACACTTTATTTGATCTTTTATCAAAATGTTTCATTTTCCCTCTTATGTCCACTTACATGTTTTTATGTTCATTTTATGAAGCAGTTTGAGCTTGATTTTTTTGTATGAAAGGTGCTATACAAATAAAGTTATTATTATTATTATTATTATTATTATTATTATTATTATTATTATTTTACACATTGTATTGGTCACTCGAGAAATATTTTAATTTTTTTAACACATATATTGGATAATTTAACACAACATGTTGAAATAGTAATAACACAGAAAGTGTGCAGGATATCGACACATCCTGAGTATGTAGTCGACTCTGGGAAACCACTAAGATTATCTGTGGCTTTACTTTCTCATTTTCAGCAAACCTGAAGGAAAAGCAGGGAGCTGAACAACAGATTCTTGAACAACAGTTAAGCGAGCTGCAGGGAGAGTTTAACCTCAAGCCTTCAGAGGACCTGAGACCTCAGACTGACACCACTACAGCAGCTCTAGACCCTCCTGTCTAAAGAGGCTCAGAAGTCCGTCCTGTTTCACTGCATGAAAAGTGTGATTTTCATCAGTAAGCAGCACTGTTAACTGCTGTTTAGTGCAGATTAACGACTGTTCACGGGAATTTGTAGACAGCACAGACAAACTGCCAGGAACTGATGTGGAGTTTCAATCCTGGCAGTTTCACAGTCCTGAGAAGCTTGGCAGGTGACCCCCCAGCCCCCAGGACTGGACAGGACTGTGAGCCACTGCTAAAAGCAATGATCAATAATGTTATAAGAAAAGATACACAAGACAGTACAATTTATTTTATTTCTTTGAAGGTCAGTAACTTGTTTTACAAATCAGTACATACATACATGAAGGGATCGTTATATTCTGTTTCCTGGACTGAGACACAAACCTGAGAACTGAAAACTCACCTCTTCAGTCTCACCTGTCTATAAACTCTTCCACTGGTTGTTTTTATCAACATTTATATTGTTCAAAATCCTTTTTACACTTTTGTTCACACATACAGGGGTTGAGGGGAGAGTTATAGTCCAACACTATATAGAATTCATATGATGGAACTGACATTTGTACGGAAACCAGCACATACAGGAATCAAAGGAAATGAAATAGCTGACAGATGAACAAAGGAAGAACATTTGGAGAACGTTTTGGTCATTCAGGATTAAACAGAACGTTATTTAAAATAGGAAAATATAATACAGGAAGGTTGGAATTTTGTGATTGAGAAGAAACTTAAGAGCATTTTATGCTTTAATGTCCAAAATATGATGCTGAGAGAAGATTAAAGAAATAAAGTTAAGCTTTGATTTATGTGATCTATTATGAAGAAAGGTGTTTTCAAACTTGATAGAAAGAATAAGAATATAACTTTATTTTCTTAATTTTACTTTTTTTATGTATTATTAGAATTAGTGAATGTATAGATTCCTGATCCACACTCCACTCCAGTTGATGGTGGTAATGCACCAAAATGTTGTTTGGCAACTGCCATAAAAATGAAGAAGAAGATGAAGAAGAAGAAGAACAAGAAGTTCCTTTTTTGCACCAAAAATCAGCAAATGAGACTTCAAGGTGAAATCTGTAAGTACTTTAACTGATTTTCACCAGTTTTCTCCACATATAATATATTTAGTCATTAAAATGCAGTTGAAACTGTGTTTTATCTGCATTTCTATCCAGCTAAATGTTGAAGTGTAGCTTTAATACTGGAACAATAATGTCTGATATGTTTTTTCCACAAAACCAATAAAGAAAATCACATCACATTTGTGTGAATTGAATATTGGACCAGGATTGGCTTCCAAACTAGTTGTGATGTCACAAATCCTGTTCATAGGACCACATCTGAATATCTGATTTTAAATGATTTCAGAGAAACTTTCAGCAGAAGAATGAAAACAAACTCTGCACATGATTCTACAAAGAGAAGAGAACAAACATCCAACTGAAGGAACAAGAAGAAAAACGTTTTTGAGTGGAGCGACTTTATGAAAGGGAAGGAAAGGCAAACAAATCAACTACACATTAGGATAATAAAAAGCAAATAAGCACAGACTAATACCTCCTTATTGATGATCTCAACATGAATGTGTATTAATACAATAATACTAAACCATTCTCATCACAGGCTTCATCAACTTTGGTGACAATCGCCACTTGAGGAATCCCTGTCGACAGAGAGATGCATTTAGTAACCTGACGTCAGTTAACTTTCACAGTTCATTCAGGTTTAAAAAAACATTAGAACTGCATGTTAAACATTGTAAACCACAAACCTAAGAAATGCAGACTAGACCACTTCACATTAAGAAGACAGATAAATACAGATTAAAGCTGTGGTGTTCACAAACCAGCACAAAATATATAAAATACTGAAGAAACAACAGTTTACCAATACCAACAAAAAGACACAAACAAAAATTAGCTGTAACTTATTGTTCCACAATGTAAACTTTCTGGAATAAATATTCATTTTGGCATTAATATTTTATTTTAGCTTAAACTATTGCAGAACTATATTAATTTAATTCTATTTTATAATTTATGCATATTCTATATTACTATGTGCTGAAAATGAATTTATAGGGGAGCAAGACTGAGGAGGATATTTACTAAGCACTAAGGGTCCTATCTTACGCCCGGTGCAGAGCGGCGCTACGTGCAGCGCAAGTCTCTTTGCTATTTTAAGACAGACGCAGTTGTCATTTTCCCGTCCAGTGCCCACGTTGTTAAAATAGCAACGGCACTTGCGCCCATCAGTGCGCCCATCAGTGCGTCCATCAGTGCGCCCATCAGTGCGCCCATCAGTGCGCCCATGGGCGTGTTGGTCTAAATGTAAGGTGTGGTCAGGCGCATTGTTGGCGTATTGCTATCTTGAGGCAGCAGAGAGCGATTGCACTATTGACCAACAAAAACCTGGTCTAAAGTCAATGGCGCAGTGTTTCACTGTTATTTTAAGGAGCGTTATCAGGACAGTAATATGCACCTACACAGGCGGCTGCACCACATACACTCTGCTTGTTACACACACAGGACACGCAGCAGCGCACAAACATGCACAAGGTAACAAATAAAAGGATTACAATGTGAAAGATTATTATTGTGTATATTAATATATTTTTAAAAATACATGTCATAATGCTCAGTTATAATATTCATCAGAATTAACTAATCGCAGTAATGATGGATTAAATTGTTGAATTATTTGACCAAATTGTGTAATCATGTAGGTATTTAAACAGACGGACAACAACGGATCAGACACAGATCGACTTTCCTGCTGCATCAGTACATGATGACATGAGGAAATAAATGAGATGAAAACAATGATTAAACTAACGAAGGAAATAAATCTGCACAGCTTCTAGCTGCTGCCAGCAGCAGGATCAGCACCTTGGAGAGCTCATCAAGTCCTGATAACTGTGTTGATGATTCTTTACATGATTAAAATTAATTCTTTAATTTTTGAACAATATTTAACAAATATTCTTTAACATTTTTGAGGTTACAGTGATCAAGTTTCTATACTTTCAACAATTAAAACCTGCTGATTTGACCTGATACTCCCTGACTGAACAAAATGATTTTAAAGAAACCAAAGCTGTAGTTAAAATAATAAACCTTTTGAAAAACCAAACGAAGACAAATTTGCAACAAATGAATGAACAGGATCTTAAACTGGTGGTCTGGGACCACGGGAGGGTCCAGGAGCAGCAGTGTGCTCGTTATGGATCTTTCCCTTTGTGCACGAGCAGATCCGTTTCCTCTGCAGAGAAGCGCTCCTTCTTGCTACTCGGCAAATGCGCCGTTATAATAGCAATCCGCCAAGGTGCAAGCACACCTGGCTCTTAAAGGGAATGGGAGATGACACTGTGATTGGTTTATTGCATGTTACGCTGAAAACACAGCCATGATTAATTAGGAGACTATGGACAACCCCTTTGAACCGTGCGCCTGGCGCAGTGACCATTTTTCCACCGTTAAAATAGCAAAAGTGGATTTGGACACAAACTAAGTGCATTTGCGCCATGCGCTTCAGACCGTGCGCTTTAGATCGTTAAAATAGGGCCCATAATCACAAACATTTGTGTCGTCACAATGTTTTGACGTAGTAGGATATTTAAAATAAGCTGCACGTCATCTGATTTGCATGAAGTGATGAGAATCAGACTCACTCGTATGTCTGGACAAGAATGGAGTGAAAAGTGATTTCTGCTGCTGAACTTTGAATGTTCAGCTGTGCCACTTTTCTTCCATTTAACTGACACAAAACCTCAGTATGGTCAGTAAATAAGGAGAATCACAGTTCAGCTGTTTAGCGCCTAAAAGAGGAGCTGAGAATCCTCAGTAAATATGTTCATAAGAGTCTAGAGCCCTGCGAGCTGCTCTGTGTGGCTGTAACTTAGGTACTGTACTGACATTCTTTTAGCTAAATGCTAACATGTTGATGTTTGGCAGGTATAATGCTCACCATGTTCACCATCTTAACGTTAGCATGCTAACATTTGATAATTAGCAGTTTGTATGTTTCGGACAAATTTAAATTTTGAGCGGATGATGTCACTGGGTGAAAAGTCAGAGGATCAGTGAAGAGATTAGATTCATCCTGAGAGGATCATGAATATCTGTACAATATTCATCCAATAGTTATTGAGATATTTCAGTCTGAAACTGGACTCTAACCAAATTTAAGGGATAAATATCAAATAATTAATTAGTTAAAATAATTAATTCATATCAAAAATGTTTATATACATATATTAAATTAGATATATTACATCATTATCAGATTGTTTTAAACGCTAATATTTCTATATTTACATCAGTGTCATAACTGCAGTATCAGCTGAGCTGCAGTCTGTACATACTCAACATTCACATCATTATTAGTTCTGCATGAGTTCACTGATTGAAGCAGATTCATGAACACTCAGCTTTACTGTGAGCAGTGTACCTGAAACCTTATTAGAACAGATGTGTTTCATTGGCTGATACTCTTCTCTAAAGCACTGCTCTTACCCAAGTCACTGGCTGCTTCTCTGATTTCCTTCATCTTCTGCATAACAGGCTCCTTAATCTCTGATGCATTAGCAGAACAGACAAAAACCAGAAGATGAACTTTGTCATCTGCAGACGGTGAGGAGATGTATCCAGGATCACGGTCTGACAATGGAGATGCAGGATTGAACTGTAAAATAATATAAAAGTCCATATAAACAATGATGCAACAATGTCAACAAAGTCTACAAAAAAGGTTCATATCTACTGAACAAATGGGAGAAGTACACAAATCTATTTTTAGTTAAAAAAAATTAACTAATAAATAGCTTTAAAAGATAAATAAAATTCAGTATTACAAGTATTCAGACTTTTATTAAAATTAGTGAAATATTTATTATAACAAGATATTTTTCATGTTATTCAGAGATATTTTATATTTTTTATATTTATTTTTACTAGATACTAAATACATGACATAAATCTTATTCAAACCATAATGACATATGGAAGTTTCTCGTTATAACTAACCAACTTATCATGTTATAACGAGAAGTTTGATTTAATGAGATACGTTCATTTTGTGAGATAACAAAGTGATATGTTGTTATTACAAGAAGATTTCTTGTAAAAACTGAATAATTTGGCATCTACTAATAATGAGAAAATATCTCAAAATAACATGAAAAGTTTCTTGTTATAACAAGAAACTGAGCAGATATTTCTTGTCATGGTGTCAGCACTATGCTGCCATACAAAACTAACGTGTTTGACTGAATCAAGTGTTACAGTTGTACCTTGTATCCCTCCCTCACGTGTCCCTTCAAGGCCAGTTTGATGTCTTCCACTCTGACTCCACATTCAGCTCTTTCCTCCAGACCCATGATGTCATTGAATACAAAAGGGTAGAAGTTTCCTCTGCTTTCTTTCTGGATTCTGTGAGTCTCATACTGAAAGAAACATGGAAATGTGCAGGATTTATGACAATGGTGCCATCCTTTAACTAGTGTCTTTGTTTGTAATTTGCAGAGAATTGTGGGTTGGATCAGCATGAAACTCTCCTGGTTGAATCATCTGCCAAAGATTAACAACTATGTTAGAAAATATCTGGTTTGAAGCATTTGATACAGTAAAATACTGACATCAGCTGAGTAATTATTGGTATTGTCTTTGTATGGAAGGATGAAACAGTTAGAATATAAATGGCCTTACTGCTTTCATTGTTTTGTTCTATAAAGTCTACACTATTAGAACTGATCCCCTTTAAACTGAGTCTACAGCTCTGTTTTTAAATTCTGTGGCAGACTGAGAAGCACATCCTGTATCCAAAACCAGCAAAACACCTCCTGATGTAACGAGGCCTCGTCTGAGGTAGTCACATGATTTTTGGCAAATGAAGCATTGAAACATCTCACTGCAATACTTTTGCTTTGAAAAGTTGATCATGTGTGGAAGGTAACATCACTAATAGTAACACCAGACGGAGATGAGGCAAGTGTGTCAAATCTCAAGTGTCAGAAACATCAAATCAGAGTGAAAGGAGGTGAAGACGAATTAGTAGAGGAAGAAAAAGACTTGTTCTGGGCTAGTTTACATACTTTCTTGGAGTGACTTCTGTCACTGACGGTTGCACTGGCTTCAGCTGTAACGCTCAGCCTGCCTCTTCAGATAGGAGATTGCACCCAGAACCCAGGTTTTCCTGTGAGATGAGAAAGCACAAAAAACTCCGGGGGAAAAGCAAAGTTAGTGACATGCATTAATGTTACATGAATGCATACAGATGGAGAGGAGGAGGAGGAGAGAGGAGCTCAGTGCATCATGGGAAGTCCCCCAGCAGTCTAGGCCTATAGCAGCATAACTAAGGGCTGATCCAAGGCGAGCCTGGTCGGCCCTAACTATAAGCTTTATCAAAAAGGGAAGTTTTAAGCCTACTCTTAAACATAGAGAGGGTGTCTGCACCCTGGACTGAATCTGAAAGATGGTTCCATAGAAGAGGAGCCTGATAGCTGAAGGCTCTGCCTCCCATTCTACTTTTAAAGACTGTAGGGACCACCAGTAAGTTGCATACTGGGAGCGCAGTGTTCTAGTGGGATAATATGGTATTATGAGCTCTTCAAGATATGATGGTGCCTGACCATTAAGGGCTTTGTAAGTTAGGAGAAGGATTTTAAATTCTATTCTAGATTTTACAGGAAGCCAATGTAGCGAATCACATTTGTGATGTGCTATTGTGTGTAGTTCTATATTTTGTGTCTTGTGTGTTCTTTTTTGTATAACTTTGTACATGTTCAACTTGTACATTGTCCCTTTTTAAATAAAATAAACAAATAAAAATAAATACATTTTAGATGAATGTTATGACTGATTGGGTGACTCAACAGTAATTATCACATCTATAAAATGCAGTGCATCACACTGTGGGACTATTAGAAGAAAGTAGTGTACATGCCACAGTTCAGACATACAAATAAAATGGTGGAGGGTAAATAAACAGTAGTGCACTATGCAGAAAATAAGGAGAGATTTCAGACACAGTGTAAGAGTCAACAGCCATGCTAGCAGTGAGGTTGTACTTAGCATTGTACCGTGTTCACAGTAACAATGGTTACATTATACTTATAGCTAATTATTTCAACTATTCATCCATTATTTTTAGTTAATTATTTCAACTGGTTATAAATAACTTTTAGCTAACATGCTAATTTCAGCAGGTATAATGTTTACTGTTAGATTAGCTTGTTAGCATTGTAGCATTTGCTCATTAGCAGTAAACACAGCTGAGGGTGATGGGATGCCATTAGTTTTGCAGGTATTTGGTCATAAGCCAAAATAAAATTCTGGCCTGACAAACAGATAAACTGTCAGACAGGTTGGTGTTGAGCAGCAGAGGCACAAATGAAGGCTACAGCATCAAATTTATATCTACTCACCACCAAGATATTTTTCTCCACGGATCTCTAAAAGCTGACAAGAAAATAACATAAAGGCATCAAACAGTAAATATAATTAGGATTTTGAAAGAGTAAATTCATCAGAATCATGCGTCAACATGTAAATAATAGTCAGAATTAATGTGTTGTGGATGTTGTAAAATAAATTTCATAACTTACTGGGAGAAGGTGGTGCTGTGAAAGTGAAGCAGAAGCAATACTTTAGATAATAGAAGAATAAAAATCATAAAAAGTTTGGTAAAGATATCTGGTAAAAATGAATATTACAGAATTATGACAATGATGTTTGGTTAAACTGTAGCAAGAGTAGTAATAGTGATAGAAGTATTTATTTACTTGTTGTTTACTTGTTGTTCTTTAAATCAAACTAAACTGATATAGTTTTTAGCTTAACAGTGGAATTTAGTTACAGTAAACATACACTGTAAAAAGCCCTTCAGTGGCAATGTCCATGTGACTTAATTATAAAATGTATATTTTTGACAATAAATTGATTTTGTCTTCTTTTACATACAGAAAAGTAAAAAGTGTGACTGTTTAAGTAACTTATAATTTTCTGTCATAAATTTGATTTCCTGTTACTTTACAATAAACTGATTTCACAAAACTTAGTTTAAGGACTTACTGAATAAGTAAATCCTCAGGACCCGCCCAATGGAACCGGTCTGAGCAAGTCTGAACTTGTTCTCCCACAAGGCTGCAAGAGTACCTGCCTGGCTTTTTCATCGACAAACTACACAACTTTTAAATAATCATTTTCTTGCTTAAAGTTAAATGTTTTCACCCGTGATTGTATTGCTCTATGTCATGCTTAAGTGTACGTTTTCCTCCTTGCGATGCCATAAGGTGTTTCAAAATGCACACTAAGCTCGAACAGTTAACGTACCGTCAAAATGCTGATTTTTAGTCAAATATGGCTTCTACGTGTTGAATTTTACAACAAATGACATATCCTTTTTATTGATAAGTTTAAAATTAATTGACACCGCCGCCATGTCTGTAAGAAGGCGGAGTCAGTCCTATGAAAGGCTTTGTGTCTAATGCAACTGCTCAGCCCGCCATCACCTGAGTGCATCCCTGTGTAGTAACGTTTAGTTACCCGAGTGTGTTGCAGCCAGTCTGTCAGTCATAAGTGGCCTGTGTTGTGTGCTGGACTGTGTGCATCCTTAATATGTAAGTGCGAATGCACTAATTATGTCAGGCTCATTCTGTTTTTGTTTTAGATGTGAGCTAGCAAGTTAGCGATTAGAATGATAACGATTAGCCGCTAGTTACTTAGCTCCACTAGCTCTACTTATGGGTGTGATTTTGAGCTGCAATATGCTATTAATTGTAGTCTGTTACACACAGGGGTTAGGGGCTCAGATTCAGTGTAATTTTATGTGGGCTGACTGAACGGGCATTTTCCATGTGTAGATGGATAGAGTTAGCCACATGCGGCTAGTTAGCAGGAATCCTGGGATAGTTGAATGTGAAATGCTGTGAAGTACAGCTCACTCACTAACGTTATGCACCCCATGCAGTGGATTAATGATGAAAAGGAGTTTGTTACTTGTTTAACATTTTAGTTCAAAGATGTAGTAAGAAGACACTGTCACAAATTCCCTGATACTTAGACCTAGTGGGGGTCAGTAGAGGCCAGTGGGTCATCTGTGATCTGCTACAGCCCTAATAGAAGGTGATGCTGTTCCGTTGCACCAATATATAGGAGCATTCTTTTTTAAAATTATTACGTAGTTAAGGCAGGAGGCGTGTGTTGTCAAGGCAGCCGCCTTAAATATAACGTGCTGCGGGAAACATTGTTATCCATCTAGAGCTCTCTATCTATCAGCATCTGATTCGAAACTCATAACTTCTCTTTATTTGTATGAAACAATTTCTTAATTTCTGTTCTTGTTTGTTGCACAGGGAATAGCAGAGACCAGAGCACATGAAGACCTGAAAACACACAGTGTGAGGATCTATGTTTGCCATGAGCCAGATGCAGTGAGAATCATGATCGCGGGAATCCCTGTGCTGAAATCTCTCAACAATCTGGCCAGAGGATGCTGCCTTCTCCTCGGGGTGACATATGCCCTGAATCTTCAGTACCCAGTGAGACTTCACAAAACCTTTGAGGTCTTTCAAAGACTGTTTGTTGGACTTGACACTCTGTGCCCAAAACCATCTCCCAGGTTCATGAGCCTTAAAAACAAGCTTCTAGCATAGACAGTCAAATGTGATTGCTGCCATACTGGCTGTTTTATTGTTGTTGTTCAATAATGTTATATTTTTATGAGTCCAGGTAGGTAAGTGTGATTCTTCAGATTGATGTACCTGAATCTCCAGTTTCCTTCAACACTTTGTTGGCCTTTCAAGGCCCTTTTGTGGAACCGGACCCAAAACAAATGTCTGGCCTGCACAGTGAAATATGTTCTCCAGTTTGAGAATGCCACATATTATTCTGAGCCTGATTAGTGTGATTTCTACAGAATGATGTATATAAATCTCCACTTTCAAACACTGAAAGCCTTTAAAGGACTTTTTTTGACTGGGCCCAAAACAAGTGCCTGGACTGTTGTTTCTGTGTAATAATGTTATTCCTTTTTCATGACCTGGATGAATGGGATTATTCCTGCAGTAATATTGACTAGTTTATACTGCTTTATACTAAGATAAAAGATACAAGTCCAAGTTTAATGTAATGCTGAACTTAAGCTAATGTTAAAATGTTTAAACATATATTTAAGATATTCTTCCAAGCTGTTCATAAGCTGAAGTCCCAAGTTCTACAATGTTGACAGCTTACTGTTAAATTTTAAATGAAAAAATGTTATTTTTCATGTTGAAACGTTTTGCTATGTGGTTGCATTGGCAGCTCAATAAATGTTCTAAAACAATACCACTCTTGTCTTTGATAAATTTATGTCAATGATAGCTAATTATTTTAAGTAGATTGTGTTTTAAAATCAGAGAGGAAGCATTTGTAAATATTTTTTAAAAATAAGTACAATGAAAGTTAAAAAAAAAAAGTTCTTTTAAATGGCACTTAATTTAATGAAGTTGGATGTAGTTAAAATGCTGTCTATGTTTACAATGGTTGAACAAAATCTCTTTTTTTTTAAGACTACTTAAAAATTTTACTTTATGCTAAAATTTTATTACTGAGTTTTCTCAACTTAAAAAAAAAAACACAAAGTTCACTAAACTAGCAAAAAGTGCTTGGAAAATGTTGCCTAATTTTTTTTGAGTTAGATCTAAGTAACAGTTTTTACAGTGTATATTCTATTAAAATAGAAGAAAATAAAACTAAGAGAGTGATACAGTAAAGGCAAAACTACAAATACATGTAACACATGAAATGTGTCTACTGCTTCCACTGCTGCATCATATAATAGTTTAGTATCATGAATAAAGTTTGAACTGTGTTCAGCAGGTGGTTTCATAGCTTACGTGGAGGGGGTGCTGGGGTTGAAGGTGAGCCTGGAAAGTGAGAAATATATGGAACACATCAATTATAAATAGTTATATTATAAATAATAAATACAGTGAAAGTGAAAATTACAAGTAAACAGAGTCTCTCTTTGATACATATATAAAGGCTACATATCCTGTAAATATATTTGGCCTATATACACGCATGCAATAATACAAGATTGTGATTGTATTTTGTCTTATTGTGTGTCATCAGCAAAATAAAATTCATTCAGCTAAAAGTAATGTATAAAGAGCTGAAATAGTAACTAACAGTAATGTAAATAAATAGTTGAAATCATTAGCTGAAAGTAATGTATTAATAGTTAGAATTGGTTAGAACGGATAAACAGAAAGGAATATTGGATCACATAACATTGAAACATTGCTAATTATATGCAATTCCTCAATGTCCAAAATAACAATCAATCAATTGAGAGTGGACAGGACCTCATTTCTGACTACTATGTTAGTATTGTTAAAAAGTAAGGTTGGGTCTGTTTTGGGTTTGCTCATGAAGTCAGGTTCAGATCAGTGTTATTTTATGTGGGCTGACTGAACGGGCATTTTCCATGTGTAGATGGATAGAGTTAGCTGCATGCGGCTAGTTAGCAGGAATCCTGGGATAGTTGAATGTGAAATGCTGTGAAGTACAGCTCACTCACTAACGTTATGCACCCCATGCAGTGGATTAATGATGAAAAGGAGTTTGTTACTTGTTTAACATTTTAGTTTAAAAATGTAGTAAGAAGACACTGTCACAAATTCCCTGATACTTAGACCTAGTGGGGGTCAGTAGAGGCCAGTGGGTCATCTGTGATCTGCTACAGCCCTAATAGAAACATTTTTTCTTTTAAATGCCACTTAATTTAATGAAGTTGGATGGTGTTTAAAATGCTGTCTATGTTTACAATGGTTGGACAAAATTTCTTTTTTTTTAAGACTACTTAAAAATTTTACTTTATGCTAAAATTTTATTACTGAGTTTTCTCAACTTAAAAAAAACACAAAGTTCACTAAACTAGCAAAAAGTGCTTGGAAAATGTTGCCTCATTTTTTTGAGTTAGATCTAAGTAACAGTTTTTACAGTGTATATTCTATTAAAATAGAAGAAAATAAAACTAAGAGAGTGATACAGTAAAGGCAAAACTACAAATACATGTAACACATGAAATGTGTCTACTGCTTCCACTGCTGCATCATGTAATAGTTTAGTATCATGAATAAAGTTTGAACTGTGTTGTGCAGGTGGTTTCGTAGCTTACGTGGAGGGGGTGATGGCTTTGAAGGTGAGTCTCCCATGGCTGGAAAGTGAGAAATATATGGAAAACATCAATTATAAATATAATTATATTATAAATTATAAATACAGTGAAAGTGAAAATTACAAGTGAACAGAGTCTCTCTCTGATACATATATATAAAGGCTACATATCCTGTAAATATATTTGGCCTATATACACGCATGCAATAATACAAGATTGTGATTGTATTTTGTCTTATTGTGTGTCATAAGCAAAATAAAATTCATTCAGCTAAAAGTAATGTATAAAGAACTGAAATAGTAACTGTAATGTAAATAAATAGTTGAAATCATTAGCTGAAAGTAATGTATAAATAGTTAGAATTGGTTAGAACAGATTAACAGAAATAGTTAATTGTTGCTCCATGTGGTTGTTTTCTCTTATTAATAGTGTTATTTAACATCCAGTTTATAATCCATTCATAAGAACATATTGTGTTGGTGCTGGTGAAGGTTCTGTGGGTGTTTTAACTGATTCTAGGTGCAGTCTAGTGTTCATTGCGATTCTTTTGTACCTTTTTCCAGAGATAATCAAGCCATTCTGTTCTAAATCCCTGTGTCTGATGCATTTTTACTGTAAGTGAAGGATGAATATTCAAGCCTGCTGTTTTACTGCTTCTTCTTCTCTGGAAACCTGTTTTCCATAGTTTCCTTTTCTTTATGAATAGATTTTCTTCATTCAACGTAAAACACTTTGAAGCACATTTGTATGAAAAGGTGCTACATAAATTTGACATTAATGTGTAGACAAAAAAATCCTCTTAAAAGGACAAAAAGGAGGTAAATTAGCATCAACTCCACAGAAAGCCTGGACTGAAGCCATTTTATCACTCACACACATGAAGCAGACACCACAGTTACAGAGTTTATTAGTTTACAAACTTAACTAATAAAAGTAGTAAAACGTTAACTGAACAAATTTGCTGAGAGGTTCTGAGAACACAAAGTGACTAGTAGGAGAAAGAAAATTGACAGTGTACTTAAAAACAAAACCTACTAAAACCTAAATGAAAATTAAAAAATATACTTTTGTTGCATTTTGATTGTGTTGATCAATTCTGAAATGTATCATATTTAAAACTACTATACACATAAAATATTATTTTACATTCATTCAATCACTGAAATAATCTGACAGTAAATATAATAGAAAGATTCATACCTTTACTGTTCCTGTTGAGATGTTGCAGCAGAGACAAACAGCAAGTGGTGCTGCTAAAAGAGAAACTGGCTCTTTTATAAAGCAGCCTCCCGCCCTCACTTTGTCTTTACTTTCACTTTCATTAACCATGTTGTTTACAAGAAACCTGCTGAAAGCATTCACACTTTTGTTATCCAAATCTTTATTTATTAGGGCCTGAGCCCAAAGGGCGAAGACCCTATTGTTTTTCGTGCGTTTGTTTCTTTCTTATTATTCTTTCTTTATTAATCCGCCACTTTAACTCTAAATTTGAAAAACTCACCAAATTTGGCACACACATCAGGTCTGGTGAAAAATTTGATAAAATGTAAAAATTAACCCCGGAAGTGCCAAAATGTGCTCTCTAGCGCCACCTATGTATCTAAAACGGCCGCCACGGCCCGTAGGAATGTCGTAGAGAGATCGAACCAAAACTCAATTATTCGTCTCATCAAGACCTACAAATCATACGCTGACACCCCTGATCTAAATCCAACAGGAAGTCTGCAATCAGCTTTTCAAAATAAGACTTTGCCCCAATTTTGGCCCCCGAACAAACGCTATCTCCTCCGAGGGCGTTAATGGTATCGGCTTCAAACTTTAATACATGACTTATCACACTGTGTTGAGCAAAAGTTATTAAAAACTTTGTAATAACTCGAACGGTTTAGATCTAGTAAGCCCTGAAAGTTGGAGTGCGACATTACACCTTACAATGTAAACCAATGGGGAGGCAATCTCTGGGCATGGACTTTGTGCCAAACTGGGGCATCTGGCGTCTAAACTATAAGTCCGACCACTTTCAAACCTGTATTAATGGATTCGCGACGAAAATTCCTACAAAAAAATGTGATTTTTATGTATGATTTGGCCAAAGTCATGGGATTTATGAGGATATTTCACGAGAAGCGTTCTCTAAAATCCTCCTCTCCAACTGCTCCTGGTGATGTCACTCCCTCAGTGCTGTGAAACATTCCGCAATACACACTCATTATAAAATCACAGGAGGAACAAGAAAAGACTTTAAAACTCACACTCTAATATCTCAAAAACAATAAAAGATAGAAAACACATGTAAATTCAAGATTTGTAGGTCAAAGTCTCGTGGCTCATTTAAAGTTCAAATGAAGTTTGTATCTAAAATTATGTGGAAGCAGTAAATGTTCAAAAAGGTGTGGGTTCGCTCACACTCTCCATTCAAATATATGAGTATTTTTCTGTGTCCAGCTGCAGTTACTTATTGTCTCTACACACCTGACAGTACACATGTCAATCAAACTTTCAAAATAAAAGCACACCACACTTGTAAGAAATATCCCTCATTTTTAAAAAGCGTGATCTGATCCCGACGGGCCAGAGTGCAACAGGAAGTATCATGCGTCGTTCTTTGTTGTATTACTCCTAGGAAATTTGGCCGATGCACCTGAAATTGACTCAGCTAAGATGTTAGACCTTGGTGATGCTACATTGGGCAGGTCATGACCCATGACCAAACGCCGTTGCCATGGCGACACATCCTTCGCCATGAAATACGATGCTGTATTTTAGGGATAAGGGATGGGTCTACAATCACGAAACTTGGCACACATGTCTGGAGCGACACCAGTTAAAATTCTGGATAGGTCATTTGCATAGACGTGACAATATGGCTCACCAGCGCCCCCTTGAAAATTTCTAAATTGTAGCCCCGCCTTCCAGATTAACCTAGGAAAAAGAAATTCGGGAGGCTTATGTATCATGTGAAGACGCACAAAAAAGCCTCTTGGAGCTGTATTGTAAGTCCTACAGGAAGTCGGCCATCTTGATAAAAGTGGTCATTTTTCGCGTTTTTTTGACCATTTCGCATACCTTGTATTTTAACAAACTCCTCCTACAGAATTCATCGTAACGACTTCAAAATCAGTGTGTGTCATCTACACCAGTGTGTGATCAAAAGTTATCAAAAATTTAGTTATCATTGAAGCGTGTGGCCGTGGCGTGGCGTTGAGTTTTGATGTTTCGCCATGACAGGCGAAATTGCTATAAGTTTAGTGTAAATGCTGGAGTCTACACCAAACTTTACATGTTTGATAAGACTCCCAGCCTGAACACATCTAAATAGCAATATTCAGTCAGTGATGAAAACTGGCTCCATAGCGCCCCCTACCACATTTCAATGCAGCAGCCCCTGCAGCAGGCACAGTACGTGATTGAGGATGTGACATTATTCTCCCCTTGCACTGTCTGAAAACAGCCCAGGTCAGGGGACATCTATATGCCCGTGACAGAAGCCCTTCACCAGCGCCGCGCCCTGACATACGCAAGGGTGCGAAGGCCCGTTCAACGCTGCTTGCAGCTTTAATATTATTAATTATAATCTATGGAAACAGATGCTGTGAGGTGCGTTTGTTTTGTTTGTGTTCTTGAGCCGCGTGCAGCCCGGTTTAGTAGTGACTCCGCCCACCTGAGCATTTGGGTCCGTTTGTTTAAAAAAAAAGAAGACTTTCAGAAGTTTTACAACCTCGTAGAAACGTCTCGGTTTGCACCGGACACATGTGTGAAAATAATAAACAGTAAAGTCGTGTCGTGGTGAAGATAAACAGCATCTGTCAGGTAAATAAATGTAGTGGAGGAAAAGACAACTTACAGTTCTGACTCCCAAACTTCAGGAAAGCAGCTGCACAGAGAGACTGAGGAGGTTTCCTACTTCAGTGTGTTTTCTTCATCTGAATAATCAGCACATTCATCAGGACTCTCCTCCTCCTGCTGGTTTCCTCTTCCTCCTCCTCCTCACTCTCCTCAGTGGGAGCTCCTCTGCAGGCTGCGCTGTTTTTCACGGCTCGGTCAGCTGCTCCTGTCTGAAATCACCGAGCTGCTGCAGGAGGAGGAGGAGGAGGAGGAGGAGGAGGAGGAGGAGGGCCAGACCGACTGACTCTGTCCGCCCCCCGCCTCCTCCCCCCTCCCCTCTGAGCCTTTTCCAGAGGTGTTTAGTAACTAAGTACATTTATTCAGTTTCATTTTATTTATTGCAGAAGCAAAACAATCCACTGTTTTTACATGTTTACATTGGTGGAAGAAGTACTCAGATCCTTTACTGCAGTAAAAGTATATTAAATACTCCATTACAAGTAAAAGTCCTACATGAAAAATCCTCCTACAGTAAAAGTACATAAGTATTATGAGTTTGATGTAAAGTATTGCAGTAAAAGTACATAAGTATTATGATTTGATGTTCTTGTACATATTTGTACTTCATCCAGGAATTTACCATTAATACCTGCTTTTAACAGTTTGTACCAGAGTGCATCTCCCCAAACTGTATCAAATGTCTTACTATAACCAATGAAAGAACAAAACAGACTTTTCTTTTTAAAACAATACAAATCAAAAGTGTGTTTCTATAAAAAAAAAAAAAAAAAAAAAAAAGATATGATCAATGGTGGAGTAATTCCTCTTAAATCCTGTCTGAGTGTCCGTCAGGATAGAATTATCCTCACAGAACTTCAGAGATAACACCAGAGTCCTGTTAAATAACTCCTTTTAATACTTGTTCAGGATTCTGTCTGTTTCTGCTGCTTTTTCAGGTTTTAGTCTTAAAATAACCTCCTTAATTTCTTGTTCAGTGAAACTTGTCTTTTATGTCTGCATTCATTATTAAACCACACGGCTTTTTTTGTGTAATGTAATGTAATATTCAAACTATTAATCATAATTCTTCAAACCTCCTCTGTCATTTCATCTGCTGACATGTTTTCTAGGTCACACAACAATTTATCCACCTTGTCAAACTGTATGTTTCCTATAAACTCATCTGTTTTTTCTTTATCCCGTTTTTCAGTGTTTGTGACTGTGAGTTTAGCTGCCCAATAATCATCAGTTCCAGGATTTACATCCAAAAGCATTTTAACAATACATTGCTTATCAGAAAACAAAGAGTCAAACTTATGTACATAGAAATGTCTTACTTTGCGTAAAAGAAACAGCGACCCTATTAGGGCTGTAGTCTGCTGGTCGATTAGTTGATTAGTTGATGGATATGCTCTCGTCTGACCAAATTCTCATTGGTCGAATAATCTCCGTGTTACTTTCATAAGGAGAAGAGAGCGACATCAACAGCTTTCCAGGATTAATCCATTATTTCCTGCGGGACAGAGGGACAGACTAACAAATTACCTGTGAAAACTGTATTCAAAACACCCCCGTTGTTTGTTTGGGTCTAACTGTACTCACCGTTTACTGAACGTTTACTGAATCAGTGTTTCTCCAACAAGAACTCCCGCCATTATAAATATTTTATAATGTCAAAAATAACGCCAAATATCCATTCACTGGGAAATCAATAGCGTTTGGGAGTCCCTGTGCAGCGCTGTGAGTCAACCTCTGTGTCGTTGCCTGGGAAACTATTGGTAGCGTAGCTCCGTGAAGGAATGCGGCATTGCGTAGTACGTTTGCGTAGCGAGCGGGAAAGAGTGAGCGGCAGGAAAGTGATGGTGGATACTAGTGGAGCAGAGGAAAAGGTTAGTAGTAAGTTGTCAGTCTGGCAGTAAATATACAGCACAGACTACAGTGCGTGACAGTTAATAAATGCCAAAAAGTCAAGTCTGTTGTTTCCCCAAGTGCTGGAAAAGTGAAGGGGGTTAGCTCCAAAGTTAGCAACAATGGGTTAGCCTAAACGATGCGGAGTTCACTGTATAATTACCCTATTTCCATCACCATCACCATAATTACCAAAATCCCCATATAATCAGTCTGTTTTCTCTTTAATGTATGTCAAACATTTGTAATTGCCCCACAGTACACACATTTTCCCCATTGTTTCATATCGGTTCAGGTTATCATCATCTCTTTCTTGAGTGTGGGCATTCATATCACCATAAATTAGAAAATAGTGGTTTTCAGTACCAGCATCAAAAATAATCTATTGGTTCATCTACATTAGACTATTTGGTTTTGTAGTAAACAGCACAAGATCTTTATCATATTTAAGTAGGTGTCTATTTATTTTATTATTACACTATATTATTTATTTACCAATTTGCAATTTAACAGCAATTATCACTCCACCTCATGGCCAGTTTCTAAACTTATGTTGGTTACTAACAAACATTCTGAAACCTATTGCCTTACATTTTTCCAGCATCTCCAGGGTATTTATATCCTCTGTTTAATCTCACTGAAACACAGTACATATTTTTTACATTTTTCAATAAAGTCCGGGGTCTTGATCTTACTTCTTATTCCACAGATGTTCAGAGTAAACACTTGCAGCCCAGGGTGGTGTTCTCTCCTCATACTGAGTGCTGTCTCTTCTGACCCCATGTCTGTCTTAGATGTCAATGCCGAAGGATTTGCAATCCACATTGTGACATCCAATCACAAATCTCTCTTTAATCTTGCAGTCTCTTTCGGTTCATAATGATCTCTCAGCATGTTTATTCACCACATTTACAGATGTGTTCTGTTTGCTTTGTGGAAATACTGTTCAACCCACCAGTGTCTCAATCTCTATAAACTCCTCTTATTGTATCCAAATATTGATCCAACTCACAAAACTTTATTTTAAATTCTAGAAGAGATCCCAACATTTCCAGGTTGTCAGGTTTAATTTTGGGGTAAATGTGTATAAAAATGATGCACAAGGCAGCTTGAATATTTAAATGTGATGGAATAGTGCAGGCGTACAAAACTGCTGTGTATTTCATTCAGTGTTTGACATTATATAGCTTCAATGAAGATATATATAATATATATAATGTTATTACAAATAATCACAACAGAGACATCCTGTAGTGCTGATAATCATGCTTTATTAAATCAATAATGGAGAAAAACTCAAGGAGGCTGCAAAAATAATCAACGCTACAACTCTAACTTCAATCAAATCAAAGTGCGGGGCGACACGCGAGACCACGCCTCGTTCCATCCTTGTCAAATGCAGCGGTGGTTGTCTTTCCGGCTGCGGTACATCTGCTTGGCGGTGCCCAGCTTGACTGACAGGTGTACTTCTAAAAACTAACACACAAACACACTGCAGACCTCCAAGAGACAGCTCTGCCTCTGCAAACAAGCACAGGAAGGACTCGTGATTGGCCAGGTTGATGGTACTATTGAAAAGAGCCCGAGCAAGTGGTCGTTTGCCAGAAGCAGAGCACAAAACAAAAAAGAAACACTTGTGCTCAGGAAGTGCAGGCCGCTCGCACTGTGAGCATGTCATTGAAATGGCGGTATGACATAATCAGTCAGAGAGCGAGGTCCAGTCGTCCTGCTTACATGAGGGTAAATGCAAACAGCACTCAGGATCTCACGCTCTTATTACAATGCAACAGCACCACTCTCTCTCTCCAGCAGTGCATTCATAGTTTTGTCTGATTGACTTAACGTCAACAGGGAGCCTCTCTACCTGTTGAGGCAATCTTAAGACTTCAACTTATTGTTGAGGCACAGAGTTTAGTTTCTCGGTTTGACAGGGTATTCGTTCCAAGCGAAACTTTCTCCTGTTAAACCACATTTAGTTTCATTTTGTTTCAGTTAATATTGTCATAAATAACAATGCATACATTTCCCATAACCGTTAAATTCGGCTATATACATTATGTACATGTCACAGAAAAATGGATCAAAAATCCTAAGTCATAGTTATCCAATATGGCACATTTTATAACAACTTTAGACTTTAGTCTAGTTTGGCATAAATTAATGTCAAGATTGGTACAAAAATAGTTCATATTTACAAGAACAGAAATCCAGATCTTTATCAAGTAGATTATTTTGCTCAATTAATAAATGAAAAGGCATGGAAGTAGGGAAAAGGGGAAGATTGGAAGATAAGATTTTTGTTTTTACACTGATCGAATGCTAATGTGAACAGTTGCTGTGTCGGATCCAAGCTCGTTGGACAGTTTGAGAGTGTAGGTTCCAGCATCTTCCACCTTCACCCCGGTGATGATGAGGGTGGTTAGGTCCTCTGTGGTCTCGATGTGGAAGCGGCCGCCAGCAGTCACCTCGATGGTTTTGCCGCCGCGGGACCACTCAATGTGTTTGGCGTCGCCAGAGAAGGCACAGGCCACTGTCAGGACTTTGCCTGGCTCGATGCTGATGTCCTCCGGCAAGGCCTCAATCCTGGGAGCAGAACCTGGAAGTTGGAAAGAGGCACAGTACATGTACATCAGTGCACCCAAAAATGTGTTCATTCACTACACAATAATAGAAAGAGTGGAAGGGAAATTTTCTTTTTAATCTGTAAACTTTAAATTAAGGTAAAAAAGAAGATTTTATAGAGATGAGGAATATTCTCTTGGCCACTATAAAACAAATCTGTCTTACCAATCGCTCTGAAGGAGGATCCTTCCATGTGGGAAGCCATCTCCGTGAGGCTGCTGGAGCTCATAGCATACGACTCAGAAGCCATGGACGACATGCTGGACATGGACATGGTCTCACACTTCATCTCAGCTGCCATGCTGCTGAAGGAGCTGGACTCCATCATGGATGACATCATTGCCTGATGGGCGGAGGCGGAGGAGAAGGAGGACGATTCTTCCATCGTGTGCATTTCTTTCTTCATCATCATGGATGAGCTCATGGATGATGACGACTCCTTGTGACTCATCATCATCGATCCTGTTGAGGCTAGAGATGGAAACAGAGGATATGTAAATGTTCAGGGTGACTTTTAAGTAAGGATATCAGAATTTTTTATATAAATATAATAAAATTAACGTAATTGCAGTAAACCAGCTTGGAAGGAATACTTAAGGCAGTTTCTCACCTTTAAGCGCCAGTTGCTGCTCACGGTAGGCGGTGATCTTCATGCGTATGGACTGGAACACTTGTCCAGTGAATGAGAAGGAGGATTTTGAGACTCCTCCCTCTGATGTCATCTCACAGGTATACTCTCCCTGGTCACTGTCTGTCAGGTCATGGATTACGAGGCTGCAGGAGCCCTCAGAGTAATGCATCTCAAAGCGGCTGCTCTGTGAAAGCCTCCTCCCATTGACATACCACACCACCTCCTTGACACTGCTCTCACAGATACAGGACATCCTCACCGAGCCTTCGTAAGCTTCAGCTGTTAGCTGACTCAGAATCTTGGGAGGTTTTGGGATTGGGGATTTGACAGTGGGTGGAGACACAACCCTCTTGGGGGACATGATGGGAGGAGGGGACTTCATCCTAGGAGGTGATTTGATTCCCTCAGGCTCAGGGGATTTCAAACCCCTTGGTGACTTGATGCCAGATGGTTCTGGAGACTTGATGCCTTTTGGTGTTTTGATACCAGCAGGTTCTGGGGACTTCAAACCTCTTGGTGTTTTGATTCCTGCAGGTTCTGGAGATTTGACACCCCGCGGTGATTTTACTCCCTCAGGTTCAGGTGATCTCACCCTCTCTGGGGACTTGATTGGTGGTGGTGACTTGAGTCTGGGCTCAGGGGATTTTATACCCCTGGGTGACTTGACTCCCTCAGGTTCAGGAGATTTGATTCTAGGAGTTGGTGATTTTATGCTCAGTGCTGGAGAGGGTGCAGATGGCTCAGGAGACTTGACGCTCCTGGGGGATTTGATTCCCTCTGGTTCAGGAGACTTCACACCTGGTGTGGGAGACTTCACACTTGGTGTGGGTGACTTCACACTTGGTGTGGGTGACTTCACACTCGGCGTTGGTGACTTTATACTTGGAGCAGGAGAAGTTACACTTGGTTCAGGGGACTTCACACTTGGAGTTGGTGATTTAATTGAAGGCTCAGGGGACTTGATGCTGGGTTCTGGTGACTTTGCACTGGGGACTGGGGAGGTCACAGAGGGAGCCGGTGATGTCACTGAAGGTTCTGGTGACTTTACACTGGGAGTGGGTGATTTTACAGATGGCTCAGGGGACGTGATGGCCTTGACCTCCTCTTTGGGAGCTGGTCTGTGGATGGTCAAAGTGAAGTGGGCCTCCTGTCTGCCTGATGAGTTCTCTACCACCACCATGTAATTGCCCTCATCAGAGGCTGTCACAGAGATCTCCAGGCTCGACTTGTACTGAGTGGTTGTGACTTGGATACGGTGAGAGGTTACAATGGTTCTGCTCTCGTGCATCCATGTTACAGTGGGCGCAGGCTCCCCATCAATATCACAGGAGAATCTGGCTGTCTCTCCCTCTGCAACGGTCAAAGACTGGGGTTTGGTGAGGATTCTGGCAGCAAGAGAAGGCTTCACTTTGTGGACAGAAACCTCCTCAGTAACAGCAGCAGAAGACAATGCCAGTTTAGCTCCAGATGTGGTGTGCTTGCCAGTCAGAGCAAACTTGTCGGAAGAGTAGGAGGAACCAGATGACAGGTATTCAGCTGAGGCATACTTGACAGATGATTCATACCTCTCAGCGGAGGAGTACCTCTCTGAGGAGGCGGCATATCTTTCACGTGTGACAACCTCATGTGTCTCGGTTAGCTTTGACTTGCTCTCCTCTACTTCAAAGTGGGTCTGGGAAGCATAGCCAGCTTTGAAGTGGGCAGTGTGATAGTGGTCAATGCGAGTGACTTCAGGGACATATGCTTTGGGAGCGTCCTCATCCCTACGGCGAGAGGAGAAGGTAGTATATCCACCACCTGACACCTCCAGGGTAGCATAGTCAGAAGCCTCTCCCTTGGAGTTGGAGCATACACAGCGGTATGTACCACTGTCCTCTTCCTGGCATTCCAGAATAGTGATGGACAGGACACCACTCATGTTGGTAAAGACATATTTCTCACTGCTTTCAGAGATTGCATTTCCATTGTGGAGCCATCTCACCTCAGCCTCTGGCTTGGCTTGGATGTTCAGGGTAAATTTGGTGTCTTGGCCAATCGGTATGCGGTGCGAGCGCATCCTGACGGTCACACGAGGTGCATGATCCAGGCTGAAAGGTGTCTGACTAACCACCTGATATTTCCTCTCAGTCTTCAGAGCAGCCTTTCTGGCCTCGTAACGGGACATGATGTCAAATCGGGCAGATCGCTCAAACCTGGACGAGGAGCGGGATGACCTCTCAACTGACCTAATGGGACTGGGAGAGCGGGGGCGGGTCCTCTCTGGGGTGGGGGACCTCCTCTCCACAATCATGCCCTCTACTTCCACAGGAGGCCTGGCACGTGGTGGTCGGATCAGCTCTGACACTGGACGCATCAGCTCGATGTATGTGGGAGACAGTGACCTTCTCCTCCTCATAAACTGAGAAATGGTACGTTTCTTCTTTGTCTCAGTAACCTCAACAGCCTCATGCCTGACTTCGTGCCTCCTCTCTTCATGTTCTGCGGCACGCCGTTCAATGCGGATGGGGCTGCCAGCAGGGGAGGCAGAAAAGCCAAGCTCCAGTTCATCCTCCAGCATCATTTTCTCTTCCTCTGATCTCCTCATGGAAAGGTGGTCATCCACAGGCATCAGCAGCTCTTCATCACTCAGATCTCCCAGAGATCTTCTCCTGGATCTGAAGGAGACCTCAGATTCGGGT
This sequence comes from Thunnus albacares, assembly GCF_914725855.1. Lineage (NCBI taxonomy): Eukaryota > Metazoa > Chordata > Actinopteri > Scombriformes > Scombridae > Thunnus > Thunnus albacares. The sequence goes on along the minus strand of NC_058116.1, from coordinate 32,114,485 downwards.
GAAGGTGAGCGGCGGGCGGGCCTGACAGTCTCCAGGTCATCAAGAGTGAGTTTTGGAATACGCCATCTTGGTCTGTACTGGTCAGTGATTCTAGGGAGGGGCATGACGTAGAACTGCTCCCACCTGGACAGGCGTATGCGTCTCTGTCTCTTCTGCACAATCCTCTCCATCCTCTCTGGAATCTCATACTGGTCTCTCAGCTTCCTGTACCACTTCATGTCAGAGAGAGGCACAAACTGTTTAATAGCTTTGTCCTCATCCAGATCTCTGGGATCGTGAACCACAGGCTCTGGGATCTCATAGGGCATGAAGATCCTTCTCTCTTCCTCCAGCTTCTTGGTCTCAGACTTCTCCACTGTGATGTCGAACTCACCCTCGACATTCTTGGTGCTCACAGCAGGTTTGTACATCTCTGCCGCGAATTTCAATGCCTCTTGGGCCGTCGGGTTGAGAGGTACGGCATCCTCTCTGGCAACAATTTGCTGAGCCATCTTGTTAGTCTTTTCAATTTGTTTCTGGATGTGTCTGTATTTCTCCTCCTCACTCTTGTACTCTCTCCTTGTGTAAGTAAGGCGGCCCACCTTCAGTGTAGCCTGGCAGCTTGTAGAGCCAGCAGAGTTGGTTGCAGTCACTTTGTACACACCAGAGTCCTCAAGCAGAGTCTCTCTGATGTGCAGGACATGGTAGTCAATGTCCTCTTCTATGACTGCAACCTTGGGACCAAACTGAAGTGGATGGCCATCCTTCTCCCATTTCAGAGTAGGAGTCGGGATTCCTGAAACTCTGAGCTCGAAGCGGACGCTGTGTCCCTCAACACACTCAACATTAGCCAGCAGACGTTTGAACATGGGCCTCATAGTTTCCTCCATTACAGGATGAGGTGTCACCGTGAGACGGGCCTTGCAGCTGTCTTCTCCAAACTTGTTGTGGGCCATGACGGTGTATTCGGCATCATCACTCATGTCTAAGTTGTGAATCATAAGTTGGTACAGACCCTTGTCACTGGTGAATGTGTACTTGCTGTCATCATCACCTGGCTTGATTCTCTCTCCATTCTTCAGCCATGTTACATGAGGCTCAGGGTGTACAGTAATAGTGACACCGAAGCGCACATCTTCGCCAATGTAGGCAGCACGATTGTACAGCGGCAAAGTGAACTCTGGTGGCCTCTGAAGGATTTTAGTCCTGTCAACCTTTCTCCTCAGTTTCTTGATGGAACGGCTGATGTAGTACTCCCTGATGCTCCTCACAGTCTCAACAAAGAGCTCTCCATAAGCACTGTCCTCTCCATCATCACTCACAACCTTGCATCTGTACACACCATTATCACAATCTTCAATGTCCTTCACATAGATGCTGGCAAAACCATTGCTGTAAGTAATCTCATACTTGGGGCTTGGGTGTAGCTGACGGTTACCAAAGTACCATGACACCTGTGTACTCTTGTCATAGTTGGTGATGCTACAAGTGAATCTGACATGGCCACCTTCCTCGCCTGAGCTATGCATGACTGGACCAGCACGCAGGCCATGGTACTCAGTTCCAATCTTCACTTTACCCACGGCCAATCCTCTGTGATTCTTGAAGGCGCCGCCATAGGCCACACGAGCCGCTGATACAATAGTTTCTGTCCTCTTTACCAGAGTCTGGTAGTATCTCCTGTGTCTCAGTGTCCTAATGATCTTGTTGCTGATATGCTCCATCTTCATCTTGAGCCATGGGTGTTCCAGAGCCTCATGGGCTGTCATGCGGAGCCTCCTGTCCTTGATTAGAAGTCTGTCCACAAAGTCCATAGCCTCCAGGCTTATGTCATTAAATGCTTCACTGTCAAAGACGTACTCACAGTTGGAGATGTTCTCAATCATCTTTGTAGTGGACTCTGCAGCAAATGGATTGAGGCCACTGAGCAGGACATAGGCCATCACACCAACAGACCACATATCAGTGGCTGTTGTGACCAAGTCATGGCGGTGAATCTCAGGGGCACAGTACTCCGGAGCTGAGAACATCAGTCTGATGTTTTCTCCTGGCACCAGCAGCCTGGCCTGGCCCATCTCAATAATCTTTATGATGGTGCTTCTCCGTGTGGTGTAGACAATGTTGTCAGGGCGGATATCAAAGTGGCCAAAGTTGTGGCTATGCAAGAACTTGAGGGAAGAGCACACTTGTCTTAGGTAGCGTACAATCTCCTGCTCTGTGAGCTCAAAGTTGCTAGTGCCCAGGCGCTCAAAGATGTCTACTCCAGAGATGAACTCAAAGATCAGGATAATCTCCTCCATACTTTCAAAGTATTCATGCAGGTAGATGATATTCTTGTGCCTTGCTACGTTGAGAGCCTCAATTTCCCTGAGAACCAACTCACGGTCAGTTCCTTTGACCTTGATAAATTTGGCCATGAAGGTCTTCTTGGTGGCAATCTCCACACAGCGGTGGACTACTCCAAACTGGCACCGAGCAAGCTCCTCAGAGATAGTGTATTTGGAGGACAGTTCCTTAACCTTGTAGAATAGAGCCTCCTCCTTGGTGATCTCTCTAGCTTCATCCACTTCTTCGTCATAGTTTCTGATCACAGACTTATCCTCCTTTGTGGTGATGGGCTCAGTTGGCTCAGAAGGAGGGCTCAGGCCAAACTGGTTCTCAGCGATGACTCGGAACTGGTACTTGGTCTTTCCATATACGTTGATGATGGTAAAGCTACAGTCAGTTGTCTGGCCAGCACGGATCCACCTGTCCGCACTGGTGGGACACTTCTCCACAATGTAGCCAATGATGTTGCTTCCACCATCGTTGGCAGGGGGCTCCCAGGTCAGAGTGATGGAGTCTCGGGCAATGTCACTGACCTTGAGTCCCTTTGGAGCTTCAGGAATGTCAGCCACGTCCACCTCAATGGTTTGTTTGTCCATTCCGAACCTGTTCTTGGCAGTGATAATGTAGTAGCCAGTATCTTTACTCTGCACTCCCCTCTGGAATACCAAGGAGGTGAAAGACCGGGTGGTGATGACCTGGTGATGAGGAGAGTTGGAGAGGATCTCCTGACCCTTCTGCCAGGTGACTGTTGGTTCAGGCTTGCCAGTGATGGGGATCTTGATGGTGACGTGATCACCACGGACAGCGTGGACTGCTCCCATTCCCTGGAGCTCCTTGGGCAAGTGAATCTTAGCAGGAACTGGAATTTAAAAAATGACATAAAAACATTAGCTCAATATTGATTAATATTCCTATTAATCAATACTACACCAACAGAAGGTATCATTCAATGGATTCTAGGAAACATGAGGATAAGTCTTTTGCAATGCCAAAGTTTACCTTCCACTTCAAGGTTGGCAGTTGAGGAGATAGATCCTTCAGAGTTGGTCGCTCTGAATTGGTAGACTGTGGCATCGCTCTCATCAGCAGCAATGATGATCAGTTGGTAGTAGCCTCCCTTGAACTCCTGGGCTTTGATCTTGGTTCCATCTGCCAAGATCTCCTTTCCACTGCGGTACCATTTCACCACAGGCCTGGGATATCCCACCACCTTGACATGGGAAAAATAACCGAATTAAATCATTTAGATTTGTAACTGAAACAATGATTCCCTGAAAAACAAAGACTTGTGCATAAACACAGGTATATTTTTGGAGGAAAACACCGAAGTGTAGATAAAATACCTTAGTGACGAAGGTGGCATTAGCATGGTATTTGACAGTCATGTCCCTGATCTCCTCCCTGAACACAGGCGCACGAGGCAACTGGTCGGACTTAGGGATGATAGGCTCAGAGATCTCACTCCAGTCGCTCTCACCACCCATGTTCTCACACTTGACGCGGAACTCATACTCGAAGCCCTCAATCAAGCCTGTGACCTCGTATTTGGTCTCCGCAATCTTCTTAGAGGTCACTGACATCCACTTGTTCTGCTTCTTCTCACGTTTTTCCAAGTAGTAGTTGGTGATTTTAGCTCCACCATCATTGCTTGGAGGCTTCCAGCAGACAAGGCAGGAGTCTTTGGTAGAGCTGGCAATGAGGGGCTGCTGTGGGATGCCAGGTTTTTCTGAGAAACAGACAGAGAATGTTATTGTAATGGTCTCCTTGTTTGCAATGTAGTTATGTAAGCCAAAAGTGACAAACTAAATCTGAGTGGACCTACCGAATGGACTCTTGATGATGACCACGGAGGGGATCTCCAGAGGCTCACTGACTCCGTACTGGTTCTGAGCAGAGACTCTGAAGTAGTAGCCAGCGCTCTCGATCAGGTTGAGGACACGGCAGGTGTTTCCAGAGACAGAGGAGGACACCAGGTGCCACACCTCACCCTCTTTGGCCATACGTTTCTCCACAATGTAGTTGGTGACCATGGAGCCGCCGTCGTCCTTGGGAGCCTTCCAGCTGATGACAACTGAGCTCTTCAGCAGGGCATCAACAACCACAGGGCCCTCAGGGATGCATGGCTTATCTGGATAAACCAAAAAAAGGAATACATAAAATTCTAGGATCCAGGAAGAAATATCTGTTGTTTCTAAACTAACAGATGAAAATGTATGTGTATTACTATTCATTGAAAGAGCATTTGGAAATTAACATTGCATCTTTACATATGACATCTACATTGCAAACTGCAAACTGAAGTGTTTATTTTCATTTCAATTTTAAAGTATGGCTGTCATCACTTAAGAAATACATTTGACATTTTAACTTTCTTGAGTTTTGTACTATTTCCTCTCAGTAGTATGACATTACCTTGGATTTCAACCCGCAACACAGTGTCGACAGTTCCAAATGTGTTGCTCAGCTGCACCTTGTAGCGGCCAGCGTTGGTCTGCCTTTGGACATTCCTCACCACCAGATGAGTGTAGCTTTCTGTGTTTTCAATTACCACATTCTCAGATGCGTTCAAAGGCTTCTTGCCATAGAACCACATGATCTGAGGGATGGGGCGGCCAATGTAGACGACATGAAGGCGGAGGCTGGTGCCAGCACCCGCAAAGTACTTCTCCTTCAGTGGGAAGCCAGGGTGGAACTGGGGTGCTGCCTGTAGGCGCAGTTTGCCACTAGTCTCAATCTCTCCAGCCTCATTGATGGCCCTACAGGTATACAGGCCCTCATCTTCCTGCTCGTCTGTCAGGATGCTGAGGGAGTGGTTGCGGCCATCTGAGCTCATCTTGTACTTGCGGCTCTGGATCAGCTCCTTGCCATAGCGGTACCACTTGATCTCTGGCAGAGGTCTGCCGATGATGCCGCACGTCAGAGTGCCGGACTCGCCAAGCTTGGTGGTTACGTCCTGAATCTCTTCCTTCAAAGCTGGGGCCTCACCAACTGCAGAAACATCAGCAAAGTTTGATTTAATTCACAGCTTAAATCACATTTTTGGGGTGCTGTCTATGACATTGATTTTTTTATAAAATTCTTTACAGGTTGATACTGCTCCTTCAAGTACACTGAAGTATACTAATATGCAAAACCAAAAGAAAAACACTTACTCACTAAATAAAATTAACATTTGGTATAGTGTTTAGTTTGTTACAATCCAGGTCACAGTCAAATTGGCAGGGAGTTATTTTACTGCTATGAGCAAATTCACTGAACACACTTTGATTCAGCTGAATTAAATTTGCTGCAAAACATCATTGTTAGTGTGACCAGGTCACTCTGCAACAGCTCACCACTCAGTTTGGTCTTGATGCCCATGGGCGTGCGTCGAGGTCTGCTGAGTCCTGTTTCATTCTCAGCAAAGATTCTGAACTCATACTCTGTGGCTTCCATGAGGCCACCCATGGTGAACTGACGATCCTTGGAGCGCTCCTTGTTGCATTTCTTCCAAGTACTTTCTCCAGCCTGCCTGAACTCAATCCAGTACCCCAGGATCTCCTTGCCGCCATCTTGCTCAGGCCGGAGCCAGTGGATGGTAATACAGTCTTTGGTGACAGAAATGATGTCAATCTCTCCTGGTTGGCTAGGTTTGTCTGGGATGAGAGAGACGAGAGGAGATTGATACTTGTGGAGAAATGATCAAAATACAACCAGATCTTCAGTTCTACAACCCATCAAAGTTACTTCAGCTTAGTTTTATCTTGTCTTAAATTTCTGGTGCCTCATCGACTATTTTTCTACTTAGTATTATCAATATATTCTGGCCGTCATGTAATATTAACTCACCAAATGGATCTTTGCAGACCACAGATTCTGAAGCGGGACCAGGCTCGCTCTGTCCAATGTCATTCTGAGCCACGACTCTGAACACGTACTCTGCATCGGGGATGAGGCCGGTGAGATTGTACATGGTGGTGGTGATGTGGGTCTTGTTGTGGCGGACCCACTTTTCTGTTGACATCTCCCTCCTCTCCACGTAGTATCCTGTGATGCGTGAGCCTCCGTCATCCCGGGGCCGGGCCCAGGAAAGAGACACAGAGGACTTGGACACGTCCATGATCTCTGGTGGGTTGCTGGGAGGTTCTGGTGGGCCTGTAGGTCAAGTACATTGTTTTTTTGAAACACTCATTGACAGAATTAGGGATGTGCATTGTGTTCAATTTGTAAATCTAATAAGAACATTGCTATGTTTCCGCTAAATAAATTACTCTGGCAGATATGTACAGGATGCGTCTGTTAACAAACATCAGTTGTATTTGGACATTGCAACATTGTGAACATCATGGGCAACATCAATACTTACATAGTGGTGTCTTTGGTGTGACAGACTCTTCAGACTTAAGAGATCTGCTGATGCCGAACTGGTTCTCAGCAAAGACCCTGAAATGGTACTGCACATTCTCCTTCAGGCCCTTCACCACCAGGGAATTCTCTGTGACCCGGGCATTCACTGTGTACCAGGCAGCCTTCGGGACTTCCCGCCTCTCTATGATGTATCCCTGGATGTCGGCGCCACCATCATCTGATGGGGGTCTCCAGCTGACCCGGACTGATCTAGCCTGAATGTCATCAAACTCCAGAGGGCCTTCTGGGGCATCGGGACGACCGATCACCTTCACCTAGAGTGAAGCGGCACACAGGAGGTCAGAAATAATATCCACATTTATTCATCAAATGTAAGTTAATTGATACTAACGTACATTTTTATCTGACTGAGGTTATGTGTCAACAAAAACTGTCAGGAGCCGCTCACCTTGATGTAGACGGCCTTCCTGCCACATTTGTTCTCCAGCACCAGGTCGTAGGTACCAGTGTCATCTTTGTGTGCCTCTTTGATGACCAGCTCAGTGATGTCATCATGGGTGGCGATCATGGCCCGGTGGGAGATGTCATGGCCATCCTTGGTCCACTTACATGTAGGAATGGGTTTACCCTTGATTGGCACAGACAGGCAGATGACTCCACCTTGCCGCACCACGTAGCCATCTTCGTACTTAGGATCAAGCTCGTAATCAGGATAATCTGATGAGGAGACGGTATGGATTTGGTTTAGTTAGATTATCCCATATTATCACAAACTGATTGGATTTAGATTCAATAAGTAAAAGTATGATGTGTATGTCACTGTATGTAAAAAATTGAAATGTGTTCTCCTACCGAGCATCTCCTGGACTTTAACCACTCCAGGAATCTCAGCTGGCTCTCCAGCACCGCCAGCATTGCAAGCGATGACTCTGAACTTGTACTCAGCGCCCTGGGGCATGTGTGTGAGGGTGTACTCGCACATCTTGGTGGGTGTAGTATTACACAGGGTCCACTCCACTTGATCCACCTTCTGCATCTCGATCAGGTAACCAGTGATGATCGAGCCACCTTCCTCCTCAGGAGGCAGCCAGGCCAGAGACACCGAAGTCCTGGTGCTGTCTGTGACTTTGGGTTGAACTGGAGGACCTGGAGGCTCTGTTCAACAACACAGAGAGGCATCTTGTGAATATACTGACCCAGACTGGTAATATTAGTGTATAAAATACATTAAAAAAACAAATATATATATATATATATATATACACACATATATACAGATATGTTTTATTTGTACTCCTATACTAACATTTCAAAAATAAAAAAATATTTATTTGAATATAGGTTGTGTTTTGCGTCACATACCGATGGGATCCATGGCGACAGTGATGGCAGAGCTCTCACTAGGTTTGCCGTCTCCCCTGGAGTTGATGGCAGTGATGCGGTATTCATACTCCAGGCCCTCAATCAGGCCAGAGGAGCGGTACCTGGTCATGGTGACGGGGTTCTTGTTGATCTTCAGCCACCTGTCAGAACGAGCCTCCTTACGCTCGATGATGTAGCCGGAAATAGTGGAGCCACCGTTGTCCTCGGGTGGCTGCCAGGTCAGGGTCATGCCTTCGTGGGTGACGTCAATCACCTCTGGCCTGCTTGGAGGTCCAGGGATGGCTACACGGGGAAACCACAGATCAAATAATATATTAATCACAGACAATGTACAGGAGTACAAAATTACCAGACAAGATAGCAGAATATTAGTATTGTCTCCATAAATTAATACAAGGGATAGTGTTTTTGGATTGTTGGAGATACACAATAAATATAAATCTTTTTCTCTAAAGACCACCTCTATTTCTGTTTCATGACAGTTCAGCGTTGATTACGGTTTATGATACAGATGCAGAAGAAGGGATAAGGGAAAAAGAGAATGTACATTACATCAAGGATCATATCTCTTTTTTGTAATTACAAATACGAGGCTAAAAATAGCTAACTTTTCAAAGCAAGGATTCAAAGTGTAAGTTAATGTTAATTTCGTTAAGGAAAACTATGACTAAATATGTTCATTGACCTTTTTTTTGACGACTAAACCGAGATGATGATGAGAATGGGATGAGATGAATCAATGGTTGATTGGACTAGGTGGTTCCAAGGATTTAAAGATAGTTATGTGGTTGCTAAGGTAGGTGCTAGGCTGTAAGCATGTTTGGGGTGGCTGCAAAAGTGTTCCTAGATGGTTGCTATAGTATTCAAGGTGGTTACTAGGGTGTTAATAGGTGGTTGCTAGTATGTTTTTGGGAACAGGAAGAAAACGCTAAGACAAGATGGTTTAATAAGAAAAAAACTCACTCTTGGCACTCTTGCACTCCACCACCTCGGACTGCAGGAAGCCACCGACACCAAAGCGGTTCATGGCAGCAACGCGGAACACATACTCGGTTCCCTCTGTGAGTCTGGTGAACTTGAAGCAGGGCCGTGTCACTGACTCTGAGATGATGGTCCAGCCGGGGTGGTGGGCATCGCGCTGTTCCACCACATAACCGCCGATGTTGGCACCTCCATCCTTCTCTGGAGGTTCCCAGCTGGTTGTCACAGACACGCCGTCAACCTCGTCGATCCTCATTGGACCGACTGGGATACCTGGTTTGTCTGGATGAACAAAAGCAGGCAGTTGGAATCTCTAAATCTTTTTGCATAAATCTGCAATCAGCTACATCTGTGCATCAATGCAAACAAATTGTATAAAATGTTCATAGAAGTCATTGTTTTTGATGGAAAATGTTTTTCTCTGGATCTTATAAAGTACAATTGCCAGTCTAATTAACAACACCTGTACATAATTATCATGTGTAGAAAGTCTCCTTACCGAGAATGATGACTTTGATGACCTCGGTTGCTGTGCCAATTGCGTTCTTCACCTCCAGCGTGTAGTCTCCTGTGTCATTGATGGTGGTCTCACGGATAACAAGATGGGTGTATTTGCCATTGCTGTCAATCTTGATGCGGTCCAAGCTGTCTTTCAGCTTGACGCCACCAAAGAACCAAGAGCAGACAGGCTGTGGTCGAGCCTTGATGGGGATGTTGAGGTCGATGGGTTTGCCACGGTGCACATGGATGATCTTCTGAGGGATGCTGGTAATGTCGATCTTGGGCATCACTGGCATAAACAGGAAAAAGGTGATGTTGAGATGTCAAGTGAACAATTGTGAAATCATTATATATCTGTGTATGAGTCTTTTAATGCTGTCTTACCTGTGATCTCCTGAATGGTGACAGGAGTGACGGTGTCCATGGGCTCACTGGCTCCCCTGCTGTTGGTGGCTCGGATCCTGAACAGGTACTGGTCTTTCTCTGCCAAGGACTCGATAGTGTGCTGGGAAACAGAGGCCTTGACAGTGGCCACGGTGCTCCACCTGTCTGTACCCACCTTGCAGGCCTCTATGACATAGCCATTAAGCCTACTGCCGCCATCGTACAATGGTTTTTCCCAGTGCAGTGTGACTGAGGACTTGGTGACATCAACGATCCGAAGGTTCATTGGCACTGATGGCACCTCGCACACCAGCACGGCCTCAGATGTCTCACAGGGCTCGCCAACACCGTAAATGTTCTCTGGCAGGACTCTGAAGAAGTAGTGCATGCCCTCCTCCAGACCAGTGATCCTGAACAGAGTCTTCCTGCACTCAGTTGTGACAGTTTTGTATGACTTCATGTTGGCTTCACGCTTCTCTACGATGTAGTTGCTGACATGAGCACCACCATCAACACTTGGGACATCCCAGGTGATGACAACAGACTCCTTGGTGTAGTCTTTCACCTTCACAGAACCTGGAGGACCAGGAGTGTCTGTAGGAGATGAATGGAGGAAGAGAAGAAATTATTTTGTTTGCAAGTTTCTGAAAAAAAAGTTACCAGAACTGCAAAACTGGTGTGTCTGGACAAGGAAAAGCAGAAATAAAACAATAATTCAGCTTAGCATACTTGGTATCTGTGGAAACTTTGGACGACCTACCGTAGACTTTAACCAGGATGGTGGCAGTCTTCTTGCCTGACGGGTTCTCTGCCTCCACAACGTATTTTCCAGAATCGTAGCGGTCAACCTTCTCAACCATCAGCAAGGTGTAGCTGTCGGTGGTCTCAATATAGCCACGGCTCTGCAGCTCCACACCTTTCTTCCTCCAGGTCACCACAGGTAGTGGCCGGCCGGTGACAGACACGAACAGCCGCAGGGTTCCTCCAGCACGCAGACACACAGTCTTCTTTAGGTCATCAGCCAGTTCCAGGTCAGGAATTTCTGAGAGGGCATGGCAAAGTGAAAGAGTCAAATGCAGTATGTTCACCATTTACTTCCCATCTTAATCTAAATCTTAAAATGAATTGTAACCTCAACATTTCACATCTCTGTAAAAAAAAACCATCTGAAACTAAAAAAGTATAGGCTTTTAAGTGATACATTGTACAATCAGCATGTAGTAAATTGATTTAAGTATCAACAATAATGTTTTTGTCAAGTCCTGGAGTACAAAAACTTGCAGTAGGCATGTGCCAAATAAAAATATAGTAAAAGTGTTATCTCAATCTTAAATCATAAAATAGTATTACTGTAAGACTACTTTAAAGACTAAAACCATTTTTCTTAAAACATTTGTTTTTGAAAATGATAGGAAATCATGTAAAATTGTAAAATGTACTTAAAACATCTGATCATAGACAAAATTACATGAACTTAGTATAATAGGTTAACTGACTCATTTACAGTGTTTAGTGGTGCTGGTATTGATATGAAACTGTCCCTGATAATTAAACTATTCAACAAAATAAATGTACAGTTTCATCTGTAGTTTATTTTCATGCCTCCGCTGACTAAGTACTGCTTTTTCCACTTTCTGCCATGAGAAATGTATTTCCCTGCATGCTGCTGTGCCCAGTCCACACTGTATAGTGTAAGAAGAGCTCCCCCTTGTGTATGTTTGTGGTTATTGTGATAATGACAGCACTAAAACACTCTAAAATGGATTATGGCAATTACTGTACATAGATACTTCCCCTGGATGAAAACCTCCTGACATTTTATCCCTCAAAGTCAACTCACCAATTCTCTCCAGCGGCTCGAATTCAGCGCTTGGTTCACTGAACTCTCCAGTCCCATTATTGTTGATAGCGGCCACCCTGAATCGGTACTTCTTATTGGCTGTCAGGCCAGCGGCCACATACTCGTTGGTCTTGAGAGCCTTGGAGGTGGCTCGGTACCACTGCTCGGTGCCCTCCTCCAGGATATCCACAACGTAGCCAGTGACATCTGAGCCGCCATCATACATAGGCCTGGTCCAGGTCATGCTGATGCTGTGCTTAGTGGTGTCTGTGATGTGAGGTATCGATGGAGGAGCTGGGGTGTCTGGGAGGAAAAGAAGGAAAGATATAATATGTTTTGATATATTGTGTAGCTGCTTGTTCAATGTCATTCAAATAAATTGATCATTTTGCCAAGATGAAGCCTGATATATTTGGAAACTTAGGGATCTCCACTACAGTTTAAAATAAAATGCTTTGGGTTTGAACAAAGCCTGACCCTTAAAACCTTATATCTACCTCATTGCATATTTTCAAAATATAAGCCTGAAAACGGTTAAATATCTTACATGTGGGGTCTTTGCAGACGATGTATGGTGAGGCGTCGCTCGGCTGGCTGTCTCCAGCTCTATTGACAGCCGTCACTCTGAACTGGTATTCACTTCCCTCCAGCAGACCTGTGATCTTCAGACGGGTGTCATAGATGGTATAGGTCCTATTCACCCGGGTCCACCTGTTACAGAGACGGAGAGAAAGGGATACAGTGAAACAGAGAAAATAAGCATCATTACTTCAGAAAGTGAAAACAAAAATTTCTCCATTTGGTCATTCAGAAGTCGTTCCAACCTGGTGCTGCTCTTCTCTCGTTTGTCTACGATGTAGTTTTGGATTTCACTGCCTCCGTCGCTCTCGGGCTTCAGCCACTCAATGATGACGTGTTCCTTACCCACTGCTGTGGCCTCTGGTGTGCCCGGCTGGGATGGGAATGCTGAGAGAGAGAGCCATGCCAGGTCAGAGTCACAGAAACAAAACTACATCTTGTTTAACCTTACCCAATACAAGACCTAATCCAGAATATATAATTGTACAAGGGAAGAAGAAATTATTCACATTGTTGTATTAGAGTACAATTCAAAAAATCTAACTTTTGAAATTAACATTAAAATTTGAGAAAATAGTCTGAAAACACACACATTTATTTAGCTACTTATTTTTGAAATGTAAGTACATAAATCCAAAATTTGGAAAAATGTCAAGATGAACAAATAGAAGATGTAGAGTCACCTGCCACATGTCATCTGCATGCCAAGATTAGGAAAGTTTTGTAGTTTTATCTACATATTTCCACTATGCTGAATTAATATCTCCTGGGCTTTTCCTACACTCACTACACAAATTGTAAAGCCATACAAAAACATTTTTAAATGACAGACAGTTGCAATAGTGCCACCATGATGAAAAGTAATAATCAAAGGAGGCTGCAACTTACTGTAGGCATTTCTGGCAATGACAGGGTCAGACTCCAGAGGAACTCCGGGTCCAAACTTGTTGACTCCTCGGACTCTGAAGATGTACTCGTTGTTCTTGATCAGCCTGGTGCTGACACATGACAGCGTCTTGCACTCGGTCTCCATGATGACCCAGTTGAGGCGGCTGGTCTCACGGCGCTCCACAATGTAGTGGGAGACGATGTCTCCACCGTCCTCCAGAGGGATCTTCCAGGACACCGTACACTTCTCCTCCGTCACTCTGCTGATCATGATCTTATCAGCCGGTGCCCCGGGAGTGTCTGAGAGACAGAAACCAATATTTAGATCAGTGTTCAGACACTCAGCTGACACACTGCTAAGTAACTTACAAATATTTTATCATTCTGTTAATGCTTGTTTTTCTGTTAAGACAATCAACTAAGAGATATATGATAACCTCAGTTTCTGAAGTAATGAAAAGACAGTTTCAGCATTGATGTCATGTCTTGCTTACTGACCCAGAACTTTAACATTCACGGAGGCTGTCTTGACTCCGCTGGCATTCTTGACTGTCAGGATGTATCTGCCTGTGTCGTATCTGTCGCAGTTCTTGATGACAACCATGGCTCTGGTAGCGGTGAAGGTCAGTGAGTATTTCTCTCCGAGTTCCAGAATCTTCTCACCCTTCGACCAGTACACCGTGGGCTCAGGTTTACCACCCACAGCACCATCCAGGACGAGGTCAGAGCCAGCAGTGACAATGACAACCTCGGTTGTCAGTTTGCTGTCCAATTCTGCTTTGGGAGGAGCTGCAGCAGGAAAGACACATTTACCATTTTACCTCCATAAATTCGGGGTTGTACATGAAAAATAATGGAAACAAAAATATACTGACATGCTTATTGTGAGGAAGCTCTATGTTCAACAGCAAAAAATAAATAACAATAATAATAAATATATATAAATAATAAATATTAAACTATAATTATAAATTTACTTGCAGTAAATATTTTAGCTATATTTTATAACATAGTTAAAATAATCTGAGTGATGTTAGATAATTTTTTCATAAAAGAAACAAATAAAAAATAAAGTTTTAAGAAACAATTTTAAAGTTCAAGCTCTTCAGTGAGTTCTGGATTAAAATTAAAAAAATAAAACGAAATTCCTCGTCACTTTTTTAACTCACTGTATTCATCTTTGCATGTGACTGGTCCAGTGGTCTCGGATGGTGTACTATGAACACCAGCAGCATTCTTGGCGATGACACGGTACTCTAAGGTGTCTCCTTCTCCCAGGTTGGTGACGGTGAAGTAGTTCTCTGATATTGTGGTGTAGTTGCACTTCAGCCAGCGGTTGTCATCCCACTCATCAGCACTGTAGACTTTCCTTTCCACAACATAACCGACAATCTTGCTGCCACCGTCGTTGAAAGGCACAGTCCAGCACAAGGACACAGAGGAGCGGGTGATGTCTGTCACCTCAGGTTTACCAGGAGGATCTGGGCAGGGAGGGGGCGTTTATTGTTATAACTTTAATATTTTTCCCAATCTTAAAGGCTTCATTGAGTTATTTTCTGATTTTTTAACTAATTTAACATTTTACCTGAGTTGATTAGATGTCTGCACACAAATACTCTATCAGTGATTAATTTATGTAATACATTTTTGTACTTCAGAAAACATTAATGTTTCCCTCACCAACAGGGTTGAGCGCCAGCACGGGTCTAGAGGCTTCGCTGGCCTTGCTGAGTCCAGCGAGGTTCATGGCGTACACTCTGAACTGGTACTCCAGGCCCTCGATCAGGCTGGACACCTTGTAGTGGCACTCCAGGCAGGGCAGCTTGTTCTCCCTCACCCACAGGATCGTGTTCCTCTCCTTCTTCTCAATCCAGTAGCCTGTCACCTTGCTGCCACCATCGGCATATGGCACGTCCCATTTGATGCTGATGGCGCTAGCGGACACGGATACCACGTCTGGGCGAGTCACAGGACTTGGAGGAACTGTGGAGATTAATTGGAGATAGGTATCCCTAATTTGACCTCATCTTAAATTACTAAACACATTTAACTTTGACATAATCCATAAGTATAGAAGCAGGACTATGTAGACTTTAATTATTTTTTGTTAATCGTTTGTGTGTGAACATACTTACCAAACGGATGTTCAATGACAACAGGAGTGGACTCGATAGACTTGCTGACACCAAACTTGTTTTCAGCACACACTCTGAAGGTGTACTCCATATACTTGGTAAGATGGGTAACTTTGATGGTGGTTCTCTTCACACTGGAGTTGACTACTTGCCAGGAGGCAGTGCCAGACTCTCGTTTTTCCACAATGTAGTTGGTGATGTCAGTGCCGCCGTCATCAGCTGGCTCAGACCAGGACAGGGTGCAGGACTCTGAAGAGACTCCAGAAATTTCCACAGGGCCAGTGGGAGGGCTTGGTCTACCTACCACAACCACACTCACTGTGAATGTCTTCACACCAGCAGCATTCTCCAGGGTCAGGTAGTACTTGCCGCTGTCACTTCTCTTGCTGTCTTTCACCACTAGAGTGGTTCTCTCCTTCGTGGTCTTGATGGAGACTCTGTCACTCTCCTTCAGCTTCATCTCCTCCAACTTCCAGGTGACTTTGGGAGCAGGCCTGCCACTGATGGGGATATCAATGGTGAAGGTGTTTGAGATCTTGCAGGTGATGAGCTGGTTGGTGATGTTGCTGAGGTCGGCCGTGGGCTCAATGCGAGGCTCCCTGATGACCACAGAGCTGAAGGTGCCCTGAGGCTCACTGATTCCAGCATCATTCTTGGCCTTGACTCTGAAGTCGTACTCTGTGTTCATGATCAGACCCTCCACCACCATCTTTTGAGACTTGGTTTCTCCGCTGACAATCCAGCAGTCGGTGCCTTTGGCTCTGAATTCAACAATGTAGCCTCTGATGCGGCTGCCTCCATCATGCTCAGGCTTCAACCACACCAGGGAGGCTGTGGAGTTGGTGGTGTCGACAACATCTAGTCTCTTTGGTGGTGCGGGTTCTTCTGTGGCAATGATGGGCTCCGTCATCTCGTGAGGCTCTCCCTGGCCATACTGGTTAACAGCAATCACTCTGAACAGATATGGCATACCAATTTCCAGACCAGTTATTCTGATCATCTGGCGAGAGCACTTGATGCTGACCTCCTGCCAGGCCAGGCGGCTGGCCTCGCGTTTGTCCAAGATGTAGTGTTGGATTCGTGATCCGCCATCATTGGTGGGTGCATCCCACATCATTGTCAAGGCTCCACGTGTAACATCTTTGAAGGTGATGGCTCCTGGAGGTCCGGGCGTGTCCAGCACTTTGACGGTGAATGTGATGGACTTGTGCCCACTGTTGTTCTCCAGGGAAAGGGTGTATTTACCGGCCTCATACCGTGTGCAGTTCTCGATGGTCAGAGTAGAGAAGGAATCTGTGGTGTTGACGTCGGCCATGACAGGTAGCTCACTGTCTACCTTCGTCCAGGTGGCAAGAGGAGCTGGTTTGCCGCGGAAGGCAATGTGGAGGGTAACAGTGCCACCGTTCTTCACGATGTGAGTCTGCTTGAAGTTGGCATCAATGTCGATCTCAGGAGATGTAAGTCTGTCCAGAGCCTGGACAGCATTAGGCATTACAGAGGCCTCACCCTCACCAGATCCATTCACTGCGCTAACCCTGAACTTGTAGAGCTCTCCAGGCACCAGGCCCTTGGCAGTGTATCTGCTGTGGATGCAAATCTGGCTGTTAACTCTGTGCCACTCTTCGAGGCTGGCCTTGCACATGTCAATATTGTAGCCAATGATCTCCATGCCACCATCGAAGACTGGCTTGGTCCATTCCAAGGTGATTGAAGATTTGGTAGAGTCAATCACCTGATAGATAGACAGAGATAAAAAAGAGAATAGTTTAAAAAACAGCTTCTTGCTTTCTTGACTTTTCTTACTACTTAAATTTTTTTTGAGGTTTCTTCTTTAATAAAACAGCGAATAATTCTTTCAATGCTATAGAGCAAGTTTTTTATGTAAGTACTGAAACTCTTCACACAAAATAAGTTTTCAATAACTGATATATATGTCAATATATAGAGTATGTCTTTGTCATTTTTATTTTATTTTTTTATTTGTTTATTTATTTAACAGGGACAGTGCATATTAATAAACATTGCTGTAAATGCGCCAGAGTTAGCCAAGAGGCTATTTTTAATCTGTTTTCATCATTTTTCAGAGTCACCCTAAAAACAGAATATGAAAAATATGAAAATCCATTGAGATATGTTTTTCTGTTGAACCTCTGCACTGTTTTAGAAGAGCAGCTTATATAAATGCTTCTGACTCGATTGTATGCAGCATCCCTATAAACTTACCTTGATCATTGAGGGGGCACTGGGAGAACTGGTTGGCTCTCTGCATTTGAAGAGCCTGGAGGTGCTGCTGGCCGGTCCAACACCAGCACCATTTTCAGCCATGACGCGGAACTCGTACTCATAGCCCTCAGTGAGCTTGGTGACACGGTGCCTCAGCTCTGTGATGGGCCTCTTAGCAGAAACCTTCAACCAGCGCAGACTCTTCTTCTCTCTTCTCTCCAGGATGTAATGTTTGATCTCGTTGCCTCCATCTGACCTTGGCCTGGTCCAGCACAGGGTGATGCTGTTTCCAGTCACATGGGTGGCATCGGGGGTACCAGGGGCATCAGGCACAGCTGAGCAGGGGAGCAGAGAATACATTTAGTTACACAAACCATGTTTTGAGTAATGAGCTACACTGAAGGAAGTTTTCTGTCAATCTAAAACTTTCAGGTGCAATAAATGGACCTGTTGACAATGAGTTGGGGAGAGGGTGAACGGGTGATGTGGTGATTAGATAAGTTTGCAAGGTTTGGTCAATGTGTCAGTCAGTCACTACCTAGCAAGTTATTTACTTACTGTATTGCATCTGTGCAATGATAGGAATGGAGTCCAGGGGTTTGCCAACTCCAAACTTGTTGACAGCAGAGATTCTGAACTGGTACTCATTGCCCTTGATAAGGTTGGTGGCGTTGAAAGAGCAGGCTTCGCACTTGGAGTTGACCATGGCCCAGGAAATCCTGGATGTCTCCCTCTTCTCCACAACATAGTGGGTGATGGCAGAACAGCCATCATTTTCAGGAGGGTTCCACCACACGGTGCACTTCTCAGCTGTGATGCCGGTGAAACGAATGGGACCTTCAACAGGCCCGGGGGTATCTGAAGAGAAACAGGGGATAGAATATATTAATTCAAAACCTGCCAGAAATATTGTGTATTATCAATTTTGAGAGGCAAATATTTCAACATAATCAACAGGATTTGCTAACCTTGTACTCTAACATTGGCATCAGCTTTCGTGGCACCAGAGCTGTTCCTTGCCTCAACCGTGTAGATACCGCGGTGGTTCCTGTCAGCATCACGGATAAACACACTGCTAGTGCCAATGCCAGTGGTAATCTCAATGTCAATCATGGTCCTCTTGTCGATCTCTTTGCCATCCTTGTACCAAACAACCTGGGGGACGGGGCGTCCGGTTATTTTGCAGTTGAGCTTGACGTTCTCTCCGGCCCTCAGGGAGAGGACCTGGTCTGGAGACCACTCGATCTCAGGAGCAACTTGAAATGCAAAGAGAGTGAACATATTAGGAATCAGCACAATCATAGTGATCTGAGAAACTTAAAATGTTCAACAGATCATTTAAGAATTTTTTCAACATGAGAATACGTACTGCTCTCATCCTTAGTCATAATGTATCCAGAGGAATTAGATGGTGGACTGACTGTGCCCACAGCATTCCTAGCGATGACCCTGAACTCAAATCTGTCTCCAGGGGACAGACCAGTCACAGTAAACTGGGTCTCGCTGACATCAGTGAAATTGCACCGCAGCCATTTGCCTCTGCCTTGGCGCCTCTCAATGC
This sequence comes from Thunnus albacares, assembly GCF_914725855.1. NCBI lineage: Eukaryota > Metazoa > Chordata > Actinopteri > Scombriformes > Scombridae > Thunnus > Thunnus albacares. Next base: position 32,095,356 of record NC_058116.1, on the reverse strand, counting down.
TATAGGCCACAATCTTGCTGCCTCCATCCCTCTTGGGGATGTCCCATTTTAAGGTGACGGAGTCTCTGGTCACATCAATGCAGACAGGGTTGCCAGGTGGGTCTAGGTGAGAAGAGATAGGAGCAATTTATCTATAGTGTTTGTAAAAATCTTGGGGTAACTCAGGAGTAAAAGAGCAGGCTACACACATCTTGGACACATCTCTATACAAGATGAGCAGAGATAACACTGATATCCATCTTTGCATCTGACAGCAAACGAAGATTTCTCAAAATGTTGGACTGTTGATTTCAGTACAAATATAGTTCTTAACACAGATGTAGCATTTGGAATGAGTACTCACCAACAGGGGAGATAGCGAGAACATGCTTGCTCTGTTCGCTAACATGGCTAAGTCCAGCGTTGTTCTCAGCATAGACTCTGAAGGAGTACTCCAGACCCTCAATAAGACCAATGATCCTGTATTCTCTGTTGGAGATGATGATGGTGTTCACTTTCTGCCACAGGAGACTGTTCCTGTCCTTCTTTTCTACATGGTAGCCCAGAATGGGAGATCCTCCATCAAAGTCTGGAGCCTCCCACTTGATGGTCATACCATCGCTGGTGATGTTGTAGGCCACAGGCTTTCCTGGAGAGCCTGGAGGTTTGAACTGGTGTTGGGCAACAATGTCAGAAGAGTTGAGTGCTTCACTGACTCCGTACTTGTTCTCTGCACGGACTCTGAACTGGTACTCTGATCCCATTACTAGGTTGGGAATCTTAAAGGTGGTCCTGACAACACTGGAGCAGACCATCTTCCAGTTGGCGTGGGAGGTCTCACGCTTCTCTACGCTGTAGCAGGTGATCTCACCACCTCCATTCTCCTTGGGCTCATCCCAGGAGATGATAATACTCTGGGCTTTAATCTCATCAAAGCGGATGGGACCAACAGGCACAGAGGGGGCTCCCAGAGTCACAACATTAATGTCAAAGTAGTTCTTGATGACTCTATTGTCCAGAACCAAGGTGTACTGCCCGGCATGCTCCTTCATGGCTCCTCTGACTGTGACTGCTGTCTTGTTGTCAGTGGTCCTGAAGCGAATCTTCTCACTCTCCTTCAAAGGCAAGTTGTCCTTTAGCCAGCTGATTGCAGGCCTTGGTTTACCTTTGAAGGGCAGCTCAATGTGGATGTTCTGACCAATACGAACAGCCAGCTCTCCACTGGGGTAGTCACTGAGGCTTGCCTCAGGTGGAATGATGAAGTCCATCACTGTAATTGGACCAATCTGAGAGAAGTCACTGTTGCCTTTCTCATTCTTGGCGAACACTCTGAATTCCACTTCAGTGTTCTCCTTGAGTCCTGTTACCTCACAACTGCACCTTTTGCATGTTGCACCCAAAGTCCAGTTTTGTTCTTCCGTGGTTCTCTTTTCAATTATGTAGTCAGAGATGTGGCTGCCACCATCATGGTCAGGTCTGGTCCACTGCAGAGTAACAGAGGTCTTTGTGGAATCAACCATCACCAGGTTTTTAACAGCTCCAGGAGTCTCCGTGGCTCTGACAGGCTCACTGGTCTCACAGGTGTCGCCCACACCATACTCGTTTTCAGCAGATACACGGAAGAAGTAAGCCACATTCTCCTCCAGGCCTGATACCTTGTAAGTTGTGTTGACACACTCATCAGAAATCACTTGGTAAGCTTTCATGGTGGAGGCCTTTTTCTCAACAATGTATTTAGTAACAGGGGAACCACCTTCAATGAGAGGAGCCTCCCAACTGAGTGTCAACTTTCCTCTTGTCACATTCTTGATCATGAGTTTCTGGCAGGTAGAAGGACTGTCTAGAACCTTCAAGGAAACTGTGATAATCTTGGGTTCTCCTACACCATTCTCAATCTCCAGCAAGTATTTGCCACAGTCATCACGGGTGACCTTGGGGATGAGGAGAGTGGTGGCACGCTCATTACTGGTGATTGTGTAGCGGTTGTCACCGGCTATGTTACGGTCGCCACGGCGCCAGGTGACATTGGGTGTGGGGCGCCCCTTCAGGGGAATAAACACCTCCACATCACGGCCAGCCCTGGCTGTGTACTGGGTCGTCATGGGAACGTCCAAGTCCAAATCAGCCTCCTCTGTTGGAGAGAAGTATAACCCAAACAAGGGCAGAAAATAATTATATTAATAATGGCATGGTTATAAGCCATCAGAAATAATAATATACTTAATTGTGGTAAGTTGGAGCTAAACAACATAGCTACTTATTGCTCTAATGAATGCAAGTCATCTTTATTATCAATATGTTTTTATCTTGATCATAAAACAAATATGCACAGACTCATGTCATATGACATTACCATAGAAGGTGTTTATAAAAATACACACCCAAGATATCTTTGGCTTGCACTGGCTGGTACATTTTGATGTCTTCTCCTTTGCCCTTGCAGTTGACAGCAAAGACTCTGAAGAAGTAGTAATTTCCAGGTTTGAGGTATGACACCACATACTCGCAGGTTTTGACCTCCGGGTTGATGGTCACCCATTCTCTTTCCTCTGAGTTCATCTGGTCCAAAATGTAGTGTGTGATCTCACTGCCACCATCATAGACGGGCTTCTCCCAGCTGAGGGTGATTGAGGTCTTTGAGGAGTCAACCACATGCAGTTTGGATGGCTCACCAGGCAGATCTGGAGACAACAAAAGGACACAAAAGTTGTCAGCAACTAGTAGTTACATAAGAAGGTATTTTCAGTCATTAAATCCTATGAGGGATTTCCTCGTAGGATAGTGTCATAGTGGCGTTGAGTAGTTATTTAAAGCATACCAATAGGGTCGTAGGCTTTGAAGAGATCAGAGGCTTCAGAGTAGTTTCCTGCTCCAGCCTTGTTGATAGCACAGACTCTGTACTGATATTCATTGTTCTCTACAAGGTTGGTGACTTTCTGTCTGGTGTCTCTGATAGTGCCCTTCACCACCTGAACAAAAGAGGGATTTTATGGTTCAACACACACACATTAATTTGTCAGCTTTTACAAATCATCAGAGGTGTCTGAGAACCAACCTTGAACCACTGTAGACTTTTCTTCTCCCTCTTCTCCAGGTAGTAGCCGTCAATGTCACTACCTCCATCCAGTGCTGGTCTTTCCCAGATCACTGTCATGGTGGACTTGGTGATCATGGCGACTTGAGGCTTGGATGGCTCACTGGGAGGAACTGTTGTAAATCAGAATGATCAGGTTAGATTAAATTACAACTCATCTGTCTTTTGCGCTCTCTGTGAAGCTTTGCAACATATTGTTTCCTGCGGGCTTGAATTATTTTTCCTGTTACAGTAATAAAGAAATATAATAATAAATAATACATGGACACTTAGTCAGTTTTGTTGCTAATATTCTACACCACATCAGGGTTGTACACAGTGAAACATTGCGGGGGGTCAAATTTAACCAGGCCCATTTAAATAATGTTGAATTTTGTTGTTTTTGTATAATTTAGTTTTTTCATTTAAGATCTTGTATAATTTGTTAAGATAATTGCATAATTCATTTAGGTTTTTTGCACAGCAAAATCTTGACTATTAAACTGTGTTAATCGAACTCTGAATGTAAAATTGAAATCCTGAGTTTTAGCCTATAAAATGTGGACGATTGTGAACAACTTCAGTCTTTTAATTCAATTTATAGTAGTATTTTATTTGTCTTTTATGGCTATAAATACCTAATCAGGAAAAAGTAATTATTTATTTGATGTCACTGAAGTCTGGCCAGGTAATTAGCCTAAACTAGGGCTGCTTCAAATGCAGTGTTGTAAAATTTGGATTTTGTAAAATCCAAATTAGGATTTTAACAGCCAGGATGAGACAATAAATCACCAAAAGTTTCCTCTAGTCATTACAATATTAATAATTCATTTATTATATTTTTTCTTAACATGAAATATTCTCAGTTAAATGTGCAGGGCCTGACATGGTGAAAAAAAACACTAACAATACAATAACAATACGATGATTAGGAATTATTTGTTTAAGACAGGTGTAGCACTTTGCTTCACGTTTGGTAGGTGTAGTGGTCCAACTCCTACCTTTTTGAAATTTAGGTTCCCTCTGTAAGTAAGTTTTATTCTGAGCTTCAACTTGATCCCTGGGTAAATCCCCGCAAATAAGTAATAAATAAGAAAAAGTAATAAATACAATATGCTATGTTAAAGCAGAGACACTGGAATTATAACATTTTTTTGTCTTTTTGTAATTCCAGTGTCTGTGGCTATTGTCAATCTCTGCTCCGTGTATTTTCTGTGTGGTATACAGATTTGATCTTGGCTGGCCTTACCAAATTGGTTTGTCTGTGTGTATGGTAGTGTGTGTGCGACAACTTTTAAATCACAATGTTATGATGGTAGAGGGTTCAATGGTCGTTGAATGTCAGCCCTACACCAGATTGAACAACAGTGGTTGCAATTGGCGGAAAGTTTATTTTGTTTACTTACCAAAAGCATTCTTGGCAATGATGGGCTCAGACTCCAGTGGGTCTCCGATGCCATACTTGTTGATTCCACGCACTCTGAAGATGTACTCATTGCCCTGGATGAGTCTGGGCACGTTAACGATGCAATCAACCAGTTTCTCTGAGACAATGGACCACATGACCCTGCTGGTCTCTCTCTTTTCCACAATATAATGGGTTACCATGGCGCCACCCTCATCAGCGGGCGGTGACCACATGATGGTGATGTTGTCAGCCGTCACCTTCTTAAACTGAATTTCTCCAGCAGGGGGGCCTGGTTTGTCTGTAAAGGGGAGGGATGTATGCACATGCATCAGGGTCTATAATTTAGGATAACAGGCTTTAAAATTAATCATGTGTTTTTTTGTTAAATAATATTTGAATACCTTGGATGAGCAGTCTGACAATGCCACAGGTTGATCCCAGGGAGTTCTTCACCTTCACTTCATAGGTTCCAGAGTTCAGACGCGTGGTTTCCCTCAGGAACAAACTGGTGGACTCAAATGTGTGTTTGAAGGACAGCTGGCCACTGGTCTTCAGCTCTTTTCCATCCTTGAACCACTCAATAGTGGGAGCAGGTTTGGCAGTGATGTTAAACTTGAGTTCCACATTGGAACCAGCCTTGTGCTTGACCTCGTTGAGATACTCCTGAGGGATTTCAATCTCTGGGGCACCTGGATGATTAACCAAAACAACAGATGAGTGAGTTCAAATTCTGATGTTGCCCAGTATCAGACAGAATTGTCAACTCATTACACTACATTTGGTAGAGTGGGTGGATTCTAAGGTCTGGACCCAGGCAAGTTCTGATGAATATATGCACCAAAAGTTACATTCTACATGTGATGATGTAGAAAGAGATGAGGGGTCAACTCCTTAAGTGCAAAATCACAAAAGAATAGCAGAGATTAAGGTTTTTATCCAAGTGGACGAAATGGACTGGAATTATCTAGAAGTGTATATTTCCAAGATGTGATATCACAAACTAATAGTCTAAGGCCCACTTGTTGCTGCAATATTCATTGTGTTTGCTGTTCTGAGAGCCAGTAGTGGGACTAAACGTTTTCATAAGATTGGCACTAGAGAAAAGGGCCTCCGGAGTGTCCAAAATGTAAAGTATTCTTTGAGGAGAATGAATGAACTCAGTAAATTTCACAGGGATCCATATTTTGGAATAAAATGCTCAAAAAAAATAATTCAGCCAATTTTTTTTTGATTTTTCCTTTGACCTCACATACCATAGGTGTCTACACATGTGGCTGGTCCAGCGGTCACGGATGGGTTGCTCACTGAGCCAACAGCATTCTTGGCCATTACTCTGAACTCATATGTCTCATCCTGGGTCAGGCCAGTCACAGTGAAGCGGGTGTCGGTGATGTTGGTGAGGTTAGCCTTGGACCACTTGCCACTGTCACCCTCTCTCTTTTCAATCATATAGCCTACGATCGGGGATCCACCATCAAAGTTGGGCTTCTGCCAGGCCAGGCTAATGGAGCTCTTGGTGATGTCACTGATGCGCAAGTTAATGGGTGGCTCTGTAGGAATAGACAGTGAGCACTCATGATAAGACAACAATTTATAAAACTTACTGGTATGGAGTAAAATTAGATTTAGTTTTTAACATTCCACTCACCACAGGCGTCAATAGCCAGCACTGCATCAGAAACCTTGCTGAAGGCACTGATTCCTGCAGCGTTCTCTGCTGCCACCTTGAACTCATAAATAAGTCCAGCGTTGATGTTGGTGACCTTAAAGTGTGTAGCACGGATCACCATTTTGTTGACTCTCTGCCACAGAATGCTATTCCTGTCTTTCATCTGGAGATGGTAGCCAAACACATGGCTGCCACCATCTGACTTGGGCTCCTTCCATGCAACAGTAATGGTTTCCCTGGTTACAGCAGTGATCTCTGGAGCTGCTGGCTCATCGGGGATAGCTGCAATGTAACAGAGAGAGGTAAGGGTGATTTTATTTTTGAAAAATAAAGTACAAAAAAACAAAACAAAAAATGACATAAAAGAGGGAATAAAAGCAAAGATCACTTACTGTAAGGAAGGCTAACAGTGACAGTTGGTGAGTCAATATGCTCACTGATTCCATATCTGTTCTCAGCTCTGATTCTGAACTGGTACTCCAGGCCAGTGGTCAGCTTCATGATCTTCATTGTACAGCGGGCCACAGCAGAGGAGACATCCATCCAGTTGGCTGTGGTTGTCTCTCTCTTCTGGACGATGTAGTTGGTGATGGGGCTGCCACCATCGTATGCTGGTGGGAGCCACTTCAGGCTGACACTGTCCTCTGTGATGTCATACAGCTCCACAGGTCCTTGAGGAACGCTGGGGCAGTCCAGAACCACAATATTTAAAAATGACTTTGTGGTGCCACTAGAGTTGGAGGCAGTGATATCGTAGCGTCCTGAGTCTTTAGCGATGCTCTCACGCAAAGTGATCTTGATACTGTCAGGAGTGACTTCAGAGTTGAACCTCATTGTTGACTTGAGCAACACATTATCCTTGGACAGGGACACCTTAGGCAATGGCCGGCCTGTAAGTGGGATCTCACACTTCAGGGTAGAGCCAGCTCTGACATATACTGTGTTGTGGGGGAAACCCTTCATGTTGATCTCAGGAGATTCTGGAGCATAAAGCAACAAAGTATTAAAACTGGGGAAAATTAGGTGCAAACAAATTGAAATTACTGTACAAATTACTAATATTTTATAATTTGACTTTTAATTTACAGGTTATTTGCAATAATAATGAGTCATGAATGTTGGCTTATTCCATTGTATTTATTTTTTTCTAATTCACTTTTCATTATTCCCAGTCAAATCTAACCAATTCATCCCTGCCTGTAACTTACCAAGCTGGTCTTTGACCAACACAGGGTTGACCATTTCCTTAATGTCACTATATCCAGCATGGTTCTCAGCTCTGACTCTGAAGAAGTACTCAGCATTCTCCCTTAGACCAGACACTGTAAAGTGGATGGACTTGGTTACACCACACTTGACCCACTTCTCCTGGCCTTTCTCCAAAGCTTCCACCAGGTAGCCAGTAATTCTGCTGCCGCCATCTTGTTCTGGTTTGGCCCAGGCCAGGGACACACTCTCCTTGGTCACATCAGTCACACCCAACTTGGGTGGTGGGCTTGGTTTTTCTGGAGGAACAGAACATAACGTATTTTATTGAAATAATCAGGTATCATCTTTTACATGTGGATGATAATCTATGGTGTTATTGACTTTCTTACCTGTGATCTTGGTTCCATCCTTGGTCTCAGCAGGAACACCAATACCATACTCATTCTCGCCTGTCACCCTGAAGTAGTAAACTCCTCCCTCTTGCAGGTCTGACACCTTGTATGTCAGTCTGTGGCATGTGTCAGTCAACCTGGTCCAACCTTTCTTGCTGGCTTCACGGATATCAACCAAGTAGTTCTTCACTGGTCCTCCGCCCTCATTCTCAGGAGTGTCCCAGTGCACAGTAGCAGAAGTCTTGGTCACTTCCTTAACGTCCACATGGGCAGGAGGCCCAGGGGAGTCTAGGACTCTGACATTGAGGGTCAAGGATGAGGTTCCAGCCACACTGGACAAAGTGACAGTGTATTTGCCAGAGTCATCGCGGTTGGCTTTCTCTAAGGTGATGGAAGTGAAGGTGTCTGTGGTGTCAATGACAGCACGGACTCTTAAGTCAACATCAGGCTTTGTCCACGCCACACTGGGGATGGGTTTGCCTCTGAAGGGCACAGTCATGGTGAATGAACTACCATCTTTCACAATAAGAGTTTTCCTCATTTCATTGCTAATGTCAAACACTGGCTCCTCCTCTCTTTCTTTGGCCACCTGATTGTCTGACTCAGCACTAGGCTCACTAACTCCAATCTTGTTGATAGACTTGATAACAAACACATATTCAGCCCCAGGGGTCAATCCCACCACTGTAAACTCTGTGTTCTTGGTGTTATGGACCCCAACAATCCATTCATCATCTAAGACCTTTCTGTATTCTACTCTGTAACCAGTCACAGGTGCTCCACCATCAAAGAGTGGTTTATTCCATGAGAGGGTGACTGTGGTCTTTGTAGAGTCGATGATCTTCGGCTTAGCAGGAGGTGAAGGCAGGAACTGTGGATCTTCAGCCTTGGTGAGTGGGCAGGGAATGCTAGGAGCACTGAGGCCAGCAGCATTCTCTGCAAACACTCTGTACTCATATTCAGCACCCTCACGAAGGTGTGAGGCTTTGACTCTGAGGTCATAAACAGGTTTCTTGTTTACACGACACCAGCGAAGGCCGGTCTTCTCTCTCTTTTCAATTACATAACTAGCAATACTGCTGCCACCATCAGAAACTGGTCTCTCCCAACAGATGGTCATTGCCTCACTTGTAACTGCTGTGACCTGGACATTGGTCGGAGCAGCAGGGACAGTGAATGGATCTGTGGCCGTTGTTGGCTCACTCTCCAGGGCCTCACCATCCCCATATTTGTTGACTCCCCTAACTCTGAAGATGTATTCATTTCCTTTGAGCAGCTTTGTGACTTTACAGGTGGTGGCCTTCATGTCACCATAGACAAGAGTCCAGGCTAGGCGACTGGTCTCACGCTTCTCCACAATGTAGTGCATGATTTCAGCACCACCATTCTCCTGAGGGGGTCCCCAGGTTATGGTGCATTTCTCTGCTGTGAGGCCAGACACTGCCAAAGGTCCTGAAGCAGGTCCAGGCCTGTCCAGAACCTTACAGTTGATAGCCACAGACCTGGTTCCTGCTACATTGTGCAGGGTCAGAACATACTGGCCAGAGTCCCTCCTGATAGCATCTCTGACAATCAGTGTGGTTGTGAAGTGGGTGGAAATTATTTCACACCTGGCCTTGGCCTCAATATCCTTTCCGTCCTTAGACCATGAGACCACGGGCAGTGGACGGCCTGTGATTTCAGCATCAATTCTAATGATGTCTCCTGCTTTAATGACAACCAGCTGTCTCAACTTATCCTCTAGGATAATAGTGGGGGGGTCTACATCATCTTTGACTGTGACAGGTCCAGTGCTCTCTGAAGGAACACTCAACAGCTCAGCGGAATTCTTAGCGATGACATGGAAATCATATTGGACATCCTCTGTGAGGCCTGTGACATCAAAGTAGGTGTCCTGCAGGTTGGTGAAGTTGCATTTCAGCCAGCGGCCATTGGGAAGTTCTTTACGTTCAACAATGTAGCCTGTGACCTTGGCTCCACCATCATACTCTGGCCTCTCCCAGAAGAGGGAAACTGATGTCCTTGTAATGTTGGTGACTCTAATGTTACGTGGAGGATCACATGGATCCCTTGCTGCAACAGGGTCACTGGCCTTAGTGCATGGTCCAATGCCAGCCATATTCTCAGCATAGACTCTGAACTGATATAGCAGGCCTTCTTCAATACCTGTCATCTTAAAATGGTTCTCAGCCAGAAGACCTCTGTTGACTTTGGTCCATAGGATGCTGCTTTGCTCCTTGCACTCAATATGATAACCTATCACAGGGCTTCCACCATCACTGGCTGGTTTTCCCCACTCCACAAGCATTCCAGACTTGGTGGCATGGGCAACCTGGAGGTTGGTTGGGGCGCTCGGAGGCTCGAAGGGATACTGAGCAACAATGGGTGAAGAATCAATAGCATGACTCTTGCCATAACGGTTCTCAGCTGCAATACGGAACTGGTACTCTGTTCCCTGATTAAGACGAGACACCTTAATTGATGATCTGGCGACTGTGGCTGAGACAATGTGCCATGTGGTTGTAGTAGTGTCTCTCTTCTCCACCACATAGTTGTTTATCTGGCATCCACCATCATAGGTTGGAGGGTCCCAAGACAGAGAGATGAAGTCAGCGCTCACTTCATCCACCTTGATGTTGCTGGGTGGGCCAGGTTTGTCCAGGACTATAACAGAGATCTCAGCTGTCTTGGTGCCAACTGTGTTAGTCAGAATAATTTCATATTTTCCTACATCTTCCCTGGTTGCATCCTTGATGAAAACCATTGATGAGGTCTTGGAATTGAGAACATTGACCCTGGTAGTCTGCTTTAGCACATGGCCATCCTTCTTCCACTCTACCTCAGGCTGAGGTCTGCCTTTGAAGGGAATATCAATCTTCAGGTCATCTCCTGCTTTTACACTGTATGTGTTGAACAGCAGATTGATAATGGGCTCAACTGTTATGTCCTTCACCACTACAGGGGAAGCTAGAGGCTTGGCATCACTCTTGCCCTTATCATTCACAGCAATCACCCTAAATGAGTATTCCTCTCCAGTTGTGAGTCCATCAATAGTAGCTTCCAATGCTTTGACCTCACTGCACACAGTCCATTTGTCATCTCCCTTGGGCTGCATTTCCACAATGTACTTTGTGATCTTGCTGCCTCCATCATGGTCAGGTTTCTCCCAGGAAAGAGTGACAGTGTGACGAGTCACATCAACCACTACAATCTTACCAGGAGGCAAAGGAGCCTCAGAAACTTTGACTTGATCTGTGGTGGCAGGAAGACCTACTCCCAGCTCATTCACAGCCAGCACACGGAAATAGTACATGCCTCCCTCCTGCAGGTCAGAGATAATGTAAGAGTTCCTCACACAGTTGGTACAAACACTAGTGAAAGCCATTCTCTTCTGCTCTCTCTTTTCCACAATATAATGTGATATCTTCGCCCCACCATCAATAAGCGGAGGCTCCCAAGAGATAGAGACAGAACTTCTCTTCACATCCTTAACCTCTAGGTTGGTAGGAGCGCTGGGGGAGTCCAGAACTCTGACGTTGATGAAGGCTGATTTAGAGCCACTGAGGTTCTCAAGGGTCAGCACATATTTGCCAGTGTCGAATCTGTCAACATTCTCGATCACCAACATTGTGTATGAGCTTGTAACTTCAATTTGGGCACGCTCATTGAGAGTGCCATCTGCCTTGGACCATCTGACCTCAGGCTCAGGATTTCCTCTGATTGTGACAAACAGACGCAGGGTAGCAGTGGCACGAACATTGACCATCTTTCTCAGATCAGCATCTAGTTCAATTTCAGGAGCCTCCAGCTTCTCAGCAGCAATAACAGACCCAGGCAGGTCCACATGCTCACCCACTCCCTCACAGTTAACAGCACAGATGCGGAAGTTGTACTCTGCATTCTCCTTCAGTTTCTTTACAGTGTAGTGAGTTGCCTGGACACCAGTGGGTGGTGTGCAAGTTACCCACTCATCATCTGCTGCCTCCTTCATTTCAACAACATATCCACTGATCACTGCTCCGCCATCATAGATAGGCCTGGACCAGGACAGGGAGACTGTGGTGCTGGAATGGTCAGTGACTTTGGGGTTATTTGGAGGTCCTGGTGGGTAAGTGGCATCACAGGCCTTAATATATTGAGTTGGTGCGCTAGGCTTTCCCACACCACCAGCATTTTCAGCTGAGACCCTGAATTCATAAGAGTGGCCCTCTGTGAGACCAGTGCATCTGAATCTCAGGTCATTCAGCCTCTTTTTGTTGCACTTACTCCATCTGATGCCATCCTTATCACGTTTTTCAAGGATATATCCGTCAATCTCAGCTCCTCCATTATCCTCTGGCCTCTCCCAGGTGAGCACAATGGAGTTCCTGGTGATAACACCGGCCTCTGGGGTGGAGGGGGCACTGGGAGGGGTGAAGGGGTTACGAGCAATTACAGGCTCAGATTCCAGTGGCTCACCAACACCATATTTATTCACAGCAGTGACTCTGAAGATGTATTCATTGCCAGGCAGCAGTTTTGTGATTTTGTAGCTGATAGCCTGGATCTTGGGCTCCACCATTGTCCATGACAAGCGACTGGTCTCTCTCCTCTCAATGATGTAGTGAGAGATGCCGGCTCCACCATCATGTGAGGGATGGTTCCAATGCAGATAACACTTCTCAGCTGTGACCCCTTTGACCTCTAGTGGGCCATCTGGAGGACCAGGTCTATCCAGAACTTTAACATTAATTGGGATCATCTTGACTCCCCCCACATTGACGAGTTTGAGGACAAAGTGGCCACCATCCAATCTGATGCAGTCTTTCACTGTCAAGATGGTACGTGTAAGTGTGGTCTTGACCTCCATTCTTTGTGTGGCTTTGTCAATCTCCTTTTCATCCTTCAACCAAATGACCTCAGGCATTGGCTTGCCAGTGTAGTCAGCATCAATGACAAATGTCTCACCTGCATGAACAACAGTCAGATCCTTGAATTTAGAATCCATGGTGGCTTCTGGAGCCTCAATTTCATCTCTGGCAGTAATTTCTCCTGTGCTCTGAGAAGGACGGCTGGAGATGCCAGCTGCATTCCTGGCAATGATTCTGAACTCATAAACACAATCCTCAGTCAGACCAGTGACTGTGAACTGAGTATCAATGACGTTGGTGAAGCTGGCCTTCATCCATCGGGTATCTGGGTGCTTCCTTATCTCAATCATGTAACCAGTGATTGTACTGCCTCCATCATACTCGGGCCTGGTCCACTGGAGGGTCACATGGTTTCTGGTGATTTCAATAGCCTCAGGAGTCCCTGGTGGGTCACAGGGGTCCCTGGCTACTGTGCTCTCAGAGACCTTGCTAGCTGGGCTGATTCCAGCAATGTTCTCAGCATAAACTCTGAATTCATACTCAATACCTTCTTCCAGCTCTGTGGTCTTGAAACGTGCCTCTGGGATTAGAAGTTTGTTGAGTTTAGTCCACATGAGGCTGTTCTTCTCCTTCCTTTCCAGATGATAGCCCAGGATGGGGCTGCCTCCATTGTTGGTGGGAGGTTTCCACTCAACTACCATGTTATCCTTGGTTGTAGCAGAAATAATTGGTGTTCCTGGGGCAGCAGGCTCACTGAATGGATACTGAGCAATGACAGCAGGAGACACAATAGCAGAGCTCTTTCCATATCTATTCTCTGCAGACACTCTGAACTGATATTCAACTCCAGTCTTCAACTTGCTGACTTTGATGGTTGTCCTGGCAATAGTAGCAGACACAATCTGCCATGCTGTTGTAGTGGTGTCTCTCTTCTCCACAATGTAGTTGTTGATTTGACAGCCTCCAGTATACTCTGGTGGTTCCCAGGATAGAGTGACATAATTAGAGCTCACTTCCTCAATCTTCACAGGACCAGTGGGTGGGCCAGGCTTATCAAGAACAATAACAGTAAGCTCCTCTGTAGCTGTTCCAATGGTGCTGGTGGCTGTGATGGTGTATTTGCCAGAGTCCTCCTTATAGGTATCCTTGATAAACAGCTTAGTGGATGATGGTGTCCTGGACACATTTAATCTGGTAGTCTCCTTAAGAGCCTGTCCATCCTTCTTCCATTCAACCTTGGGAACTGGGCGTCCAAAGACTGGAATCTCAATCTTCAGATCCTCACCATGCTGCAAACTGTAAGTGTTGAATGACATCTTGAATCTAGGCTCCATAGTCAAATCTTTAGCAGTGACTGGTGCAGCCAGAGCCCTGGGGTCACTTTTACCCTTTTCATTGAAAGCTGACACTCTAAAAAGGTACTCATGTCCTGTGCTTAGACCTGTGACAGTGCCCTCACAGGTTTTGGTTGTAGTGGCCACCACCCATTCCTCTGAACCCACAGGCTGCATCTCAATGTGGTAGCCTATGATCCTGCTGCCTCCATCGTGTATTGGCTTCTCCCAGGAGAGTGAGGCAGTGGTTTTGGTCACTTCGGTCAAAGTGACCTTACCAACAGACAGAGGAGGCTCAGAAGCCTTAATTGCGTCTTCTGTCTCAGCTGGCTGTCCCACACCAAATTCATTCTCAGCTAAGACTCTGAAATAGTAGATAGTTCCCTCAGTGAGGCCAGTAATGCGGTAACTTGTCTTTGTGCACTTGTTGTCCACATTAGAGTAAACCTTCCTGGTGGACTCACGCTTTTCAACCAGGTAATTCTTTATTCTTGCACCACCATCAATAAGAGGAGGTTCCCAGGTCAGAGTGACACTTTCCCTCTTAATGTCTTTTACTATAAGGTTCAAAGGGGCACCTGGAGTGTCAAGAACTCTGACAGAGACAAAGGCTGATTTGGTGCCAGCGCTATTTTCCAAGTTGAGGATATATTTTCCAGCATCATACTTGTCACAGATGTCAATGGAGAGCTGTGTATAATCTTCACCAGTCTCGATCTGAACCTTACTAGGCATTTCTCCATCCTCTTTGGCCCAGCTAATCTCAGGAGCAGGACGGCCTTTGAATGGAATGCAGATTCTCATTGAGCCTCCTGCACGGACAACTATTCCCTTCCTGAGCTCTGAATCCAGAATCATCTCTGGAGGATCAATCTTATCAATAGGTTTCACGACTCCCTGGATCTCTGTGGGCTCACCAACACCCAGCTTGTTTATGGCACAGATGCGCACTTTGTATTCCTGGTGTTCAATCAACTTAGTGATGGTAAAACTGGTGGCATTTACTCCAGATGGTGGTGTGCATATCGTCCATTCCTCCTCATCAGCCTTGGTTATTTCCACAGCGTAGCCTTGAATATTACAACCACCATCATATATAGGCCTGTGCCAGGCCAGAGTGATGGAGTCTTTGGTAGTGTCGACCACATGGGCATTGGTGGGACAGCCTGGTTCAAAGGTGGGATCACAGGCTTTGAGGTAGGGGGTAGCTGGGCTTGGCTGACCCACTCCAGCTACATTCTCAGCAGACACCCTGAACTCATATTCATGGTCCTCGGTCAGTCCTGTTACTCTGAAACGCAAGTCTGTCACTCTGCGTTTGTTGGACTTGGTCCACCTTACTCCAGCTCTGTCTCTCTTTTCAACAATGTAACCAACAATCTCACTGCCTCCATTGGTGTCAGGGCGGTTCCAACAGACAGTCATGGAGTCCCTGGTAATGTTGGTGATCTCAAGCTCTTTAGGTGAGCCAGGAGGAACAAATGGATTTCTCATGATAACTGGTGCTGATTCGAGAGGCTCACCTTCGCCATATTTATTGATGGCGATGACTCGGAAGATGTACTCATTACCCTTCAACAGTTTGGTAACTTTAAACATGGTAGCTCCACAGTCACTGGATACCACTGTCCATGCCAGGCGGCTGGTTTCTCTCTTCTGGATGATATAGTGAGAAACACTACTACCTCCATCGTGCTTAGGTGGCAGCCATGACAGTGAACACTTCTCCTCAGTGACGTTGCTGACAGTAAGAGGTCCCTGCGAGGGGCCTGGTCTGTCCAGGACCTTCACACTGAATGGGACAGTTGTAGATCCAGCCACATTAGTCAGAACCAGTGTGTACTGTCCACCATCCACTCTGATGGCGTCCTTCACAACGAGCAGAGCCTTAAAATCTGTGTTTTTAATCTCAGCTCTGGCTGAATTTTCAACTTCAACATCTCCCTTGAACCACTGAATTGTGGGGATGGGCTTTCCTTCTACATTGGCCTCCAGACTGAACGTCTCTCCAGCATTGATAACAAGGGTCTGGTTATACATAGGATCTGTCTCACACTTGGGAGGTTCAACTTCATCCTTAGCTGTGATGGATCCTGTGCTCTCAGAGGGCTTGCTGACAGCACCAGCTGCATTCCTTGCAATTACCCTGAAGTCATATTTACTGTCTTCTTTCAGGCCAGTAACTGTGAATTCATATTCAAGGATGTTTGCAAAGCTGGCCCTCATCCACTTTCCTTCAGGGAGGTCACGTTTCTCCACTACATAGCCAGTAACTAAGCTTCCACCATCATACTCTGGGGGACTCCACCTCAGTGTCACTGAGTGCCTGGTCACAATCAACGCCTTAGGACGGCCAGGAGGATCGCATGGGTCACGGGCCACATAGACCTCGGAGACTTTGCTACATTTTCCAATGCCAACAATATTCTCAGCATAAACTCTGTACTCATACTCAATGCCTTCCTCAAGAGGAGTGGATTTGAACCTGCAGTCTTGGATGAGAGTTTTGTTGATCTTGGTCCAGAGGATACTGTTCTTCTCTTTCCTCTCCAAATGGTAGCCCAAGATGGCGCTGCCTCCATCAGATGGGGGTTTGTGCCACTCAACCACCATGTAATCTTTAGTGTATGAAGACACAAATGGTGTTCCTGATGGTCCAGGCTCCTGGAATGGATACTGAGCCACAACAGGCTCTGAATCAATTGCATAACTCTTTCCATATCTATTCTCAGCATAGATTCTGAATTGGTATTCAGAACCTGTCTTCAGATTGGCTACTTTTAGTGTGGTTCTGGCCACAGTGGCAGACACGACTGTCCAATTTGTTGTGGTTGTGTCTCTCTTCTCCACCACATAGTTGGAGATTGGGCAGCCACCTGTATACGTAGGAGGTTCCCAGCTAAGAGTGATACTCTCAGCACTGATATCCTCCAACTTCACAGGGCCTGTTGGTGGGCCTGGCTTGTCAAGGGTGATCACTTCAATAGTTGCATCCTTAGATCCCAGGGCATTGGCAATGTTTATGCTGTACATGCCTCCATCCTCTCTGGTGGCATCCTTTATGGTGAGAGTGGTGAGATTTGCTGAGTCAGTGACATTGACTCTGGTGGTCTGCTTGAGGGCAGCTCCATCCTTGGTCCAGGTGATGGTTGGCTTTGGATGACCAGCCACTGGGACCTCAATCTTGAGGTCATGGCCCACCTGGACAGAGTAGGTGCTCACTTTAGGTCTAACAGCAGGCTCAATCACAAGGTCCTTCGCCACAACTGATTGAACCAGTTGTCTGGGGTCACTCTTGCCCTTGTCATTGACAGCAACAACTCTGAACTGGTACTCTTCTCCCTTGAGTAGGTTTGTCACCACTGTCTCTAGCCCCTTCCCACTAGCACACAAAGACCAAGCTTCACTGTCCTTAGGCGTCAGTTCAACTTCATAGTGATTGATCCTACTGCCACCATCATGAACAGGCTTCTCCCAAGTGAGGGTTACAGTGCTACTAGTAACGTCAACAACACTGACTTTACCAGGTGGCTGAGGCTTCTCAGATATCTTAACTGGTTCAAAGGTTTTAGCAGGGAGACCCACACCATATTCGTTCTCAGCCAGGACTCTGAAAAAGAAGATTCCACTCTCTGGAAGAGGTTCAACTTTCCATGACATCCTGTTGCAGGTGGTGATGGTAGAGTAAACCTTCCTGGTGCTTTCACGCTTCTCAACAATGTAATGTTTAATCTTTGAGCCACCATCAAGAAGTGGAGGCTCCCATGTGAGAGTGACAGAGTTCTTGGTAATTTCTTTCACCATGAAGTTAGCTGGAGGGCTAGGTGAGTCCAGGACTCTGACACTGATGAAGACAGACTTCACTCCACTGGCATTCTCTGCTGTTAGGGTATACTTGCCACTATCAAATCTGTCAACATTCTCAATGACAAGTGAAGCATAGCTGCCCGTATTGTCAATCTGGGCGGTCTCCTTAATTTCGCCATCAGCCTTGCCCCATTTCAGCTCAGGAGCTGGACGACCTCTCACAGGAACAAACAGCCTAAGGGTGCTTGCAGATCTAATGTTGATCATCTTTCTCATATCAGCATCCAACTCAAGATCAGGAGCCTCAAGCTTCTCTTCCAAAATAATTTTCCCTGTAACATCAGCATGCTCACCCACACCAACTTTGTTAATGGCACACACCCTGAATTGGTACTCATGTTTCTCCAGAAGATTTTTCACTGTAAACTTGGTGTTTGTGATTCCAGTGGGAGGAGTGCACATAAACCACTCATCAAATGCCCCATCGCATGCCTCAACAATGTAGGCCTGAATCTCACAGCCTCCATCATAGATGGGTTTACCCCATGTAAGGGAAACAGTGGACCTTGATGTATCTACCACCTTGGGATTGTTTGGTGGGCCTGGTTTGAAGATAGGATCCAATGCTTTGTAGTACGTGGTTGGTGGGCTAGGTGTGCCAATGCCTGCAGCATTCTCTGCAGCAACTCTAAATTCATAGCTGTGGTTTTCTAGGAGCCCTGTAACTCTAAAGCGGATCTCACTCACTGTACGCTTGTTGCACCTGGTCCATCTCACACCATCCTTATCACGCTTCTCAATAATATAGCCTTGGATGGGGCTGCCACCATCATTACTTGGTCTTTCCCAGGTCACTACCATGGAGTCTTTGGTGATGGTGGAGACTTCTACATTCGTTGGTGGCTTAGAAGTCACAAATGGATTTTTGGCAATCATTGCCTCAGATTCCAGAGGCTCACCAACTCCATATTTGTTGACTGGAATCACTCTGAAGATATACTCATTACCAGGAAGAAGTTTGGTGATCTTCAGGTTCAGGGTCTGAACTTTGGATTCAACTACAGTCCAAACCAGTCTGCTAGTTTCCCTCCTCTCCACAATATAATGGGAAACATCGCTACCTCCATCTTGCAAGGGTGATTTCCAGGAAATGGAACATTTCTCACTGGTGACACCATAGATGGAAATAGGGCCCTCAGGAGGACCTGGTCTGTCCAGAACCTTTACATTAATGTTAACAGTTTTCTCTCCTCCAACATTTTTTACTAGTAAAGTGTACTGGCCTCCATCAACACGGATGGCTTCTTTAACAACTAGACAGGCAGTAAAGTCTGTGTTCTTGATCTCTAGGCGTGCTGCTTCAGCAATCTCTTTGCCCTCCTTTATCCAGTGTACTGTGGGCACAGGTTTGCCAGAGATAGCAGCCTCAAGCCTGAATGTATCTCCAGCATTTACCACCACAACCTGAGAATACTTAGCCTCCAAGTCAATCTTTGGTGGTTCCACTTCATCTTTTGCAGTGATGGCTCCAGTAGAATCAGAAGGCTGGCTAAATACACCTGCTGCATTTCTGGCAATGACACGGAACTCATATATCTGATCTTCAGTAAGACCTGTGACAACAAATGTAGTCTCAATGATGTTGGTGAAACTGGCCTTCATCCAGCGGCCAGTTCCCTCTTTCTTCTCAACCACATAGCCTGTAATCTTGATGCCGACATCATACTCAGGTTTGGTCCATCTAAGGGTCACTTGGTTTCTGGTCACAATGACGGCCTCTGGTTTTCCTGGCTTGTCACAAGGATCTCTGGCCACTTGCATTTCACTCAATATGCTGGCTTTACTGATGCCGACAATGTTCTCAGCATAGACTCTGAATTCATATTCAATACCTTCCTCAAGGCCAACAGCCTTGAATCTGGTCTCTGGGATGAGCTGTTTGTTCTGTTTCACCCACAGTATACTGTTTCTCTCTTTGAGCTCCAAGTGGTAGCCCAAGATCTTGCTTCCACCATCATTGCTTGGTTTCTCCCATACAACCACCATGCTCTCCTTGGTGGCTGACTGGACCACAACAGAACGTGGTGAGCTGGGTACCTCAAATGGATACTGGGCAACAATGGAATCAGAGAGCAGGACTGAGGACTTGCCATATCTATTCTCTGCAGCAATCCTAAACTGGTACTCAGATCCAGTCTTCAGACGGGCTGCCTTGATAGTGGTTCTGGCCACTGTAGCTGACACAATCTGCCAGTTAGTGGTAGATGTGTCTCTCTTTTCAACAATGTAATTGTTGATGGCGCAACCACCATCATACTCTGGAGGATTCCAGAACAGAGTCACACTGTCAGCAGTGACCTCATCTAGCTTAATGGGGCCGGTTGGAGGACCAGGCTTATCTAGAACAACAACACTGATGTCTGTAGATGCCTCTCCGGCTGTGTTGGTCAGTTTGATAGTGTATGTACCGACATCATCTCTGCAAGCCTCCTTAATGACCAGGTGAAGTATTTTGTCTGTGGCTTCAGCATTAACTCTTGTTGTCTCCTTGAGAACAACACCATCTTTGAGCCAAGTTACTGTCGCTTTTGGATAGGCAGTGTATGGTACGTCTATCTTCAGATCGTCTCCTGCTAGCGCACTAAATGTACTGAAAACCAATTTGAAAGCCGGTGGGATGACCAGGTCTTTAGCAACCACAGGCATACTCAGAGGACGTGGGTCACTAACTCCCTTTTCATTGGTAGCTGAGATACGGAACATGTACTCCTCTCCCTGGGTAAGGCCAGTTACAAGAGCCTCATTGGTCTTCACCACCATGACCACAGTCCACTTCTCACTCCCTTTACCCTGCATCTCAACAATATAGCCTGTGATTCTGCTGCCGCCATCATAGTCAGGCTTTTCCCAAGTTAATTTAACAGTGGTGCTGGTGACTTCATGGAGGGACACTTTTCCTGGTGGTAGAGGCTTCTCTGAAGCTTTGATTGGTTCAACAGTCTCTACTGGGAGGCCAATTCCATATTCGTTCTCAGCCAGGATTCTGAAGAAGTACATCTTTCCTTCCTCCAAGTCTCCAACTTTCCAACTGGACTTGTGGCACTGAGCACAAACAGTTGAGTAGGCTTTTCTGGTTGATTCACGCTTCTCCACAATGTAGTTGCGCACTCTGGAGCCACCATCAATGATAGGTGCATCCCAAACAAGGGAAACTGAATCTCTAGTGACCTCCTTGATGATCAGGTTTTGAGGTGCTCCAGGAGTATCTAGCACCCTGACATTAACAAAGGCTGTCTTGCTTCCTGAGGCATTTTCTACAGACACTAAGTATTTACCTCCATCAAACCTGTCAACATTCTCTATCTGAAGAGTAGTGAATGAGGGGGTGATTTCAATGTTAGCTTTGTCCAGGGATTCTCCATGCTCTCTTGACCATTTTACTTCAGGTGCTGGTCTGCCCTTGATAGGGACAAAGAGTCTTAGTGTGCCGCAGGCTCTGATGCAGACAATTTTGCGCAGTTCTGCTCCAAGTTCAACTTCTGGAGGAAGAAGCCTGTCCTCAGCCTTGGGGGTACCAGGAACAGCAGCAGGCTCTCCCACACCTTCACAGTTAGTGGCACAGATGTTGATCTTGTACTGTTGGTTGTCCTTCAGACCGGTGATAGTGAAGGAGGTGGCTGTCCATCCCTTCTTGGGAGTGTGAATTGTCCATTCATCCTCCTCAGGCAAACAGGTTTCCACAATGTAGCCAGTGATTTCAGAACCACCATCATAGACAGGCTTGTTCCAAGCAAGGGTGATGGAGGACTTGGTTGTGTCCAGCACTCTGGGGTTCCCAGGAGGTCCAGGCTGGAAGATGGTGTCTATCGCTTTGTAGAATGGACTGGAAGGACTAGGCTGGCTTAGACCAGCATTGTTCTCTGCAAGGACTCTGAATTCATACTCATGTCCTGGTGTGAGGCCAGAGGCCTTGAATCGCAGGTCAGTTACAGTCCTCTTGTTGCACTTCACCCAGCGCAGGCCAGTCTTATCCCTTCTCTCAATTATGTAGGTGTTGATTCTGCTGCCTCCATCATGTTCAGGGCGTTCCCAGCAGACGACCATGGAGTCCTTTGTAATGGTGGTGACCTCAGGCTGCTGTGGAGGGTCACTAGGGACATATGGGTTGGCACAGATGACAGGTTCAGTCTCCAGGGGCTCACCTACACCATACTTGTTAACAGCCATGACTCTGAAGACATACTCATTACCCTTCAAAAGCTTAGTGACCTTGAACCTGTTTGCTTGAAGGTCTGTGGCAACATTTGTCCATGCCAACCTGCTGGTCTCACGCCTTTGAATGATGAAGTACTCAATCTTGGCACCGCCATCATGTGTTGGATGCAGCCAGTTGAGAACACATTTCTCAGCAGCAATGCCAGTAACAGTAAGTGAGTCTGGTGGTCCAGGTCTGTCAAGAACCTTGACAGTGTATGTGAACTTGGCAAAGCCACCAGGGTTGCTGGCAGTCAGAGTAAAAACACCACCATCCCTCCTCAGGGAGTCTTTGTTTTTCAGAGTTGTGTGGAAGTCAGATGTCTTTATTTCTAACTTGGCTGTATCCTGAAGCTCCTTTCCTTCCTTGGTCCATACCAGAGATGGGATTGGCCTGCCAGTCACACTGGCCTCCAGTGTGAACACCTCTCCTGCCATGACAACAACATTGCTGCTATAAGATGCATCAACATCAAGCTTGGGCTCTTCAATGTCATCTCTGCACGTGATTGCTTCTGATGGCTGGGATGATGCACTTACAGCACCAGCTGAGTTTCTAGCGAACACACGGAATTCATAAGTGGCATCTTCAGTCAGACCACTGACTGTGTAAATGGTCTCTAGAATGTTGTTGAAGTTGGCTTTGAGCCACCGTCCATTGGGCAGCTCTCTCCTCTCCACTGTGTATCCAGTGATGGAAAATCCACCATCCCCCTCTGGTTTGGTCCATGAAACTGTCACTTCATGTCTAGTGATATTCAGTGCCACAGGCCTGCCTGGTGGATCAACTGGATCCAAAGCATACATAGTCTCAGAGGGTTTGCTTGGTTTGCTGAGACCGGCCAAGTTTTCAGCAATAACGCGATGTTCATATTGGATTCCATCAACAAGTCCTGTCGATTTGAAGATATTTCCAACAACAAGAGCTTTGCTGATCCTCTGCCAAAGAATGCTATTTTTCTCTTTTCTCTCCACATGATAACCCAAGATTGCACTGCCACCATCAGAGGATGGCTCATGCCAACTCAGGGTCATAGCATCCTTGTTGAAAGATGTGACCACAGGAGTGCCTGGTTGCCCTGGCACATCAAATGGATAGGCAGCTATCACTGGTTCAGAGATAATGGAAGGTCCAATGCCGTATCTGTTCTGAGCCTTGACTCGGAACTGATATCCAGTTCCAGTGTTGAGCCGGGCTGCCTTGAATGTGGTGCGGATCACTGTGGCTGCCAACTCCACCCAGGAAGTACCAGTGGTCTCCCGCATCTCAACAATATAGTTGTTGATGGGAACGCCTCCATCATTCTCTGGTGCCTCCCAGGACATGAGAACATAATCACATGAGACCTCATCCAGCTTAATTGGACCTGTAGGAGGCCCTGGAATATCGTGGACCAAGACTGTTATTGTCTCAGTCAGTGTACCCAGCATGTTCTTTCCAGTCATGGAATACTGGCCTCCATCAGTCCTCTTAATCTCACTGATATTGAGGATGGTTGATGTTGGTGTGGTTTCAACGTTGATTCTCTGTGTCTCCTTCAGCACTGTGTCTCCTTTCTTCCAGGAAACCACAGGTCTGGGTTTGCCAAGCACTGGAATCTCCACTTTAACACGGTCTCCAGCCTTGGCGATGACCGTCTTCTGGTAGACTCCACGTAGGTCAAAGGTTGGGGCGGAGGTTTGCTCTTTGATAATAGCAGGCCTGCTCTCACGGGGGTCGCTCCTGCCTGATGCATTGACTGCCATTATGCGGAAAGTATATTCTGCACCCTCAATCAGATCTGTGACAGTGTAGTCCAGAGCCTTGATGGTGGCCACATGGACCCACTGGTCAGTGTCCTTCTTCTGGGCCTCAATGACATATCCTGTGATCAAGGTGCCACCATCATGCAGGGGCTTGGCCCAGGCCAAGCTGGCAGTGTCAGCAGTCACATCTGTGACATACAAGTTCTCGGGGGCAGAGGGGGCTTGGGACACCCTGATCGGCTCAGGGGTTTCAGCAGGCTCACCTACACCCAGGTCATTCTCAGCAGAGACACGGAAGTAGTAGTACGCTCCCTCCTCAAGGTCAGGGATCTTGAAAGAACACTTCTGCCATGTGGTGCTAAGGACTGTGTAGGCCTTCTTGGTGGCCTCTCTCTTTTCGATAATGTAGTTGTGAATCTTAGAACCACCGTCGATGATAGGGATTTCCCACTGGAGGGTAATGCCCTTTTTAGTGATCTCTCTAGGTTTGAGGTTAACTGGAGGTCCTGGTGTGTCCAGAACTCTTACATTAACAAAGCCAGTCTTCTTTCCAGCAACATTCTCCAGACAAAGGTGGTACTTTCCAGCATCGTATCTGGTGCAGTCAGGAATCACCAATAGTGTGTAAGATTCTGTGGTGTCAATATGCGCACGTGTTTTCAGATTGGTGTCATCTTTGGTCCAGGTTACTTCAGGAACAGGACGGCCCCTGATGGGAACAAACATACGGATTGACGCACGGGATCTGACCACCAGGGTTCTCCTGAGTTCAGCATCCAGCTCAAAGTCTGGCAGCATCTCCTGGTCCACCAGTTCAGTCACTTTCTCGACCTCTGCAGGCTCGCCAACTCCTTCAGAGTTCACAGCTCTGACTCTGAAGTGGTATTTACCTCCCTTTTGAAGTTTACCAATAACATATTCAGTAGCTTTCAGGGTGTACTGTGTCTCCGTCTCCCAGTCATCATGCCCTTCCTTTTTGTACTCAACAATGTAGCCCTCTACTTCGAGACCACCATCATAGAAGGGTCGACCCCAGGCGAAGGTGGCTGAGGTTTTTGTGGTGTCTGTAATTCTGGGGTTGGATGGAGGACCAGGTGGATCTAATAAACAAGAAAAACAAAGTTTATGAGGACCACACTTTATGTGTATTTTTCTGCCATGTACGTGTATGTAACTTTCTTGTTGAGACAACTCCATTTTTACTTACACACAATGTCCTTGGTCATCACAGGGCGCGATGGTTCACTGGGCTCCCCAAATCCTGCTCTGTTCTCAGCAGTGACTCTGAACTCATACTCTACTCCCTCATTCAGGCCTTGCACCTTGAAGCGCAGGTCAGGGACCGTCCTCTTACTGGCTCTCACCCATCTCATTCCTTTCTTCTCCTTCCTCTGTACACTATATCCTCTGATGTCACTTCCTCCATCCTGCACTGGTCTCTTCCATGAAATGGTGACAGCATTCCTGCTGATGTTTTCAATCTCTGGGGTTGAGGGTGGCCCTGGTGGACCTAAAGGGAAATAATTACATTATGGTCAGTTGCACTTTAAAATCTGAGATTTGAAATCATCTAATCATTATTCTGAAAAGATTCCATGCATCCAGTAATGAATTAAGTGTAATAATTAACTTAACTACAAAAAATTTCACCTGACAATGAGAAACACAGAACTGAAAAAGATGAGCCATGATAAACACGTATAAACTAAATTAAACTTACGGAAACTGTCAACCATTTTGACTGGACCAGACTGGCTTGAGTCCCCAGTGCCATACTGGTTTATAGCAGACACTCTGAAGATGTACTCATTGCCCTTGATCAGTTTGTGGACTACATATCTGGAGTCTACGATGTTTTCTGCTATCTTGGTCCACTGCAGGCGGCCGGTCTCTCTCTTCTCAAGCATGTAGGACTTGATGGAGCAGCCTCCGTCCTCCTCTGGTGGAAGCCAGGTCAGAGTACACTTCTCAGCTGAAATGTTACTGGCTTCAATAGGGCCTGGAGGTCCGGGGACATCCAGGACCTTGACCTTTACGTGTTCTTCCTTAATGCCGAAGGGGTTGCTAGCAGTGATGGTGTACTCTCCTGTGTTCTTTCTACTAGCATACTTGATAGCCAAGGTGGAGGAGGTAGGAGTGCTGGTGATGGTGACAGTGTCAGAGGTCTTGAACTCACGGCCTGCTTTGGACCAGGCAACAATGGGTGGGGGTTTGCCCACAATCTTGGAGGCTGAGATCACAATTGTGTCTCCTGCCCTGACCGATACACCATCCTTCATGTCTGGGTCAATAGTAATGGTCGGAGGCTCTGCACAGAAGACAGAAGCAAATTATAACAGTCTACAGACCTTATAAACTCAAATTTATGATAATATTTCTGACTTTTAAGGCCTGATGTATGTAAAACTAAGTACATCTTCATTTTGTATTACAGTAACATCAGCTTACCGTACTCATCCTTGCAGGTCAGAAGATCAGTAGGCTCTGAAGGAACACTGACAGCCCCAGCAGAGTTCTTAGCCCTGATCCTGAACTGATACTGAGATCCTTCGGTTAGGTCGGTGACAGTGAAGGCGCAATCTTGGATGTTGACATGGTTGGCCTTCATCCAGGCCTTACCGCCAGCCTCCAGCTTCTCCACCATGTAGCCAGTCAGCTTGTAGCCGCCGTCATACTTGGGAGCGGTCCACATCAGAGTGACTGTGGTCCTGGTGACATTGATCACGTCGGGCTTGCCAGGAGGATCTGACAGAACATAGCGAAAATACAACCAATGCTATTAAAAGCAGCATTTTTCATTCAAGTATGAGATGTAAAAAATTAACCCGATTGTAATGTAAACTGAAGAAGAATGATCTTTTCATGAGTTCAGAAAACACATTTCCAAAAGCTGTGAACTCACCAATAGGATCCAGGGCAACCACACCCTCAGTGGCCTTGCTCGCCTTTCCTAGGCCCGCCATGTTCATGGCCATTACCCTGAACTCGTACTCTAGTCCCTCTATCAGGCCAGTGACTCTGCACTCCTTCACTCTCAGAGGAGTCTTACTGGCTCGTTTCCACATCAGACTGTTCCTCTCCTTAAACTCCACATGATATCCTAGAGAGCACACAAAATCAGTTGGTCATCTGCTAATCGCTATTTGCTATTCCTTTCTGATTAGCTATAAATGGATATCCATCACAATCAGTTACCAGTAATTGTGGAGCCACCAGTATCCTTTGGATCAGCCCAGGTCAGGATGGCTGACTCGTGGCGGATGCTCACAATCTCTGGAGGAGCAGGTGCCCCAGGCACATCTGGAGGCAGCAGAGAATGACAGAGTGATGGAGGGATTAGGAAAGAATGTAATAAACAGATGCAACACACAAGAGTGAGTCAAGGGGATAAAATCTTTACATGTCTGAAAGTGCCTGATCAATGTTTATGTCATCTTCACAAATAAAAATAATCTTATGTATTCAATTTTGGGGGAAAAATAGCCAAAACAAAGATGATTTCACTAGAAATATTCTAGAAACGACCATTAGTATCTTAAAATAAGACTACTACACTAGAATCTGGAAAATGTCTGGAAAACTATTGAAAAATGTTCTTTTGGGAGCAGGTAAAATAATTTCACCTTATTAACTGACTTTTGAGAATTGATATAAAGTCCCCCTCAACAGATTGAATGTTTGGGCTTCATTGTGCAGCATGATGTATGTCCAGAGTTTGACAAAACAAGGCTGTTTTCACATTCATCAGCTGAAAGTGGAAAGTTTCTGCCCATTGAAAATCTGATTTTAGGGGGCAAGCCGATGAGTATGATTTGTGACATTACAACTAGTTTAGAAGCCAATTGTGAACCAATATGCAATTTACACAAGTCTGGTGTAGAAACTTGAAGCCTCCAGTGCGTATACACTGAGAACAGACTTTGCAGTGAAGTAGAAGACATCTTGTGTCCAGTAGTTAAACTTCTGAGATGATATATATATATATGCATATTTTTAGATGCCTCTCTAAAGATTTTAACATGGTAGTTATACTTTTTTTATCAGGCATTATTGTTCCAAACAGAGTATTTCTCAATACATGGGGATCTTAATACAGAGGATCTTTAAGAAATGTTTAGGGCTCAGTAATGGACTTCACAACGTTAACATTTTAGATTTTGAGCGTACCACTGTTTCTGAAACAGTGAAGTGAAAGTAGTAAACACAGACTAACAAGAGACTATAAAAGACGTGATTGCTTTTGAACTAACATTAATTTGGAGGGTGATACTCACTGAATGGATGCTGGGCGATGACCGGATCTGACCTCAGATACTCTCCAACCCCATACTTGTTCTCAGCGAATACTCTGAAGATGTACTCCACTCCATCGTGGAGGCGGATCACCCTCATGGTGGTCTTCTGAATTGCTGAAGCCACTGTGGCCCACTTGTTGTCTGTCGTCCTCCTCTTTTCTACAATGTAGTTGGACACCTCCGCACCGCCATCATCTTTGGGTGGCTCCCATTCCAGGGTGATACCGTCAGCAGTGATCTCGTCAAACTTGATAGGTCCCGTGCAGATGCCCGGTTTGCCTACCACCTTGAGCTGGAACTTGCAGTCCTTGGAGCCAGCGCTGTTTCTGACATTGATGGTGTAGGTTTCAGCGTCTCCTCTCTGGCAGTCCCTGATCAGCAGGGTGGTGATGCCCTGAGACGCCTCCACGCACATCCGACCGGTGTCTCCCAGGGCTACATCACCCTTCTTCCATGTGGCAGTGGGGTAGGGTGCACCACTGATGGGGATGTTGATACGTGTGGTACTGCCCTCCTTCACCACATAGCAACCATCATGCAGGCTGCTCAAGTTGCAGTCAGGCAGCACTGAAGTCAGAAGGAAATGGCACGTCAGAAAATAGATGGAAATACAACACAAATAATACATTTCATTTTTTAGCAAAAAAGCAGTTATAACTAGCAACATTAGTGATTAAGCTACATGGGAATCTGACAGTATTTTTTTTACCAAACTGGTCCTTGGCAACAACGGCAAGTTCGGTAGGTGGTCCCTCTCCAGACTCGTTGAGTGCCTTGACTCTGAACAAGTACTCCTTGCCCTCGGTGAGCTCGCTGACAGTGTGTGAGGTATTCTTGCCCTTCATGATCTGTTTCCACTTCTCCTCGCCTTCACTCTGCTCTAGGATGTAGGCGCTGACGTGACTGATGCCATCACCGACGGGCTTCTTCCAGCCCAGGGTGATCGAGTCCTTGGTGATCTTCTTAGCTTTGAAGTCCATCACGGGACCAGGTTGTTCTGAAGAGGGAAAGAGTGGGTCAAAACTGAGCATGTGGTTTGTATTAAACCAGATGTGTTAAATATAGACGAGACTGTAGGACTCATGATGGGTTTTCTTTTGTCTCAGATTTGTGTTATTCTTGTAGCTTTTTCCTGACTTTGGCATGTCTTGGTCACCAATCTGGAGCATTACTCTTAGGTCCAGCTCTGTTTTCAGTTTTGTTTGCCTTTTTATTTTTCGGTTCAGTTGCAGTCAGAGAAGTAGCTGCTAGGGTTGTTGGAACTAATCTTGGGATTTGAATATAAATGGAATAGTAAAAAAATTAATAATAATCAAATGCCAAAATTACTATTCAAATGTATATTTCTTTATATAAATGTGTTGGATAACGCTAGTGACTCTCTCCCTTCTTGCCTTGATCTACCTGCATGTGAAAATGAAATGCTTGAAAATGAAGTTTTCTGAATCACAATCTCATGTTCAACGTGTTAACATAACCTCACAATATCAGAAATGGCAGAAAGCAATGCAGATGCACCTACGGAGATCACCACTCCTGATAACTTAAGAAGCGCTGTGTGAAAGGTTTTTGGACTTCCATCAATAAATGGAAAAATAACAAATAAAGATATAGTAATCTGCAGAATATGCAAGGTCTGAATTAAATATCACTCAACAATGAGCAACCTGAGGGTACACCTGATAACATCACACTCTGGCCTGAGATTTATTTAACCACTAAATTATAAAAGTACTACTAGTCTAATAATTACTCGAAAATAATGCCCTTCATACTCTCTACTGTACTCTAATCTAAAATACTCTGCTGTACAAAAAAGGGTCTATTCTAATTCACAAAACAACAATCAGCTGTTGTTAGCCCTTTCATCATCAAAGTTAATATAAACCTGGATGATGATTCTGGTTTATATTATAAAATTATTTCTGCAAGTATAATGTAGCTACCTGAGGCCCGGATGCTGCCAGGGGTCTCACAGCCCTCTCCGATGCCATAGGCGTTCTCAGCCAGCACTCTGAAGCAGTAGGCTTGTCCTGCCTCCAGGTTGGTGATCCTGAATGACGGCTTCAGACATGCTGCCGACACACATGTCCATGCCTTCCTCTCGGCCAGACGCTTCTCCACAATGTAGTTCTTGACTGGGCCTCCACCGTCAATCAGTGGGGCATCCCAGGTGATGAAGGCATGGTTTCTGGAGGTCTCCTTGACAATCAGGTTTGTAGGCGGTCCAGGAGAATCTGGGGAGAGAAGCATTATTGTTCAAAGCTTCTGTTAACTAAACTGAAATACAAAATAGGTCACAGTCAGACACACATGATGGGAGTACAAATATGTTTTCATGATTGTGGGAATTTCTTGTGGGTGAAAAAGTTTAAAATTTCCAACTTGAGCTGATTTTGTATACTATTTTATATACATATTCTCATACAATATTTCTGAAAGTTCTTGTTAGTCTTTGACAGTCTTACCAAGGACCTTGACAACAATGGTGTAGCTCTTAGAGCCACTGCTGTTCTCGAGTGACAAGACGTATTTGCCAGCATCATATCTGTTAACATCTTCAACCATCAGCAGCGTGTCCCACTCTGACGTCTTGATCAGCACACCCTGCCTCTCCGATAGGTTGGTGTCCACCTTGGTCCATGTCACTTTAGGCGCCGGGCGTCCTCTCAGGGGAACATAGACCCTCATGGTGACACCCACTCTAAGAACCAACGCCTTTCTCAGGTCGGCGTCCAGCTCAGCTTCAGGAGCGACTGAAGGAGACACAGAGGGATCACTCATTAGGGATAGCTATTTCTTTGTCAATTTTGACAGGAGGATTTTAATTTCTATGACCAATTCAGTGTCATTTTTAAGTTACCATAGAAGCTACCATAGCTAGCACACAGCTAGCATAAATTAATCAAGTTTACTAAGAATGGTCAATACTGTGAATAAATGTTTGCTGTTTTGTTAAGTGATAAAGTTTCATGATATGAGTAAACAATCATTGAGCTAATACCAAATATTTCCATGATGCTAAATGCTGTTCCTTCCACCAGGTCCATTTGTTTTCCACTACCATTTCACCTCAGAACACTTTATCACTGTTCCAATTTGGACTTTTACAATAGAACATGAGGAAGATGCTCCACCTTGTGTATTTTCCTAGCATGTTGTCTGACTAATGTTTTTTAGCGAGCTAAGCCAGTTAAATTGTCAGCTACCATACATCAAGAGTCAGCAATTTTCTTTTTCGATTTCTCATGAATAGGCATTCAATTCTACAGATGTTTCGTCATGATAATGTGGCCTTTTACAGAAGCTAACAGGTTAAATAGGCTGCATTTATATAGTTCCTTTCTAGTCTTCCGACCACCATGGCACTTTCCACTATATGCAAACATTCACCCATTCACACACACATTCATACACTGATGGCAGATGCTGCCATACAAGATGCCAACCTGCTCATCAGGAGTTCTAACGTTCATTCACACACACTCACACACTGACGTGCTCCTTCAGGAGCAATTAGGGGCTCAGTATATTGCCCATGGACACTTTGACATGCTGACTGGAGGAGCCGGGGATTGAACCGCTGATTTTCCGATTAATAAACAACTTCTTCTACCTTTTGAGCCACAGCCGCCCCTATGAGCTACATTTAAATCAAAAAAAGTACATTTTTAATTTTACTTCTTTGAAAAAACATTAGAGTTATTTAATTGGATGCAGATTGTAACCAACTGCGTTTTGCGTATTTTGGTGGATTTTACATCACGCAAATCCAGAATTTCTAAATATATCCTTAGTTCTCCTTAGTTGTGCCCTCTAGTGGAATCCTCCAGTAACATGCAAAGTACATAGGCGTGTATGTGAACAATTTACGATAACGACACATCCAGTTGTCTAACACAAACGCATGATTAAAAAGCAAGTAGATTTCCAGCCTAAGATTAATAATGATTCCATCAATGATCTGGTGATGTCCATCCATATTATGTTTGTACTGCACTGAGTCACTCAGTGGTGTTAAAAGGTAAAATTCTCGATTCACGTGACTTCATGTGAGGTTATTTACTAAATGAAGTGGTATAATAAACAGTAGAGGAACATACTGAGGATGTCCTTGGGCATGTGGTTTCCAGGGACCTCACTGGGGTCACTGTAGCCAATCTTGTTGACAGCGGTGACTCTGAACTGGTACTCAGTGTTGTCCATCAGACCAGTCACCAGGAACTTGGTGGCCTGGAGTTTCTTGGGGACATTGCACTTGGTCCAGTTCTCTCCATCGGCTAGCTTATACTCCACCAGGTAGCCAATGATTTCACATCCACCGTCGTATGCCGGTTTGGTCCAGCTAAGGCTTATGGAGCTCTTGGTGGAGTCCACCACCTTGGGGAAGGCAGGTGGGCCAGGAGGATCTGGAGAAGAATCACGGTGACATAGATGTTATTATTTTTGTTAGTTAGTTTTGTTAGTTGCAGTCCTGTCTGAAGCATTTTAAGTTTGTCCTTCCACTTTTGCGTGTGTAATTTAAAGCAGGTACTCACAGACTGGGTCGACAGCCAGCGCAGCGTTGGATGCGTCACTGGGTTTACCCAGCCCGGCCTTGTTCATGGCAATGACTCTGAACTCATACTCTGAGCCCTCAGTTAGCTGAGCAGCCTTGAGGGTCCTGTCAATGACCGGCCGGCGGTTGACTTTAGCCCAGGTCAGCTCAGTGGCTTCGCGTTTCTCCAACATGTAGCCAAGGATGGTGGCCCTGCCATCATTGGCTGGCGCCTTCCAGCTGACTGTCATGGAGTCCTTGGTGATGTTGGTGATGACAGGTGGCTCACAGGGACCGGGGACGTCTGAGGGACAAGACAACGTCATAATGATCTCCCACAATGATAAGGTCAGAGTTTGATTATATCATATCTCATCAAGGGGCAAAACATATATCAAATATTGAAAAACATGGTGAGTTAGGAGGGTTAACTTAAATGACTAAAACCAGGATTGATCAATGATTAACACTTTGGCCATATCACATCGTAAATGGTAAATGCTGATACTAGAGTGAAAACTGGAGATTGATAATCAATCAAATCTACTTGTTTTCCATTTTATTGATTTAAGACAGCGAACACATCAACTATAATATACATCAGCTATTTTTTTCATTTAAATTTTTTCCAACAATGAACAACCTATAACATGATTTTAAGTTTGAAAAAGTTGAAGTAGTCATTAGTTATTGTGGAAAACTATGTTTTCCCGCAGTATCTGTGAATTTTTAAATACAGTACAATCTGAGTTTTTGAGAATTCATACTTAGTGACAATTAAAGGAACTGCAGCTTAAGATGCTTAGTGTAGCACTCTGAACATACCGTACGGGTTCTTGACCATGACAGGGTCAGTCATGACGGGGTCTCCCACACCATACTGGTTCTCAGCGCTCACTCTGAACTGGTACTCGTGTCCCTCGATGAGTTTCTCCACTGAGCAGTCAGTGATGTGCCCATGAATGTTAGAGGTGACCTGCGCCCAGTTGGCCCTGCTGGTCTCACGCTTCTCGATGATGTAGTTGGTGATCTCAGAGCCGCCATCTGCCAGTGGAGGTTCCCACCGCAGCTTAACACGGTCAGCAAACACCTTAGCAGTTTTCACTGAGGCTGGAGGGCCTGGTTTGTCTGCAGGGGACACAGAGGGAGATAGTTTGTTTATTTGTACAAGAAAAATGATGAGAAACAAATAAAACAATAAAATAATAGTACAACTAACTTACCAAGAACCTTGACCTTGATAGTAGCATACTTGCTACCGTTGATGTTCTCAGCAGTGATAGAATAGTCTCCAGATTCCTTCCTGGTGACGGCATAGAGCTCCAGTATGTGGATGTGTTTCTTTTGGGTCATCTTCATTCCCTCCGCAAGGACCAGAGGTGCTCCGTCTCTCTTCCAGCTCACCTTGGGCAGGGGCTTCCCAAACACCTCAGCATCAAGGAAGACATTTTCTCCAGCTTTCAACACAATCAGGTTCTTCATGTTGATGCCCAGCTCCACACGAGGAGGAACTGCAAAGGTAGAGGAGACAAAATAATCAAGATTATTTATCAATCATTTAATTTCAGTTACAGTGCTCCTTGGTGTGTGGAATCGTACCATTCTCAGCAATGACAGGAATCGGGTCGGACAACTCGGATGGAAGGCTGATGTTAACAGCGGTCTTGGCGATAACTCTAAATTGATACTGCTGCCCCTCTTCCAGGCCAGTCACCACATAACTTTCTGTCTGGATGTTCATGCAGTTGGCGTTGCAGCGCTTCCACTTCTCCTCCGGAAGCTTTGCGTACTCCATGTAATAGCCAATCAGCTTGCTGCCACCATCATGCTTGGGTCGGCTCCATACCAATGACACAGAGTGTTTGGTCACATCCATGGGCTCAGGTTTACCTGGTGGGTCTGGATGGAAAGAAACAAAGGTTTGAAAACTCAGTCATGGCATCTGAACAAAGAAGAATGAGGTTGAGGTTGAGTGTACAAGAGTGTGAACCTGGTTGGTGTCACCGGCCTGAAAATTAAATTTCCCATGCATTTATTTTTTTAACTTTCCAAAACAAATACACCATTTTGAAATTGTGAGATGGTTATTTAATTGTCAGCTGAAGAATGTTTTCATACCGACAGCAGTCCTGGCGGTGATGATGTCGGTCTGTTTGCAAGGTTTGCCTTGTCCAGCCAAGTTGAGGGCCGACACCCTGAAGGTGTACTCCAAGCCCTCAATCAGGCCAGTGCAGGTGTACTGGGTGGCTCTGATTACTGACTCGTTGGCTTTGACCCACAGCAGGCTGTTCCTCTCCTTCTTCTCAATGCAGTATCCAGTGATGGGGCTGCCACCATCGCTGCTGGGACACTCCCATGACAGGATGACAAAGTCTTTGTTGATCTTGTTAATTTGCAGGTTTCTGGGCTCGCTGGGAGGATCTAGATGGAAAACAAAAACAGTCAGTCCACAGGTTCATTTAGAATGATAGAGTCTAAAGTCCTGCTTCTGAACCTGTTCATTACAGCCACAATATGAAAGTATTTTACAGTACAAAACAACATATTGAGGGCTTAAGTATTCTTAGAACTTTAACAGTAAAGCAGTAAGTTAAAAGTGTAAAGTTCAGACTCACCAAATGGATATCTGGCAATCATCTTCTCAGAGTAGATGGGCGCAGAGATGCCAAACCTGTTCTCGGCACGGACTCGGAAGCCGTACTCCTTGCCAGTTGTCAGTTTGGTCATTCTGAAGCTGGTCTTGGTGCAGGATGAGGACACAGTGATCCAGTCGCCCTGGCTGACATCACACTTCTCCACAATGTAGTTGGTGATGTTGCTGCCACCATCCTCCTGTGGAGAGTTCCAGAGCAGCGTGCAGGCATCGATGTCCTGCTCAGTGATCTCCAGAGGAGCTTCAGGGGGTCCAGGGATGTCTACAGGGACAAAGAGGATGAATTGCTGATCTTGTACACAACCAATAAATGATCTGTTCATCATTCACATTAGTTGTATAGGCAGGTAGTGGGTTGTTCCTCCATATTCATCTGTCCAGGCTGTCTTAACATTGCAGTTCTATATGGGAAATTATTGTTAAAATGAAAAGGTCCTGAGTAAAATTTGTATTTTAAAATACTATTGTAAATACTATCTGCAATTGCTGTAAACAGAATAATCTACTGAGCTCTTTTTAGTTTAGAACCAGCAGGTTTTACAGTGTCTGTCATTCAAACCAACCCATGACGATGACTCTGAGGATCTGGTTGATCTTGGCGGTGCTGTTCTCGGCTGACAAGCTATAGTAGCCACTGTCTGCTCTTGTCACATTCTTTACGATGAGTGTGCAGGTCGTCAGCGTCTTGACAACAGACAGACGATCAGAGGTCAGCACGTCCTCGTTGCCCTGCTTCCACTTGCAGAATGGAGCAGGTTTACCCGCCACAATGGCCTCGACCACCATCTTGGATCCAGCTCTGACTGTCACAATGTCAGGCATGATAATCTTAGGAGCCACTGGAAGGAAGAAAAAGAATAAAAGAGTTACTTGATTTTACTCTTACCGTTTCTATGCATGTGGGAATATAAAGTTAAATATTTCAGTCAGTAATCAGTCTTAAGTTAATTATAAATTGAGGTAGATTTTTAAGCTAGTCTACTCACTGAGCTGCTCTTTGACCTCAAACACTCCCTCTGCCTCTCGGGCCAGGCTGACTCCTGCTGAGTTCCTGGCTGCTACTCTGAACCTGTACTTCTTTCCTTCCTTCAGACCAACCACGACAATAGTCAGGTCTTTGACCACGGAATAAGGTGTCCACTTGTCCTCTGGTGCGTCTTCCTCCTGGTAGTCCACCACATAACCATTGATCTTGGCTCCTCCATCTCTGAGTGGCTTCAGCCAGCCCAGAGTGGCACTGTTCTTGGTTATTTCCAACACGTCCATCTTCTTTGGAGGGTCTGGCTCACCTGAGCACCACACAAAGCAGGTGTTAGAAAGGAAACGCAAGAAGAAGCAGAGAAATACAAGGAGATGACAGCGTTCATTTTTAAATTCCCTTTAAATGTAATGATATACAAAAAGACTTTGAAGCCTGAGTGACATGTTAAAGTAGAACCAAACACCTTCACTGATGGGTTTATACTTCCACTAATGAGATATTTTGTAAATCCCCTGCCATGCTAAACTTTGTTGATAAAATCCTTGCTGACACTCACTGATGGGATCGACAGCCAGGTAGGACTTGGGTGAGTCTTGAGGAACTCCAATGCCGTACTTGTTGCAGGCCATGACTCTGAAGTAGTACTCGATACCAGGCGTCATGTTGGTCACCTTGAAGCTGGTCTTCTTCAGGTCCTCTGTGCACTTGGTCCAGGTCTTCCTGTCCACCTCACGTTTCTCCACAATGTAGTTGAGGATAGGGCTGCCGCCATCATTCTCTGGTGGCAACCAGGACAGCTGAGCTGTTGTCTTGGTGACGTCAGTAGCCTCCAGGCCACCAACAGGACCGGGAGTATCTACAGAGAATGAATTTGAGAATAACAAATTGTTTGATTTCCATCCTAATTAAGCATTTTTAAAAGAAAAGTTCTGTATAAACAATTTTGATATCATTCTTTGTTCCTCACCGAGGACTTTGACGCGGACAAACACGGCCTTCTCCCCGGCAGAATTAGACAGAGTCAGCGAGTATTTTCCAGAATCTTCTCTGGTGCTCTCTGGGATGACCAGGAAGGACATGGTGTCAACCTGGTCCACGTGACCTCGGCGGATCACATTGTCCACACCCAAACGCTTCCAGGTCACCTTGGGGGCGGGCCTTCCTCTGATGACAGCAAAGAGCCTAATTGGACAGCCAGCCCTGACGGCCAGGCCTTTCCTCAAACTGGCATCTAGGTCAATCTCTGGAGCCTCTGTTGCCATGGAAACATTAATGTTGAGATCATTAAATGACTGAATGTTATTGACATTTATCACGTACAAGGTACATCCATTTATTTGGACACGGTTTCAGTAAACCTTCATTCTTACCCAGGATCTCCTTGGGGGACACGGCCTCCTTCAGGTAGGCGTGACGTCCCCAGCCCACCTGGTTTTGGGCAGAGACCTTGAACTCGTACTCCTGCTTCTCGTCCAGCTGACTGATGGTGAACTCTGTGAGGACCAGCGGGCCGTGGGTGTCAATCCTTTTCCAGCCCTCTGTGGGCTTCTCAGGGTCCGCCTCACTCTTTAGCCTCATGTCCAGGCTGTAGCCGATGATAGGGGCACCGCCATCATACACAGGTTTAGACCAGGACAGAGTGATGGAGGTCTTGGTGCTGTCGCCTACCTTCAGGCCCGCAGGGGGGCCAGGTGGCTCTGCAGGAAAGGACAATAAAACAGAGTTCAGTGAAAATACTTAAACACCAGAGAACACAGGGGTGAGGGTTAACGCCTTCAGTTCTATCAATGAAATGTTAAGCTTCCTGTGGTTTACATGTTCTCTGGCCTGAGCACAGGTCTGAAGAAAGTATTTGAGGATGTAAACTCAGCTGTGACAGCAACTCTAAACTCACCAATGGGATCTTTGGCTGCGACGGGTCTGCAGGGTTTGCTGGGCTCTCCCAGGCCGACCTCATTCTCGGCCTTCACTCTGAACTGATACTCGTGGTTGGGGATCAAGTTGGTGACTTTCATGCGTCTCTCTGAGATGGCGCTCTTGGTGCATGGCACCCAGCGAACTGCCCTCTTCTCTTTTCTCTCCAGGATGTAGCCAGTGATTGACTTCCCTCCATCGTTCTCAGGAGGAGCCCAGACCACCGTCATCTCATCTTTACTCACCTGCATGACAAAATTTTGAATAAGTGAACATTTTTATAACTAGGATCATACCAGCTCTAATATTTTTGCATAATCCAAATTTATGAAAATAAATAAAACAGTGAGTCCTTACCTTTGTGACCTCAGGTGCCTCAGGGGGTCCAGGTTTGTTGAACTGAGTCTTGACAGTAACAGGCTTGCTCTCCATGGCGGGGCCAGTTCCCATCTTGTTCTCTGCCCTCACTCTGAAGATATACTCATTAGACTCCACCAGACGAGTGACGTTGCAGTACGGTGTGACCACAGAGGCAGAGTATGTGGACCAGACCATCCTCCTGGTCTCACATTTTTCCACAATGTAGCTGTCCACCTCGCAGCCTCCTTCATCCTCTGGAATATCCCACACCACTCTGCACTTGTCAGCTCCAATGCCAGTGATCCTGAGGTTCCTCACTGGGCCGGGGACGTCCAAGACGTTGACATTGGCGTATGCTGTAAATGTGCCAGCAGAGTTGGTGGCAGTGATAATATACTTTCCGGTGTCACTGCGTTTGGACTTGGTCAGGAGGAACTTGGAGTAGTCAGAGCCAGTCTCGTAGCTGATTCTGGGGTTATCTCCAACTGCCTTGTCTTTCTTCCACTTGACCTCAGGCTGGGGCTTTCCTCTCAGGCCAGCCTCTATCCTGACTGACTCTCCGGCCTTTACTGTCAGAGTTCCAGACAGCTTCAGGTCGATGACAGGCTTCTGGATTTCCTCCCTCACCAAAATATCGGCAAGTTTCACCCAAGCACTCTCCCCTCCTTCATTGACAGTCTGCACCCTGGATAATTAAGATTTATTATTAGAAACTTATTTATGTTAGATAGGACAATAACATTTTTTCAAGTTTTCAAGTAATATTTCTAAGTAATGTTTTGTATGTAAAACTGTCTTTGTTTCAAACTGCACAACAACCATGGTTTAGTTTTTGTCAGTTATGTCGTCTTCTGTGTGTTATGAAGAACACTGTCAAGTTCAGATTTAACATCTAACCGTAACACAGCCCTACTTGCTATTTGAGTCATTTCACATTGTGCTAAATGCAAACCCGGGGTACCAACAAAGACCCTCTCTGATAAAGGAAAAACCCTGGAAAACAGAATGAACATTAAAAATAAGAATGCCGTAACCTACCTGAAGGTGTACATCTGGTTCTCGACACACTTGTCAGCCAGGAAAAAGGTGTTGGTCAGGGTGTCAGTGTTGAGTTTCTGCCACTCCTCAGCATCTTTGGCTTTGCACTCCAGGTTGTAGGAGAGGTTGGGGCTGCCTCCGTCATAGTCAGGCTTCCTCCATCTCAGATTGACATGGTTCTTGCCAATGTCTGTGGCCCTGAAGTTCTCAGGCTCACCTGGCTTCTCGATGGGGTCAATGGCCAGCAGAGGAGTCTTTGTCTCCACAGTGGGCCCAGGTCCCATCTTGTTCTCAGCACAGACACGGAACAGGTACTCATGACCCTCCATCAGTTTGGCCTTGATCATGCGATTAGTGCAATGGGATGAGATCATAGACCACATGCTAATGCTGGGCTCGCGGCACTCCACAATATAGTTGGTGATCTCAGAGCCGCCATTGTCTTCAGGGGCCTCCCAGTTGACCATGCATGAGTTCTTGGTAACATAGGTCATGTGGAGATTCTGGCAGTGGCTGGGTCTGTCCAGCACGTTGACCGTGATGGTGCAGGAAGCCTCGCCCCCCTCGTTTGAAGCTTTCAAGGTGTATTTGCCATGGTCAGCTCTAGTGGCTTCCTTGATCTTCAGGTGGACCATAGGGAAGTTCTGGATGATAGTGACACGCTTGTTGTTCTCCAGAACCGTCTCTTCTTTCAACCAAAGCACTTCAGCGTCAGGACGGGCCTTGATGAAGCCAATGATGTTGATGTTGTGACCGACGCGCACAGTGAGACGCTCACGGCATTTGGCATCCATCTCGATCTCTGGAGGGATAAGGATGTCCTGAGCAGTGATTGA
The DNA here is from genome assembly GCF_914725855.1 of Thunnus albacares. Taxonomy (NCBI): domain Eukaryota; kingdom Metazoa; phylum Chordata; class Actinopteri; order Scombriformes; family Scombridae; genus Thunnus; species Thunnus albacares. The sequence goes on along the minus strand of NC_058116.1, from coordinate 32,055,020 downwards.
CTCTGGGATTTCTCTGGGCTCTCCATCTCCGATCATGTTTGTGGCATAGACTCTGAACCTGTAGGTCACACCCTCCTCCAGGCCCTTCACCGTGTAAGCGCACCGCTTGATGAAGTCATCCAGGTTGACTTTCTTCCACTCTTCAGAATCAGCTTTCTTCATTTCCACAGTGTACCCCAGAATGGGGCTGCCTCCATCTTTGTTGGGTTTGGTCCACACCAGGTCAGCGGTGGTCTTGCTGTAATCTTTAACTTTGGGGTTGACAGGGGGGCTGGGGACGGTGATGGGCCTGCAGGGCTTGCAGGGGTCAGAGATGGGAGAAGGGCCACTGTAACCAGCAATATTCTCAGCGAACACTCTGAACTCATACTCATTGCCCTCAAACAGCCCCAGAACTCTGTACTTCAGGTCCTTGCAGGGCGTCTTGTTCACACGGATCCACTTTCCTTTATGGTGTCTGCGCTCAATGAGGTAGCCAGTGATCTGGCTGCCACCATCAGCAAGGGGCATGGTCCATCCCACTGTAACAGCATCCTCTGAGATATCATAGGGCTGTGGTTTACCAGGCGGGCTTGGTGGCATGAAAGTGTGCTCAGCAACAGTGGGCTTGCTCTCCAGAGGAGCACCAATACCCATCTTGTTCTCAGCACGAATGCGAACCACATACTCCACTCCCTTCTGCAGTCGGGTTATGTTGAGGTTGGTGGCCAGGCTGCCAGCGCTCACGCCTCCCCAAGTTTCCTTGTTGGACTCTCTCTTCTCCACAATGTAGCTGGTGACGGGGCTGCCGCCATCATCCTTGGGAGGACGCCACTCGATCATCATGGAGTCAGGAGTGACCTCCAGGATGTTGACGGGTCCTATAGGAGCAGCAGGCACATCCAAGACAGTGACATTTAAGGCCACTGTCTTAGTACCGGCTGGGTTTGAGACAGTGAGCAGGTAGGTGCCAGTGTGGTTCCTTGTGCAATCGTTGATGTTGAGCACAGTGGAGTAATTGTCGGTGTCAATCTTGATGTTGCCTTGGCTCGTGATCTCCTCTCCTTCAATAGACCACTTTGCGGTGGGAACAGGGATTCCTCTCATGATAGCTGGCAGCCTGATGGTGGTGCCGGCCTTAACGATGATGCCCTCGGTGAGCTTAACATCAACCTCGACAATCGGAGGCACTGTGAACATGCAGACTCAAGTGGTTACTCCCTGCTACTACACATTATGTTTAAAAAACATTGAAATAACCAATGTTAACTGATCAAAAGTATTCTATCAGAGGTACGCCAAAAACACTACTTTGCTTTGAGCACAAACAACATTAAGTGGATAGGCTGATGTCAAGTACCAATTCCAAAGTACCAATGCTGATGATACAGAAAGCATTGCATCTCTAATTCCAAATGAAAATAAACATGAATAGTTTTCAAATTATAATTTACCACTCCAGTTAAGATTCCTATGAAAGAGGACAAGAAATGTGTTGGGGTTTGGTCTCTGTATCTTACCCAGTTTCTCCTGGCAAAGGATAGGCACAGTGGTGTCGGGTCTGCTAAGACCGATGGCATTCTCAGCCTTCACTCTGAAGCGGTAAGTCTTTCCTTCCTCCAGGCCGGTCACATGACTCTCCGGGATGCTGACGGTCTTCCATTCATCCCATTCCTTTTCTCCCTCTTCCTGATACTCGACCAGGAAGCCTGTGATCTCACTTCCTCCATCGCGGTCAGGCCAGTTCCAGACCAACCACACCTCAGTTTTATCCACGTCAACATGGTGCAGGTCTTTGGGAGGACCAGGAGGGACTGGAAGGATGGAAAGCAAAAGACATTAAGGTTTTGTCAGAGAAGTATTCACCCACTTACCATAGTCACTAAGGAGGATGATTCTCAATATGTTTGGTTTTTGAGTAATAAATGGTTTGAGAAAGGCAGTCTATGGAAAACGCTGGCAGAAAAACTCCACTTTTGTGGAAATCTGAAAATACTTTTACCCAGTAATGTGTACTAAAATGTTGATTTTGTTCTGTTGTGGGACCCCATTTACAATGAAATGATAAATATAAGAGGTTTATCCTGTGAGTGATGAATTTGAGTATTTTTTTGTTTTCTGTTTCTAGTTGTTAAAACATTCTAAGATCTACTCTCAGTACAAGCACACTAAATTGGCTGTTTAAGTGTTTACTGTGCTGTTACTCACAGAGTGGGTTCATGGCCTTGATGGCCTTTGGTGTCTCAACATATTCGCTGCGGCCGTACTGGTTCTCAGCAGCAACTCTGAACACGTAGGACGTGCCCTCCATCAGGTGCTTCAGCATCATGCTGCGTTTCTTGGATGTGGAGCAGACAGGGACCCACTGAGTGGACGCTGTGTCTTTCTTCTCCACCACGAAGTTAGTAATGCGAACACCGCCATTGTCTTCTGGGTCTTTCCAGGACAGGTAGGCAGAGTCACTCCTCACATCAGACACTCGCAGGTGCTGAATAGGACCAGGTTTGTCTGAGGAAAACACATGATGACTTTTCATGAGAAGCACATACAAGATAAAGTTTACAAAATGTTTTGAATCCATCACAGAGAAGACTGATTAATAGATAATCACACTGATGTTTTCAAAACTAAAATCTGTTTGTGCCATCCTTACCCAGGACCAACACGGTGCAGGTGACAGTCTTTGATCCAGCCGGGTTTTCCACAGTTAGTGTGTAGTCTCCACAGTCACCGCGGTTGCAGAACCTCATCTCCAGCTTGGTGCTGTCCTGTTTGGTCTCAATGTCGGCCCTGGTTGGTACCTCGGCATCGTTCTTCTTCCATATGACGGTGGGGAAGGGCATGCCCTTGATGGTGGCCATCAAAGTGATGTGGGTGCCAGCCATGGCCTTCACCTCCCGGGTCATTCCGGCATCCAGAATCAACTCTGGGGGCTCTGAGGGGGTGGCAGGGTGAAGAAGAGGAACACGAGAAACAATAAGAGGTTAAGTAGTGAGAATCTGTGTATGTTAATTCTGTAATGTTGCATTTTGTGTATATAGCACTTAGCGCACAAACCAATAACAATAACTTTTTGATGTAGTTGGCTGATGAATGTCACCCCTTGTACAGCTTTATTTTAGTGGTGAGTGAGTGACTCACCAAGTCTGTCCTGCACTCTGACTGGTTCCTTCAGATTAGCTGGGTCGGACTCTCCGGCAGCGTTGACAGCCATAACTCTGAAGCGGTAGAGAGCACCTTCATCCAGGTTAATCACCTTGAACTTGGTCTCCTGGCAGGAGTCTGGAGTCTGGTTCACCTGAGGACAGCAGCAGGACAGGAAGTCAATATCATATTTAACTTAGAGCAGATTACAAAGGTGGTAGAAAGGTCATAGGGCTATTCACATCAACAGCACATATCCTTTGAGGAGCAGAAATGTGCGCAGGAAAATTTCAAGGAAATCCCTTTAGATTTTGATATTTCTTTTGTACAAGTGGAAAGTTGTCCAGTAAAAGTCAGAACTATAAGCAACCTTCTTTCAAAGTGACCCAGATGAAATATGGACGACCACCTTACCTTGATCCACTCCTCCTCTCCAGCCTTCTGATACTCAAGCAGGTATCCGAAGATCTTTCCTCTGCCGGTGTCAGTAGGCGGTTTCCAGGAAAGAGTCACTGACTCCTTAGTGTGGTCAATGGCCTGCAGGTTCACTGGAGGACCGGGTTTCACTGTAGCACAGGACAAGGAGGGATTAATGTACCAAGCTGATGGAGCAATTGTGGTGAAGTAAAGAAGTGTTTTATGAGCTGAACCTACCGATGGGATCTTTGGCGAAGACGGGTTTTGATGGTGGGCTTGGGTCTCCAGCTCCAACCACATTCTCAGCTCTGACTCTGAACTCATACTCACAGCCCTTCAACAGATCCGTCACCATGTATTCCACCTTCGGGAAGATCCTATCTGTGTTGCAGCGAACCCACCTAGAAGCAGGAACATCTGTTAGCCACTGACAAACATGTCTTTATAATTAGACAACATTACTGTTCCACTTTTTTACAGAGTTGGTCACCGCTGTCTTCTATGTAAGCTGAAAACAGCCGTGATTGATTGAGTTTGTTATCTCAAGACGGAGACTTTAGTCAATAAATCAATTTGTTGATTAATCATTTAAGTCATTCATCAAGCAAAAATGTCAAACATTCTCTGTTTTCATCTCCTCCAATGTTAAGATTCACTTTTTTTCTCTGCATTAATAATTTAATGTCTTTGGTTGTGGACTGGTGGTTGGACAACACAAAACATCTGATGATTTCATCTTGGGCTATGGAGAAATATTATATACATTTTACACATTTTCTGACATTTCATAAATCAAACAATCAATTGATTGATCAGAAAAATTATCAACAGTTCAATTGGTAATAAAAATAATTGTTTATGGCAGCCCTTGATTGAAAACAACTTTCTGATGTGTTGTAGAACTTTTCTGAGTTAGTGTTTGTTCTTTTATAAACCAACAATCCTTTAGGCCATGCTGTGACCAGAACTTCACCCTCCAAACTACCTGTGTCTTTGTGTGTGTGTTTGTCTACCTGTGGGCCATGGTCTCCTTCCTCTCCACGATGTAGCCTGTGATTGGCTTTCCTCCATCTGCGGGTGGCTCCCAGCTGATGAGGGCGGAGTCGTGGTAAACTTCCTTAACTGTGGGTTGTTTGGGAGCATCAGGCACCTCTGTGATGGAAACAAACACAGTCACACTGATCAGACGCTGCAACTTTAAACTCAATACATACAGTAGATAATGAATATCTCTGAATGTTTCTTGATGTAGCTTTGTCAATGTGTTTGTCAGGACTTACTGAAGATGTCTCTGGCCTTGGTCTCGGAAGACAGCAGGGGGTCGCTGATGCCATAGATGTTCTGAGCCATGATCCTGATGATGTACTCACGACCTTCAATCAGTTTAGGCACCTGAAGCAAAAAACAAGTGGAGGATGTCAATAATGAAGAGTTACTATCATGTTTATCGCTGACAGTGGTTGAAGAAGTACTCAGATCCTTTACTTCAGTAAAAGTACCAATACAGAAATGTAAAAATACTCCATTACAAGTAAAAAGTCCTGCATGAAAAATCCTACTACAGTAAGTACATAAGTATTATGAGCTTGATGTAGTTAAAGTATTGCAGTAAAAGTACATAAGTATTATGAGCTTGATGTAGTTAAAGTATTGCAGTAAAAGTACATAAGTATTATGAGCTTGATGTAGTTAAAGTATTGCAGTAAAAGTAGTGGTTTGGTCCCTCTGACTGATATATTATTATATATGACATCATTAGATTATTAATAGTGAAGCATCAGTGTTAGAGCAGCATGTTACTGTTGTAGCTGCTGGAGGTGGAGCTAGTTTACACTACTTTATATACAGTTAGCTAGTTTAGTCCAGTGGTTCCCAACCTAGGGGTCGGGCCCCTCCAAAGGGTCAGCAGATAAATCTGAGGGGTGGTGAGATGATTAATGGGAGAGGAAAGAAGAAAAAACAAAGTTCTGATACACAAATCTGTTTTCAGTTTTTGGACTTTTTCTCTAATCTTTGATAGATATTATCTTTGATAGATAATCTTTGATATTTTGAAATATTGGATCATTTGAACATTTATTGAAATGAAAGCATGTGAGAAGTTTAGAGGGAAAAATCACTATTTGGTGGAGCTGTTAACAACTCATAGACATGTGAAATGTGACCCCGACTACACACTGCTTTTTGTAAGACGTCAAAAGCCAAAAAGGTTGGAAACCACTGGTTTCATCTTTAACAATGTGTTGTATTTTAAAAGCTTGTTATATTATCCATTGTGTCAAATCTTCATCTGAAAAGTAACTAAAGCTGTCAAATAAATGTAGTGGAGTAGAGAGTACAATATTTCCCTCTGATATGTAGAAAGTAGCATCACATGGAAATACTCCAATAAAGTACAAGTACCTCAAAACTGTACTAAAGTACAGTACTTGAGTAAATGTACTTAGTTACTTTCCACCACTGATTGTTGAGGACCAAACCTCAATATTCTTTTCATATCATTCAAAATTTGTCCATAGAAACAAGTATTGTGAACTGTTAAGTACTGAAAGCTACTCTCGAATGTTGGGTCAGATTCATAACTTCTTTGTTTTACTCAATAAAAGGGTGTCGTAGGAGAACATTTTTGTCATTTTTTATAACAAGGTATCAAAAAAAGTATAGTTTTTGAAAACTCAGGTAGCGTATCTGCAATAGTATTGAGTAGTAGTGTAGTAGTATGGATACATAACCATAATCATGTTAAATCATTAAGAACAGAATCAGTCACTGTAGTCAGTTTAGCCTTATTGTCTGTTCTAATGAGAATATGTCATTACACAAACATATACCACTGTCCATCAATGTTTATACTTAGAATGAGCTCTGGAACATGAAATATGTGAATATTTACAGTTATTGAGTCCCTAGATTTTTTGGGGGGTTATTTCTAAATTATTATTTTCTGGATAGCTGGAATGAAAAAAATGTAATTAAAACTATTTTTTTTTCTTTCCTCAATCCTTTTTCTTTATTTTTGTCCTGTAATTGCCAATCCATTCCTCATTATTTTGTCATTGATGTAATCAATGTATCTTGAATTGTTAGAGGCAGTCTATAGCCCATTGTCCCCTTGAGTCTTATGTTGTGAAGCCTGAGGAGTGTGAGTCTGCTCACCTTGCAGCAAACTTTTTTCCACTTTCTCTACTTTAAACTATCTGGTGTCACATCACTCGTGAATTTCCCTAAAAATTTTCTCTCTGAGCATTTCAGTGCTGAACTGCCCACCTTGCAGGTGGTCCGGGTGCAGGATGAGGTGACAGGCATCCACAAGTCTCTGTTGGTGTCTCTCTTTTCCACAACGTAGTTGGAGATGGCACAGCCTCCGTCGTCCAGAGGGGGGCTCCAGGAGATCACCATGTGGTTTCTGTAGACCTCGTTGAACACCACAGGACCCTGTGGAGGCTGAGGACGATCTGGCAAGAGGAATAATTCACACAGGTCATTCTCCACATCAGTTTTCTTATATTTGTTTTGCTATTTTTTGTCTTTTAAGGGCATAGGTTTGGTTTCAGAATTGGAGGGGCGCAATTAAGTAAAGTAATATAATATATATAATAGCAATTCACAAATTAGATTGACATTGGTTATTGTGCTTTCCATAATTAAGAGTAGTAACAATAAGAGCTGTGATATTTAGATAGATAATGCTGTATTTGCATCTCTACATGACTGTCCTTTACTGCCTTATCTTTGCCTGATGTTCAGTTATTTTTATGAGGATATTTACTACATAATACAAAGTAAAAGTACAGATTAAACAATATTAATTTTTATGTGACAAACAGGTAGGCACGAGGGGCAAAAACAGTCATCTTTAAGTTGCTGTGAGCGCATGTTAAAGCTGAATTTTCAAGTGGAAATTATGCCCTCAGTTTAACACCAAATTAAAAAAAAAAAACGTTCTTCAGAGCAGATTTTAAACTCTGCGTGTGAATCCATTTGAGTTTCTGTGGTGACTCACCGACCACGGTGATGGTGCAGATTCCTGTGCGAGTGCCAGCGGCGTTCTCCACGCTGACGCTGTAGCGGCCGCTGTGTTCTCTCTTGGCCTTGCTGATGTTTAGGCTGAGGTGGCGGGCGGTGCTGTGGAGGCTGATCTCCTCGTCCGCCTTCAGCTCCTCGTCGTTCTTCGTCCAGGTGATAGTCGGGGCGGGTTTGCCGCTGTAGGATCCTGACAGCGTGCAGGCGTCTCCCACCTTCACCATCATCTTTTCCCTGCAGTCCAGCTCCACAGTGGGTGGTTCTAGGGGGGCATGGCAAACAAATTCAAGAAGTTTTTTTTTGTATTCCCTGTTTTACTCATTTTTCACACATGATATGTGATGTTTTAAAACTGAAAAGAGTTTGTTGTCTTGTTGTGTCACTCACCAAGCTCGTCTTTGCACTGGACGGGTTTGGTGATGAAGGACGGTTTGCCCTGTCCCACCTGGTTGACGGCAGAGACTCTGAACTCGTGACTTGAGCCTTCCTTCAACCCGCTCAGTGTGAACTTCCTGTCCATCAGCTTGTTGTCTGCACCCACACGTGTGAAGTTGTCCCGACCAATCATGCGGGACTCCAGGATGTACTCGGTGACCTCGGTGCCGCCGTCGTACTTGGGTGGCTTCCAGGCGACGGAGAGGGAGTCCTTGGTGACAGCAGTGACAATCAGGTCCTCTGGACGCTCCGGGACGGCTGGAAGAGACAAAAATAATGAGCTGTGTCACTTTTGTTTTTTTTCCTTTACATCAGGTTGATTTGTTTTTCAGGATCTTCTTGTGATCTAAACTCTAATTAAGATGAATTTCTCACGATACAGAAAAAAGTTTAACAATCAAATCTTGCTTTAGTTTCTGTTTTTGGTTACAGTCTGGCTTTGTGAATTAATATGAAAATGATGGAAAACAAATCAAATAAATGTTTTTACTAATTATAAGTGAAATAAATGTGACTGTATTCAGTTACTTGCTGCTTGGCCTAGAGAGTCTTTCAGCCAGAGCACAGCAGTTCAGTTCAACACTCAAAAATGTGAAATTTGTCTACAGGCAAGAATACAATCCAACATATATGAGAAATAAAGTTTCCAATAATAAATAATGATTAATTGATATTTACTTGGGTTTAAATGGAAAAGTCTTTATAATGAAATAAAACAGAACTTTATCTTTATTTATCTCTATAGTTAATACCAAATTAGTGCATTTTACACTCCTAAAATTCAGGATGTATTAACAGAGGCAATGGTAGGACTTTTTAAAAACTCTGTCCAACTGCTAATTCTGCTTCTGAAGAAATCAACTAATTCTGACAAAAAAATAAAACACATCAAATCAGCTGCTTTGAAAGAACCCAAGAACCTTATAAATTAAAATTTTGGACAATTTGATCTGATGCCTGACATTTTAAGACATTTCATGGATTGTTAAAAATGATATCTGAAGTGCAGATAAGAAATATCTGCAATGCTTTATTTTACGGGTCCGTAACCTCCGAAAAATTTACAACATACTTCCTGAAAATCACTCTGTAATCCAGTAATAATTATAGGGAAAATAGAGACAACTAACTTCAGAACTGGTACATTTAATTCAGAATGCATAGTGAGAACACAGCAGTCCAGTTTAACAAGCAAAACTGTGACCATTTTTTCCCTATAGGAAGCAAAAACTTCTTGGGAATGGCGAGGAAATTATTCAGAAATGATGGACCTGTAAAATAAAGTGTTACTGAAATATCAAATATCTTTCACAGCGCTGTAAATTACTGTTTCCTGAATGTACGACAGATGGAGACTTACAGATGGGGTCCTTGATCATCACCATCTTGTCTGTCTCGATGAAGGGTCCCATGCCGATGATGTTCTCTGCTGCGATCCTGAAGAAGTATCCCTTGCCGTCGATGAGGCCCTGCACCACAGCATTGTTCCTTGTTACTGTATAGGACACTGAGGTCCAGCCCATGCGGTCCGACTCCCTCTTCTCGATGATGTAGTTGGTTACGGCGGAGCCGCCGTCATCTTCGGGGGAGTACCAGGTAAGCTTGCAGGAGTCGGTGGTCAGGTTCTCGCCGGCGAAGGGGAGACCGACTGGTCCAGGGACATCTGGAGGAACAAGCAATGGACAGTCAGAAATAATGTTTTATTGTTTCACTGCTCATATTTTTAGAGGATCATTGTGGTTACGTTGACTCACCCAGAACCTCCACGATGACGGCCTTCTTCCTCTCTCCACCCTCGTTCTTGGCTCTCAGGGTGTAGATGCCCTGGTGCTGGCGTCTGCAGTTCTTGATGACCAGAGAGTTGGAAATGCCCGTTGTTTCCACCACGGCCTCCTTGGGTACATCGCCGTCGTCTCGGCACCAGGAGATCTCTGGGGCGGGCTTACCGGAAACGTAGGCAATGATGCGGATGGTGCCACCAGCGTGGATCACGATCCTCTCCTTCACCGAGGCATCCAGGTCCATCTCAGGAGGAACTGAAGGAGAAGGTGACAATTAAAAAAAATGTTCTTATCATTAGAAAGCACTTCCTGCAGTGCTGACAGATTAAATCAAATTCCTCACTTCATAGGTGGATCAGAAGCTTACTTGTTCTGTCTTTGACCTCGATCAGCTCAGACACAAGTCCTGGCTCGCCAACGCCGGCGGCATTCACAGCTCGGACTCTGAAGCGGTACAGACCGCCTTCCTTCAGTTCAGCCACCACAAACTTAGTTCCTCTGATCTCTGTGTCCTTCGCCTGGAGAGTGAAGAGAGGAACATCAGGACAGCTTGAGCAAAACTGGATTTTAGTGGCCAACGCCAATATTTTAACCAATAGTCTTTTTTTTTTATGAACGCATAACATAATCTTTCTCAGATACGCACTGAGCACGACAGTGCTCCCTGATGGACAAACTGTGTAACTGTTTCTAAATGAGAAGTTTTGTTTTTATGTTTTTTTTGGAATCTCTCAAAGGAGAAAAAAAATCAACAAAACAAACAAAGATTTTATTTACATATTGTGCTCATTAATGGCTGTTTCTGTGGATGGAGAAACAATTGACCAATCACAGCTTTGTAGGCGGGATTATAATGGAAACATCTTCTTATGCCACAAAAATGGTCAAGCATGAATGAGACGGATGCAGGGTTGTCATAAATTGACTTACAGATGTTAATGTTAAACAACTGTGTCGACTGGAAACTCACCTGGTTGAATCATCAGGACAAAAGATGAACAACTGTGTTAGAAAATATCTGGTTCTTTGATAACAAGAATCGTGCAGATCATAAAATCAGCTTTCTCTTTAGCGTCTGCCCGCCGTCAGTGGCGCCCATCACCGAATTTTACACTCAGTGACTGGCTGTTTGTTCCTGAAATGCACCTTGGGAGTCGTAGTTAACCTTTACCCCACAATCTTTACGTCCATAGCTTTAACCTATCAGAGAGCCAGATATCTTCTGACAGTTGTTCATCTTTTGCTCTGATGTTTCAACCATGAGAGTTTCATGTTGATTCAAACTGTAGAGGAGAAAGAATCAAACATGAACAAGATTTTTACTTGTGAAGCCAGCAGCGCCTGAAATATCTCCTCCCACTTCACAGCTTTACATCTAGACCTGATGACATCAGCCTCATCAGTTGTTTGTTGTTGTTTTACCTTCTCCCAGCTCTCGTCGCTCTCGGGCTCCTTCTCCTCCTCGTCGCTCAACAGGAGCTTCCTCTGAGCTTTCTTCTCCTCCTCCTCCTTGTTCACTTCCTTGAATTCCACAATGTAGCCGGTGACCTTTGACCCTCCGTCTATCACAGGAGGGATCCACTCCAGCTCCACTGTCGACTTTGTCCAGTCTGTCACCTTTGGAGTGGGTGGACCAGGAGGCGCTGCACACACACACACACAGGTAAATACATCAAGTATCATGACAATATAATGAAGACAATAAAATGTTTTGGCTGAACAGTGAATTGAAGCAGATCTGAGCCTCCAGACCACAGTTTATAGATAACACTGATGATGATGCTAATGCCAGACCAGGATACAGATGATGAGATGATCCTAGGTAGTGTACAGCGGCTTTTTACAGCTTTTTCTCTGAAAACAGCTGCTTGCTGCGGCCCAAAACAACGCTATGAGAGCGCTGAGAGTGAACCAAAACAGTAAAGTTGCAGCCGGACAGATAAACAATGAGCTGAAACTCACTTTAAAGCTCCGTAAAGCCGAGAGGAGCTGCAGAGTCACTGATAATTCTCTGTAGGTTCATCACTACGAGTAACACATTACACACTGACAGATCAGACTGTGGAGTTACAGAAATATAGACTATAGACGCTTCAAGTAAAAAAAAGGTTACATTCAAGTTATTATTGTGCATCTGCCAGAGTTTCCTTATTTGTTTATTTACTTATTTATTTTTCTTTTTATTGCGTTGCATTTGTCCAGTGTTTGAGTTGTAGTGGGCGACAGGTGTCTCTGTCCATTCACTTTATTTATTTTGGTTTTGTTTTTTGTGCATATGTGTATCTATGTTCATACACATGTATATTCTTATGGTTAATGTTTGCTAGCCTGCTAACAGTAGCATAAATTTTGTTATTGTTATGCGCACTCACCCCCCCCAGTCACTGTCAACGTCACAGTGGTGGAGAGGGGTGGACTATTTCAAATATCTGGAAGTTAACATCCACAAGGACATGACATGGGCTAGCCACACCACTCCTGTCCCTTCTTCTGCTGAGCCATAGAGAGCCTGCTGACAGGCTGTTTTACCAGCTGGTACAGCAGCTGCACCAGCATGGACCGCATGGATAATATATCCCTGTCCTCATATTTATATGCCATATATATATTTATTTACTGTTTCTGTAATAGCGCATCCTAGTGAAAGAATTTCACACGAGTGTACTTGTACAACCGGCGTGACAATGAACATCTTGACCTTTGAATCTTGAGTTAAAATGATTGGCGACAAACTGAAAGCACATCTCAGTGTGTCTCTCTTACCGATGGGGTCTCTGCAGAGCACAGGGTCGGAGGGCGGGCTGGGCAGGCCACAGCCGGCGGCATTGACAGCGATGACTCTGAACTGGTACATGGCGCCCTCCAGCAGGCCGGTGACGTCCCAGTAGTTGCCCAGCGGCAGCGCTCGGATCGGGTCTCGGTTCACGCGGATCCAGCGTTTGCTGGTAGTCTCCTTCTTCTCAATGATGTAGCCGGTGACGGAGGAGCCGCCGTCGTACTTGGGCTCCTCCCAGTTGACAGTCATGGACTCCAGACAGACGTCCGTCACTGTGGGCTTCTCACACTGACCCGGGACAGCTGCATGGGGAAAGGACATCGATCATCAATACATCAGCTATAGGAGGCAGGAAGTATTGATCTCTGAAGGCTTTTGGTTGTTGAACTGCACTCAGCCTCGGTTTAATGTACTATACTGATAATTATATTAATGAACTATAAAAAGATAAACATCACATGCTACTTCCTGAAATGACAACACTTTGTTAATCAAGATAAATTAAATAAAAGTACGTTTTTAAGTAAGTTTTTAAAGAATCCTGTTTTCTGATTGGCTGGATGGCATGAGTGTTTTTAAGCTGTGATGGGGAATCCTCATCATTATTCTGCATTAATACTCAGACAGAGATGAAGTAATAATGGTCTTTATATTACAAATTCCATGAAAACAAAACTAATTTGGACATATGAAAACATTTAGAGAAGAGGAAACTGGAAGTAATGATGGAAAAAAAAATCTCTTGGAAGTGGATACTTTCAGCTGTTACACTACATCGCCACCTACTGGTCGGAAGAGCAAAGTGATGACAAACATAATGGCGACAAAGATTAGAAAGAGCTCACTGACCCAAAACATGAAGAGACTTTACTTATGTTTTGAGTATTTGTCAATCTCAGTCGTACGGTTATAAAGAAATAATGTATTTTTCAGTCAACCGCATGCTCCTTCTTTCATTATAAGGATTATATACTGTAGTATTGATAAAGTGTGTTGGTACAAACAAAAACTTTGAACATTTTTTTGTGAACTGCAAAGCTACTTAAGGATGAAACTGACAGTTCAGGAGGTTTCCACACAGACTGATCTGAACTCACTGAAGAGGTTTCTGGCCTTCTCCGGCTCGCTGACCAGAGGCGGCCCGACTCCAAACTTGTTCTGGGCCATGATTCTGAACTCATACTCGTGGTTCTCCGTCAGCCGGGTCACCACGTAGGAGCATTCTTTGGGGTCATTGGAGACGTGGACCCAAGACTTCCTGTTTTCTTCACGCTTCTCAATAACATAGTTGGTGATCTTGGAGCCGCCATTGTCTGTGGGTGGGTCCCAGGCCAGGCCGATCCTCTCTGCAAACACCTCTGTGAATTTGACTGGTCCGATGGGTGGGCCAGGAGGTCCTGCAGGAGGCAACAGTGAAAATGTTCACACAGCATTAATGTAGGATCTTCAACCACTGACTTATTATTAAACCAGTCATTATTTAATTCTCTGGTGACTGACCAATTAGTGCTAAAATGACATTTTCTTTACATTTGTCTCGTTATAACTTAAGGTTTGTGTCTCTCACCCAGCACGGTGAGCTTGATGTCCTTGGTAACTGTGCCCAGGCTGTTGCTGGCTGTCAGACTATAGAGGGCGTTGTCATGCCTGCTGGCGTCCTGGATCAGCAGTGTGCACTTGTCCTGTGTCACCAGTTTGTTCATGTGCTGGTCGTAGTGGACGGCAGTCTTCTCCTCAGGTTTGGCCAGGCTGGCCTTCTGCCAGGTGAGCGTGGGGAATGGACAGCCGCCCACCTTTGCCACGATGCTGACATCACAGCCCTCCTCGCCCTCCATGGCCTCACGCAGCTCGATGGTGGGAGCACCTACAGGAAGAGATGAGACGCTTTATGAAAACATCAATGAGAAACTAATCAGCAGCACACATCTAAATGTTCAAAATTCTTTCTGAGGCTCAAAGTTATCTATATGCTATAGAAACATTTATATCAAAAGACAATATCTCTCAAAATAAATGGCTGAAGTCACCTGTCACATGTAACGTTTGGTCAGTTACATGATAAATTGAGTGACAGAAAACAAATTGGCAACTATTTCAATAATCGAATAATTTCAGCCAAAAATGCCAATATTCTTAGGTTCCACCTTCTCAAATGTGAGAATTTGCAGCTTTTCTTTGTCATGTACAACAATAAATTGATATATCTAGTATATACTTTTGACTATTTGCAAATTGAGGACATCACTTTGGGAGAAGTTCCTTTCTTTCACTATTTTCTTCCATTTTCTAGACTAATTATGAATGACAATAATCGTTAGTTGCAGTGGGACTCACAAGTCTGATCCTTGATGACCATTGGTCCAACAGTGGCGGAGGGACGGCTGGGTCCGGCAGCGTTCACAGCTTTCACTCTGAACTCGTACTCTCCTCCCTGCAGATCAAAGACAACACAGTCAGCGATGAGTCCGGTTTAAACTTCACTTCAACGTCTTTATAGCAAACTTATTCATCATGAGCAGTCAAACTCCTGTTGTTATATGTTTTCTCTGAATGTAATTTCACTGACAATGATTAAACATTGCTAGCAGGATTCAGTATCTTGCAGAATGTGTATAAAAGCCCAAATGGCACCAGGCGATTTACAGGTTTGATTCTGTGTTTTTGTTTGTTTTGTTGGTGAATATGTGGTATATGTGTCAGTTGTTTTATGACACAATAAAAGCAAATCAAACCAAACTTTTTGTTTCAAACAGGAAGATTTCAGTGTCCATCACTTGCTGTTTTTAGCTGAATGTCCAATAGACCTCATAGTTGAAATGATACAGTTTTTAAGTACTAGTAAAGTGAGAGCAGTGTGATCCCTTAAAGGACCAACCTCCTTCAGGTCCTCCACCACAAAGGTGAGCTCCTCCACATCTCTCTTGTTGCACTGCTTCCAGGTCTCCTTCTCTGTGCCGCTGGTGTCCCAGCTCAAACGCTCGATGATGTAATGCTTGATGGGAGAGCCGCCGTTGTTTTTGGGAGGCTCCCAGGTCAGAGTCACGGTGTTCTTCGTCACCAGGTTGACCTTCAGTTTGGTTGGGGGGTCGGGTGGGTCTGAGGAGGAGGGAGATAATCATTAGACACAGAATAATTCCAGTAAATGGTTTGTGCAGTCACTCTATAGTTGGAATAGTAAGTGTATCCTCACAGATGGGGTCTCTGGCCCGGGCGGGTTCAGTGGTGACAGTGTACGGGCTGAATCCAAGTCTGTTCTCAGCTCGGACTCTGAACAGGTAGTCCTGTCCCTCCAGCAGGCCGGGGACTACGAAGGCCTGGCTGGCACAGGCTGCATTCACCTGATAACAAATCAATCATCCCTCAGTTAATCAATCACAAACTGCAGGATTTATGTTGAATTCAGTCAATCGATTAATTGATAATAATAAACACAAAGACATTTTGTAAAATTATTTTTTTAAATCCTCTGTTTTTCACTTGATTGAGCTAAGCTAGCAGCTTCCCACTGTTTCCTGCTAAGCTAGGCTAAACATATCCTGGTACATGGGTATGATCTACTAAAATTCAAATGCCCAGTGCAGTTGCCAAAGCTAAAACTATTCAATGAAAGCAATTCATTTTCTAAAATAAAAAGTACTTGAAATAAACTTGGACACTTGGTGGATTAAAAACAAACTCATAATAAAATGGAATAATGAAACAAAACCTTAATTGAGAAATTGAAATTTCAATAACTTGGTCTAATAGACTGTTTACCTTGGTCCAGGCCTTGTCAGTGACACATTTCTTCTCGATATAGTAGCTCTTGATTCTTTCTCCTCCATCATTGTCAGGCAGTTTCCAGATCAGCCTCATGGTTGACCGGGTGATGTCTGTCACCCTCAGGTCCTTCGGAGGGCCGGGGACATCTGCACCCGAGACAAAGTACAGTCAATAAAGCAAACATTGCCATACTCTGTAACTGAAGACACTCAGTAGCAAAGGAGAAGCTTATAGACAGTTTATATACAAACAGCAAAGACATACCGAGAACATTAACTCTGACGTTTACGTGTTTCTGTCCAGACTTGTTCTTGGCTGTGATGGTGTAGCGTCCAGAGTGGCTCCTCAGACTGACAGGGACTATCACAGTGGACGTGGTCTCTGTGGACTCAACCTGAGTAAATAAAAACAATTAGACGAAAATTAGACTAAAAAGTAGAGCATGAAATTTAATAGAAAACTGTGTAAAAGATAGAAGTGTTCTATAAAATGTAGAATTACAAAAAAAGAATTACAAAATTTAATAAAGACTTCATTGATAATTTTTCTTTGTTGGGACTGTTTTTCAGAGGAGGGTGATGAAAATTGAGATTTTACTGGAAACATGAAGAGAAGCATTGTGTTGCTGTGTAGCCTCTCACCTCTGAGTCAACCGGCAGTGTGTGAAGTTTGTTCTTCTTGTGTGACTTGGCTTTGCCTTGGAAGTCCCAGGTCACCTTGGGAACAGGGCGGCCCTTGATGGTGGCGGGTATCCTGATAGGATCTCCAGCACGTATACAAAGCAGGTCGTCAGCTTGCACGTTGATAGTGATAGAAGGTGCGACTGTTGGGAGGAGAAATATTAGTGAAAACATCAGTGATGGACCGAGAGACTTTTGTCTGTGATGAAAGTTGATGTTTACTCATTTCAGTGGGACTTTGAAAAAGGACTTACGGTGGACATCCTCAACCAGAACCTCACTGGTGCGGGGGCTGGGATCAGACTCGCCAATGTCATTGACTGCGATTATCCTGAAGCGGTAGCGTTTGAGCTCACGGAGGCTGGGCACAGTGAACTCAGTGGTGGGGTGCAGGTTCTCGGGATCGTTGACACTCACCCAGTCTGACGTACCCTCATCCTGGATCTGGATGATGTAGCCCTTGATAGGGCTTCCTCCATCCCTCTCTGGTGGCTTCCAGGACAGTGTGATGCTGTACTTTGTCTTATCAACCACCTCAGGAGCGGCAGGCATACTGGGAGGAGCTGGAAGATAGGGTGGCAGTTTGTAAACACAGTTTCCATTTTTTGGGAAATCTAATTTATCATCTCCCAAAATACAGAGGACATCTATTTGTCAAGAATTGAACTCAAATTGTTTACAGTTATATTTTGATGTGCTGTAATCTTGTTGGTCAGCAACAGACGGTAGTTTTTATACTCACTCAGAGGGTCGACAGCAAAGGCAGAGTCAGATGGTGCACTGAATGGTCCAGTTCCTGCAGAATTGCAGGCAGCAACTCTGAATTCGTACTCATTTCCTTCAATCAGACGAGTCACCTGGAAAGCACAGAGAGGAACATTTTAAAAGAACCAGGGCCAAGTCATAAACAATCACTTTTCTTTTGGTGATCAGAACAAAATCCTGTGACTCATTGACTTAACCTCCAAGAGATCTCCAACTTTTTATTTTCCACTTAAAACATTAATTTTGTGCTAATGCAAAAACAAAGCACCAGCAACTCACCTGGTATTCCCAGCCTTTCATACTCCGCTTGGTGACTGGCATCTTGTTGACTTTGGCCCAGTAGCTGGTGCCTTTCTCCCTCTTCTCCAGCCAGTAGCCAATAATCAAGGATCCACCATTATCTCTGGGAGGTTCCCAGCTCAGGGTCATGGAGGTCTTGGAGTGCTCGATGATGGTGGGTTTCTCTGGTGGGCCGGGGAGGCCGAAGGGGTCTTTGATAAGGACGTCCTCTGTTGTGCAGGGGTCAGACTTACCATAGCGGTTCTCAGCTCGTACTCGGAACAGGTATGTCTTGTTGGTGTCCAGGTTCCACACCTGTAGGAGAGGGAGGAAGTAGAGTCAAATAAGACTTAAAGGCCTGTGAGAACCACATTATTATTATTATGATTATGTCATCAGGACATACCCCATATTTCCTTTCAATGATGCTGTTGGTAACCTCCACCCACTGTGGTTCAGGTGGAGCTTCCTCTCCCTCTTCCAACTCTGGCTCCTCTGTTATCACGTCCTTCTTCTCAACAATGTAGTTTGTCAGTTCGCTGCCACCATCATCCAGCGGTGCTTCCCAATGGAGGTAGCAAGACTGCGCCTTGATATTGGATACTGTCACATTTCTGGGAGGAAGTGGCCGGTCTGAGAGGAGAGCAGAAGTTAATTTAGGGAGCTGTCAGCTGGATATTGTGTAACTGTCGCAGACTATAATATATTCTGTTTAATTAACTGTACGTCCTGTCTTTTCTGCGTCTGATTGCATCAGTAGCAGGTTTTGACTCACCCAGCACTAGGACGGAGATGGTGTGCTTGGCTGAGCCCATGTTGTTGGAGGCAGTGACAGTATAGCTGCCACGGTCCTTCCTGTTGGCATCTGGGATGGACAACGTGGTCTTGCAGTTCATCCTACCAGTCTCTACGGTCTCCATCAGCAGAGTCTCAGTTGGCTTCTCAATCACCACGTCATCCTTGGACCACTCAACCTTGGGGATGGGGAGGCCTAGGACGTCAGCGGGGATCTCGATAGGCTCGCCCCTCTTCACAGTAATGGAGTCGCCCTTGAAATGCTTCAGCATGTGGATCTCAGGAGCAACTGGGAGGGACAAGACAGAACAAAAGAAATCGGAAAAACTCTAAAGCTAAAGGTCCCACAGGCTAACATGCCATCACTGGAAAGATTCCTGAGGTGACACCCTTTAGAAAAAACACTGCTCCCTTTTAATAATTTAAAGTTGTCTCAAGAAAAACCTACCTTCATCCCTTAATTATAAAGAGGAAAATACACGGTTATTCTAATTTCAGATCATTTCTAGATTTGTTCGGTTCTTAATGAAATGAAAATGTCGAAATTAGTATTCAAAATGATTTCAAATATTCACACTTACCTTCATCGTCTTGGATGACCACAGTCAGTGGGATGGATGGCTCACTCTCTCCAATCAGGTTGGCACACTTGATCCTGAACTCATACATAAAGGCCTCGTCCAGACCCTCCACTGTCATGGTCATGTTGGGGCAGATCTCTGTGTTGCAGGGCTCAAAAGCCTGCTGGTCGTGCCTCTTCTTCTCCACAAAGTATCCGATAACAGGGCTGCCGCCGTCATTGCGAGGTGGCCTCCAGGCAAGTGTGATAGAGTTCTTGGTGCGCTCGGTGTAGTGGAACTTCTCGGGGTATGATGGTGGCCCTGCAGAACCAGCAGATTTTATATTTAATATTTTATTATATAATATTTCACTAATTTTTTTTTGTCTTTAAGGACAAAGCCCATTTTTCTACCAGGGCCATTTATCAATCTACTCCCAAACAGTGAGGTCTTGGCCTCTTCACAAAAGATCATTTTTGATGTGATAAAAATCAATTGATTTTAGGTCTCACCCTGTGGGTCCACAGCCTTGATGGGTCCCAGCTCGACAGGCGGGCCCAGGCCATACTTGTTCTTGGCGATGACGCGGAACATGTATTCCTGTCCCTCCATGATGCCCACGCACTCACACTTGGACGAGGCAGTTTCAATGGGCTGCCTCCATGTGTGCATCTTGGCATCTCTGCGCTCCACAACAAAGCCGGTCAGGTCACTGCCTCCGTCATCTTCAGGGTCGTCCCAGTTCAGGAAGATCATCTTGCGAGTGACGACCACTGGCTTCAGGTCTGTGACAGGTCCGGGGACGTCTATGGCGAAAGCAACATTTTCCTTTAGTGTTCTTTTTATCCATAGCATCTATTTACTGCAAGTTTACTGTTGATTTTCATCATTAAGTCCTGCCACAAATGCCAGCACTTCTACTCACCCATGACCTCCACTCTGGCAGCGGCAGATTTGGTGCCACTGGGGTTGCAGGCAGAGATCTGGTATTTGCCGCTGTCCTTCCTCTGGATGTTCTTGATTGAAACAATGCTATTGTTGCCCTCTGTGAGGATCGCCACACGATCTTTATCAGGTTTGCCATCATCCTTCGTCCAAGTGATGGACGGGTAGGGTTTACCAGTGACTGTGGCAGGCAAGCTGAGTGTCTCTCCTGCTCTGATGATCACGCCTTGCTTGATGGTCAGGTCCATTTCAATCACAGGTATCTCTGTGGAAGGGAATGAACCAGTACCCAAGAAAAGAATGCACCAACAAGAGATTAGTTGACATTAAACCTAAATAAATTCCACTCTTGCTCTCCTTATTTTTAACCCTTTCTTGATTTTTTCAGCTGACCTGCAGGATTCTTGACATAAACAGACTCCGTGAATCCTGGTGTGCCCTCTCCAGCAGCGTTGCATGCGATGACTCTGACCAGGTATTTTGCTCCCTCACGAACTCCATAGACAGTAAAAGCCCGCATCTTCCAGGGACGCTCAGTAGACCTGGACCAGTCTTTAGTACCAGCCATGGCCTGAAAAACACCATTGAAGAGAGAAACATTAGTCTGCGTCGCAGAGGGGAGTAATATATATTCTGGACATGTTTCTGAGTTCTGAGTATAAAACTTTAAATGTGATACTGGTACATAGCTGAGATCAAGACTGTTTGTGATCTGACCTTATCCACGTGGTATCCCAGAATCTCTCCTCCTCCATTGTCGGCAGGCGGGTCCCACTCCACGTCGATGGAGAGGTCAGTAGTTGCCACCACTCGGGCAACTGGTGGCCCAGGAGGCACTAAAGGGTCACAAACACACACAAATCGGACATGTTAACTCTGAGACCGAGTTCCATAGACAGTATCTTCAGGAGTCTAGTGTTCCCCTGTCTAAGTGTTTTCAACTAGTATTTTCACAGGATGCAACTATTTCAGAGAAGGGGAGGACACATGGAAAGTATCATGACAACAAAGCATTTGGTGATTACTATACATTATTATGTATTCCTCCAATTTGACAGAAATGGAAACAACATAAAAGTCATACAGACAGTTTAGACTAGTTTACGTACAGATCGGGGCCTGAGCTGTCTTGGGGTCAGAGGGGATACTGAACTGTCCGGGGCCAGCCTGGTTTTCAGCCGCCACCCTGAAGATGTAAGTCATCCCCTCCAGAAGACCTTCAACGTTCAGCTCAGTGTCAGGGATCATATCTCTGTAGACCAGGACGCAGGAGAATAAGACAACACAGCAAACAGATTTTCCCTGAAATATGCCCAGACATATCTCCATACAAATCTGCCAATACTAATGCTAACTTTTGAGTTAAAGGCAGAGAGAAAACAGGAGTTCCCTCACCTGTTGACACGAGCCCAGTGGGAGCTGTTGATCTCACGGCGTTCCACCCAGTATCCCAGGATGGGGCTGCCATTGTCGTTTGGCTCATTCCAGATGACCAGCATACTGTGGGCTGTGATGTCATCAATCTCCGGCTTTTCAGGAGCCTCAGGAGGTTCTGAGGAGGAGAGGGGCACAGCAGATAAAAGGTGAGTCATATTTGATTCATGCTATTTTGTCTTCAAGCTCAAATATATGTTGCAAGTCTTAAATAGCACCCAGAAGTTGAATAATGCACATAATTGATACACATGGATGTGGAAGTTGGACCCATTGACTTCCATGTAATTAGAATAATTTTTGAAAACACTATAAACAAACAGCTCATCATTACTTACTTTTACTTAAAATACAATATTTCATTCTAATTTGTTATCTGAAACGTCACAATGTCTACTTGATGCCACTGCTTCCAATAGCTACTTGCTATTTAGCTTACTTGCTAGCCAGACAAATTATTAATTCAGTTAGTTGTTGTTTAATTGTTGAATTGTTTAGAAACAATGTAGAGAGACTAAAAGTTTATAGCTTTGTAATATGTGACTTAAATGGTTAGCTAACAAAGATGCATGCTAAGAAAGATGGTAAGCTATCAAAAATGGAAGCCTCACAAAACTAAGAAACAGGTTATGCAAACAAAAAGGAGCGATTTGTTTAAAACTTAAATACCTAATTTAAAACATATTTATCAAAGCAAAAATCAATATGAGTAAAACTGCAGAATGCAGGAACATCCAATATTGAATGTGGAAATTAATGTCAGTTGGCTCGGCTTGTAAACCCTTTCATTTATGAGTCACAGAAGAAAAAAAACATATTAAGACATATAAATATAGGTTTAGATGTGTGTGACTAATTAATTTACTAATAATACTAATACTAATACTAATAATTTGCTACTACTAATTAAATCACTAATTCAAATGAATACAGTGCCTCTTACATTCCATATAGTCAGTGCCATTGGGAGTACTTATCTCCCAAATTGGAAATCCACATAAGATTACTTGAGTAAAAATAATTGTTTCTAAATATCAACATACCGAAGGGATTCTTTGCAATGAGTGGTTTGGAGATGCAGGGTGGACCAGCGCCGAACTTGTTCTCGGCCACAACCCTGAAGATGTACTCCTTCTTCTCGATAAGTTTGGGCACCAGGTAGCGGCATCCTCTTAGCGTCGAGGTTACGCTGCTCCAGCCAATCTCCAGCTTCGAGTTGTCCTTCTTCTCCAGTGTGTAGTTGAGGATCTCACTGCCGCCATCATCCAGAGGAGGATCCCACTTGCAGATCACTGAGTTCTTCCTCACCTCCTCAAATCGGAAGTTCACCGGAGGCCCAGGAGTGTCTGCGATAGATAGGTGAGATAGTCAGTGTTTTAGCCTCTGAAATTCCACTTTCACTGACAACAATTAATTATTTTCACTAATTAGTAGTAAATCTGTTATATGTATTTTATAGCCACACTAGCAGTGTGGCTTCAGAGGTGTTGATCTGTTGGTCAGTCCAGCACTTTGGTCTAGACTCAACAATTATTACATGGATGGCTGTGAAACTCAATGACTTTGGTGACCCCCTGAAATTTCCTCTAGCACCATCATGTGGTCAAAACTTCTTCGGTTTATCACTAAATACCCACAAAAGTAATGACATTCCCATAAGCCTCAGCTGCACTTTGTGTTTTGTGCTAATGTCATTGTGAGTATGTTAGCATGTTGACGCATGTTAGCATTCAGCTAACAAGTGCAGCCTCACAAAGCTGTTAGCATTGCTGTAGACTCTAATTCTTGTTTATTTATCAATTAATCACTCTAGATTGTTAAAAGTAATGACAAATGTCCTTCACAATTGACCAAAAACTAAAAGTTTTACTATATTTTAAGATGTCTGACTTTGACTGATAGTCAGGTTGTAACAATCTCACAGTGGTCTTAGATCTGCTTTTGAAACGTTGTTTATGTTTACATGTAATCCTGTTTCTTCAAATTATACTAAAGTTAAATGTGTTTAAATTTGTTAAAAACTCTATATTTGCTTTTAAAATGTATGCACCTATCTACATAATTATACTGGGAAACGCCAGACACATAAATTACATTTAAATGTAATGTCAGAATAGAGTTAAATTCCTACCGAGCACATTGACCTCGCAGGTAGCGGAGGCGATGCCGTGGTCATTCTCCACCTTCACCATGTAGACGCCATGGTCAAGACGGATCGAGTCCGTGATTACAACGGAGGACGTGCCCCTCCGGCTGTTATCAATGGACAGTCGTTCGGTCAGCGTCGGGTAGTCGGTCTCCTCCACCTCGGGCTCCACCACCTCCTCCTTCTTCTCCTCTGCTTCCTTCTTCTCCTCCTCTTTCTTCTCCTCCTCTTTCTTCTCCTCCTCCTTCTTCTCCTCTCCTTCTTTCTTCTTCTCCTCCTCCTTCTTCTCCTCCTCCTTCTTCTCTTCTCCTTCCTTCACCTCTGCGTCCTTCTTCTCTCCCTCACCTTCCTCCTTCTTCTTTTCTTCCTTCTTCTCCAACTTCTTCTTCAGGGGTCTCTCAGGCCTCTTGCGGAGTGGTTCAGGTCGGATGATCTTGTTGTTCCAGTACCAGGTGATCTGAGGGTATGGTGAGCCGGAAATATTGGCGTCCAGGCAGATCTGGCAGCCTCGTCTCACGTTCAGGCCAGACTGCAGGCTGCCGCTCAGGAACACTTTCGGAGGATCTGAGAAAGAACACAGAAAAGTGAACATAAAGTTCAGCAGTAAACATGGCGACGTTAGAAGAGGGAAGTGAAAAAATCCTTACCAACAGCGTCCAATGCTTTGACAAACAGCGTGCTGCGAGATGGCTCGCTGACCCCCGCTGCGTTTTCAGCTTTGACTCTGAAGGCGTAGCTCTTGCCCTCCGTCAGCCTTCTGACAGTGTAGGACAGGACAGGCACCAGGAAGTCATTGCACCTCTCCCACTTGTCCTCGCCCTTCTGCTGCCTCTCCAGGATGTATCCCATGATCTTGGAGCCACCATCGTACATTGGAGGCTTCCAGGTCAGCGTGATGGTGCTAGATGTGGGGAACTGGGTCTCCACGTCCACCGGTGGGTCGGGGGGATCTGGAATGAGACGGGACACAATGTGGATTTCAGTTAAATTTCTACTGAACATAAACTGTCATTTACATATTAATTCATCGTGCATCATACCATAAATTAAATGTCATGGTGTTTGCTTACGTTTCTGGTCCTGGGCGATGACTGGGTGACGGAGCTCGACGAACTCTCCTCCTCCGATCTTGTTCACGGCCTGGACTCTGAAGTAGTACTCTCCATTAGGGATCAGGTCTTTGATGGGCCAGCTCACCTTATTCTCCCCTGACATCTGGTTGATGTATGTCCTCCTGCCGGCCTCACGCCGCTGCCAGAGAGCACAGGAAAACATGAACAATGAACAAACTTAAGAAATATGAGCGACATCATTTTATAAAAAAAAAGATTTAAAACCATCATAAATAAAAACATCCTACAAACCTGCAGGACGTAGTGAAGAATCGGGGTGCCACCGTCGTAGTCAGGAGGATCCCAGGATATTTTACAGGAGCTCTTGGTGATCTCTGAGGCCACAATTTCCTTACAGGGACCAGGAAGACCTGAAGACAGAGACACAGAGACGTATTAAAAATCATCTACTGCTAAGAGTTCAAACACAACGGACCTCATGCAAGAAGAACTCATATGAACAGATTTGTCCTGAAATGGCATATTTTCATATTTTCTAATTGTTTCAGCTCCTCTAATATGAATGCTGGTTTGTCTGCTGGTTTCTGATTCTTTTTTTCACTCTTTGGGATCATTTTTGTGAATAAAACTCGCCCCACAAACACGGACACAAAGAGTTTGTGATGTTTAGAAAGTTTCTCGGAACAAACCTCACAGAGAAAAGTCAGAAAGGTTAAGAAGTTTACAATGTTTAGTGAGTTCTGTGATTAGTTCAGAGCTGTGATGTGAATGTGTTTGGGTACCGATGACTTTGACGTTGATGGTGGCGCTGGCGGCTCCCAGTTTGTTCTCCAGAGTGACTTTGTATTGTCCAGCATCAGCGTGAAGACTGCTTTCAACCTCCAGGTGACAGGAAGTATATTCCTTCCTGTTGAGCACAAACACTGGTTAATGTCTGTGAAATAACATGGACTCAGTGACTAAATGGAAACTAAAATAAACCCTGTATATTGATAGGATTGACAGTGTAATTGCATTCTTAGTTTATATCTGATCTGAATTTGGAGGAAGAATAAATTTACAGCCTGAATTTGATAAAACGTTGCGCTGACCTGAAGCCGAGGCGCTCGTCAGCCTTCAGCTCCTTGCCATCTTTGTGCCAGGTGATTCTGGGTGAGGGGACGGCTTTGAAGGGAACTGGGATGTGCAGCTTCTCTGTTTCCACGACAACCAGGTCCAGAGTCTGGAAGTCAAGTGTCGGGTTGCCTGGAAACACGGAAAAGAGCAGGTGTCAAATAAAATAACCGTGTTAAAATGTTAAGCTAGCATCAGTGAGCCCGGTGGACGTTCTTACAGTCAGGGTCTGCAGCAAAGACGTTCTCAGAGATGTCAGACGGCTCACTGACTCCGACGGAATTGATGGCTCTCACTCTCAGGATGTACTCCTTCTCGGGGACGATGCCCTCCTCAACGCGGTACTTCAGCTCCTTCACTGGACGGGAGTTGACCCTCATCCATTTCTCTGTTCCAGCCTCGCACATCTCAATGTGGTAGCCGGTGATGGGGCAGCCACCGTCCCTCTGCGGAGGTTTCCAGGCAATGGACAGGAAGTCCCTGCTGGCTCCAGTCACATGCAGCTCAATGGGTGGAGACGGGACACCTGGAAGGACAGACAGTTTTATTTCAAAACTCTATTTATTGAGTTTCCTAACAGATAACAGACAAGTAGTATACCGTGTTTCAATTAAGATTTTAAGTAATTAGAAAACAGATGATCAGGGAGCGAAAGAAACAGAACACTTGTGACTTGTGTGAGGATCATTTCAAATACAGATGCAGCCGCCCAGAATTGCCAGCTGGTCCATGACACGGCCCTTACAAATCATAGACTGTATAAAAATATGGACGTAGTCACCGTGATGTCACCTGTTGGTTTCTGAAGAGCGGTTTTGAAGCTCCATCACCATCTTGGCAGTGCGTGACGCTGCCAAACTCCCAGCCAATCAAAAATGGGCAAAGAGGCGGGCCGAATGGCTGAAACAAGCCACCTAGCGGCTGGCCGACTTGTCACTCAAAGCAGCCATGTCCTTCATTATGCATAACTTTACGGCTTAATTAAATTTAAATGGGTGAGTTATAAAAAAATTCACCCCCCGTACAGTTGTCATGAAAGAGGAAATTAGCTACAGAGACCAAAACCGTTGTTTGTACCAGGCTGTAAACATGTTTATTTCTGCTGTAAAGTTGGACATTTTAACATGGAGGTCTATGGGGATTGACTCGCTTTTGGAGCCTCAAGTGGTCATTCAAGGAACTGCAGTTTTTGGCTTCATTTTACAGCCCCAGAGGTTGTGGCTTGGATGTCACCCATCGTTTTGCATCGGGGCCAGTTTGAAGCCCAGAGTTGCAGTTTATGGTCGGTTTAGAGCCACGACCTTCAAAATAAGGAGGTGTTGCCTATAGTGAGACTCAGGCTACTTCCACAGTACTAAGTTTTCGTTTTGAAACATATAACCTTTGCTGCATTTACGCCTAGCATCCATTTTTCAGCCCTGGAGGTTGCCGCTTGATACAGATCTGTACTAATCTGAATGGACAGCAATTCTGAGTGGCTGGTACTGTAAGGTATTTATTAGTCATTACTGGGGAAGGAATTTCTTTATCTGATGTCAGATTTAACAACTTACCTGTTGGATCTTCAATAGTGAGGATCTCAGTGGGCTCGCTCGGATGTCCAACACCGGCCTCGTTCTCGGCGCGGACCTGGAACTGAACCTCTGTTCCCTCGATGACGTCAGTCACTCTGTATTTACAGTCAGGACCTGAAGTCTTGCCACACTTCACCCAGCGAGTTCCGAGTTTCTCCTTCTTCTCCACGGAATACCTACAGAACAGAGTCCATGAAAGACGAGGTTCATACCGTAACAAGGCCGACACCAAACATGAGGAAATTAAACTGTTGCTGCAACATGTCCCGTTTACATTTTAGTCAAATCTAAATTGGATATCAAGTATTCAGATCAGTATTTGGCAGTGGTGGACAAAGTACATTCATTTGAGTACTGTACCGTATATTTACTTATACTTTACCTGAGTATTTTAATTGTCTGAGACTTTATACTTCTACTACAACACATTTCATTTCATTCATTGTAAGGCTGCAACTGAACTGTTGTCTTCATAATCAATTAATTTGCTGATTATTTCCTGGATTCATTCAGATATCTGAGATGCTGGAATCAGTGAATTATTTGCATTTTTGCTTGAAAATGGACTAAAAAGATGAATTGATTATGGAAACTGTTGCAGATTAATTTTCAGTAAATCGACTAATCAGCTCTAAAATATTATACTTTTTACTCCGTTAATTTTATCAGTTGTTGTTATTGTACACATTACGCTTTTACATAAAAAAACATGTGATCATCTAAAATATGACAACTTTTACAGATAAAATGAGCTGCACCTCCACCAGCTACAACATTAACATGCTAATTAGACATTGCAATGATCATAATAATTCAGTGATATAAAATGTATAATAATATAACACTCTGAAAGGACTCATTCAGCATAATATTTACTTTTACTTTTGATATTTCAAATACATTTTGTTGCTTCAAATGGAGTATTTTGAAAGCTACTTTTACTTAAAACTGGTAATGTGTTTTCAGGACTGAAACCCTACCTGAGGATGGGTCTGCCACCATCGTTTTTGGGCGCCTCCCAGTTCAGGTCCACATATCTTTTGGTCACGGCATATACGGTGAGGGCATATGGTGGCCCGGGAGTAGCTGCAAGGAACAGACAAAACCTTTTCATCCTACATCGATGGAGCAAACACCTTAACTCCCACAGATAAACAATAAAAACAGTCTCTATGTGGCATAAATTCCTCTCTAACTTACTGAAAGTGTCTTTGGCCAGCACAGAGTCTCCCAGCTCGCAGAACGGACCGAGGCCTACGGCGTTCTCAGCTGCAACACGGAACACGTACAGTGATCCTTCATTGAGCGGAGTCACAGTGTACTTCAGCTCTTTGACTGTGGTGTCCACGGTCTGCCAGCCTTTACGTCTGACGTCTCGTTTCTCCACCACATAGTTGGTGATGGGTGAGCCTCCGTCGCGCTCAGGGACCGTCCACTTCAAGTCAGCACTGTTCCTGCTGATGCCAATGACATCCAACCAGCGAGGAACTGAAGGGGGGTCTGAGGAATTCATAAAAGAATGAAGTGAAGTTATTTAACATGTTGCGCCTCTGATAATCAGCATTTTACTGTCCAAAATGTCAACTTGACATGTCCCCTCTTTTTTAACGGAATTCTCAGACCTGCTATCTGTCATTCACACAAGCTATGATACCTGCATTTTAATTGTTGATTAAAAACTGTGAAAACTTAGTTAATGATTTTAACCATAAAATGAAAACAGTGTTTGACGCAGTGGCTCCAGTTAAAACCAGGAAAATAACTAAACAAAGGTTGCCCTATGGAACAATAGTTAAACCATGGGCCTGAAAAGAGAATAGCTGAGCGCAGATGGCGAAAAACAAAATTAGTAATACATCACAATATTCTAACTGAAAACACTTAAAGATTCCAACAAGGCGATTCGAACATCATGGCCCAATTTCTACCTCGCTTTTTAAAACTATTTAAAGTCTGTATCTGAATACATCCTTGTCATAGTAAATCACTCCCTACAGCTTAGTGTCTTCCCCACTGATTTTAAAACTGCTCTAATAAAACCTCTTAAAGAAAGGGAACCTGGATATTTTAACACCCAGCAATTTTAGAACAAATTTCAAATCTCCCTTTTTTAAGCAAAATTTTAGAGAAACTAGTTTTTAATCAGCTAAGTACCTTTTTAAACTCAAACACTAAATCTGTAAATGACCACTCCTCCAAACACTATGAGGTTACCTGTGGAGTACCACAAGGATCAACTTTAGGACGGCTACTTTTTAATCTAGACATGCTACCCCTGGGCAGTGTCATCATCTATGCTGATGACACTCAGCTCTATGTGGCTGTGTCTGCTGATGATATAAAGGCCTGGATGTCACAGAATTTTTTGCAGCTCAACCAGGTTAAACCGTACTGATCCTTGGTTCAAAGGCTCGGAGAGAGAAACTGGCCTCCAAACTGAACACACTGGGACTCAACCCAAGCCAAGAGGCAAGAAATCTAGGAGTAATTTTGATTCTGATTTTTATTTCAAGACTCATGTGCTGGGTGTCCCAAAAAACAGCATTTCATCATTTGAAGAACATCTCGCATGCTTTTATAACTAGCAGGCTAGACGGCTGTAACGCTCTCCTTTCTGGTCTACTGAAGAATACAATTAATCAGCTACAATTAATTCAAAATTCTGCTGCAGAAGTGCTGATTAAGACCAGGAGGACACATTATACCTATTTTAAAGTCTTTCCACTGGTTACCTGTTAGTTTTGGTATTGTTTTTAAAATTCTTTTATTAATTTATAAGGCACTTGATGGCCTCGCACCAGACTACCTCTCAGAAATGCTTTTGGGTTATGAACCAGGAAGGCCCCTCAGATCCTCCAGAAATTCCATAATTTTATTTTTTATTGTTATTTTTATTGCTTGTATTATCTTTTTTTATTTTTTTTAATCTTTTATTATCTTAACTACCCATCTTTTATTGTTGTCTTATTCATTTATTAGTTTTTTTGGTGTGCATTAGTCTCTAAATCCATTTTTAACAAAGCTGAATGACGTTTGATTTGTTTGAAAGGTTCTATACAAATAAAATTTGATTGATTGATTTATTGATGTTCTGTCTGACATGTTGTTTCTGTTCTAGAGTCAGGTTGACATGTTCTGTCAGTTTGTCTTACTGAGTCTCTCCTTGCAGAGCACGGGGTCGCTGGGCTCACTCGGGTCGCTCTCTCCGGCCACATTGACCGCTCGCACCCTAAATGAATACTCCTGCTTCTCCATCAGGCCCTTCAGGAAGTGCTCCACAATGCTGATGTTCTCCGCCACACGGATCCAGTCCGTTGTGCCGCTCTTCAGCATCTCAATGATGTAGCCATCGATCTTTGCTCCGCCGTCATGCTCCGGTTTGGTCCACATCAGGAAGCAGGAAGTCTTAGCTACATCCTTCACTGTGGGTTTGCCAGGAGGCCATGGAGGATCTGGAAAACAAGTGACAGTGATTTTTTTTTAACACATTTTAGATGCTCATAGAGAGTAAGATTAAGAGTAACAACAAGACAGCAATTGTCAAACTTTAGTAACATGTGATTATTAATAATTAGATAAGAATGAATAAAAAGTTTTGTACCAATAGGATCTTTGACGAGGATCGGCTCGGTCTCCTTGCTGGGTTTTCCAGTTCCAGCCAGATTTTCAGCCAGGACTCTGAACTTGTACTTCTTCCTGGTGGGAAGACCTTTGACTCTGCAGAGGAAAACACCAACACACACGACACGTTAGCATTTATCAATGAAGCACGTATGAAACTTCAGATATCAGACAGTAGAGCAGTCAGGGTCACCTGTAGTTGGTATCTTTGATGGGCAGCTTGTTGCATCTAATCCACCTGTCGTGGTCGGGTTCGTATCTCTCTACCCAGTATCCAGTGATGGGGCTTCCTCCATCCTCATCTGGCTCGTACCAGTTCAGAGTCAGGGAGTCCTTGGCGATGTCTGATCCCTCCAGCTTGTATGGAGCTCCAGGAGTGTCTGAGGAGAGGGCAGGAGGGATGTTAGCCACCACACTCACATTAAAACATCTCATTAAATGTCATCAGCACTACACTTTTTAAAACAAGAATTCTTCACAGATCCAAAAAACCTTGAAACAAAGTACCCATGTCTCATCTTCCTAAACCAGAGATGGACCAGTCCAGAAAGAAAGCCAGCAGAAGAACTGCAGCTACCATTTAAAGGTATCCATGTCGTCATATGCTGTTGTGTTACCCAAAGAGTTATGCTAAAACTTTATGAACAGCTGATTGAAGAAATATGAACAATGTGTTATTCTAAATTCAGATTTGTTTTTTCTGCTTTGACCCAAGAATTTGTTTAATGTTGATTGGCTGATTAGTAATGTAGCCTGAGTCGTTCTTTGGTCCAATCTAAATGAAGTTAAGCTAAATTAAGTGATAATTTACTCTCACAACTGTGACATAATGAATCTTTACTTTACTATACAAATCCATACTGTAAGCAGGACCCTACACTCTCCTCAGGTGACCTACCGAAGGGGTATCTGGCGATGATGGATGGGTGCTCAGCTGGTGTTCCAACACCAAACTGGTTCTCAGCAAAGACTCTGAAGATGTATTCCTTGAACTTGACCAGATCCACAGCTCTGTATGTGGTGTGTTTGATGGTGGAGGACAGCCGGTGCCAGACTTCGCTGTCTGCAGCTCGGCGCTCAACAATGTAGTTGGTGACTCTGGAGCCGCCGTCATCACGCGGAGGGTTCCAGGACAGGAAGCAGGACTCATTGGTTATCTCAGAGATGTCGAAGGCAGCAGGAGGCCCCGGCTTATCTGTGAGCAGACGTTATATTTGACATTTAATTCACCAGGAAAGAAGAAATCATTATGAAACGCTTTTAATTTTACATTCTATTTTAGCACCATCAGCTGTTATCTTACTCACCGAGGATATTGACATCAACGGTGGCGGTAGCGCGACCACTGCTGTTGGTGGCCTCAATAATGTAGGTGGAGCTGTCATCTCTCTGGGTCTTGGCAATGGTGACGGTCGAGTGTCCTGGCTTTGTGTCGATGGACACCCTGTCGTCTGGTTTGAGGACCAAGTCGGCCTTGGTCCATTTCACACGGGGCTCTGGCTTTCCAGTCACCTCGGCTGGGAGTTCGATCTTTTTGCCAGCCTTGGCGGTCAGACCGGCTAGCAGCTTGGCGTCCAGCTGGATCTCTGGGGGCTCTGCACAGACAGATGATCAACAGTAAGAGGGGGGTTGCTGAATTGTTAAATTAATCAAAAACTAATGAAATTTCATACAATTACTGCTATGTTTATTATCCTGAAAATAACTAAAACAAATAACTAACCCTTCCTCCATGATTAATGTGTATTTTACCAGCAGTCCACAGTGTTTGGTGTCTGGTAGTTATCACAACAATGACACTAAAATAACTTTACTTTCTTTGGTTATTTTGATTATGTCCCTCTTGATTCTGCCTGTACACATAAATTCGGTGGTCAATTTTGAGTATTTCAGTCCAAAGGTTTTATTTCCTTTTGAAGAGCTCCACTGCCTCAAGATAATTTGGACTTGGCTCATATATTGTGAATGTTAAAACATCCCTCAGATTCTTCACACAGGAAGACGGTCCGAAAACCTTTACCTTTGGGATCAACAGCCTGGATCTCATCGGTGGGCTTGCAGGGTCTGCTGGCTCCGAGTCGGTTCAGGGCTCGGACTCTGTAGGCGTACCACTGGCCCTCGACCAGACCCGTCACCTGGAACTTCGTCTCGGGAACCATGTCTCCGCAGGGCTCCCATTTATCAGTTCCTCTCTCGCAGCGGTCCACATTGTAGCCTCTGATGCCGCTACCACCGTCATACTTCGGGGGCTCCCAGGTCAGGAAGATGGCAGTGGCTGACTTGTCTCTCCACTTCAGGTTCTCTGGAGGATCAGGGACCGCTGGAGGGGAAACAAGACATGGGCTTAGAAAGTTTTTAAGACCTAACTTCTCTGTCCTCTCACAATATCTAAATCCTGTGTTTTTTAATTTTTTTTAATTGTATTTTATTTCATTTTTTTCACAATTATGGAAGTAAACTTCAGACTTTGTCAAACCGAAAGATAGAAAAGGAATTCAAATCTCTCAACTCTTGTCTTATTTGGTTAATGTGTTGACTACAAAGACTCACTTGCGGGAGAGGAGACATTGACGGGTTCGTCAATGTATGCCGGCTCTCCTGGTCCACACTTGTTGCAGGCGGTGACTCGGAACAGATACTCCTTCCCTTCAATCACATCTGTGACTGTGAACTCCTGATCCTGGATACCTGTGACCACCTGAACAAGAGAAAACTCAGAATTACCAGACAATAATCAGACAAGTTGAAGAGTTCCTCTCTGAGACTGACCTTCACTTGACTGGTTTGGCTGTATTTGATGCTTATGAGTTTATAAGAATTTATTACAGCCCTAGATTTGATCCTTCATGTAAAAAAAAATTGAATTTAGGAACATCTGAACTAGCTCCAGTATGTTCCTCTCATGTAACCATTTTTACATTAGACCTCTAAAGTCTGTAATTAAAAAAATGATGATTACAGGTGATTAAACAGATACTATGTTCAGTATGTGGATGCTAATGTCGTACCTTGACCCAGGTCTTGCGGGATACGTCCCGTTTCTCCACCTGGTAGCCGGTCAGAGGACTTCCTCCGTCGTGCTCTGGAGCTTCCCAGCTCAGATGGACGTGTTGCCGGGTCACCTCTGGAACCTTGAAATCTTTTGGAGCGCTGGGTGCCGCTGGAGGACACAGACAGATATACAGTATGATGATACCACAACCTCAACCCAAAACAAGCAGGCCTTGTCCTGTTAACTGTTCTTCAATCTGCGTGTAGCTCATCACAAACTGCTTCAGGTCAGCTGTTTCCCCAGATTTGCTCAGTATTACTGAAATGTTTTCTGTCAAAATAAATATTTTTGTTTTCATGGCATACCGATGACGTTGACCTCGATCTCTCCGGAGACAGACGTGACATCGTTCTCCAGCTGCAGGGTGTAGGTGCCTTTGTCTGGGCGAACGCTTGGTGTGACAATGAGTTCTACGAATGTGGACTTGGTTGTCACGGTGATGCGCTCATCGGCGGCGGTCAGCTCCTTCTCTCCAAAGGTCCACTTGGCGACGGGTGTTGGGTATCCAGTGATGGGGACTCTGATGGTGAGAGGATGAGGAACGATCACCTCCAGGCCATCTTTGAACGCACTCAGGTCAAAGGTCGGACCGACTGGAGAGAGGAGAGATAGGCATGATGGTTAAAATGGGTATGATGGGTACAGAAAAATGTTCTCTTCATTAGATGGACATTAAAAACTCACAATAAAAAAGATTAAAGACTCAGTGACAATAAAAGCAACTGTCTCACCATGTGGGTTGTCAGCCAGCAGAGGTCCGATGACGTTCGATGGGTCAGACACTCCGGCGGCATTTTCAGCGAACACTCTGTAGATGTACTTTGTTCCGTATTTCAGACCAGAAACCTGAAACAACAAATGTCAAATTTAACATGCTGAAAAACAAAGAAAAAAAATTGTATACAAAGAAGTGTTTGAGTGAGCAAAGAAGCAAATTACTCCTATTAGAGTTTTTGTAATCAGTCAGAAAGCTTTGAGTTTATTACATTAAGACATGTATTTGAAGTCTTATTTCAGAGTTTGATAAGCATGCAGCTATACCTTGTAGAAGAGGTCAGGGCAGAGGCGGGCGTTGCAACGCAGCCACTTATCAGTGCCATCCTCGCTGCGCTCGATGATGTATCCGGTGATCATGCTGCCTCCGTTCCTCTGAGGAGTCTCCCAGGTGAGCTGCACTGAGCTCTTGTTCTGGTCTTGCCAGGCCAGGTTCAGAGGGGGACTTGGGCGCTCTGCAGGGGATGGACAGAAACAGTTAAATATTACTGGGGGGGGGGGCAGACACTGATGTGCTAATGCAATGAAAGATAACGTCTAAGGGTTAGAGTCAGACCTGTATACTTTTATAACTACCTAATATAACAGAACTCATCATTTCAGCTAGCCAGACTCACCGATGGGATCCATGATCTTGACGGGGTGTGAGGCAGCACTGGGCTTGCCTTCGCCAGCTTTGTTCTGAGCTTTGACTCTGAAGATGTACTCTTTGTTCTCAATGACGTCATTGATAATGGAGCTAAGCTCATCAGGTTTGGTCAACTGGACCGGCGACCACTTCACCGACGTCCTGTCACGCAGCTCAATGATGTAAGAGGTGATGGGAGAACCTCCGTCTGACTCAGGAGGCTCCCAGGAGACGGTGCAGCCAAACTTGTTGACGTTTCCGACGATCACGTTCAGTGGAGCATCGGGAACATCTGAACACAATAATAAACAGAGGATAACTGAGTAAACTGAGAGCAATGTTCTGACGGTTTGGGGAATCTGGCTGTTGGTGGAAAGTTTTATCAATCGCATTTTATCTGTAAAATAGGAATTGTGTATTTCATGGATCAATTGTTGGACCACTATTGTTCACATATACGTGCATATTACAAATAAAAAATACCTATTACATCATGTTTAAATCCTTTTTTGCACTTCAACATATAAAGACATAGAAAAAAATGCCCTTTTTAAAAAGACCACATGACACAAAATCATTCTCACCAAATTTGTTCTTGGCCTGTACAGGTTTGTCGGTCTCTACGTTGGGTCCGCTGCCGACTCTATTGCGAGCGCAGACTCTGAATAGGTACGTGGAGTCCCTCTGGAGTCCGGTCACTGTGTACTCCGGGCTCTCAGCATGGTCGGTGGCCAGCGTCCAGGTCTTGCGCTTCACATCGCGTCTCTCCACCACATAGCTGATGACTTTGCTGCCTCCGTCGCTCTCCGGTTCCTCCCACGCCAGGCTGACCTCGCCATCGGCGGTGTCGACTACCTGCAGGTTCTTCACAGGTCCAGGAACGTCTGCAGATGAGGCACAGAGAAAAAAATGTCTTAAGATGAACTCCATTAATACGAGGATTTTCAGACATATATTGTCAGAAGAGTGAGTAAAGCTTCTCAGTAGACTAAGAAATTTTTGAAAATATACATTTCAGCTGTTTAAAGTGACTTTCAGTTGATCATAACTAAATCTTAAAGTCTTTTATTTTGTTTATATTATATATATTTATATTCTATTGAGTACATTATATTGGTGTTATTTCTTTACAAAGCTCTTGTTCCTGAAAATCTGAAACATGATACTGGAGCTGTGGTTCCAACATCTAACGTTAGTGTAATTTTCTCACTTAGTAAATTTGACAAGTTAAAGAATCCAGTATTTCATAATTATCTTAATGTTAATTTGCCTTAACATGACTTTGTAGAAAACCTGTGGAAGCTTAACTTAACAAGTTATGCAAAAAAAATGCCGACATGGTAACAAACAGGTCACAGTTTTATGTTTGTGTCAGAGAACTCACCGATAACGTCCAGGTTGATGAAGGCTTCTCCCTCTCCGTGTTTGTTCTTGATGATGATCTTGTAGCGGCCCTGGTCGCTCTTCTTGGGGTCCTTCAGGCGGTACTCTGTGCGGTCAGCAGAGGTGTGGATGTTGTCTTTGGAAAGACTCGTGCTGTCGTACTGCCAGTCAGCCTCCGCTTTCGGGTATGCACTGTAGGGGACTGCCATGGTGATGGG
Source organism: Thunnus albacares (assembly GCF_914725855.1). Lineage (NCBI taxonomy): Eukaryota > Metazoa > Chordata > Actinopteri > Scombriformes > Scombridae > Thunnus > Thunnus albacares. The sequence continues at coordinate 32,017,663 of NC_058116.1, read as the reverse complement.
CTTTCCGGCATCTGTGACATAACTCTGGTCTGTGGTCTTTATCTGAGGCACAGCTGCAAGAGGAGGGAGGGGGTAGATGTTGTCATGGAGACAAGAACACCTGGATGCATGTTCTCCATCAGCCTGGTATTCTGTTTTATTTGTTTACTCAAGTAGTTTATCAGCAGTAACTACACAAGTGGTAAAGTGGGCGGCTTGCAAACTGGGTAACAGAGAAGTTGTCATTTATGTGTTTTTAGGTAGATTATTTGACCACGTAATACATAAAAAACTGCAGATACTGAACTCTGCTTTTGGATAATCTTTACAGAATGTAATGGGAACATTCAGACCAACAAAATGTGTTTTTTCAGATTTTTAAAATAAACTTCAATTTGACTACTCACATTCCCATAGCTTAAAGGAATTAAATGTATCTCTGTTTGTCAGGGCTGTATGTCTACTATTGATATTTATACTGATATCAATATAATAATCTAATCTATGTGATTTAAAGGAACCTTAACCACCAAAATCTTGTGACTTTTTGAGATTTGTACAACGAATATTTCACTTCTTGTTAATTTCTTACCTGCCAGCTCCAGCTTGGCCTTGGCGTCTTTGTCCTTGACGACGACTCTGTACTCTCCTTGGTCTCGAGGTCTGATCTCACAGACCTGCAGTCTATGGACTTTACCCTCGCTCATCATTTGGTATTTGTCTCCCTGAACAACCGTCATGTTGTTCCTCAACCACTTCACCTCCACTCTGTCCTTGTTGAGCTCCACCTCATACACAACGTCTGTGCCAGGAGGTTCGAACACGTCCTGTGGTGGTCTGATGATCTCCACGGGGGTCTCTGCAGGACAGAATCATGATGAGAGTTTATTGAGAGCGGAAAGCAGAACAGGAAGAGTTAATACAGTAAATTTTGAGGAGCTCACCGTCAACAAATAGCCTCGCTCTGGATTTCTTGTCTTCTACGCCACAAGCGTATTCACATTCATCGTCTGGTCTGCACTCCTTGATATGCAAGGTGCAAATTTTTCCTTCTTTCTTAAATGTATATCTGAAAAAATTTAATTATTATCATTATTTCAGCAAACACATCAGAACTGATTATATTCAGTGAACGATGAAGCACATCAAATGCAATTCACATAACTTTTTGTTACATGTCAAAGCTCTAAAATGAATTCTCTACTTTAGACTTAAGGTGGAAATTAGAACCAATGTGATTGCAAACAAATTCAATATAAAGATATGAACAGGTGCAGATTTGCTGTGTCTGTTTGAGTGTTTCAACGTCACAGAAAAATGTGTTTATTCAGAAGCAACAAGCTCTGCTGACGTATGAAAGTACCAAAAACTGCTTCAAAGTAACCGGATAGACAGAGCAATAGCATTTTGTAGTTGGTTTCCTTTAATTTCTGTTGAAACAATTAAGTGGCACAAATGAAACTCCAGTCATGTCCTTAAATAATCAGCTTTTATCTGCGTGTGTATATCTTTCTGTGCAATGTTAAACGCCCTTAACATTGAAAACAAGGAAAAACACTTTAAAGTCTCAACTAAAGGACCAAAACATAACTTTGTTAAGATGGAGGGTCTAGTGGAGTTTAAAATCATTGACCATGGCGTGATGACATACCTTGGTCCTTCTCTGATCTCACGTCCGTTTCTGTACCACTTGACGTCGGCTTTCTCTTTCGTCAGTTTGCACGTGAACTCTGCGTCTTCAAACTCAGTGATGGTTTGGTCCTCTAGATGTGTTTTGAAGTCTGTCGGCGCCTCGCTGATGATCAGCTCGGCTGTAGATTTGTCGTCTCCCGCCACGGCGGTGTACTCGCCCTCGTCGGCCAGCACGCAGTCTTTGATGGTCAGCGTGTGCTTGTCTTTGTCGACTCTGTAGTGGATGCGTTTGTTGAGGACGATCTCCTCGCCGCCCTTCATCCACTTCAGAGTGGCTTTGAGTCTGTTGACCTTACAAGAGAAGCTGACAGTCTTCTTCTCCTGAGTGTCAATGTCCTCCAGAGGAACCACGATCCTCAGACTCTCCTCTGAGCAACACAAACATCGCAACAAAAAACACGTTAAACTCGAGCAAGATGAGAAAACTGAACCCAAACATGACATTAACATGACGCTGTAAATCACTGACCTTTGACGGTGAGGTTGCAGGAGCTCTTGGCGTGCTCTCCTCTATGATTGGTCAGGTTGATGCTGTAGTGGGCCTCGTCACCCTTCTGGGCATCTTTGATCCTCAAGGAGAAGACGCTGTCTCTCTGGACCATCACGTACTTGCTACTCTCAAAGATTGTCTCCTCGTTCTTCAGCCACTTGGCCTTCGCTCCCTCAGTGTTCACCTCGCAGTTCAGGACGATCTCCTGACTTTCTTTTGCCTCGGTGTCCTTCAGCGGTGTGATGATCTTTAGTTTCTCTGTTGATACAGATCAGAGAGTCAAATATCAGTGCTATTCTTACTAATGAAAACAAACTCAGAAACTAAAGTGTTTTCCTAAAAAACATTCAACAAAAAGATGTAATGACGAGTTTTTAAGAAAGCAAAAACTAAACTTGATTTAATTTCCATTTTTGTTTCTTTGTACAGAGCTGCTAATCTGTAAAGTTATAATCACTGGGGCGCTATAACAAAAATATGGAGAGTTCCTTTAAGGTTTCAGTCGTGGTTATTTGTTAAAAACATTAAATAAAATTATAAATGGCTTGGCAAGAAAGTAAAAAATAAACCTAGAATGTGAACTAACTAAATGAAACAAAATAATATTTTGGACAAATTTTATTTTTTATATAATTTAAATAATAATGGAATTGCCGCCAGTTTAATTTTGGCTTAATTTTTTGGAAAGTAAAGATATACAATCCATAATTTGTTTTATTATGTCCTACAAATCTCAGCGTATGGAAGCATACTAAAAGAATGTTTAAAAAAATATTATGGAAAATTATAGAAAAATTATGATTCTAAATCCACACTTTTATTTCCTATGTCAAAATTATGAGACAGTATTTTTAAAAATGTTAATATAAGCTAAGCTAAAAGCTGATATAGCTGAGAGCTTGCCTAAAAATCCAGATAATAATAATTTCATTAAATGAAAATAATCAGGGATGGATAGGCTACTTCAAATTAAAGAAAAAGATGGTGAGTTTAAATGTTGAGATAATAAGTGTGAGATCGTAGACCAGAACTTTGTATCTTAAACTTCAAATGTATTTCTGTCACTCCCAACGTCTTTTTTTCCTTTTTTTTGGCAGGAATGGACTTCCATACAAATGTCCTCCACTCAAAATGAGTAAACGCTTTTAGGGTTGTTCTTGATGTATGATCGTTGTGTTTTCCAGTGGGGTGGGGGTCGGGGGGTGGGGGGGGGGGGGGGCTTACCAAGCACGGTGAGGTCGACACTGACTCTGTTCGGGCCGATCATCACTACGTATGCGCCCTCATCTTTGGGCTCACAGTCCTTGATGACCAGCGTCCGTTTCTTGCCGTCGCTGATCAACTCGTACTTGTCTCCCGCCTCCAGCTCCGTGTCATGTGTCAGCCATTTGACCTCGTAGGTTTCCTTCGAGACGGAGCAGGTGAACTCCGCCTTCTCGCCCTCCACCACCTCCAGGCTGTGAGGCTTGGAGATGAACTCAGCAGCCAGTTCTGAAGCACAGGAGGGAGCAGAGATTAGGGGGGGGTTTGAAAAGCACTTTGTAACTTGTTTTCAAGTTACAAAATAAAGTTTATATTATATCAGAGGTTTCAGAGCCTCTTCAGCACATTGCAGTGGTGGAAGAAGAACTCAGATTTACCTTTACTAAAGGTACCAAAATACTCCGCTACAAGTAAAAGTCCTGCATGAAAACCCTACTACAGTAAAAGTACATAAGTATTATGAGCTTGATGTAGTTAAAGTATTGCAGTAAAAGTACATAAGTATTATGAGCTTGATGTAATTAAAGTATTGCAGTAAAAGTACATAAGTATTATGAACTTGATGTAGTTAAAGTATTGCAGTAAAAGTACATAAGTATTATGAGCTTGATGTAGTTAAAGTATTGCAGTAAAAGTAGTGGTTTGGTCCCTCTGACTGATATATTATTATATATGACATCATTAGATTATTAATAGTGAAGCATCAGTGTTAGAGCAGCATGTTACTGTTGTAGCTGCTGGAGGTGGAGCTAGTTTACACTACTTTATATACAGTTAGGTAGTTTAGTCCAGTGGTTCCCAACCTAGGGGTCGGGCCCCTCCAAAGGGTCAGCAGATAAATCTGAGGGGTGGTGAGATGATTAATGGGAGAGGAAAGAAGAAAAAACAAAGTTCTGATACACAAATCTGTTTTCAGTTTTTGGACTTTTTCTCTAATCTTTGATTTTTGCTGAAATATTGGATCATTTGAACATTTATTAAAATGAAAGCATGTGAGAAGTTTAGAGGGAAAAATCACTATTTGGTGGAGCTGTTAACAACTCATAGACATGTGAAATGTGACCCCGACTACACACTGCTTTTTGTAAGACGTCAAAAGCCAAAAAGGTTGGAAACCACTGGTTTCATCTTTAACAATGTGTTGTATTTTAAAAGCTTGTTATATTATCCATTGTGTCAAATCTTCATCTGAAAAGTAACTAAAGCTGTCAAATAAATCAAACAAAATTGACTTCAGTAAATGTACTTAGTTACTTTCCACCACTGGTGCATTCACAAGTGATCAGTCAATCAATACCAATCATGTTTTTTTGATTTGTAAATCTTGTGTACCATTAATCCTCAGGTTTCCGGAGGTTTTGATGCTGGGACTCAGCCTGCAGTTGTACTCTCCGGCGTCAGCCATCTTCAGGTTCTGAATGAGGAGGATCCTCCTCTTCCCGTCCACGATCTGGTCGTAGCGGCCACCCTCTGGCAGTTCTTCATCTCCTTTGTACCATGTGACATCGGCGCTGGGTTTGGACACCTCGCATATCAGCTTCACGCTGTCCATCTCGCTTCCCTCCACATTGGACAAGTTCTTGATGAACCTCGCCTCCTCCTCTGTGAAGAGAGAAGCAGAAACATGGTCAGATCTGAACTGTGATGATGATAATTGAGTATTGAGAGAAACTGCAGTGCAATTTTTGACCCTTTATTGCTGTATTGTTTTGCAAAAGAATAAAAACATCAATATCATTTATCAACTAAATTTGGATTGGTTTTACTCTTAGTGTAAGAATTAAATTGTGATCATAATGATTTCTCATTAACCATAATTATCACCAACAAACAAACTAAGTGAACTCAGTGAACTGGATTATTTTACATGAAGATGAGCAGTGACCACTATCGTGAGGTTTAGGGCTTTTTCAACCCTATAGTTGGTTTGCTGTGGTCTGAATCAGTGGATGATGGTAAACTTGGTTTGGTTACTTTTCACACAGAGAAAAATCCAAAGGAACCAAAATGCATCACTTCAAGCCAGTTGCGAATGTTCACTCTGCTTATCGGTCAGATGAGTCTGGGTCTCTGCAGCTTCACCAAGTTAAATTTAAGACTTTTTAAGACATTTTAATACCACATAAAACTCATTTTAATACCTGTTTCACAGTCAAAGTATGAAAGATATCATTAAAAACCCTTAGCGATGATAAGGGCTAGAATTATTTACCAAGTGCAATGTGAAGTAAATGTCAATTTATTTAAATTTATTTCACATTTTTTCCATTACCTCCTGGCAGTATATAACAATCATTCCCATCAATAGAACTAAAAGTACTCATTTATCACGACCTGGATGTGGATAAACAGTAGAAAAAAATGGATGGATGGATAGATTGACCAATTAAAAAATTTAAAAAATAATTTAAGATCAGAGGTTTTGGAACAGATAGAAGTCGGATCAAGTTTCCACTTCCTCTAAAGGGTCTCTGTGTGGTTGTTTTGGCCACAGTACGATTTGCCGTGGAGGGAAACCAACCAGAATTGACCAGACTGAACTACACAGGTCTGAAAAAGCCAGTTGTGACAGCGATTATTTACATTTGCATCAGTTTCTGGCTGTTTCGGGAAGCTGACGATTAAGATTTCTTTTCTTACCGACGACAGTAAGCATGCCGGAGGACTTGGAGGTCTTTGCATCACATTCATATTCAGCCTCATCGTCAAACACAGACTTGTGTACGATGAGGATGTGTTGGCGACCTTGGGCAATAATTTCGTACTTCTTCCCCTTTCTGATTTCACTTCCATCCTTTAACCAGCGGACCTGTGAGACAGTGGTGGTGAGGATATCAGAGAGGTTAAAAACTGAACAATGATCAAAAACCGTCACTGATGGTTCATGTGAACTGATGAAAGCTTACCTTAACGTCTTCTCTGGACACTTCACATTCAAACCTGGCGGATTCCTTCTCTCTGACCTCGACATCATGGAGCGGCTTCGAGAACTCGACATGTGGAGCTGTCAACACAAAAATAGAGAGGCCTTTATTAGGAGGTCCTTAAACGTTTCCAGGGCTTTTGTCTTAAAAGGGGCTCCTTGTCTCTCATAGAGGGTTAATTTGTGTTTTAATTGAATTTTGCTTGTTCCCGAGTCTTTCAAGCTTTTATTGAGTCCCTAAATTGTTTTGAGGGATTGTTTAACTCTCATGAATGTTGGTTAGTCTTGTAAAGTGTCTGTTAACGCTAACAAGGGATTCCTTTCTTAGGGGGTTCCTTGAGTTTTATAAAGGGTTTGTTAACTCTTGTAGGGGTTCCTTTAGCTTTTATGGAGTCCTTTGAGTGATTCCTTAACCGTTTTGAGGGGTTCCTTAATATTTATGAGTTTCCAACCTCTTAAAGAGGATTCTTTAACTATCCCTGGAGTTCCTCCTAAATTTGTAATGACATTTAATGAATATCAACTTATAATTTCCACCTTGTAGTTGTACTCACGTTCAACATTGAGGAAGCAGGAGGTTTTGAAGTCTTTAGCGTCACAAGTGTACGTCCTTGAGTCGTCCAGAGTGCAGTCGTGGATGACCAGCACTCTCTTGCGTCCGTCGACGATCATCTCGTACTTCTTGATCTTGCGGATTTCCTGTCCGTTCATGAACCATTGCACCTCCGCGTTCTCTCTGGAAACTTCACACTCAAGTGTGGCGGTGGCTTCCTCCTCCACCGTCTGGTCCACCAGAGGCTTTGTGAACTCCACTGGCGGCTCTGAACGGACACAAAAAAACAAGCAGAGCAGCTGTTTAAATTCTACTCTGCTAAACTAGAGTACTATCAGAATATTCATGTTGGGTCTGAATAAAAAAGAACTTTTAAAATGACACTACTTATATCTCAACAACACATTTAGCAGTTTTTTTCTTAACATTGAATCTTCTATAAATAGCAGTGAGTTTAATTAATAGTTGTTAATTGGTGTGGATTATCTTCTTGAACAAGATAAGTGAATATTAAAAGTCTTTCAATGCAAAACTTCCATTGGAAATCTGCAGTTTTAAGAGTAACTCAACACCTGGTTAACAGTTTCAGGTCTGCCTCATCTCTAGCCAGAAGTGTGCTCTGTTGCAACTGTAACATATCTAACAGTGATGTTACGGTGTACTGACACACCCAGGAGTACACTTTTACATCACTGCTACAAGGTGAGGTCAATAAATTGGAGATTTCAGTAGTTGTTACTCATTAAAAGCTACTTGGAGCTAACTTAAAATAGATGTCATCAGTAGAGTCCAGTAGAATTAGCAAATGTTGATGTCTTACCTCCGACTATAAGGTTGGCTTCTGTCTGGAAGTCCTTGGCAGTCAGTCGGACCTGCCCAGCTTCATGCAGCTGGACATCCCGCAGAGTCAGACTGTGGACAGTACCCTCCGCCTTCAACACCACCTGGAGGTTCAACGGCAGCATCAGCAAAAGGGTTTAACCTGCTCTGAATACTGTCTGTCAGGTTGAAAAGGTCCAGCTGAGTCAGTAAGGCCAGTTTAGCATGCCAGTCTGTTTGTCTGTCAGTATATATAGTCAGGGTTTTATCTTCCCCATCAGGTTAAATAGTCTGTCAGAAAGGGAAGTTACCTGCCAACATAAGTATGCAAACATAAGCAAAATCTGTAGTATCCCAAAAATACCTGGATGTCATACTGATTCGAAAAAAATCTCCAGCATGTATCTGACCGGTCTACTTCGCTTACTGTGTCCCATAATGCAAAGCGCTGAAATGGTCATAAGCTATCATTTACATCTGTTTTCCAAATTCGAAATTCTTACTGTCCTGCAACACACTGCCTATCAGGTTTACAGAGTCAGTGTGTTCAGGTTTGGTCTTTCCTGAAATACATCTATCAGGTTTAGTCAGTAAGTTCAGTGTTTACCTTCCCTGGATGTTGCCTGCCAGGTTCAACAGTCAGTCAGTACACTGTACACTGCCTGGTCCTGGTTTTCTAAGGTTCCTTTAGTCTTGTAAAGGGGTCTCTTAACTCTAACAAGAGATTCAGTCCATCCTTCACATCTAGTGGTCGTTGTGGTAGTAATTATGACCCCGAGAAGTGACGCAGTTCAGATGACGTCAATATAAGGTGACAATTTGCCGTATTAGAGGGAGGCAGGTTGGGTGGATGTCTAGATAGTTTGATGGCAAAAAGTGGACTTTGCTGCAGGAGACCACCGTTCGCTTCCCGTTTCCAACGGCGAGAGTCATGTTACCAACTGCAAGTCGGGACATTTTTTTAAACACTGTAATGTCGTGGTGTTTACTGTTGCTATGATGATGATGATGACGGTTGCATAAATTTAAGGAAGTAGAAACCGTGTTTCAAGTGATCATTTTAACCCAAACCATGATCTTTTCCTAACCCTAATCAAGACCTTAAACACAGCGTTGTCACACCATAGAACTTTACTTACTTTACTTTAACATTTTTCTAACAGTGATTTGTAATGATTTTGGAAAGTTGCATATTACAATTCCTATTGGTCGTTCTTGAGTACAGGCACAATCAACCTATGTGGTTGTTTAATTACGAGGATGTGTTGAGTGATTCTGTAACTTTTTGATGGTTTACTTAAGTCTTCCACCAGTCAGTCAGATTGAGGGTTTTACTCTGTGATCCTTTTTATATTGTGTTCAGAGGACACAGAGACTGTAATTTGGCAGATTGTGTCCCAAAATTGCGTCTGTCAGGTCTAAAGCATTCAGTCAGTAAGACGTGGGTTTAATCGTCGCTGCGCGTTGTCTGTGCAGTTAAAAGGATGCAGATTTGAGCTGAGAGTGGTGTTTTCTGTTGGTAAGTGTCCAGCGCAAAAAGGGTCAGCCAGCTGAGCTCTGACAGCTAAAACGAACACAAGCAGCTGCTTTCCTTCTCCCAATTTAAACTTCCTGACCTCTGACACCTGGCGGCTGGTTTTACCACACATCCACCCACTACATATCACAGAGCTGTCTGAACCAACAACTACATAACTCACTGAGGAGGAATCAAACATACAGTATCTTTAATTTACTGCTTTTCTTGTTTGTTTTTAAAGGATAACAATAGGAAAAAAAATACAATAATTGTTATTTCATTTTATCTTGTTTTTCATGATAATTTTTTATCTTCATCTTCATTAAATCACAGAGAGAGAGAGAATAACTTTTGACTTGATTAAGTTTCAATGCTGAAATTTTAGTGTCTGATCTCCGCTTCCGAGCTGTGAGTAGAGCTTTTACAATGTTGTTTTGTTCTCTAAAAACAATCAGAGGTCGATAATGGGAAAAACAACTGAGGAACTTAATTTTTAACCAGCAATAAGTTATTTAATGTTTCCCCTCTAAGAGTGGAATATAAGGAGATTTGCGGATTGAGACGGGTTAAAATAAATTAATAAATTAACACATTTCTCAGTGTCTGCAGACATTTTGAGCTGATAAAAGACTAAATATGAAGACATATTTTATTTTTGAACTTCAAATTTTAATCACAGTTGAATCTTTAAAGTTTAGTCAGTTCTGACATTGCTGAGGTTTTCTCATCTTAAGTGCTGAAACACTTTTTAAAAAGTATTTATTAATGTCATTTTAATTGTCAGTGTCTGAAGAGTTTGTTTGTGTGGGTGCTGGGAAGGTGGTGACATGTTGAGCTGTTTTATTTAACTCCTGGGGGTTTAATTCATGTTACTGCATCTCATAAACATCAACAAAAAAAACCCATAAAATGTTTGTGGAGTTCCAAACTGAACAACAAACCGACTGTGTTATTGAGGTCCATGGTTTTTATTTACTATCTAGTATTAAGCATTGATTGAATCTGTCTTTATCTCTCTTTCTGTTGCACCAACGATTTAAAGCTAGTCTTCTAAGTATGCGCAAGATACATATTTAAGCTTTAAATTTCAGTTTAGCTCTCTCTAAACCTGGATGTTTTCAATTCTGTTGGTTTTTTAAAAACTCTTTTAAAACGGTCTTTTCTTTTTTAGTTTAACAGTTTTGTTCTCGGATGTAACAGTGACAGTATCATTGTTTTTATCAGTGATCATTTCTTTCTTTTTAGTTTAATAGTTTGCTTCAATTAAGCTTCCAGGATAAAGAAAATTTTTATTTGTTCAGTTTACAGGTTTAACTGAAGTTTGATTGGCACTAATTTAGTTTAAATCTCTGTTGGTGCAACTGACTTTATTTCATAACCAAAGAAAACCAGGAAATACATCTGTGATGAAACCAGAGCCATTAAACAACTGGACAACAAAACAACTCATTCAACCTGATTATACAGTAAGGAATAGTTCAGGTATGAAAATTAAATACTTTAAAAACACTGTTAGTCATGTTTACATGTTATAACTCACTTTATCTTCATTTTATCTAAAGAAAACCAGGAAATAAACTAAAGAGCTAGAGAGTTAGAGCTATCAAACATACATACATACATACTTGTGGCTTTATGTTGAGATTTGATGGTACACTTTATGTAGCATGTGAATATTTGCTCATGTTGAACATGTAACATGCAGTAAATCGTGCTTGCACAATTCAGAGAGAGATCATGTGTCTCGGGGAAACCTCAGGGTTCTCGAGTTACGACCAATAATCAAACTAATCCTGCGTTATGCTTGGATATCATTTCAAGGCCCAGACTCACAGCGAGCTCTTTTCAACGCTTATTTCAACGTGAAAGCAGCCGCAATTTCAAGGCAAGGCGAAACATTTACAGCACATTGCCTGTTTTTAAACTGAAGCTGTCAAATAGCTCTTGTTGCCACCTGCCCTGTGCCTCCACCTCCTGCAGCTGTTAAAAATAACCCCCGAAGAAACGCTTGCGGGGCAGAAAAAGCCTCCCCTCCTGCGTTATCTCAAAACCAGGATCGTATGCTCAGCTGGAATCCTGATCCTCCACCAGCAAGCCCTTATATAAAGACAGGCTGAAGCTGAAACAGGCTGGTGCAAAGAAAACTGAACATTGTGTACAAACGTGACAGGAAATGGCCTTGGCTCTGGACCAGAACCACCATGAGAGCTGGAGTCTGTAGTATCTGTAGTAACTGAATGTAAACAGGTCTTGTGTGTGTCAGGAAGGTGTCAGGAAGTGAGAGTCATGTCTTCGCTTGTTTTTGTACAGAAACATTGTGAGGACTCACTCAGGTGTGTTGGGACTTACTCTGTCGCTTGGTTCCAGCTTTGTACCCCCCAAGAACCACTCGACAGCGATACCTTCGTATGACAGCTCGCACTCGAAGGTTGCGGTCTCCCCGGCGGTGACAGTTACATCCTTCAGAGGCCTTGTTAGGCCGATCACTCGGGCTTTGGATTGGGGAGAAGACATGGTTAGCTCCCCCCCAAAACAGGTCAATAGATCCAAAAATCCTCAGAGAGAAACGGCTAATCCTCAGTGGCTAGTCCTCATGGTGTGGTTGAGCTGAAGGCAGGCTACTCAAAGCCCTCAGGACAACTGAAGCCAGCCACCCTGGGACTTGGCATTGGGGGGTTTCGCTAATTAGCATGCGACCTGCCATCAGATGTATATGGCCAGCAGGAACCAGTGAGAGATGGGGTCGCGTCCTCCCCCCTGCCAATCACTGCAAACCTGCTCTAGATAAGGCATGTGGCTTCTAAAATAACCAAGGGGCCTGATTGGCTGAGAGCCCACCTCTGCCAAACCCATCAGGGGAGAGCCAGTCTGCTCCTGTCAATCACCAATTTTCCTGGAAAAGGAAAATGCGGAGCTCCTTGCAGGAGTTACCCAACGTCACATGCAGAAAACGCTGACATCATGGTTTAGTAGCCTGTGTTGTAACACCGCTATGTAACTGGTGTTGTTGAGGTTTTGGTAATGCAGGCCAAACTGAGGGCATCAACTATTTACAACAGGCTTCTTCACATGCCTGAATTAAAGCCCCTTAATAGCCAGTTAAAGGCCGTCTGACAGTGAGCGCTGGACTGTTTAATCAACGAGCTGTCAGTCTGAAGAGTTTACAGTCATAATCTGCTCCCCAGGATTATCTCTGCAGACCCACATTTATATTTTCACACTATCTGCTCAGGAATACAGATAAAGTCTGACAGGAAACAAGGTCTTGATTTCTACAAATACATTAAAATGTAAATACACTGTAAAAAAAAAAAAGTCTCCATCTGAACAAGTGATTTCACTTTTTGAGAGTTTAGTTAGTATTCCTAAACCCTGGAGATGTTTTTTTTTCAATCTTCCAAAGGGTTTCTACTTTATGCACAAAATAAACTAAATAGTTTACAAAAACCTGTGATAGTCTGAGTTCATGTTGTCTTCAGATGAATTTTGAAGCTTTACAGTCTTTGTTGATTTTTAAGAGATGATTTTCCTGAACAAAAAATATATAAGGTTTAATTCTCTACTAGTTTATTTTCTTATTTTTTTCTAAACCGACACACCTTTAACAAGATGTCATTACTAGAGCAGTACAGTCCATCCTGTGGTTGTTTCAAGACGTTTCTCACTGGATTGGTTGAAAAACAAGTTCTTAAATATAGACTGAATTACTTGTTGAGATGGAAGTTTTATTACAGTGTAGAATATATAAAATACCTTATAATTGTTTCACTGATGCAAATTTTACTTCCAACTTGCCTCCAAATGTAGGAAACATATTTTAACTGGACAAAAATGTGATTAGATGCAGATTTTTGCAGGTAACGTTGGGTTTTGGTTGGTTGGTTGGAAATTTCTTGTTGTACATGACAACTCAAAAATCCCTTCAAGCTCATTTTCTCTTTGTTTGATAAGATAAAACCTGTGTGACTTCTTCATCTCAGCTTGATGGCTGAGTGTCATCTTTACACTCCTGGTCTAATTTTGCGGAGCAGCTTGAGTCTCTGAAGCCTGAAACTCACATCTGAATAGTATATAAGAGCCAATATTTATTGGCGATTACCATTATATTAACATCTAATTATATAAAAAAAAAAACAATAACAAGAAAATGATTTAATGTTGCAATTGGTTACTCACTATTTTAACTTTATGTACATACCGCTCCTCCCTCTGCTAATATACACTATTCAGGAAATGTAAGAGCACTAAAAAAATCTGTGATTTGAATGAGCTAAAAATTTATTCCACTTAAAAGTTTCAGTTAAAAGATAAAACAGAAATAATTGTCTCTGAAGCAAAATAAAAACAGTTAAAAATCAATTCTCAGTGTCAGCTGCTGGCATTGAAAACCATAAATCAAGCAGGAAACATTGATGTATTCAGGCCTCCTGCCGTTTTCTTGGGGAAGCTTTGGTCCTACCCAAAACTGAAACTTTTCTGGTCACTCATATTTGATTATTTGTCAAAAGCCTTCAAAAAAAAAAAAAAAGCATCATTCCAGAGTCATTGCTGGTTATATTTGGCTTAATTTCTGCCCCCTCTAAAAACAACTATGAGAAATTAGCCATTTCTCTCTGTACTCTTCTTGCAGAATTAGGGAAAAAAAAGCAATTCCATTCATGGCTCAAAGATCTAGCAAATGTGCTTCACCTTTTGATATACACTTAGCAAAGATTTAAAAGTGCTATATGTAGGAATTGTAAAGCAATAATCACTTTCTGTTAATAAGTGAACGGATTGTAACGTAACTTAAAAAATGAGACTTTCCTGACTTTCTTGGTTGCCTATAACAGCGTGTGGCAGTGAAAATCCAAAGGATGTGATGTTTATGTGTACTGCAACAGGGTGCAACACTAGCTAACGTTAGCTTAGAAATGGAGTCCGCTAACATTGGACACCAAGCTGTCTTTCTTCCTATTGGACAGGTAAGCTAATATAACTGCAAAGCATGTGAAATATATTGTGATATTGTGGTTTTAGCTGGCTAATGTTTCTGATTCTTACATATCGCAGCTTTAACTTTTCAGAAATCTTCTCAGCCAACCAATCAGGATGTAGGAGATACTGGGTTTCATGCAAATTCCTTTATCAAATTATTACCAAAATCTGGTTCATTAGGTAATAGTGTGCATGTGCATGTACAGTGCAGCATCAAGGACGTCACTTGGATCTAAACAGAACCCATTGTCGTCTGTCAAGAAAATTGTCAGCTGAATACCAACAAATGTTTTCACAAACTGAGTTGTGAGCGCCAGTGTTATTTCTGTCACCTTTAACCCTGAGCTGAGCTGTAGATCTCGCATTCGCTGCCGAGAAGTCAACGTTTCCTGCCATGTCCATGCGGCAGTTGAAGAGAGTCAACATGTGTCGCGTTCCTTCCTGCTTGATCTCCACATCCTGAGAAAAAAAAAGATCCAAAAAACAAAAACAAACAAACAAAAAAAAAAACCCAGAAAACAAACTTAAGTCATCAAAAAATAATTTCTTCTGAAGTTCAACACGAGGCGACAAGGGAGCGTGTTCACGCAAACATTTTTCTGTGAAACACCTGAAGTATATAAAGCGTTCATTAACAGTTACAGCTTTTTGAAGGGACAAGTTGTAATTTTTCACTAATACATTAACAAATGTATCGTGTTTTTTCTGCCAATAAACTTTAAAATTCCTTATAGCAGCTTCTTACTACTTTACAATGTGTTCTAGGATGTAATAAAGTTATTATTGTGACAGTTATTATTTGTTTATATACTGTTAATAAATGCTAAATAAGGGGGGGTTCAAATGTGTTACCAAATAACAGAACAAAGGCGAGTGATCTGCTTAAAATAATTAAACATACAGTTAAATTTGGGCATTTAATGAGTTTGAAATGTGTCAAGATACTGACACTCATTTCTAGAATATTCCTGAAGCTAAAGAGAAATCTTCTCCGGGAACAAGTGGAATCATCTCAACCTGATTGGCTTTAACATCTCTTTAGGTGAATTCAGTGTTTGATCTTACAGCAGATGGATGGAGTGTCTCTCCCAACAGTTTCCAGGTGCCGTGAAGGTCCTCCTCTGAAATCTCCGTCTCAAATTTGGCCACCTCGGTCTCTGTGACCTCCACGCTGTACAGCGGACGGACGACCTTAATGTCGCGCTCTGCAGAGGTTTAAAAAGATGTTAATGAATAAGCAAGCAGAAGGTGAGGCTGACCGAAAAACCGAAAAAAAAAAACAACATGTGGAAGCAGTTTGATGTTGTTGAGACAGACAGCTGTGTGTCTGACCATCACCGGAGGATGTACAGTGGACATGTAGACGTTTGACAGTTCGGGCAAGTAGCTGACGCTCTTATTCAGAGCGACTTACAGTTTGTGCAGAAGCAGGACACGTTGAGTAACTCTAGACAATAACCCAACCCTCAAAGATCTCGACACTATCAACAGACACTCTACAAATGACTTCTAAAGCATCAAAACATATTAATGCTTATGAGGACTTTTATTAATTATTTAATCAGAGTGGCGTTTGCGGGAAACAGTTTGAAACTGTGAAATTGTAACTGATCACAATGTTATTATCAGTATTATTTTAAAAAATGCTTTAGAAAGTGCTTCGATTAGATTATACTCACAAATAAAGAGTTATCTGCAGTTGGTTTGCAGATTAAAATTTAAATTAGATTAAACTTAAATAGCTTACACTGTGATTAAAATCATAAACATTTTTGTATTGTATTGTATTTTGAAATTTTGCAAAAAAATGTTTTACAGTTTGCTTTAACTTTGAATTTGGTTTATCTCAATTATTATTAATGATTAAGAGGTGATTTATTGATTGTTAACTATTTTATCAGAATGGTGTTGCTGGTTCCAAGTTTCTGTCAGCTGTTAAAATTTACAAATAAACATAAATCCATTTAGTTTTCTTTTTTGCAACTGTAACTTTTAAATTATTATTACAATTATCAATATGATTATTACTACTAGTAGTAGTAGTAATGAACACCTTAAGCGTTTATAAACTAGCAGTTAATTCATCAGTTTACAAATGCTTTACAGAGTATTAACACTAGAATTTAATTTGAAATGAAAAATTATTGACATTAAAAAGTTTGCAAACAAAAACTAGTCCTGATTATAAAAGCTTATACAGGATATTTTAATATTATTCACATCCTTATAAACAAATAGTCTTTAACTATAGCTCTTTTAGTTTGCTTTTATGTTTTTCTGAATTGTTTTAGTTTATTTATTTAATTCTGATTCTCTTAAATCTTAAATTTAAATGTTAAATTTCCATTTTTTGTAATGGGATATTGCATATCTGGCCCTGGAGTGACGGATGAAAATTTCACTGTAAATGTTTCAAACTTCTGTAAAATATATATAACTAATGAAATAAAAACACATAAATACAAAAATGCCTGTAAGTATTATAACATGTATATGAATGCTTCTATGGACATCTGAGAGTAGAGACATTGACATGAGGGTTACACTGATGTCTCCTTTGTTTCTTCAGAGGTCCTCAAAGTGTTTCCATACACAGTTATAATAATTAAATCAAGATGTGCAGGGTTGGATTATCCTCAAGTGTTACTATGAATAACATATGTCACACACATTACAAACATTCAGAATCAGGGAACAGGACACAATAATGACGCTTGGACGGGAGATGAGCTGCGGGCCAGATGGAGGTGGGGTTTCGGCGAATGGCGGTGGGCGGGGCCTGATTCTGCAGTCCTGACCGGGGTCTGGGGGGAGGGGCTGGATTGCTGCAGGTATTACCTTCGATGTTCAGGTTGGCTGTGGTTTTGTCGGTGCCACAGTCACAGGTGTACACTCCCATGTCCTTCTTTGCTGACTTCTTCAAGACCAACATGCGCTTCTTGCCGTCTGATTGGTAGAGAATGTTCTTGGAGGGAAAGATTTCGTTACCATCTTTGAACCATTTGACCTCGGCGGCGGCTTTGCTCAGCTCACAGGACAGAATCACCTCGTCCTTTTCGACGGCGGTGTAGTTTTGGAGCTTAACTGTGAAGTATAGGTCGCCCTCTGCAAGAAGTCGTACAAGACAACCAGCAACAGTTAAAAGCAAGGGTAAAAAAGGTGTTAAAACTACATCAAAGTAGTTAAAAACCCATCCTGCTGGATATAATTCAGATCATTTAAATTGGGAAAACCCATTCTAAAAAGAATTCATGGATGAATTTGATTTTCAGGGCTTCAGGGACACACTTTTCCTTTAAAACCATAATGAAAAGGATTTAACGAATTAAGCAAATTTAAAATATAAATGAAAATATTACGGGAATGTACAAGGAGCTAGTAAATTTTGTCAGACTTAGTGGGAAGAATTTTAAATTGCAAACTTTGTTTGGTAGTCAAATCTTGGGGTAGAGTTGCAGTGGGTGGAGTATGGATTCTGCATTTCCTACATCCTACCTAAAACAGTCTAAGTTCTCCTCCTAAATCCTTCTAGACAACAATACTAACCGAGCACAGTGAGCATGGCCTCTGAGGTCTTGCCCATGGCCTCGACTTTGATCATGGAGGTGTCGTCGATGGTGACCTCCTTGAAGGCCAACGTGTGAACTTTTCCATTGTCCGACATGTGCACCACCTTGCTGGGGTGCAGACGGATGTCGTTTTTGTACCAGACCACTGGGATCTTATCGTGAGAGAGTTCAACACTGAACTCTGCAGTTTCACGTTCCTTCACAGTCACATCCTTAATTGGCTTGATAAATTCGAGGCGAATACCTGACAAACAGACATTTTATATATATGTAGTTATATGTGAAGTTGTAACAGAGTTGTTTGGACATTTAAACATACAAATTATAATGGTGATGTGTCCAAAGTTAAGTGCTCTACTCACTCAAGTATATGGAATGGATATTTGCCCAAAGCCTTTCTCAAACAACTACATGAGCAATAAAACTAAAGTAGAAACAAGTCACAATACTAACATTTCCTATCTGTTATTGTTGAGCTTTGTTAGGATTGTAAGACTAGTGTAGAGTGTTGCTCACATCCCCTAGAGGCTGCAGTGTTCACTAGAGCCCCGATAAATAATCAAATCATCAAACAACATATTTCTGTATTCTTAGAGCCTTAGCAGTTGTGAAACTAAAAATGTTTGTCCTGGGGTGGCGCTACAGCAAAGGTCATTAAGGTCTAAAGAGTTCATTGTCAAGAGACAATTTTACAATTTTAAACCGCTTTGACAACATGTTCATTAATGTGCTGCTATAACAGCCTTCTGGTTTCAGGCTTTCCAGTAGATGCTGGAACATGGCTGCAGGGATTTGCTCCCATTTAGCCACAAAAGCATTAGTGAATTCCAACCCTGACGTTGGGGGATCAGGTCTTGCAAGTGCTGGATGGGATTGAAGTCAGGACTCTACAGGCACCTCAAGTTCTTCCACACCAAACGGGGAAAACCATTTCTTTGTGGAGCTGTTTTGAGCATGGGGGCATTTTCATGTTGAAACAGGAAAGGGACAAGCCAGGGGAGAGAAGCTGTTGCAATAGTAACAGCTAATGGGGATTCAAATAAATAAACAAAACAAACAAGCAAACAAAAAACAAACAAACAAAGAACACTATTGTCTTAAATATAATTTTTTACTGGCACATTAAGATTTCCCTTCACTGGAACTAAGAGACCGACACTAAAGCGGCAAAAACAGCAAGACCAAAAGAAGAATGTAGAGGGTCTACATACTTTCGGCCATTGAGTGATTTTGTCAGTTATTGAAAGGCTTTTGGCAAATACACCATTATACATAGAATTTACAGTCAGAGCACAAGAAAGGTGACACATTCTGAAGTTATGCCCTAATGAACATGTCACACCATCTATCCATTCTGACTTTATTTACCTTTGATAATCAGTTTTCCAGATGTTCTCTTATCTTCAGCCTCAAACATGTATTTGGCTTCGTCTTCATATCTGGCAGATTTTACTATAAGAGTGTGTCTCTTTCCCTCCACCAGAAGTTCATACTTGTCATCATTTGACAACTCCGTAGATCCCTTCAGCCAACGGAAGCTTTTGGGCTCTCTAGAAATTTCCAGCTCAAACTTTGCCTCATCCTTTTCGTACACGTGCACGTCAGCCAGCGGCGTAATGAATGAGACTGGGATCTCTGTTGATTCAGACATATAGAGTTAATGTCAAGGCGCAGATGGAGTGTTGATGAATAAAAAACGTCGGATCAGTTGTTTGTTTGGGTAAATTAATCAATGCCCAGTGGTGCAAAAAATAATACAAAAGGGTGTTCTTGGTGTTCACAGTGTAATAGCATTTACCACTCCATTCATAGAATGTAAATCACTATTACATTTTATAAATCCACATGATTTTTGTATTATTTTTGAAAGTAATTTGCAGCACGGAAAAAATGAGACAAGAAGATGAAATGATACAGAAGAGCGATAAGATTTAAAATAAAACGTGAAGCAGAAAGAATCTTTAAGCACAGTGCCGTGCTTGGAAAATGTGTTATGACTCTGCACAGGAAGGTAGAGGGGGTACGTGAAAGCTCACCCTTCACTTTCAGGTTAGCAGAACACTTGGCGTTGGCAGCAGTGAACACCACCTCACCAGTTTGAGGCACTTTACAGTTGTATAAGACCAAAGTGTGTTTGGCACCGTCCTCCACGATCTCAATGTCCTGCAGATAGCCGACAAACTTCAGTATTTCAGCAAAAATATCAAGACTAAAAGGAAGGTTGTCAGTGCAAGGCTATGGTCAATTCACTTTCATTCATTAACTAATGAGATTTTTTACATTCACATACTTCATATCCTTACCCTGACAGGTTATTACAGGATATGTGAATGAAAACATTTCAAGACTTGAGATTCTTAATGAAATCTATTTCCTGATATAGTGAAAATGAAAGTGAATTGAACCAAAGTTAAGAGAATATCTGCTGAGATGGGTTTTTTTTAATGAGACATACGGCAGATGGACTGAGGACTTCTCCGTTGAGTTTCCACTGGCCGTGGACATCATCCTCACTGAGCTCAACCTCGAATCGAGCCGTTTCTCCATCAAACACCTCAGTGCCATACATCGGCCGAACAACCTTGATGTGACGAGCTGACGTTTAAGAGAGGGAACAAAATTCTTACTGAAGATGCTCAAACATTTAAGAACTCACAGAAAATTCACATAAATACACATACACACATAAAATATACAAAAGCACACAAACGACAAACAAACACACAAATGGACAATACAACAGAAAAATCAGGCACTCATTCTGGTGGAAGAACACTACAAGATATTTGGACTGGTTTTCCTTCCAACATTTCAAGAGAGCCTTTCTCTAGAAACTCTTGTAGTGTTTTCTACCATTTTTGGAAGGGCAAAGAGATAAGGGAGACCACATTCATGTCTTGATGAAGTAATGAAAGCAACTACGAAAACCTGGGTGATGGGCTTGAGGTGAGGTTAGGAGGTGGTGCCAGTGAAGGGTAAGCCAAAGAGGTGCAACAAAAACAGGGGAAGTTGCCTCAACAGTGGTGTGTGTCTTTACCTTCAATGTAAAGCATTGCTGTTGTCTTGTCTGTTCCACAATCACATACGTATTGTCCTTTGTCTTTATCCCCGACTTTCTTGATGACGAGGGTTCTGCGTTTTCCCTCAGCCTTAATGGACACCATCTTAGTGGCCTTAACTTCAGCCTCATTGTGGTACCACATGACATCGACGTCTTTGTTGAGCTCGCAATCTAGAACCACCTTGTCTTTCTCCACTGCAGTATAGTCTTGCAGTTTAACTGTGAAGTATGCATCTCCCTCTGGAACGGAAATGGTTGGGTGACTCTCCATTGCACATAGAGAACTCATATACATGGTACAAGACAAACAAAACACAAGACAGTCAAAAAAAGACGAGGAACACGAATGTGTGACACAGAAAAACATATAACGACATACAACGCAGATAAACAATGTCTTACAAATACACAATAACTTTGTTTTGTGGACCTGGACAGACACAAACATGGACAAACTGTGGAATTAGCTGTGAGTAAGAAGAAGTAGAGACATTGGATGAGGAGGACAGGCAAGTATTCTTGGATTTACCTATGACCGTCAGGTTGGCCATGGAAGGAATTCCTTTAGCCTCAGCCTTAATTTGGCAAGTATCATCTAGCGTCACTTCGTTTATTTCTAGCACATGTTTCTTTCCATCCACACGAGTGACCACTGTTCTGCTCGGGTGGATTTTAACGTCGTTCCTGTACCAGGTGACCGGGATATTCTCATGAGAGAGCTCCAGCTCAAACACAGCTGTTTTACCTTCCTTTACAGTTTGGTCCTTTATCGGCGAGATAAATTTGAGCCTGATACCTATAAGTGTATTAGTAAGGCATATTCATATGAGTTAGCTCAAAAGAGGAGGCAACCAACTCATCAATAGAGTCATCATAATAAAGTTTCTGCTAGTTATATCCAGCAATGGCAGTCCAACACTTACCCTCCACTGTGAGTCTAGCTGTTGAAGTTTTGCCCAAAACCTCAATCGTATATTCATCCTCATCATCAAACTCACAGCAGTTAATGATTAGCATATGCGTCTTTCCATCACTGATGATGTCATATTTTTGGTCAGGGCTGATGATGTCAGCCCCTCTATACCACATGACCTTAGAAACATCCTTTGTGATGGTGCATTCAAACTTGGCCTGTTTCTTTTCAGGCACAGAAACGTCCTTCAGTGGGACAACAAATTCCATTTCGATTTCTGGGTTAAAAGGTGACACAGGTACAGTACATCAACAAAACAACAAAACACATGAACAGCACAACAGTCTACACTCAGTGGCGAGTTTACCATGTACACCCTCAAATGTACTAGTGGGCTGTACCCTTCTATGGCTCTAGAAGTTTATGCAATAACACTACAGGGATGTCAGTGGGTATTGACATGAAATCCTGAGTCATTCCTTGTTGCAGACTAGACTGTGGCTCTCTGATGGTAAACACGGCTCATCCCATCTTATCACACAGAAAACCTTTTGGAGACATCTTCAGGTTATACAGGTCATCTGAGCAAACTGATGTCATTTTGCACTCCCGGGATCGTTTAAAAATATGGTCTCCTTTGCAGCGAGATGTAAAGGAACTCCATGTGACGACAGCTGAAATGAAGTCATCAAGGAAGGCTTTCTTGCTCATAACAAGGGTCTTCATGCTTGCCAAGGAAACATTCATCAAAAAATCACTGTAGTGTTGACACGAGGAAGGACCAATTCATCTTTCAGTTCAGTTCAAATCAAATCAAATTCTGACAAATTGTGAAAAGAATCTTCATTCTTCAAGTCGCTCTGCTTTCTACTGGTCTTGAGTTTTTTATCAAATCCTAATCAGACTAGTTACCTCCTGTTTGTGACTATTGGGAATAGCTTTCCTGACATTAAATCAAACAGCTCTATTAATTTAGGGAAACCCAGGCAATGTAATTTCATGTCTGGGGGAGCTATCAGTTCAAGAACATAGTGTAAGTAATAAACTGGCCACCATATGTAGATTTAACATAAAACATTTAACCACAGACAGTACGAATATAGAGTGACATCACCACACACATTTCCCATGTATGTCAAGCCTGAAAGACCAGATGGATTTACATTTTCCACTGAACATACTGTACAACAAACAGAACAAATAACAACAAAACAGCATGATGATGGAATCAACACAGGACACCGCTTTGGCCTTTGGAAATATTCGAAATCCCAAATCAAAATTTCTTCTCTTCTTCTTGGGCTGCATAAAGTCTCAAAGAATGGTACATTAACAAGAATTCCACTTGTCAACCCTATTAAATAAAGATTTAAGGTCCGCACTCACAAGGCCACAATGCTTTATTTTATTGTCAACGGACCTTATGCCTTTATTTTTACAGCAAATATCCTAAAATCATGGTACATGGTAATTCCCGTTCTGGATGCCAGGAGTTCTGCTTACCTTTAACATTGAGCATTGCGCTGGTTGTGGCATTCAGAGCCTGGTAGGACACTTCACCGGCTTGGTCCAGTTGGCAATTTTTCAGTGTAAGCCTACGCACCGCACCCTCCATTTGGATGTCGCATGTCTGATGAATATATTGAAGTAAATTTATACATAATGGGTAGTCAACATCAACATGCAAATGCACAACTACATACAAGACTTATGTGACACTTTGTGAAAACAGGATCCATCCAGTCTTACCGGGGATCTTGTCAAAACCTCTCCTTTGAGCTTCCATTCCCCTGGAATATCCTCCTCAGAGATCTCTGTCACAAACATGGCATCTTCCTTCTCGACCACCTCAACGCTTGCCAGTGGCTTCAGGATCTCAGCCTCCCGCTCTGAGAAAGAGGTTTTTATTGGTGAATTAATATCAAAAGAATGATAGAAAGGTAAGTAAAGTACTTGAGGGACTTAAAGGAAGGTAAGTAGGTAGAAAAACCTCCTAGTGTTAGCTTGGCAGTGTAGACGTGTCCTTCCACCTCCATGGCATACTCTGCTACATCTTCAGGCTGACAGTTCTTGATGGTGAGCGTCAGCTCTTTTCCATCCTTCTTGATCTCAACCTTATCAGAAGGAGTGATCTCATTCTCTCCTTTGAGCCACTTCCAGTTAGGAGTGTCCTTGTAGAGTGCGCATTTAAATGTAGCAGCAGCCTTCGGTTTCACGTGCTGGTCTCTCAGTGGTTTCACAATCCAATCTTTAACAATTTCTGTTGGAGTTTAACATGATTTAATCAGCGCCCATCACACCATTACGTAGACAATATGCACCAAAGCAGAGCAGCTAAAACAGGCTTAGTTGATCTAATTTCAGGTGGCTTTCAATAACCTCTGCAGATTTAAATAATGTTTATGGGTTGAAAACCAATGTACTTCATAATGGTGCTTGAATCTAGTTTTGAATTGTACATGAGGTTGTGTAATATTCAGATCAATCATGAAAAATTATTGTCATAAGCGTACAAATAAATCTGATGTAATGTAACATGCAAACTGAAAATAATAATGGGCCAAACATGGTGCCCTGAGGTACAACAAACACAATTTCTGCCCTAATCCACTCCAATGTACTGAATATTTCTTCAGGAAGCATTGGTATTGATGTGTGCGACTGTGTTTAGGGACATGTACAATATCTTCTGCTGCTTACCAATCACTTTGACATTTGTTGAGGTCTTTACATCCTCCTGGCCAGACACTTCACATGAGTAGGCACCAGCGTCCTCATCAGAGCTTTTCTGGATGGTCACAGCGTGCTGCATACCAATAATATTGATCTGAATCTTGCCGGCTTTTTTCTTCAGCACCTCACCGTTTTTCTTCCATATCACCTCTCTCTCTTTGTTCAACTCACAGGTCATATACACAGGCTGACCGTTCAAAGCTGAAGTCTCCTCCTCCAGCTCTTTGATCCATTTCACAGGTAGCTCTGTGGGAAGATGATAACATGATGAGCAATCTGACAAAGGTTTACATAGGCTCACAAGAGATTCTATGTCTGGTCCCATGACACCAAGAAGATCTAGTACAAAGCTTTAGTATCTTTGGTGTTATTTTTAGCCCTGAAAAAAGATATACATACCTTCAACAATGAGCTTGGCTGAGCATGATATTTCCTTGCCAGCATTCTTGGCCACACAAGTATATTCACCAGTGTCAGACAGCTGGACATCAATAATGTTCAACTTGCGATCTTTACCATCAGAGGTGAACTTGTGCTTGGGGCTCTCACGCAGGTTGCTGCCATCTTTCATCCATGAAGTGATGGCAGTGGAAGGCGAGACCTCACATTCAAACACAGCAGCAGAGCCGATAGACTCGGCCTCCTTCAACACAATGTCCTTAAGCTTCTTGGTGAACTTCAGAGGCACAGCTTTAAGTTTGAATCCTCCGAAGGGGTCTTCTGGGGGTGTTGGACCTCTCCCACCAGGTTTCAAACCACGGCCCCTGCCTTCTCCAGGGGACGGGGTCTGCTTGGCTGAAATACAAATTGAAGACAAAAAATCAATTCACATTTGAATTTCAAGATAGATTATCTGGCATCATCTTTGCTGAGAATTCCTAATTAATTGATTTATTAAGACAAAGACTTACCTTTCATCCCTCTACCTCTACCTCTTCCTGCTTCCTCTGCTGGTTGACCCTCTGTTCAGAAACAGTTTAAATGAATTTGCTGCACACAATGTAATCATATGTTAATCTGTCTTCATAAACATGGCAGTGCCAGGAGAATGTAATGTCCACTTCAATGAACAAGGAAATATGAAGTGATGATGATGGTAAATATATGAAATAATGAGAATGAATAGAACGCAATGGTGTTAAACAATGTAGACAACACAAATGGATGAATAATGTATAATTAAGACATTACAGTGATGAAGCTTTAACACAATGAAGACATGGAATGACAAACAGAAATGTAAAGATGGCATGAGTGGGGAAAACACATGTTGGACTGACAGGAATGAAATGATATCAGAATGGTAGACACACAAATGACACAACAGAAATGACATAAAGCAATGAATATGACCAGACAGGAATGGTAATTAACATAAGTACAAGAAAAAGATGGTGTAAATCGCGTCACACTTAAGATATGATGAGGTAAAGACGATTTAAGTGCAGGCATGATGGTGGGAATGGGTGGATATTATTCAAGGCATGAAGGGAGGGTTTTTCCAAGTCACCACCCAACACGTTGGGGCCACCACCATCTCACCTCTCCTGGTCACCCCTGGAACCTCCAGAGCACCTTCCTCTCCTTCACCTTCCCAGTCTTCAGAGCCATAACTCTCCCGGGGAACCAGCTCCCAGCCCCAGACCTCTTCCTCCCCCTGTTTAGTCTCTTCCTCAGCCTCAGACTCTTCTTTAAACACTTCCTCCTCCGGCTGGGTGGCAACCTTCTTTATTTGTACTGCACCAGGAGAAACTTCCTTCACTAGGGGAATCTTTCCTTTACCAGGCTTTGCTGATTCTACAACTTTCTCCTCCTCTGGTGAAGGCTTCCTTGGGACTTTTTTGAGAATGACAGCTTCAATAGAGTCTTTTGGTGTAACAGTTTTAGGAATCTTTTTCAGTTTATCAACACTCAGCTTCCTCTCAACTGGGACTGTCTCTGCTTCTTTCAGCTTCGCAACCTTGGGAGATGGTGTCTTTTTCAGCTCAACCTTCTTGAGCTGCTCCACAGGCTTCAAAACCACTTCTTCCTTTTCTTCTTTCACCTTTGGTGTAACTCCCTTCTTTATCTGCAGAGGTTTGGGCTCCTCAGGAACCTTCTCAGGTTTCTTAACAGAAGCTGGAACATGAGACACTGTCTTCTCTGCAGGAATTGCGTCAGCTTCCTTTGGCTTCTCTGGCTTCTTCTCAGGAGCTTCAGGGATCTCAGGTTTCTTCGGTCTGACTTCAGGCTCTCGTTCTTTCAGTTTTTCATCTGGACTTGTGCGGCGACGGTGCAGGTCATCTGTTGGCTTCCTTTCTTTCTCCTCTGGTGGTTTCTTCTCAGGCTCTGCAGCCTCTTTGGAAGGCCTGGAGAAGGGCTTCAGCTTCACGCTCTCAATCTCTTGCTCTAGTGGTGAGATTTTCTTCACCTTGGTTGGTGCTTTCACCTCATCAGGCTCTTTCTCTGGAGTTTTCTTTTTATCTACTGGTTTCAGCACCTTGGCTGGTGGCTCCTTTTCCTCTGCAGGAGCTTTCTCAGGTTTCTTTGGAGGTTCTTTAGTTTCCACCTCTCTGGGGATCCTTTCTCCCTTCTGGAAAGGTACAGCATCCCTGTCTGGCCTCTCCTTTTCATCTTTCTCGGGCTCCTCAGCTGATTTAATAGGCTTCTCAAATGGTTTGAGTTTGACTACTTCTGGTTCTGCTTCATCTGAAGGCAATTTTTTCACTTTCTTCAAGGCTGCACTAGGTTGTGCAGGTTCCTCCTCCTGTAAGGCTTTGGGAGTTTTCTTCAGATAAATCTTATCTTGTGGTTTCTCATCCTTGGGGATGCCTTTCTGGCGGGTCCATGCATCTTTAGGAGCTTCTTTCTGTTCCTTGTCTTTAGGCTTTATGATTTCTGGCTTTTTCACCACATCTGTTTTCTCTCGAGGTTTCCTCTCTTCTGCAGGTCTCCTGGTGGCAACTGACATCTCGACAACCTCTTCTTTGTGCACTATCTCCTCAACATGAAACACTGTGGTCTTGGTGACCTTCTGAGGTTTTTCTTCTTTTTCAGCCTCTTTAGGTGAAACTGATGGAATCTTCTTCAGTTTGATAATCTCCTGCTCCTCTTCCACTTCCTTCATGATCCTGGTTGTTTTCTTCAAGGTGGGAATCTCAAATGTCTCAGCCTCTTCCAACTGAATTTTACCTTTTTTGTGCAGAACCATCATTTCTGAGGCAGCAAAGGTTTGACATAACTTGTTAACAATTAACTGACATTGCAATTTGTACAAACACAAACTCAACACTTAGAAAATGAGTGAAGTATAAATACAAAGAAAATAAAAAAGATAATTCTTAAACAACTTAACATTACATGACAACAGTAACAAAAACAAAAGAGACATAAAGGAGGACCAACACAAGAGAAGACTTTCACAGAAAACAGTTACTACAGAAAACATGTCTATATTAATATAAAATTATTAACTTTAAAGTGTTTTGCAGAGTGTTTGCTTTGATATGTATGTAATAAACTTAAAAGAGCTAATTAGTGGTAAACTCCCAACAGTGTACCAGCAACTTTTTAGATCTGGGGATGCTACTGGGCGCGAGTCAGGGGGCGTATATTTATTTATGACATCCTGCAATGTGCTGTGCCCTGTATGTAGTGAAGTAGAGTAAGTGGTAATCGTTGCTCCTACCTTTCTTGACTCCTCCCGGTGCTTGGACAGGTCCCTTGGTTTCATCTAATACAAAAGTATAGTTCAAAAAGTTGTTAATCAGGCTATCTAATCTGTCATGAACAGCAATTAACTGATTAAAAAAATGGGAAGACCTTAAGAAACTGTGAGAAGTTGTCATAAAACACATTCAGAAACAAATAATCTGAATCAGAATTCGGATGACACAAAGCAAAGTAGTCCAATACCACATGATTTAGCTGGATAATGAGGAATAGGTAAAGATAAAGAGGTGGTATAAAGCTAAGTTCTGTCAATGACCAATGGGGCATGCTTGTGTTGGATTCAGGGTAGAGTTAATCAAAGATGACAAACAGGACAGACAACATGAAAAGACAATGCAACAACACAGCTAGAGACTGTACTACTACTAAAGGTCTTATCGACCTGGTTAAGACAGACTGACGACTCAACAAACAGTGAACATTTGCAGTGATTAAATAAGATGTACATAAGATGAAAAGGACTGAAACCCCAAACAAAGAGTTTGTTTCCTTCTCAGTCTTTCAGATACCTTTACTATCTTCTATCTTCTCAACTATGATTGGTTTTTCTTCTTCCGTCTTGGTTGGTTCTTCAGTCTTCTCGACAGGCTGATACTTGGTCACTTCAATTATAAAAGAGGAAATTGAAGTATTGCAAAGTATCACTAAAACACACACAGAGTTGGTATCAATTCTTTAAGGATTCTCATCTGGGTACCTGGCTTTATTTCTTCTTTTGGAGTCACTTTTTTCTCCAACTTCTCTGTCTTGTCAGTGACATCAGGCCTTTTGACAACTTCTTGAAGTTTTACAGCAGCCTGTGGTTTGCTCTCTTCAAGTACAAGGTATACAGGGAATTCAACAGAAAGCTCTGCACACACTCTGCTTTCTACCTCTATGAGCTTGAGACCAAAAAGATGCTGAAGATTATTCTTATTACTATTTTGTGTTCATAACCACCTGGTACTAATGGTAATGTCTTGTATTTCTTCAGGAAAAAGTCTGAAAGATTTATATTTGCTCAAGAGTGACATTCTTTTATGAATGCCTTAAGAAAACCTCACACAGAAACACACAGATATAAACATAAAAACACATTCAAAAGAGAAGTTGGGTACCTTCTTCAGGAGTAGTTGTCTTTACTAGTTGCTCTTTGACTTGTAGTGGCGACTCCTTCTCCTTCACAGGAACTTGGAAATGAAATTATAAGACAATCAGGACCTCTCTAAGATTGATGTGGTAAGCATTGACCATGCAAGGACAAATAACACAGACAGAACACAAAAATCTACAATGAAAACAGACAGATTGGAACACAGTTTGAAGAGGCAAGGCTGTTTTGCCAAGATGTTTCTACAAAAACATTCCTTACCTCATCTGTGCAAAACATTTCTCAATAAACACGGGTTCAGTGAAACATAACAAACACAACAAACAAAGAATTAGAAAAACTTAACATACAACATCAATCTGTGGTAGATAAAAAAGAGAGGTGTGGTGGTGACAAAAATCAAAAGAGACTGTCTCAGTCGACAGCATGACGGTTCTTCACAATGAGCAAGAATACATTTTGTGCCCGAACAAAATGGGTGATATGACATGGATATCCTCTTGAAATGATGAAATATGACACTGACATCCTTAAGGGTATGAAAACGAAGAGGTGCACAACAATGTTTGGTGCTCAGATCAAAAACACGTGCTCGGTGACACATAACATTTTTCCCTTTATACCTCTGGAAGATTCTTGAAGGGAGACATTTTCCTTCCCTACTGGTTCCAAAGACAAAACCTTCGTTTGTTTGATGGACTGAAGCCCTTGAGCTTCTCCCTTCTTTCTGCTTATGGTTTCAACTTCCTGGAGAGGGATATATCTGACGTCTACTTCCAGATGAGAATGTTCGACTTCTGATTCCCATTTCTTAGTGGCACGTCCCCCGTATTCTGGATAAGAGTCTGTTTTGTAGTCAAGAGTCTTTTTCTCAATAATATTTGGCTTGGTTTTATCTGTTACTGAAGGTTCTCTGACTGTGGGCACCATATCAATATAAGATTTTGTCTCTCTGTTGAACTCTGTTGCAGGTTTGTATTTTTCTTTCTCGATTATCTCTTGAGATCGATGCATTTCCTCATTTATTTTTGTGGGTGTAACTAACGCTTCTCCTTTAATGTGTTCATCTTTAATGTCCATTTTAGCAGATATAGTTGTCCTCTTTTCCTCTTTTGTTGTGGCGCTGTCCTTGAGAGTTTGTTCTTTTCTGGTATATTTTTCTGGCTCATTGTCTGCAATCAGCATTTCTTTAGATGTCACCTCAGTTGCAGGTGTTACTGCAGCTCTGCTTTCAATGTGTTCCTGCTTTATTCTTGTTCCTTCAATAGGACTAACTTTAGCTGTTTTATCTTTAACTGTGACTATCTTTGATTTAATTTCTTCTACTGTAAAATCAGATTTATTGGTTTCATTCAAAGTCTCCTTTTTTCTTTTTGTAGTGTCTTTTACTAGATCGTCAGGTGTAATATACCTTCGTGGAGTATCTAATACAGTGTCTCCTTCTCTCATAATCAATGGTTTCTCATATGCAACATCCATTACATGCGTCCTTGAAGACTTTCTTTCTATTTGTTCTTGCTTCAATTCTGCAGTTGTAGTAACACTGTGAAGAACATCCTTAACTGTGTCTGTTCTGGACTGAATGCCTTCAACTGTAACCTGTCCTTGGTCTTTCAGGGAGTCTGGTTTCTTTGGAGATGTACTGTCATATTTAACCTCCTCATGCTTTGTGACAACTGAGTCTGTTTTAGCACTTTCTCCTGTTAAAGTTTCTTGAGTCTTTAGGTTAGCAGCAGCTGTCACCTCTGCCTTTTGTTGTTTCTGTTTTGTTTTGTCAGTTTCAAATTGACTTGTGAGTTCCTTTGACTGAATATCTTTATCTATAATCTCTTGTTTTTGGAAAACAATTTGCACACTTTCCTTAGAGGAATCTGGACTTTGTGAATGTCTTACATGGGAAACCTCACCAGATTTATAAACATTCTCTTTCCTTGATGCAATGTCTTTTACTTGCTTGTCAGGTATAATAAGTCTTTGGAGGGTGCCTGATTTAACATCTTCATATTCAGCTATTAGATGTTTTTCAGATGCAACCTGCATCACAGGTGCTAAAACTGTTCTGTCAACTTGTTCCTGTTTTGTTTCTGTTGCTTCAAATGGTGCAACACTACTGTACTCATCTTTAACTGTTACTGTCTTAGACTGGATTTCTTCAACTGTAGTTTTTGCACCTTTGCCTAACTTCTGTTCTTCTTCTGATTCTGATTTCTTTGACTGAGTGACTTTGATCGCAGTGTCTGTTACCTCTGTTGCAGGATAAACTGCTGCTTTTGTTTCAGTTAGTTTTGGTCTGGATTTCATGTGTTCAACTGGAAGAATTATGGTGCTTTTGTCCATTAAAGTAAGGTTTTCTGGAGTGTCTTGCTCCACCAAAGTATGTCGATATGTTACTTCTGGTTCAGTTGCAATTGTGGTCTTTCTATCCCGTTGTTTCTTTCTATCAGGCATTTTCTCTTTAACGTGACTTACTTTCTCTGTTTTATCTTTAACTAAGTCTATTTTTGACTTGATCTGTTGATCTATAATGTTTTCTGTTTCAGATAACATCTCATCT
This sequence comes from Thunnus albacares, assembly GCF_914725855.1. Taxonomy (NCBI): domain Eukaryota; kingdom Metazoa; phylum Chordata; class Actinopteri; order Scombriformes; family Scombridae; genus Thunnus; species Thunnus albacares. The sequence goes on along the minus strand of NC_058116.1, from coordinate 31,985,817 downwards.
TTCTCCTCATTCCTCTTTAGAGAAACATCCCTTTGCTCATAAATGTCCTCTTGTCTTGATGCAATGTCTTTAACTAGCTTGTCTGGTATAACAAATCTTTGAAGAGTGTCTGAAATAACATCTCCATCTTTCAGTATCTGAGATTTTTCAGATGCAACCTCCATCACAGGTGCCACTGAAAACTTTCTTTCAACTTTTTCCTGTTTTGCTTCATTTACTTCAAATGGCGCAACACTACCATATTCATCTTTTACTGTGACTGTCTTGGATTGGATTTCTATCACAGTGGTTTTTGCATCTTTGCCTGACCTCTGTTCTTTCTCTTTTAGGGATTTCTTGAAATGTGTGTCCTCATCTAGAATCTCTGATGTTTTGTCAGACTTCTGCCTTTTTTCTGTTTTGGTTGTTTCCTTCCTTTCCTTCCTTCCTACCTGTGAAATGTGTTCTGACTCATCTCTTGCCTTGAGAGCATCTTTTTTCATTAGTATCTCTGTTTTTGTTAACTCCATTTCAGGGTAAACTGCTGCCTTTGTTTCTGTTTGTTTCTTTCTGGTTTTCATCTCTTCAGCTGAAAGAACTGTGGGGGTTTTGTCCGAAATGGTTAGTTGTTCTTGATATTCTTGCTCTATCAAAGGCTGTGTAACTTCGACTTTCTCTGGTTTATCTCTAATTATGTTTGCCTTTGATTGGACTTGTTCAACTGTGATATTTTCGGAAGAATCTGTTTGAACAGCTGCATCTTTAACTGTCAGTATTTTTTCAGAGGTAGCCTCTATCAAAGGTGACACTGAAAACTTTCTTTCAACTCTTTTGTGTTTTGTTTCTGTCACTTCAAATGGAGTAACACAACCATATTCATCTTTGACTGTGAATGTCTGGGACTGGATCTCTTCAGCTGTCCATTCTTTAGATGGTGTAACTGAATCATTTCTTCTTTCTTCTTCCTTCCTTGTTGGTTTTGTCTTTACAGTTTTGTCTTTGATTGCTTGTACTGTTCTCTTGTGAGTTTCAACTAATTTTTCTTGAGAAATATGATCTGGCTTCTCTGCTGTTATTTCCATCTCAGGTGTAACTGCCACTTTTGTCTCAGTTTGTTCCTGTCTTGTTTTCTTCTCTTCAATCTGAGCAAATTTGTCAGTTTTGTCTTTCTGAGCATCTCCTTCTGACTTTCTGACCTTCTTTTGAGGAATCCTTTTAAAGTGACTGATGTCCTCCTTTCCTGTTACTTCAACAGTTCTTTTAGTTGCAGCATATTTTTCTAGAGCATCCTCTTCGACCAAAGACTTTGCAAAGGTTACATTAGCTTCAGTTGCCTCTGAGGCCATGCTGTCAATTTGATCCTGTCTTTTTAGTGTTTTCTTTTCAATGGGAGCCACCTTGTCTGTTTTACCTTTAACTGGGACTGAGTTTGAGCTGATTTCTTCTACTGCAATCTCTTTTTCTTTTCCGGAAGTAATATCTTTGCCATCAGATGAAATAGTCTGTTGTGGAAAATCTTTATCTTTCAATATCACAGGTTTTCCAGCTGCCTCTTCCATCAGAGGTAACACTGAAGTCTTTCTTTTGACTTGTTCCTGTTTAATTTCTGTTGCTTCAAAGGGAGTAACACTACCATATTCATCTGAAACCCTGACTGTCCTGGCCTGGAGTTCTTCAACTGAAATCTTTTTAGATTTGGCTGACTTTGGCCTTTCCTCTTTCTTATCTACCTTTGGACAAACCAGCTCTGGTGTGTCACCTTTGATGGTTTCTTCAGGTACAGTTTCCTTGGCAGTATCTACCCTCAGCAATTGCTCCTGTTCCTGTTTGGTTTTCTTCTCTTCAGCAGGAGGTATTTGGCTTTTTTTGTCAATAATTGGAACAACCACTCTCTGGAATTTTTCATCAATTATATCTACAGTCTTTGGTAACTTTTGTAGTTTTTTTATCTTTGGTGTTTCCTCATTTGAGGAACTGAGCTCAGGCTTAGCAATTCCCTCGTTTCCTGTTTTTTCTGTTCCATGAATTTTTTCTCTAGTATCTTGCTCTTCCAAAGACTTTGTGTATGTTGTTTCTAGCTTATCTGAAACTTTCCTTTTTATTTGCTGTTTGGGTGCTTTTGGTGTCCCATCTTTAATGGAAGTCACTTTTTCAGTTTTATCCTCAACTTTGACAAATTCTGAGGGGATTTCTTTGTCTGCAAACTGTTTAGTTTTGGCTAACCTTTCTTGTCCCTCCTTCTGGGATGGTAATTCCTTTGGAGATATATCCTCTGACACATAATTTTCCTTATCAGCTTGTGCAAACTCAGCTTCTTTGATTTGTACATGTTTTTCAGGAATAGCTTCTACTTTAAAATCTTTAGAAGTTGCCTCCATCATGGGTGTGAGTGAAACCTTTCTTTCCATTTGTTCTTGTGTTGATTTTGTCTCTTTAAGAGATGTAACTTTAAAAGTTGTATCTTTTACTGTACTGACCTTAAGTTGGTGTTGTTCCACCGTAATCTGTTGAGGTTTGGTAAATTTCTGTTGTGCTTCCTGTAGAGATACCGATTTGTTCTCTGTCGTATTGATATCCTTGTCAACTGCTGCATGCTCTGTGATAATTTCTTCCATTTTAGCAGGCTCTTCAGGTGTCCTATGTTTAGTGGGAGTCACTTTGCCAGTTTTATCCTTGACTGTGACAAACTTTGATGGAATCTTTTTGTCTGCAACCTCTTTAGCTTTGGCTAACTTTTGACGTCTCTCTTTCTGGGATAGTAATTCCTTCGGAGATATAGGAGATACATCCTCTGACACATCATTTTCCTTATCAGCTTGTGCAAACTCAGCTTCTTTGATTTGTACATGTTTTTCAGGAACAGCTTCTATTTCAAAATCTTTGGAAGTTTCCTCCATCGCAGGTGTGAGTGAAACCTTTCTTTCCATTTGTTCTTGTGTTGGTTTGGTCTGTTTAAGAGGACTAACTTTAAAAGTTTTATCTTTTACAGTACTGATCTTCAGCTGGTCTTGTTCCACTAAAATATCTTGAGGTTTGGTAATTTTTGGTGCTGGTTCTTGTGGAGATACTGATTCCTTCTGTGTTGTATCAATTTCTGTGTCAGCTGTTGCAAGCTCTGTGAGGAATTCTTTAATTTTTTCATGTTTTTCAGCATCATCTACCACACTCACAGGTGTACTTAAACCCTTTTTGGGTTTCTTCTGTACTATGAGAATATCTGTGGCAGTTTCTGTGATTTTATCAGTTTTATGTAACATCTGGCTTTTTCCTTGCATTACTTCCTCTTTCTTTGGAGAAATCACCTCTGGCTCAGTAATCGCTTCTTTACTTGATGCACTCTGTCTTATATTTTCTTTAGCTGTTGGCTGCTTTTTGGAAACATCTTCTGCAATTGTTGATTGAAATTGATCATTTATCTCCCCTACATCTGTAACTGAGGGCTTTCTTTGGGTTTCTGTTGTATCTTTGATCATTAGAACTTTAGAATATTTGTCTTTAACTGTGGTAACATCTGATTGTATTGACTCTATAGCAGCTTCTTCAGGTTTGGCTAGCTTCTGTATTTTCTCTGTTTGTGACTCTGTAGGCGTTTCTTCTGTTAAATCTACAACTGGTGCCTGTCTTTCAAGCTGTTCTTGCTTTCTCAGTTTCTCCGTTTTAGCAACTTTTGAAAGTTTGTCCTCAGCTGTGACTGTCTTTGATTGGACTTTTCCCTGTTTAATTTCAGTGTCAAATGTTGTTTGTGCTCTTTCTGTTGGTAATAGTTGTTTACTTTCCACTGAAGTCTTTCTTTCAATTTTTTCCTCTTTTGATAGTGCCCTCACTCCAGTTGGAGAAATTTCATCTTGCTCTTCTGTTGTTGCCTGTTTTACTTTACTGGGAGTGACATCAACAGTTTTGTCTGTAATTCTGACTACCTCTGACTGGAAATCTTCAACTTCACCTTTAATCAGCTTCTGTTTCTGAGCTACCTCTTTCTTTTGGGAAATGGTCTCTTGCTTTTCTTTTTCCTTAATCGAAGACGTTCTCATACTTTGCTTCGTCTTTGTTTTCTTCTCTTCAGTGGGTGTTAATTTGTCAACTTTGTCCTCTCTGACTTCTGACTGAACTTCAACTGTAATATTATCTTTCAGTGGTACTTCTTTTATTTGAGGTGTTGCTTCTAACAAAATAGCTTCTTTTCCTTTTTCAGTTTTTGATGTTGGGTCTTTTCTTGTGTTCAGTTTTGATGGAACATCTTTAACAGCACACTCTTCAGTTTTGGCAAATGTTTGTCCTTTTTCCTTTTTGGACACTCCTCTCTTGGGAGCTTCTTGCTCTGTTGATGATTTTATGTATGTTTCTTCCAAAACAGGAGTTGATGCTTTTCTTTCAGTTTGTTCCTGTCTTGTCTTTATCACTTCCTTCAGAGGAATTGTTTGTTGCATGTCTTCAGCTGTAACCGTCTCTGGTTGGACTTTAAAGTCTACATCTTTGCTTTCTTTTAATGCCTGTTCTCTTTGTTTTGAATGAATAGGCTTTGTAGAAGGGATGTCTCTTTTACTAACAGTGTCCTCTCTATTGGGTTTCATCTCTGTTGTTCCCTCCATAGGACTGATTTTGACTAGTTTGTCTTTAAGTGTAACTACTTTAGAGCGGATGGATTCAGGTTGAAGCTCCCTGGTTGACTTTGGCAGTTTTTCAGAAGGCAAGATTTCTTTGATTGGTGTTACCTCCATCACAGGTATATCTGAGGCTTTTCCTTCTGTCCCTCCCTGTTCTGACTGTTTTATCTCTTTTTCTTTGACCATGACTGCCTTCGACTGAAAGCTGTCAAAGTCTCCTGTTTTTTCTACAGTCTCTTCTTTTTGTATCAATGGTTGTATTTTCTTTTTAAAGACCTCCTTTGACTGTCTTAATTCATCAGGTAGTTCCTCACTTTCTCTAAAATGTTCCTCGGTTCTAGTTAATTTTTCAGGAATCTCTTCCCACTGTAATTCTTTATTTGTGATGTCTAATTCAGGGTCTTTTGGTTCCTGTGTAGCTGGTTTCTTTTTTAAAGAATCAACTTTGTCCTTTTCTTTCTTTAGTATGTCTTTAGAAACTCCTGACTGAATTTCTTCAACTTTAGTTTCATCCACATGTGACACATTTTTCAAAAGTTTCTTCTCTGTTACAGCAAATTCACCTTCCTTACATTGTGACTCTGATGACTGACTGGATTGTGAACCTATTTCTGGTCTGACTGGTTTCTCAGCTAATGTTTTCTGTTTGGCAGACTTGGGTTTTGCAGTAACTTCTGTCTTTGTATGGATGTCTTCAGTAACATGCGGCTTTTCATCTGCCTCCACAGATTTGACAATTCTAAGTTTGGAAGATACCTCCTCTGTTTGTTCAACAAGCTCTGAAGAATCAATTTGTTGTGTCTTCGAGGTGATTTCAATATTTTCAGGTTTCTCTTTCTGCTTAGTGTGCTTTAGTTTCCTCTGGAGATTGTCTTTTGCTAAAGGCTTACTGTCTGTCATACTGAGTAACTCAACTGGTGATTTAGGTTTTTCTTTGAACCCCTGTGTGATAATACCTTCCTTCTTTTCAGAGTCTGCCTCACAGGTCTCCTTCTGTCTTTGATCAGAAACAGCTTTGACTAAAATTTCTGGACTCTCATCTTTTGTTTTTTCTTTTCTAGAAGCTTCCTCTTTGTCTTTAGTAGCTTTTGTAATGTCTTTTATTTTTACACTTTCTGTTGGAGAATCTGTTTTTCTGACAGAAAACTCTTCGACTTGAGATTTTTGTTCGGTAGGTTTATCCTGAAATATCACACCTTTTTTAGTTTTGACCATTTCTTTTGTTTTTGGGATGACTCCAGTTTTAACGCCCAGTATCATTGAACCATTAGTGACAGATTTCTCACCACTTATTTCAGATTCTTCATCAGGTTCTTGCATTGTACTTAAAATCTCTTTTTGCAGCAAAGATTTGATAGATTTGCCAATGATTTCTTTGTTGTCCTTTTCTTCAACAACTTCTTCTTCTCGTTCCATGACCTTCTCTGCAGAGGATACTTCCTCTGATACATAACCTTTCAGGATCTTCTGAGTTTCTACTCTTTTCTCAGCCGCTTGATGATGGAAGATTTTAAGAGTTGTGAAGAGAAAGCACCATAGAGCAGTGCCAAGAGATTAGGAAAAAAACAACACAGACACAAACATTTGGAGTTAAACCAGACAATCACAGTAATAATAAGTAAGAGGAGCTGCTTATCAACCTGTGGTGTATTTATCATCACGGAGAACAAGGACATGTGCTACACTTGTACCTCTCTCAGGTCTTTTTCCTTTTATCTCAACTTGTGTTCCAGGAGACGTAGCACCAGGAACGGGTGTGGGAATCGTCTCGGCCTTGGCTTCTGTTTCTTTAAAGAATAATCAGTTTCGGTTTAATGCAAGATATTAATATTTAAAAGAAGGAAAGAAGTATGAGAAAGACAGCCTTTAAACCATAAAGGGATAAAAAAAAAAAGAACCCTTTTACAAAAATACAAAAACAAAGTGACATGATGACGATGGGGAACACAATGAACAAAAAAATGTGAATTGAGGAAGAGATGTTTAGAAGTAAGGTGAAAATCGTAGACTTAGGCTAAAATGTGGTTTTTCAAGATTTTGGATGAAAAAGAGCAAAGACTGCACCCAAACATGGAGTCATATGAAAAAGTTAAAGATGAAAATGATGATGATGATGTTAGATTTTCTCTCGTTACCTCTGGAAGCTGCTTTCAGGGAAATCCTTTTCTTCTCCTCTGGTTTTGAGGGTATTGACGGTTTTGTCTGAACCATGTCCTCGACTAAAAGACTTGTTTCTTGTTCTTTTCTCCTTTCAGTATCACCTCCCTGAACAGGGACTTCTTTGGATTCTTCTTTCTTCTTGTATTCTGAGTCATACTTTGCGGACTCGGTCTCCTTTTCAATCAGTTTTGGCTTCTGAAGCTCAATATCTGTTACTGACTCTTTTGGTTTGACTTCGGCTTTAGATTTGGTAGTAACTTCTAATTTAGGTTTTGGTTTTTCAGTTATCTCATCAGATTTAACCTTCTCTTGTTTCTTTTCACCCAGCTCATTTTTTTTTGCTGACACTTTTCCTGGTGCAGTACTTTCATCTTTTTTGAAGTCTGGGATGACTGGTGGTTTAATTTGAGTTTCCTCCTGTTTCCTTGTTTCTTTAGTTGGAATAACTTTTGTTGATTGGTCTTTAACTGTGACTTCTCTCCGCTCGACTGTAATTTCCTCAGTTCTGCTGTATTTCTCGTCTGGAATAGCTGATATCACCTCCACATCATGATCGATTGATTCCTCTGTCAAAGCTTTTCCTTCCATTTGCAGTTTTTGAGTTTGTTTTCTGGCTTCTGTGCTAATCATAATTGGGGAAGGTTTGATTTTATCTGCATCTTTAGCTAACTCTATTTCTTTGATTGAAGAAGTTTCTTGAGTTTTTGTTACTTCCTGCTCTCTTACTGCTCTCTCTTTGCTTTCTGTTTTAATGGTTCTGTCTCTTCCCTTTTTGACTGTAATAGTTGTTTGTTGCTCAGTAACCTGCCGATGTCTGACTGATGTGCTGTCTTTCCTTTCATCTATAACTTCCTCTGTTGGCGACTCAGCTATCCTGACAAAAAACTCCTCTTCAGTTTTTTCTTTTGTAGGTTTATCTTCCCTACCTTTCTCAGATACAGTTTCCTGAACTAAAACTGTAGTTTCTTTTGTTTTTGGGACAACTCTCTGTTTCATCACCCTGGTTTCCTTCCTCCTTGAAGTGTCAGTAACAGATATCTCACCTCTCAGTTCTGACTTTTTATCTCTTGGGCTTGGCCTTTCAGCCGTACTTAAGCCATCTACTTCTGATGACAATATGATCGTCTCGTCCTCAGGAGCCACTTCATCATCGTAAAACACTTCGGTGTGTTCTTCCACCAATACTTCTTGCTCCCACACCTCCTCCATGGGAGACGCTTTCTCGGTCCAGTAAGAAACTTCCCGTATCTTCTGAGCTCCTTTCCTTTGCTCGATCTTGACAAGACCCGTAGCTGCTGGAAGTTTTAAGAGGTGTTGAAGAAGAGGCGTCATGTAGCGGCGCCAAGAGGTGACGACAAAACACAAAGACAAGCATCAGTGTTAGAAAGAGACAACACAGATTAAAAGGCTAATGTTTGAGGTGATAATCCACCTGTTGTGTATTATCATCAAGAGTTACGATGTGGTTAAAGTACTCCATCATGTTTTCAGATGGTCGGTACCTTTTTCTGGAGAAGAGACTTTTTTCTCTTGTTCAATCTCTGTAGAAAGAATCTTCTCAATCTTCTTAGTTTCTATTGCTTTTAAAGAATCAGTTTTTAACCCACGTTGGTGTAGAAGATTTTAAAAGAAGAGAATTCACACAGTTAACACACAGACATAACCACGATACATTACATAACACAAAACACAACACACCTTAAGACATTAAAGAGGAATGTAACATATTACGAAACCCTTTCAAGAGGTGGCAACAGTTCAGTTTGTTTTCAATTTGCTTTTTTTCATTTATACTTTGTAGCGAAGGAGGGTTCCCACATTGGGTCTCGAACCCCAGTCTCCCAGACCACGGATGACTCTGCTAACCAATCAGCCAAAGGGTCAACCCACTAGCCAAGGACCAGCGCGTCTAGTCATCTGTGGTCGTTACTCTCTAGAGGGCACGGGCCTGTACAGTGACAGACTGATTTCATACAACATTATGACGCTGTGCCGATTCACTATCACATATTACATGTACTGTAGACTCAAAAAAATGAAACTTTTCTGTTCATACATCAGTCTAATTAGTCAACAGTTTGACTCAGTTTTGTTTGAAGGTGAAATTATGTCTGTTGTGATGTCTTAAAGCACTGTGTACAGAATTGTAATGTGATTACATCATCTTCATATTATTCTGATGTTTTTGCCTTTAGGAAAATAACTCGACAGCAGTGTGCATTTCTCTTGTCTACAGTATCTTTTTCAATACCAACAATAGAGGACGTCAAAGTCAGAAATTCTAAAATTCTGCACATTTTGGATTAACGCAACTAAAATATTTTGATAATATTTTCCAGTTTACATGACAGGTTTTACACTGTTGTTGTTGTTGTAGTAAAACTACAAAACAGGTTCACAAGAGAGATTCAATCCAGCTTTCATAATTTGAACAATTATGAAAAAAAAAACCCAACCCCCCCCAAAAAACAGCATATGGGTAAAGTTAAAGTTATGGGTACAGTTAATGTCTGTCCTGACTCATTCTTTGTTCTTGTACATCTAGTACTTTTTATAACCTAAGGATGTTTCAATCAATTTAAAGTCGCTGTCTGCAGAATTTTAATGATCCACAGTGTCATTCTTGAGCCGACCACCAGATGGCCCCAAAGTAACAAATCTTCAAACTGCTTTCTGCCATGATGTCTTTTTTGATAATACGACTAACAGAGGACTAAAGTATGGTAATTTCTATGCACTGTGGTTTTAACAAATAGTGTAATAGTGTAAAATAATATAGTATACAACAATAAATATTAATTATTATTATTATTTAATCAAAATAATTTATATTACAATCATTTTTAATAATATTCTACATTAACCTCATTGGTGGAACTACTTTGTTCACTTCAAGCCTTCAGCCCCTTCGCTGCATGCATGTGTCATGGGTGAATCTGATAAATTTGCCTACAATTGTTATTTGGAGTAAAATATTTCATTTTTTTGAGTCTGTGTTCAGATATACAGCAGATGACTGAGTTCTGTAACTGGACTGTTGCCGACGGTTCGCATGCATGAAGAAGATACAAAGAGAGAAAGAGTTGAGGTCTGCCTGTACCTTTTGGAAGAATTTCTTCTACCTCTCGTTTAGGTTTAGCTTCAGAAACCTTCTCAGGGGTCTTTGTAGGAACTGGTTTATCTGCAGAAATCATCTCTTTTGGTTTCTTAGATACTCTTTCAGGTTTCACTTCCTCTACAGGAAGCTTCTTTTCAGGAATCCTCTCTTCCTTAGTCTTTTTCTGAGGAACCTTTACAGGCTTCTCTGGTACTTTTTCCTCTGGGGGTTTAACTTTAACCTTCTCTGGTACTTTTTCCTCTGGGGGTTTAACTTTAACCTTCTCTGGTACTTCTTCTGGAAGCGTCTTTGGAATTTCCTCCACTTTTCTCTCAGGTGATGGTACCTTCTCAGAGATCTTTTCTTTCACCTCAGCCTTCCCTGGAGGCCTCCTCTCAGGTACTATTTCAGGCATTTTATCAGGCAGCCTCTCGGGTTCAGGCTCCGACACAACCACCTCATCAAACACCTTCTGAGGTACTTTTTCAGGCTCACGCACCTCTTCAGGTATGAGTTTGGGCTTCAAAGCTTTAAGAAGGTTTGACACAAGAACATGCAAAAGATATGACTATAAAGAATAGAAAAATGTGCTAGCGCACAACCAAGAATGTTTTAAACACAACAGGGAATGCTTTCCTAAAATTTACCTTTTTTAACCAGACTGTGCTGAGGTGCTGCTAGTGTTGATTGCAGCCACAACACAAACAACTGATGATTTAACTATTGTTAGAGCCTTATCAGTTGTTTAGCTAAAAATTAACCCTGAGGGTAATTTAGAAAGGGGACATTAAAATATAAATGGCTCATTATCTGGAGAGCAGGAATGGGATCTGGAAATTATATGGTAATGCACCAGATAGATTTTAATTTTGTTGGTCTGATTTTGTTGGTTTATCCTGTTAAGCAACAGGATAGACTGATGAATTAAAGATTCTAAAAATTCTTCAGTCCATTGCATTTAAATTTAGGGACACTAAATTGCCTTTTAGAGGGCAGAAGTTGGTATTCTCCATTTAAAACATACAAGGAGTCGGAAGAGATGCTGTTTGCAAGTCTGAGCATGCTCTTGCTGTGAGCTACTTGAAAGGTGTGCAACAGGTTGGCCAATAATCTTTGCACAAATTTGAATATATAGTTTAGTTTGAAGTTTCACAGATAGACTGCTGAACCAGGCTGTAGCCAATCAACATTACACTGGTACAGTCTGGGGTTATTGCAGTCAGTCAGCAGAGAGATAGGAGAGGAAAAGTGTAAAATATAATTTAAATGTATCATAGTAATTTGAATAACATAACCCTGCTTGTTTAAAACATGAACAGACCAACATGAAAAAAACAAACAGAGGCTCAAAAAACAAAGAGTGAAAGATCCGTCACAAACATTAAAGTACCTTTCTCTTTCTTTGTTGGCTCTTCTTTGGGAGGAACAACAGCAGGTTCTGGTTTCTTGACTGCTTTTGGAGGCTCGGGTACTTTTTTCTCGACAGGAACTTTAAAGAGCACCATTCACATAGATTAGAAGTCTTACAATGAATTAAAGTGGAAGAAAACCCCAAAATCCAACACTCTATCGAGTGCAAAACAAGAAAAACTCAACAAAAAAGTGACACAGAGGACGTGCAGCCCCATCGTAACATACAGGAATCTGTGAGCCAGAGGTTAGACACTAGACAAACACTCAACATAACCCAAAAGAGTTTAAGATGAGTTTAAGATTTTAGTACAAGGAGCTTTGGATGATTGACAGCCAACTGAACTTTAGGTACCTTTAGCTGCTATAGGTTTCTCCTGCGGTGCTTCCTCCTCTTTCTCCACCTTTTGTAGGACTGGAGGTGGAGGTGCAACCACCTTCTTCTTTGTTGGTGCTTCTGGCACTTTAAAAAAACACGTTTGTCAGACACTAAAATATATAAATATGTTTAAAATCATTACGCTTCTATGAATGTAATTTGGCGCAAGTTAAAAAAGACACAAGAAGTGAAGGAAGTAAAATGAGCCTGGGTGTTTTGTAGTTTTGTGGCTCAAAGCAAGAAGTAAAATGTTTTGTGACAACAATAAATGAGACAAACACAACAAAACCCACACTAAAACACTGACATTAGAGACAATAAGAGTTGGAGATACATTAAAGGCCAGCAGGATGGTTAAAGATTTAAGGAGTTTGCTTGTACAAACATCTAAACAAAATCAAACACAGAAAAGATGAATTAGCACTCATAGAAAATCACTCCAGACACATTAAAGTTGAAAGGCGGAGTTAAGAAGATTAAGAAAAACTCCAGAGCTGCATCTCAACCAGAGATGCCGTATACCTTTCTTTGGAGGTTCCTTTGGTTCAGGAGATGGTTCTGGTTTGGTCTTTTCAGGTTCTGGTTTTGGCACCGCAGGCTTCACTTCAGCTTCAGCTTTTTTCACTGCTGGTTCTGGTTTTGGAACAGATGGTTCTGGCTTGGTGACGGCAGGTTCAGGTTTATGGACTTCTGGTTTTAGTTTTTCTGGTTCTGGTTTTGGTTTTCGGGCTTCTGGTTCTGGCTTGACCTTTGCTGACTCTGGTTTTGCTGCCTCTTCGGGGACTTAAAGCAACATTCAGATCGGTTTAGATATGAACAGAGAGAGTCAGGACAAACAGATAATCAAAGATTTGCTTCCACATTTGAAGCTAAGCAAACACAGTAAAGACAAACATCCTATTAGACTTAAAACAGTCCTAAAAATCCAAACAAGACAGGAAATACCTTTGGATGGTGGTGTCACCGGCTTCTTTACCGCTGCTGGCTTCGTTTCAGGCTCTGGTTCGACCTTTGGCGCTGGTTTACCTTCAGGTTCTGCTTTGGGAGCTGGTGTGGGCTTAGGCTTTGGTTCAGGTTCTGCTTTCACTTTGGGCTTGGGCTCAGGCTCAGGCTTAGCTGCAGGTGCCACTTTTTTAGGCTCTGCTGGTACCTGAGGCTTGGGCTCATCTTCAGGTAAGTAACACAAACATTAGCTAACATTAGCATAAAGTTGTGGTAAAATCTAAGAGTATTCAAGAGGCGTTCAAAAGAGTAAGATGGCACTTAACAAGGAGACACACACTGATGAAGAGCGAAATTGGTGACAGTATTATGTATAAAACAGTACAAACAGAGTAAGATGAAATCAGAGAATAGAATAAAATCCAGACGAGACAGACATCAAGAGGTGAAAAGCTACGTAGCGCTGAACACAGATAAGCTGCTACTGTAGATTCTGGTTAACATGTCAATCAACAGGAAGAAGAGAGTGAAAAGTACCTTTAGTTGGCACCTTGGGCTTCTCGGCAGGGGGAGAGGGAGCAGCCACAGGCTTCTTAACCTCCTCTGGTTCTTTTAAGATACATTCAAACACATTGTAAACCAGTGAATCAAAGAAAACAAGGTGATGAAAGAAACGGAGCATGTAAACACAGTTCAAACCAAATCATAACAGAACAGTCCACAAAAGGACGGTGTCATCAGCACGGATGGAACATATTACGTAGAGAGATGTTAGAAATCAGACATCTCTACCTTTGGGAGCAGGAACTTCCTTCTTCTCTGGGACTGAAACAACAGGAACCTTTTCCTCCACGGGCTTTTTGGCCTCTGGTACTTCAAAATTTCAGTACAATCACGTAAATTTTGGCAAGATAAAAACATCCAGGAACAAAAGAACTCACAAACACAATTACACTAAATACATGGGAGCTATTTTAAAGGAGTAAACAACATGGAAAGTCATAGATGAAGTTATCAAAGTGGTACATGGCAACATTGGAGGTATGTTGGTACCTTTCGGTGGTGATGGCTCCTTCACAGCTGTCGGCTTCTCTTCAGGCTTCTTCTCAGCTTCGGGGACTTAAAAAGACACTGAGTATGTTAGCATCAATGGGAAGATGCTGTGCATTTGAGCGTGAAGCAGAGAAGCTTGGCAAAAGACAGGACTGACAAAAGAAAAGGCAACTACAGTAGATAATGTAATAAGAAATAAGAAATAAAAGACTAAAAGAATCAAACAAAAACAGGAATGAAGAAGCTGAACACAATTTTAGTAGCAAAGGACAGATGAACAAGTTTGTGAGTGGGTTTCTTTTGCAGGACAGAGCGCTGAGCTGCAGCAGGAAGATGGTCATGTCTGCGGTACCTTTTGTAGGAATTGCTTCTCTCATTTCAACTTTCTTGGTCTCCACTGTCTCCTCAATGGGAACTCTGGCAGCTGAAGGAGGAAAACAGGAAAACTTTCAGAATCATTGTCACTGTCAGAAAGCAAAAACTTTCTGATGTCCATGTTACTGCAGTGTTCCAAGCCATGGCTCATTTTATGTATGAATTACTGCTTGTAACTCAGAAACATCAAATTCAACATGTGTTGTTGTGAGTCTCTTAATCAGTCCTACACCAAAGAATCAGTGCTTTGTGTCATGCTAATGATACATACATAGGATATGTTTAATTTCACATAGAAATAGTAAGAAAAAACCTGTTGAAAGACTCAAAATTTACAATTTACCAGGCAATCTGTAGACTAACCAGAGGTGAAACTGTATGCAAAGGACAATTATAACCCTTGTGGTGGAAAACAAAATAATTACCCATGCTAGAACAAAACTAAAAAAGTTTTTAGGAGTTAAGTAGAAGCCAAAAAATTGCCTCAGACTGCAAAACCAGGAGAGGTTATTTTGGTAAACAAAAAAGTAAACACAGATGAAGAACGATTACAAACAAACAAATAAACAAAAGAAAAAAGGTTGAAAGAAAGGAAAAAAAACACAAACATTAAACCTCAGAAACAGAGACAAACATTAAGAGAGAGCCATGGTTAAAAGCGGCTCAAACACACAAAAACACACACAGGTATTAACAGACAGGTAACCGATGTCCGTCCTGTTGGTTACTGTGATCGGATACCTTTGGTTGTGGGCACTTGTTGTGTTACTGTCTCTTCTGTCCAGCTCTCATACTCGACTGAAGTGTGACGATCACAAAAGTGACAAAAAACAACAACGGTGAGTGAACTGTGTGCACAGTGACAAAAACCCATGACGTCATTTCACAGTTTAATAAAGTCACTGCCCTGTTGTCTCAGAGAACCTTTAGTTCAACCATCACAGAACAGAAAAATACGAGATAAGTGTATTTTCACTCTTAAAAATACACTTTTTTCTTTTGTTGCAACATCAAAAAAAGCCAAGATTTTAGCCTGAGATCACTGTTTTGAAAGTCATTCACATTTCGGAGCTTTAACAAAATCAGAGGGTGAATCATTGGACCAAACTCATATCTGTGTGAAGCCTGACATCTGCTGGTGAAAGCAGGTACTGAAGAAAAAGGAGAAGCAACACACTGAAATTTGAAAGTTTTTATTGATACTACGTTTCGACCTGCAAGGTCTACATCAGGCAAACAGTCGTGTCGACAAAAAACAGGCTGAACATTCAGACAAATAAGGACAGATCTCATGAGAGGTAGGTGGAGCTGTCATTTTTATGTCTGAATATATTTTTATGCCGTTTTTTTGTTCACATGAATGTTGGCCTTTGTTCTATTTTGCAACTCCATAAGACTTGGCAGAATAACCAGAGCTATTACAAACAAACTGAACCCCGAACCTGCTTTTAAAATGTATCCTCAGTGTCTTATGTGAAGTTTATGTAACTTATGTGAGTTTACCTTTTATATTAAATGTCTGTACAAATCAAGTTGCGTTGCCTGCAAACAGCAGGTGACATCGCCTGGTTTTAAACTGGTCAACAACCTCTTTTCATCAGCAGATGTCAGGCTTCACACAGACTGAAGTTTGGTTGTAATAGCTGTTCATAGGACCAGTGTGTAGGATTTAGTGGCATATAGTGGTGAGGTTGCAAAAAATGCAAAAGGCCCTTTCTAGAGTCAGTGTTTGGTTTGTCCATTGTGGGCTCCTGTAGAAACACGGTGGTGCAACATGGCGGGCTCCGTGGAAGAGGACTCCCTCCCTCTGTAGATATAAAGGCTCATTCGAAGCTAACGAAAACACAAGTGTTCGTATTTTCAGGTGATTATACACTCATTAAATCTGACACACTGGTCCTTTAATTTCCTGCTAAAGCTACAGGGTTTACTGTTCAAAACCTACAAGACAACAGACTTTGAAAACTGTGAAATGCCGACATGACTGGAAGTTAGTCAGTGTGTGATGGAAAGATGGAAGATGGGATGAAAGTTAAAGAGTGAAAAGTTTGTACACCTTTACATGTTTCACAAAAACAAACAAACAAACAAGAACATGTGAAGTCACACAACAGCATGAAGACTTTTATATTAAAATTGTTTGTACATTTTTTTTTCAGCAAAAACAACCTTTATAAATCAGAGATCAGTCAGACAATGCAATGAATGATGTTATGATGAAAGTTAAGAGGCAGATTTGGGCAAATTCACAGTTTCCTCTTATTGATTTACTGATATTTCACTTTGTCTAATGAATCCAAACTCCAGTATTCATATCTATTGGTTTTTGTTATTGGTGAGAGAAAAAAAACTGTTTTCATAGAGAACAGAAATTATTTTTTATTTTTGTCCAACAAAAATTACTAAAAAAGAATCACTAAAGCTTAAAATTTTAGATTTACAAGCAAAACAAATTATCTTCATTAAAATTTTCTTCATTCTTATTTTTTATTATTAATTATTTCTTTGTGAGGCACAAAATTTCAAAAAACTTAAATCACAAAGAAAACGACGAACCATTCGGATTTAAAAGTTACATTTAACTTTTTGAATATTCAGCGTTGACAGAAATCCTCATGATGCTTCAAACATTATTTTTTTAATTGATTAATTAAAATGATTAATTATCTTAACGTGTTTTTCCCCAGATCTGCTCAGATGGTGGATGGTGATGAAGAGGATGAGGTTCGTATGAACATGTTGTACCTCTCTGCTCCACCTCTTCCTCATAGTGATACGAATATTCAGTTGATTCTTGTGAAAACAAAAACGTTTTTTTGTTTCCGTTATTAAGAACAAAAGACAGACGAGTTTTCAGTTTGTGATGAGAAGTTTGGATTAGTTTGACTGTCAGTGACATGTGGTGTTTTCAACAGTAAAAGAGTGAATGAACAGTTTTTTTTTCACTGTAAATGTTAAATATAATCTGTGACTGGATCTATGACAAATATAATAAGTTTAATGTTAAAGTCATGTTAATTGGTTTTTATGTAGAATCTGGTCAAGATGAAGGAGGTAAAATGTAAGTAGGGGGAGATAAAATCATAAATACCTCTCTGTTCAACCTCTTCTTCATAATGATAGAATTCAGCAGATTCTTTAAAAGATAAAACACATGTTGGTTTTTATTGTTAAATTTTGGTCGAAATCATTAAAATCTGATCAGCTACAAAATGGTGCGTTTGAATTCAAGACTTTAGCCAGAGATGAATTAAGATTCAATTTACAGAATCAGATAATTCATCCAAACTTTATTTGGGATCTTGGTAGAAATCTACTTTTTGATTAGTTGATTTCAAAATGAACTGAAACCTGCACCTGATTCCAGTCTTACCTTCGATTGCCACTGACGAAGCCACTTCAGGCCTCTGAACTGAGGAGTCTGGGACATCTACAGAATATGGAATATGGTTCATACCACATCTTGATTTTAAAAGAAACTATTACAATATATTTATGAAAGAAAAAACAGTTACAGTAGTATTAGGAAAAAAACAAACATTATATCAATAGCTGATTTCACTTGTTGACATTTTAGAAAATCCTTGTGTTTCCCAGAGTTTGCCAGAGTTGTGGAAGGTGTGTTTTTCCACTTTGGAGGAAAACAGCTACCATTTTTTATTACTATTATTTTTTTTAACAAACATTCAATGTGTATATATACTGTATATATAACAACTATATATAACATATACATATATGTATATATAAATCAATAAAGTCCTAAACTTATTTCCATTGTTGTCCTTGGTGTTTTCAAAGTCCACCAACATTTAACACCATCATAACATTGGATATGCTAACTGTTTGTAGCTACCAGCGACCACTGACTGGCCATGGTCAATGTTATGGGACTAAAGATAGTCTATGTAGAGCAGTGATTCTCAACAGGGTGGTAGGGCCCCCCAGTGGGTATTCAGGGAACATTACGGGGTGTAGGAAGTCTGGCAGTGGCGAGGGGAGCGTCTGGATGCTAATGGTGGGTGCAGACAAAGCACAGGTGTGTGTTAAGTGGTTTTGTGCTGTGCCTGAGAAAGACGAAGAAAAAGTGACACCAATACAACGTGGAATATCTTCACTTAGCTAATCTCAAGTCAACATCCTTCTGTCCATTTATAAAGCAGCAAATCAATGAGCACAGGGCGCCCACTGATGTGCCTACTCACTGAAGACTCCTCTGGGTAATATTAATGCTGGCAAGAGGTTTCTACCTGACTTAAAGTCCAGAAGGCATCGTGATGTATTTTCCAGTGAAACGGGATAGACAGGCGGAACATAACGTTGGGAGGAATTTGATTTAAATGTTGAAAAGTGGGCATGTCATAATGAATCTTAGCTCTGTGCTGCTAAAAGTTGAAGATTGATCGATAGGTGGATGTCATGATATTATTGGTTAAAAAGGTTTGGTTCAAGCTATGTAAGCACACATCATATTTTGTGGACGAAAACAGGATTGGATTTTGATATAAGAATACAAAGAAATGGATTTTTCTGTCTTTTTTTGGCATGTATTGTTAAATTGTGATAATTTCGTCTCGACTCTAAAGGGCATCTACCCAAAATAGGGTGAGAATCACTGATGTAGATTATGATATCTGCTTGGGGCTACACTGGCTAGAAGTTTTCCCTCTGCCTCCAGTCTTTGTCTAATCATGTTTTTGTACAATACTGTAACTATCAACCAACTACAAATTTCTAGCATAATGTTTTATATGCTAACAGTTTGTAGCTACTGTACTAGTAGGCTACAGCAGCCAACTACAAACATCTGGCATAATATTTTGATATAACAGTTTGTAGCTACTATAACATTACCCGACCACAGCATGATATTTGATATTTAGATTTTTAGATTTACATCTCACTGCATTGTTGGATTTCTCTGAAAGGCAAACACTTCAAAATACAAAACAAAAATATTTAACCAGACAACAAAATATGAAAAAAAACAAACAAAACAAAAAACAATAAAGCTAAACACAAAACAAACATAGGACAAACAGAATACCTTGGATGTAGTTTATGGCTGTACTATGTGGCTAACTGTTTATACCTATAACTTCAGCAACCTACAAATAGCTAGCATAGTGTTGGATATGATAGCTTTTTGTAGCAACTGTAACAATAATCACCTACAAAGAGCTAGCATAATGTTTGATGTTTGTACCCTCTTTAACTTAAGCCAACTACATAATGTTGGATATTCAGTTTTTGGGTAATTATGGACAGTTCATGGCTGTTTGTAAAATCAGTGCGCTACAATCACTTAGCATAATACTGATTATGCTAACTGTTTGGAGTTACAGTGGCTATCAGTTACCCCCTGCTTCCAGTCTTTGTGCTAAACCAGGCTTAACACATCTACAGAGATTAAACTGGTATTCATCATATTATCTCACTCTGGTGAAGATGGACAACAAGAGGATTTCCTAAAATGTTGTGATTGATTTAAGTTGTTGACAGTCTAGAAAATTAAATACTTACCGAGGGGCACCATTGCTAACTCAATTTCTGTGAAAAGGGGAAGAGTGAACACGCATTAAACACTGAAACACTCAAAAGCTGAACAGAAGCATAAAAAGTGACGCCTGACTAGGAACTGTACCTTTGCCAGACAAATAAAGCTCAGCTGTGCTCTTAGCCTCTCCTCTGGGCTCCAACCTCACAATCACTGAGTACACGCCTACATGGGATTAGTAATGAAGACGTTTATCACTCAAGTCATAAAAACAATGATGAGAAAAAAATCTATAGGGCTTTTGGATGGGCCTTTGGGGCTCGATGGCGCTCTACACACCTTCGTCTTCAATGGCCACATTTCGGATGACCATGAAATGTCTTCGGCCCTCACTTCTGAAGTTGTATTTAGGGCTCTCTTTCAGTTCCCAGGTGTCTTTGTACCACGAAACGATAGCATTGTCGAAGGACACTTCACATTCAAAGGTGGCTGACTGGCGCTCGTTGACTTCGATGTTGTGGATGCGTTTGGTGAAATGAATTTGTTCAGCTAAAACAGATAAAGACGTGAATGGGTAAACGTGTTTGGCATCACAACTAGGAATGTATGACAAAACTTGAATGGTAGTTTTCATCGACACAACATCCACATCAGGGTTAGAAATGATGATCATAGGAATGCTTATGGGACGGTTATGATGACTGGTTGTTTGGAGAAGGATGGATTTGAGTCGAGACGGATGTAAGAAGACAACGAATGAGATGATGGCGGAAGTTTTTTGCGAGATAATCCTGGAGAGGAGAGGCGTGGAGAAGGTTAAGACAGAGGAAGACAAATCCCAGAAGAAAGAGAAAAAAAAGAGGGCAAAATCCAAATCTCCAACATTAGTCTTAGAGTTTGATGAGGGGAAGTTGTAAGAGGTTAGTCAACGGGCAGAACATCCACCACGTCTAGAAGGTTGCAGGATGGTTTCCAGGTACAAACCTTCCACCCAGAGGTCGGCCGAGGACTCCAGGTGCTGGTACTTGCAGGAGTATCTGCCCTGGTCTTCGGGCTTCAGTTCTCTGATCAGAAGCTTCTGAACCTTGTGTTTCACCTCAGATGTGTACCTGCCCTTCATGTCTAACTGCTTGCCGTTTTTATACCACTGCGCCTCTACGTTAGGGATGGACAACTGACAAGACAGAGTGCACGACTGGCCTTCCTTACCCGATGTGTCCTGCAGATGCTTCTCAACCTCCGCTTCTAAAAGACAAAAGACACAAAGAAGAACAAATGGTATCTGTTAGGAGGGTTTAGTGGTTTTTGAGTATTACAAAGTGGGAACAACTTTTTTTTATATTACTCTAAAATGAGAAGTTTGGAAGTATTTATTGATGCTTTAGATGTAGTTAAAGCTCCACTAATCAGTACTTTTTTAGATCGACAATGAATCAAAAACTGTCTCTCGTAGTTCTTGAGAGATCAGAACTCCAGCAACACTTGTAGTATAAAGAACAACTTTATCTGTTGACCGACGCGTTTTGGCTTGTGGCCTTCATCAGGGTCATTTCTTTCCCTCCTCCGTGCACCTTGGAAGTAGGTGAAGTTGTGCCAGAAACCCTTACTCTGCATGTCATAGTTCTTAACCCACAGATCACCAACTCTGCAGCTCTACGGACTCTACTTTTATCTTCTAGTTTCAGTTTTGTGGCACATTTCCTGTCTGGTTCAGTCTCAGCTGTTTTCTGATAAACTGAATGTGAAGAATGTGAATTAAGTAAATATTGGTATGATCACATTGCCTTTTGTCTGCTGGATGTGGAAGTAGGCGGCTGCTGATAATATGTCAGATGTGTTGTGGCTTCCAAAAAAACTTTTGATGTGGCTTTAAATAAACTAAAGTGAGCATGATACTTAATTCTTGACTTTGTTAACAAAAAAATATTATCTTGCATCTCATGTTCTTCTTCTGCTGATGGAGTCTGCACAGTTGTCATGGGGATACCTCAGTGTTATCATATGACTAAAGTTGTATAAGTTTTCTGTCTGTTTTTTTATCCTTAAGTTTTTTCCATATGGAACTTTGGTCACATGATCGAAGTGACCAAAGTTACAAATCTCCATGACAACTGAGTGTACTCCATCCACGGACGAAGCCCAAGAGATGCGGTTGAAAGTTGAAATTGGATTAGTGGAACTTCAGTCAAACAACATGGACCCAACAGCCCCTATAAAAACAGTTCATGTTAATTCTCCTGTCTAGGTTGGTTGTCTTTCCAGGACTTCAGTGTGCACGGTACTTCTAGAAATGACGGGTGTGTATAGTTGTAATGAAGGTGTATAAATGACATGTTGTGGTATATAACTGACAGATGTGGCACAGCTGCATGTGTATCAGTACTGACCCATGACGGTGAGCTTGGCGCTGGAGATGTGCGGCCCACAGACCACCCTGTAGTTGCCCTGGTCAGACGACTGGCATTTCTTGATTTTCAGCAGGTGGCGGTCGCCGCTGATGCTGATGTCGTACTTGTCACTGGTGTCCAGTTTCTGGGTGCCTTTGTACCAGGACAGAGTGATCTCTGGGTAGTTGATCTTGACTTCACATTCCAACACTGCTTCTTTGTTGGGGTAGACAGACTGATCGGCGATATCCTTCACCACAGTGACAGGCTGCCGGAGGGACAAGAGAATTAAATCTCTGAATGTTTCTGACAGCAACACCAACGTTTTTTCATTGTTAAAATCATGATGACACTATCCTACACTGAAGTCTCCAGTAATTATCTGGGTTGTGTTTTGGTTAAAACAATCAGCGTGCAACTTTGACTCCTTCTAGAGTTTGGAGTCAACCTCCAAACCTAAAATTTACCAGGTGATCTGTTAATGAATCAGAAGGGAAGCTGTGTGCAAAGGAAAACCATAAGCCTGAATACTATCTGAGTTTGTGGTGGAAAAAATTAGAAATTAAAAATGGGTGAAACAAAAACAGATTTAATCTGTGTTCTGATTGGCCACTTGCTTCTAGACTCACAGAGAAAAGTAGGATACGCTGGTTGTCATTTCTTTTGACAACTAGTGACAGGACAGGCCATTTCAGCCCATAATTACACATTCAATCTCCAAATTGACTTTGACAATTTGACTTTGAAACTAGTATTGTTTGAAAGTTTTTGATATCAGTGCTAAAACAAGACTTTTTGTATATTTTAGTTTTGGGAATATAAACATGTTTTAACCTTTTTTTTTCATTCAACAAACTTTTCCAAAATGTTTACTGCATCAGTGATCACAAGTCATGAGTCAGTGAAGTGAACAAGGCTTACGATATGAGCGAGCATTAATAGACTCCTTGATACTTAATGCTACAGACACATTTCCACACGAGGCTCAGCTTTTAGGGGCTGAAAGTCATGACAAGTAAAACAAACAAAAAAAAATACTTTAAATTTTAACTTTTTTCAGTTGTGAACACAGAAGTGAGTCGTTCATTTGGACACCAAAAACAATTCAAACCTTTTACCAATGTGGTAAAAAAAATGTCATATTATCTATATTTTAGTTTTTGGGCAAGCCCTTTAATTCTTTCGTATTGGCAAGATATTGCTAAAGAAATATGTTTTTTTTGGAATAGAGGTTGATCTCTTCTCTTATGTCACATTATTCCTGGGCAAAATCCTGGACAAACTGATAATGCAGGATGAATATCTCTACAAAATACTTGTGGCTGCAGGCAAACCCTCCATCAAAGGACGACTGGCCTGCAACTGTCAGCAAAATACACTGTATGGAGGAATTTAAATTAAGACTGAAATATGGACTACATACTCTATGTATATGTACCTATAAGATGTAACTCATTGTTTATGTCATTGATAGACCCTGTTCTGTACAATTATTATGTTGCACATATCACCAACCCGTTCTTTTTGCCTGAAAACAGCAATACCAAATAAAGTTGCATAAAAGAAATACAAAATGGAAGCAACAGATATGGACTAATTCAAAGACAAAATGAGGAGTTTTTACATGTTGATGTATTTTATGAAACTCTGGGAACTTGCACAAATAAAATGTGTTTATCTTCAGTGTCTATGTGTGGCTGCAGATCAGCTAACAGATAAATTATCATGTTTTCCCATTTCCTGCAGACAGTGAATGCATCCTGACCTCTGTTCGCTCCATCCTCTTCTGCAGGTCGGCCACCAGTCGGGCCATGTCCTCATCAGACTCTCTGTCACGTTCCAGTTCCTGTCAACAACAACAACAACATTGAGCATTTTGACTACAAAACACAAACACGTCTGAGGAGCTGCTCGTGGAGAGTTTTACCGGTCTTCCACTTTCTTCAGCTTTCTCTTTCTTGAGCTGCTCGATGGCCTGCAGCAGGCCACGGTAGTCGGTGATGCCGTACATTCGGGCGTATTTCTCGTACTCTTTGGGGTCCACGTTCCTCAACAACTCCACGATGTCGATGTCCTTCTCCTCCTGTGGACTCTTCTGCTTCGATGGCGTCCTGAGAACACAACACAGGAGACACAAAGTGTGAAGCTGGTGAACTGATTTTACCCGTTTAGACACTGGATGCATAAAAAGTGAGATGTACTGGACTTCTTTTCCATCCGTAGCTCTGATCCTGATCCTGACACGGTGGGTGTATTGTTTACCATCAGACAATAACACAAATATAACAGACAAATCTAACACTAATGAAGCTCTATACACAAGACTCATGTTCCTCCGACAGGAACTTTCCTCCCTCTTTATTAGTAACGGTTCAGTTCATTCCTGATGTAGATCGTTAAAACTCAGCTCCCTCCACAGCAAGTCTATTGATATCTATTGATCTATTGCTATATCTATATCTACAGCAGCTCCCTATTGAGGTCGACGCCGTTCATTGCTTTAACAAAATCAGGTATTTTAATGTAAGGAAGGTAATTAAAAGTATTTGAGTGTGGGCATGAATTAATAAAATTATATATGCATACAAGTGTTTTATACATACAACTATATAATGCATATGTTTACTCATCTTAATTCTCTTCCACAATGGAGCTACTGTATATGATCAGTTTATCTGCAGGTCCTGAAAAGTCTTCTGGTATTATGGCCTTTTTTGACTAATTTGGCCATTTTTAACATCTCTGTGACATTTTATTCAGCAAAAGTTGTTTAGATTTCTCTAAATCCATCTTTCCTTACAGCCCAGACTCCTCTCTGTCCTCCAGCAGACTGTTTCTGAGGCTATTTACATAAGATCTGAATTATTAATGATGCATGATCACGCACTGGATGCGTGAACCTCAGCAGGGCGTGTGTGTTGCTGAACTGCTGCGTCTCTCACGCCGGAAGCGTGTCTGCTGCGGCGCTTCTGCCACTGACAGCCCTATCTCTCTATCGTGTTCCCTGTCTATTTCTGCTGAGAACCGTGGGCGTCACGCGGCGAAAATAGGCAAGACCTCGAACACGCTGCTCTCGCATCCAGTGTGGTCCAGGGGTAAGACAGTATAAAGCGTCTATGAAGCAGAGTCTGAAGCTGCTCAGCTGAGACTCATCAGGATGTTTCAGAACGGTGAGATCGTGTCTAAGTTTCCTCACAAAGTCGCTAGCTTAGCTTTAGCACAGATTTATTATATTCCTTTAGCTGAGTAACAGAAAGAAACCATGTTTTAAAACTTCATCCACGGATTGAAGATGAAAAAGTCGGCTGTAAAATGTGCCGAACACATGCAACCACTTGCCGATAAGGGAGGAGAGATTGTCCCTGACATTCCTGAAATTTCCATCCTCTCGAAGGCTGTCGAGACTGCTTTGCAAACTCTGAATACAGAAGTTACGTACGCACTCAGCGCTGGGCGGCTTCCTGCAGATTTGCTTTCTGGTGTGACGTAGGAACGATTATCGCTTCAACACCACTCGGTGCCATACGCATCATTTTAGACACATTTCCCCAAAACTCAGCCTGACATATTTGGGATCTTCATTGGAATTTAAAATAAAGTTCTGTAAATTCTAACAAAATTTCTTTACCCTGATTGTGTAAAGCTGGATCCAGTAGAGTTTGAGGAGATTAAAATGACTATAAAGATGCAGATTGATTAAATAACATTTCATTACATGATTTTATGAGCATTGAAACAAAACAAACTCACTTCTTAAGTTTGGCTCGGAGGTCTCCCTCGAGCTGTGCTGCTTCTTTCTTTTCGTCCACGTGCATGTCGGCGCTGCACTCAATCTCTCCGTGCTTGTTGGAGGCGACACACCTGTACTGACCCGAGTCTGACTTGGTCACTTCTTTGATCTCCAGTTTGGCCTCCTGGCCCTTCTGCACGATGGAGATCCGGCCACCCTGTGTGATCTGCCTCCACTTACCCTTCATCCACTTCACGTTGGGGATGGGGTCGCCTCCCACCTTAGCGATGAAGGTGGCAGTGCCCTCTGCGGAGCAACAGTATGAGGTTTAATCAACATTATAACAGTCTGTTATCTAAATGTAGGATTCTTGTCAGTTCTTCAGAAAACTGAAGCTCTGTCGTGTATGTATATCTGATATGTTATATAGATACTATACAAGTTATTAGCATATACATATACAGTACAGTATATAATATATGAGTCTCAACCTTCAGTCGTCTGTATGGGTCTGTATGCTGGTATGCGTTTTACTTTAAAACCAATAAAACAAACCAAATCTTCCTGTTCTATTAAGAAAACCAGTTACCTACGCTGTATCTGTATTGTGTTTTAAGTAGTTAATGTGTACATTTTCTGTACCTCACCTGCAGAGAGAACCAATTCTTTATTTGAAACAGGCTTATACTCGAGACATGCCTTCATTGTTTTATAATTTACTAAGAAGCCTCCCTGTTTTCTGATACACTTCCTCTATGTTTACCTGACATCTTAATAAATTAAAGTGCTAATCCCATCAGTATAACGATACAGACATGTCATACTCACCTGCTCTGAGTTAATTAAGTTCTACTTTGCTGTCAATGAAACTTTCTGCACAGATGTTTCACATTGAAAGCCTCCCAACAGCTCAAAGGACACAAACGTTCCCATTTATAGTAACAATTTAATTTAAAACATCTGCAGGAAGAGTTGAGTCTACTGACTGGACGCAGAAAAAAAAGTAGAACATCTTAGAATCTTAGTGTGTTCACAGAATATGTATTCATCCTGGTCACACCTATTTTTTAAAACTTGGCCAGTACTTGAATGCTGGTTTTTATTTGAGAATTCAGGATTATAATGACCAGATGATTTATGTAGCACTTGCCAAAAACAGATGTGCTGTGTATTACATTAATTCCTGTGTGTATGTTGTGTGTTATGTTTGAGTTGCGTCTCACTCTCAATGACGTGTGCAGTCTTGGGCTCCTCGATGAAGAACAGCTTGTCCAGCTTTTTGGTTGGAGCGGCTGAAGGAGCTTCAGCAGGAGATGGAGCTGCTCCTGGTTTCTCTGCAACACAGCAACACAGATTTATATGTTTGTATTGTGATTATTGTGCAGTCACACTGTGAGATTATTAGTGTGGTGTACACCATTAATTCATCCATAATTTATTCAACATTGTCCCACCTCACTAGATAGAACTGTTTGACCTCTGACAGGCAGCAGGAAACAAAGCAGCAGTAAATGTTTATTTTAAGAGAAAAGAGGGCTCTTTAAAACAGCAACGTGTTCTTATAATTTGTATTATTATTATTTTTATTATTAGGGACCGAGCCCAAAAGGCAGAGGACCCTATTGTTTTTTGTGAGTTTGTTTGTTTCTTTCTTTATTATTACGCCACTTAAACCCTAAATTTGACCCCCTAACCATGCTCAAAAACTCACCACATTGGGAACACACATCAGGTCTGGTGAAAAATTTGATAAAATGTAAAAATTAACCCCCAAAGTGCCAAAATGTGCTCTCTAGCGCCACCTATGTAACTAAAATGGCCGCCATGGCCCGTAGGAATTTCGTAGAGAGATCAAACCAAAACTCAATTATTCGTCTCATCAAGATCTACAAATCATACGCTGATACCCCTGACCTAAATCCAACAGGAAGTCCGCAATAAGACTTTCAAAATAAGACTTTGCTCCAATTTTGGACCTCCGAGGGCATTAATGGTATCGGCTTCAATCTTTAATACATGACTTATATTAGTATAGTAATTAATCAGGCATATGCTTGATGCTTTGATTAAAATTGTCAAATATGCAGCATCTAAAGGAGAATAGTGCTATTGCTTTTCATGGTAATATCCATTATGGTTTTTTATTTACCTTTTTGTTGCCCAAAAATTAGAATGGAAATCTATGAGGATTTGTATAAAATGCATAAAAACTGTCAGAATCTCTCGTGCTACACGACCATTTCAGCCTAATATACATTTTCTGTCACTTTGAATTTTTTTTGCATTTTCTCGTCATCTTACATATTTCACATAATCGTCAGTAAACATGTGAATCCTGAGCAAAGCTGTAAAATATGGGGGCATTTCACCTGTAGATGACGCTACGGCAAAGTAATAAAATTAATAAAATAGTATGATCATTTCAAAACAATGACACTTTGTTTCCTTCCCAAGAAATAACTGTTGTGAATCAAAGTCGATCTACTATTGTTCTAAGTTTTCAACTGTGTCGTCATTTACTTTTCCTGCAACAGCTTTTCAGCTGCAGCCAGCATTCATACTGTATTTCCTTCAGGAAGTGCTTTCTGTTGTTGATTTAATAGATAG
Organism: Thunnus albacares; assembly: GCF_914725855.1. Classification (NCBI taxonomy): domain Eukaryota; kingdom Metazoa; phylum Chordata; class Actinopteri; order Scombriformes; family Scombridae; genus Thunnus; species Thunnus albacares. The sequence goes on along the minus strand of NC_058116.1, from coordinate 31,957,597 downwards.
CTTACATTGGAATTTCTTACTTAGGGTAGAGATTTACCTTTGACGGTTACTTTGGCCTTGCAGAACTCACTGCCGGCCTCGTTGCTGGCCTTGCAGAGGTAATCACCGGCATCGTGTTTGGATGCGGGACTGATCTCAAGGCAGGCCGTCCCATCTGAGAAGCTAATCTTGGTGCTGCCAGCAGAGGTCAGGTCCTTCCTGTCCTTCATCCACTGGATCTTCAGAGGAGGAGACCCGCAGACATGACACCTGAGACTCAGCTTCTCACCCTCATCCACAGTCACTGGTTTGAGCGGGACGTCAAACACTGGAGGCTTCTTTGCCTCTGCGGGGGAAATACAGTATGATAGATTTATTACAGCTTCATTTATTGGACTGATCTGACCACGCTCGAACTGTCCATTAAAGTATATATTATGATGTAAAAGAGTAAATAGAGCAGGTCCAACATGAATCAGCTCTGCAACATTTACAGCCAGTTGAATTCACCAAAGGAAAAAAAAAGATAATTATAATAATTGTTATGTTATGAAATCTTTGCTTGTAATTACAGGATCATTTTCTTGTAATAATGTCTTAACATCTCATAATCCAAAGATCTGTATCTCATTATAAAACTGTCTTGTAAGGACGACAACCCTATCAAATATCAGATCCAATTATTATTTTCTGTTTACACTGTCTATAAAAAACAGATCTGAGTCACACTGAGGAGGAATAAAGTCAGATTTTGTCCACTTATACCTTGTGTTGGAACATTGTGTCATTTCAGCATCAAACTCATGTATTAATGAAGGAATGTGGAAGAAAAAACATTTTTATTGGAGTTGAAACAAATATTTTTATCACTGATTAATCTGTTGAGCTGCCGCAGTCACTGCATTACCGCCGTAATGCAATCGTCACACCCACCGCAGAGTCCAGCTGATCACCACCTCACCGCTGAGCGCGCGGCTCAAGTGATGGGACACTAGTTATTCTCTCAGGCTTCACATAAAGAATGATGTGCTGAGACATTTAGACACATAAGACGTAAAGATAGACATTTAGACTATAGAAATATACAAATAGACTACTACAGGAATAAATGCATTTGAAAAGTTAACTGTATTAGTCCGAATATAAGACGGTGGTTTTTTTCCTAGAAATATGTCTGAATTAGTGGGGTTGTCTCATATTTGTGGGCTGGACAATTACCCGTTCACAACATCAGATCTTCTTTTTGCATGGATAAAGTAACAGTGTAAAACCAACTCCTACACGGAGTGTTGCATTATGGGTTGTTTGTAGCATTAATATTGCTAGGCTAGCGATCTGTTTATAGTGAGTGTGTTAGACTCAGTCAGCACTAAAAGTGTTTTGTTAGTCCAGTTTAAGCTGCAGGAGTTTCTGAAGGCTCGTGTAACGTGGTTTTCTGCCACAGAGGAAATAAATTCATGACGAGCAAAAATGAGTCCAAAGCGTCTTTGGACGTCTCTACTACAGAAACGGAATATGTCAAGCTGCCAAATACCACTGTGACAGATGATAAGAAGCTCAACAGGCAGTCTTATAAATGCCAACTGCTGGAGAAAATATGGCGGCAGCTCTAGTTGATTATTTTGTAGATTAATTTAGTAATAATTAAATCTATAAAATACCAGAAAACATATGTATAAACATATATAAAAAAACATAACCAGCAAATAAGCACATTTGAAAAGCTGAAGTAAGAGAATGTGTAACATTTTACCTTGGGAAATGATCAACAACTGTTTCAGCACTACAAATCAACTTCCTGCTGTAATGAATCCAACATGGTGTAAAACACCCACCTGAGATGCCAACAGTGACATCGCAGGAGACTTTTCCAGCTTCGTTGGCGGCGTGGCAGGTGTACCTACCACTGTCGCTCACCTGGCTGCTCTTAATGCACAGAACGGCCACATTACTTTTAAAGCTGATATCATATTTGTCAGAGCTGTGGATCTCTGTGTTGTCTTTGAACCAGCTGACAGACATGGGCTGCGAGCCGGAGACACGGCCCTCGATCTTCAGCAGTTTGCCCTCTGTGTCCTCGATGTGCTCTGTGGGCTTTTTGGTGAACATCGGAGGGTTTTTACGCTCTGAAAACAAGAGTGTGAACAAGAGTGAAGTGACAGCAAGGAGAGAGAGTTTGGAATCTTCACACAAAGAAACGCCCATGAAGGGGGCTTGAGTGTTTAAGAAGAGAAGGCCGTGATGACGTGAATGTGGCCCGAGTCAAATACCTTTGACAGTGATATCAGAGGAGCAAGAGTCCTTCCCCATGTCATTAGAGGCATGGCAGAAGTATTTCCCTGTGTCAGCTTTATCTGCCTTCAGAATGGTCAGGTGGGGCGTGTTATCCTCACAGCTGATCTTATAATTCCCACCAGAGCGGATATCTTTATGGTCTTTAGACCATTTGACTTTAATGGGGGCAGAGCCGGTCATGTGACACTCCAGCTCAATGCTGTCGCCCACCGTCACCTCCCTCGGTGACAACTTCCTGTCAAAGACCGGAGGGTATCTTGGTTCTGCAGGGTCCGTGAAAGAGTGTGAGGAAAATAAGACAAAACAATAAATCTTTAGATAGAAACATTTCAATAGTTTTGGTGTCAAACAGCCTCACACTGTCTGACAGAAGGTCCATAAAGATCATTTACAGTCTGTGTGCTTGAGACAGAACACGTAAAATAAAAACTGCTTTCATTGTTCTTCTGGAACAAAGTGAAACACATCACACCACTGCCAGAAGAGTCAAGACACAATTAGGCATCAAGATACCAAAACACTTTTCTGCTGTTTGAATATATTCTTAAATAAAATCTGAAGGCCGTATTCACAAAGACTCTTATTCTACCGCCAGGACTGCTCAAAGAGTTTCATCTTGAGAGACACTTTCAAGAAGCTGTCTATGGATGACATCATGTTTCATGACTGAACTTCATCACTATTGTCACGGTGATTAGTTGACAGATAATCAGTCTGTCAGTGAAAGAACACAAAGACTGTACGGGAGATAGAAAAGAAAGAAAGACAATGAAAGAGTAAAAGAATTAAAAAGAAAGAAATGAAAAAAAGAAAGAATGAAAGAACGAAAGAAAGAATAAAAGAGTAAAAATAAGGAATGAAAGAAAGAATGAAAAATGATGAAAAAGAAAGAAAGAAAGAAATGAAAGAAAAGGAAAGAACAAAATAATGAAAAAGAACGAAAGAATGAAAAAAGAAAAGAAAGAAAAATATGAAAAAAGAAAAACTAAAAAAGAAAACAAAAACAGACTGACATCACTTGTTTGTTGATATTCTGATATTTTGTCCTTTGATGAGGTCATTCTATAAAGCACTGATTAAATAAAGTTAAGAAATGACAAACTGGCATCTGAAGAGCATTTCCTGGACGTTTGAGGCTCATTATCAGTTCTTCTCTCAGACTGAGGAGCAACTTTTAGCCATATAATGTTTTGTGAAAATACTCCCCCCTGTATTTCTCCTAACTCCAGTATCTTGGAGGATGTTTTGTGAATACGGCCCCTGATTTCAACCCTGTAAAAGCAGCAGCATTTCAATCATCATGTAGAACCAATCGCTCGATCTCTGCGTCATGCTTAACACACCTTGAAGAGTGAGCTTAGCTCTGCAAGAGGCCGAGCCCACGCTGTTGGTGGCGACACAGGTGTATTCTCCAGAATGTCTCATCTCGCCGCGGCTGATCTGCAGCACGGCTGTGTTGTCGTCGTACAGCATGGAAAACTCGTGTCCCTGGCTAAGAGGCTCGCCGTCTTTCAACCATGAGACCTCCACGGGTGACGAGCCGGCGACGCGGCATTCAAACCGTACCGGCTCACCCTCCGTCTGCTGCAGGCTGGTGATTTTCTTGGGGAAGGACGGTGGAGTTTTAGCCTCTGGAGAAGGTAAAGATGTGATGGTGAATGGCAGGATTTTGGCTAAAAGTTCATTCATGACAAAATTCAAGACATCACCTTGCACTGTGGGAAATTACAACAAGCATTTTTCACTTCTTTCTGACATTTTACAGACTAAACAATTAATCAAGAAACTGATTTGCAGAGTAATCAATACAGAATGAAAGAATGAAAAAGAACGAATAAAAGAAATGAAAAGAAAGAATGAAAGAATATAAGAAATAAATGAAAGAAAAACAAGGATAAAAGACTGAACAAGAAAGAAAGAAAAAAGAATGAAAGAGCAAAAGAAAGAAAGAAAAGAAGAGAAAGAAAGAAAAGAAGAGAAAGAAAGAAAAGAGAAGAAAGAAAAGAGAGTGTGCTCTATGAATTAATTGTGGGTTTACTACCACTAAATACGAGTATTTTATTACACTACAAATAATAAAACATTCACAAATAATTCAAAATGCTTTGTGTCGAACGTAGAAGTTATTTCACAAATATGATGATGAAGATTCACATTATTTATTTGCATGTCTTGAGTCAAAGAGAAAAGAAATGCACACAGATGTAGAGAAGAAGTTTGGAGATGATCACCTAGCACATTGAGTCTGCAGGTGGAGGAAGCGGAGCCGATCTTGTTCTCCGCCTTGCAGGAATACTCGCCGATGTCGGCCTTGGTGGCTTTGCTGAGCTTCAGACAGGCAACGCCCTTCGAGTACTCTAACTTACAGGTAGGGCTGGACCTGACTTTGCCGTCAGCCTTGAACCAGGACACCTTGATCTCAGGTGTACCTGCTACCTGACACTTCAGACACACAGCATCTCCTGCTGTCACCTCCATGGGCTCCAGAGACTCAACAAAGTATGGCGGTTCTGCAGTGACAGACACAAATATCAGATACCTCAGACTAACATCTGTGTGATGCCTGACATCTGCTGGACAAAGCAGGAACTGCACTCTTTGGTCTGTGGTGCCACCTAATGTCACTCTCACAACACAAGATTTTTAGGGATAGAGTCATTATTCCCTCTTACCACCATGTTACAAACTCATCCAAGTCTTTATCTAATATATATCTTCAATTTTTCTCTGCATGTTTTGGTTTAGCCACATTGATTTTCGTCATTTTCTCTGTGTGCACATCACAAGCTTTAAGAGATAATTTCACTTTTTTTAAGCCCTTAGCTTCCTGTTGCATTGGCTTTGTCTATACATGCAGTTTAAATCAGCCCGTCCTCACAAGAGCATCAAGATTCAAGATTCAAGATTCAAGATTCAAGATTTAGTTTAATGTAATTTTCTTGTGTATTTGCATACACAAAAAAATGAAATGCTTTTCCTTCCAGCCCACAGCAGTGCAACAACAACGGAAAGGATATAAGATATACTGTATATCTAAAAATTCACTTTAAAAAAATGATAAAAACATATAAATCCCAAGAGAAAAACAAGAAAATAATGAGCAATTAGCAGCACAGTGCATTAAAATGCATTTAGAAAGAAAAGTACATGTCTCAGTTCGATGTAGACAGCTGACCAGCACTGATACCAGAAGAACACAACCAGAATACAATCCAACAAGGACCCCTTAATTTCTGTTCTTGTCTTCACAAAATAACTCTTCTGTTAGCTTCCTCAGTGCAGTTTCTCCTTTTGAGGGTTGGTAACAGTAGCAGGTAGCAATCAGCAGTTGACAGCTAGATAGTTGTTTTGATTTAAAAAATATATCCAGATGATATTTCATCTCCTGTTCTTGCTGATTAATGCTGTTACCTCTTCTTTAGAGTCTTTTCTTAAGATTATTTGAAGGTCATTCTGCAAAATGTCCCACTTTTTAGGTCCAAGTTCGAGATGTATTCAGAAGCCCATCTGCAGTGAAGCTACTCTCTCGACAGAGAGGTCTAATATTCAGGTTGGCTAAAACGCAAAGCAATTGCCAGAATAAAATGTTGGCATTGTACGTTTCTACACATAACAGATATGTTGAATCTCTATGTTTCAATGTTGATCGCATTTTAAGCTTTTCACATGTCATTCACGCAGCATTAAATGGCTGTTGTATAAGGGATAATGTACAGGACGAGTGTATGACATCACCCAACAGGGTGATGTCCTGCATCACCCTGTTGGGGTTCATTTCACAATAATGACCTCCTCGCTGTACATTATCCCACTTATTACACAGCTATTTACTAAAGAATTCAATAACCTGACACAAAATACTGATTTAAAAATGATTTTATTGCTTCGGCTAAAAAAATAGTCTGTTAGATTCTATGGTTGGAACTGCGTGCATAGCGACATGCATATCTATGAAAACTCTGTAGCCTTCCTAAGATTAGCCTATTTAGCATTATAATTCACGTTAAATTGAACATTTCCATTGATGGTGAAGTGAGACAAGGTGAATGGGACTTCTTTGGGAATATTGATGTTGACGTTTCTGTCCTCATTCATCTATATGTTTCCCTCTTGCTGGGCCTTTGCAGTTGACACACCTGCAAACACAATTTTTCCTAATGTTACAACTGGTAACAATATTACTATTATCACTACTGCTTATTGTACAACTTAGTATATGGAGATAGGCAACTAGGAGAGGTGCTCACCTGATCTGCTGCCGTTGCCCGATTGGAGGACAGGATCTTGCTCCACTTTTCCATTTCTGTATTAGTAGGAGTCCAGTAGCTCCTCAGGCTGCCCTCACATCTGAGGCCAGTCACAGACATTATCTCCGTTTCGTGCTCTCCAAATATATTAAAATCGATATTAGAAAAATATTCCATGGTGTTTTATGATGGAGTTACGGAAAACTAACTTTTTTTGCCACAGGGTTTCATGATCAATTGACAGTTGGTAATTTTACCGGACTTCTGTCTGCGGCTTGATATAATTGGACGTTGTCCTCCCGAGTCTATGATCAGAACTGCGTCCATAGCAGTGGTCAGTTATTCATAGCAGTGGTCCGCTATTCAGAAATAATCATGGACTGTAAAAAATACGGACGTAGCCACTGTGATGTCACCCATTGGTTTCTGAAGAGTGTTTTGAAGTTCAAAGTGCGTGGCTCCGGTTGTCGCCATCTTGGCAGTGCTTGACTCCGCCTAACTCCCGGTTAATCCAAAATGAAGCCTGGTTGCCTGTCACTCAAAGTGACCACGTCCTTAATTATGCATAACTTTACGGCTTAATAAAATATAAATGGATGAGTTAATGAATAAATAAATAATTAATTTTTTTATTTTTTATTATTGATTAATAAAAAAAAATCAATTAGCTATGGAGACCAAAACCGTCTTTTGTACTAAGCTGTAAACATGTTTATTTCTGCTGTAAAGGCATTTTAACATGGGGATCGACCTGCTTTTGGAAGCAGCCTCAAGTGGCCATTTGAGGAACTGTAGTTTTTGGCACCTCTGCACTGGCTTAATTTTTCAGCCCTGGATGTTTACCGCTTGGAAATAACAGATCGTAGAATGGCGTAATTGACCGATCAGAATCGGGTATTCAACAAAGCCGCGTAATAATAGTTGAGTAATTATGTTTTACGATGGGAAAATGCTCTGGTTAGGTTTAGGCACAAAAAACACTTGGTTGCCAGAAAAAACAGCTGCAAATGTCTTGACATATTGCTAAAAATACCCGGTTTTGTGCCATGCAATTAACTTTCTAACCAACCCACCTCCTCCTAACATGTAAGTGACCTCATATAGATGTGATCAACTTCGTCACTTCCCCTATCATATGTATTGTAGAAATGTTGATATGCAACATATTAAACATGTTGAAATGTCGAGATTCAACGTATTCATGGTTTGCAGAAACATACAATGCCAGCATTTTATTCTGGCGACTGGACTGCAGAAATGACGTACAGTTACATTTACACCATCTAGTGGCCGTAGTAATTATGACTCGAAGATGGAGTGATGCAGTTCAGGTGACATCATTTCAGGGTTACTTCCTTATTAGGAGGATGCGGATTGGTGAGATGGCTAGATAGTTAGATTATCCAACCATGAATCAGGACATTTTTTAAAATGTAACAACTAGTCGTGGTGTTTACTGACGACGGTTGCGTAACTTAAGAAATACTTACCACGTTTCAAGAGATCATTTTAACCAAAACCAAAATCTTTTCTTAACCCTAACCAAGTGGTTTTTGTGCCTATACCTATCCAGACCTTAAGCACAGCATTGTTACACCATAAAACATCATTATTGTTTAACAGTGATTTGTAATGGTTTTGGAAAACGACATATCACGGTCCTATTGTCCTTTTGTCCTGTCGTCTGGTCCCCATCTGTCCTGAGGAGGGCACTGAAAACACTCATATATGTTGTCATTGGAAATAGACCTATTCTGTCATTTCGGTATGAGGACCTCTTGGTTTAAATGTGTGCTGATTATAAATTATAGATTCTATCCATATTATTTATTTGTATCAGCCTATTTTGCACAGTTTTTGTAAATCTGCACATTTTTCTTACCCTTCAGGTTATTTTTTATCTTATGTTTTTTTATTTTAAAAACAAAAGATAAATTTGTCTATTTATCTTGTGTTTTTTCTTTGTTTTTTTCGTTTAATTTATCTATTTATCTTATGTTTTTTGTTCTTTTAATAATATTAAAGCCTGAGTCATCCTAAAACTTGAATATAAACAGCTAACGTCACACAGCAGAGAGAGCTTCTATCAAACAGACCAACAAAGAAATGATTAACATTGCTACTACACTACTACTTGTGTAGTACTACTACTTGAACTACATGCTTTGATTTAATCTTTTTTTAGTTTGTTTGTTTGTTTGTTTTTTGGTAACAGCAACTTCAGAAATACATATATTACAACCTGTACTTTAGCTGGACCAACCATAATCTTTGGAGCCATTTCTTAGACTTGAGTGGAGGTGCTACTGATCCCATAAATAGCCAGTAATTGAGTTAAGCTATGCTTAATGAACTAACTTGAATTAACTTTAAACTACATGCAGAGACATACAAAAAGAATCCATGAGTTTGTCTTGGTTAAGTATGAAAAATAGTGAAATCTCCAAAAAACTGAGCTGGCATTTAAATCACATCTACAAAGTCACAAACATCAGGTGAACTGACCGAGGATGGACACATTTGCCTCACACGTGTCCTTTCCAGCATCGTTGGACACTTCGCAGGAGTATTTTCCTGCGGCCTCTTTGTCGTCAGTGCAGAGACACTCCAGGATGCAGGAGCTTTCAGTTGTGGTGATGTTGTATTTGTAAGAAGCAAAGATCTGCTGGCCGTCTTTGTACCAGCTCACTGTGATCTGAGGCGTCCCAGTGTATGTACACTCCATCATTAAAGGTTTGCCCTTCTCAACTGAAATGTCTTTCAGCTTCTTAGAGAAGGCTGCTGGCTCTAAATGACACAATCAGACACAATATTTAGTTTGCATTAGAGTGAGGAAAGGGAAAATACAGTCAGAGATTAACTGTAGGTTGGCACATTTTAGCAAAAGAAGACTTATTAAAATCAATGTTGTCTGATATTTCAAACTGTGATTTTCACTCTTATACAATGGCCACTAGACAGTGATCAGCCCTGATCCAGAACCATCATACTACATATCACAGTCCTACAGAGCCATCTCAGGCACCATTTTTGATTCTACATGATGACTTCTAAGAGGACATATTCTGCACATTTCCAGCTCTATATTTATATTCTGGGGCTCTACTGGAATATATTTGCATGATTTCCAGTTAAAAACTCCTTATTTATCTTCTACTGGCCTTTTATGCAGCCCCTCAGTTCAAACTCTGTCTGAAACAGGCTGTTTTAGCTCCTGTCTCTTGTGTTTTGAATTGACTTTCTGTAACAAATTTTATGAACACTTGAGTGACTGAAGTGGGTTCCTTGTAAGGAATACCTGGATCAGGTTGAGTCAGTCATGTCATTGTCAACCTTGGAACACATTTTTATTTGCCTTAGCTCAGAAGCTGATTGGGAAGCTGCATTAGCACTGAGCTTTTCTGAAAGCCAATCAGATTGCAATTCTTTGCTACCGTGGTGACCAGTGGCCAATGGTGGAACGTAACTAAGCACATTGCCCACTCAAGAAGTTAAATTTTGAAGTACTTTTTAACCTACTACATTTATTTGACAATGTAAAACTGTACATGCAAAACATATGATCAAAAAATACGATGCATTTTCAAAAATTTAACTACCCAACATTAAATAAAGTGGTTAAATTAGCTCAACCTCCACAAGCTACATTATCATTATCTACATACTTTTTCCACTGCTGACATTTACTTACCCTTCATCAGGCAGGAACATATCAACAGCTAGCTACAGTTTATAGAAATTTCACTTAACTTATGTGATAATAAAAGGCAAATATACTTTGATGTCAGACTGACCTTTGACCGTCAGGTTAACTGGGCAGCTTTCCTTTCCTGCATCATTAATGATCTGGCAAGTGTACTCTCCAGCGTGGCTTCTGTCCACATTGAAAAGCTCCAGAATCACTTTGTTATCCTTCAGGGAGAAATCACAGCCCTGTCCAGACTGGATCTCCTTGGTTCCTCTGAACCATTTCAGTTTGAGGGGAGCACTGCCTTTCACCATGGCTGAGAAAGTCACATTAGAGTTTGGCATTGCTTCCACTGGCTGTGGTGGCACCACGAAAGATGGAGGCTCTAGATACAAACAGACAGTAACAGAAATTAACATGGTGGAATCTGAATGTATTATATTAATATATTATATTAATTTCCTTGCAGAGGGTTAGATCAGAGGATTGATACTACTTCCCAAGCAGCTCATGGCTGGTCATAATGTGAGCACATTGAGATAATTGACCCATGAAAAAGTCAAAAAAAAAAACACCTAGAGGGGGTGATCGCAATAAGAAGCTTTTGCAACGGGAAACCTATTGGATCTACTCTCTCAACACCTTGTCCCCCCAAGGCTTAAATGAGGATTTTGATATTAAACCCTTCTTATAGGTTATCCAATCATTAGAGCCCAGACTATACATTTGTTTCACATATGGTCCTAGTCCAGGCAGGTGTATAAACATTTTTCTCCTGTCTTATTTCTTCTAGGATCTATATGCATACATGGCTTCTGATATTCCTGTTAGTCTATTTCTATTCATTCTATATTGGATACACTATATATGTTATCTAATGATTCTTGTTGCCCCCTAGTGTCTTGTTAACCTCTTGCACCCAACCCATTACTACCATTTACATGAAATGAGTGTTTGATATTTCTATTCATTGTATATTTTTGTGACTTATTTGTTGAAAATATGTGTACAATTTGCATCGAGACCATTGTATTTATTATGATTGATGATTGTAGAGTCACTGGTCATGTTACTATATACTGTATATGCCTCATTTCATTCCTGTGGGTATCACAAATAAAGAAAAGGGAGCTCTGATTCAGTGTGTGGGTACTACTTGTATCTAAGATTAATGCTACATGTAGTTTCAAAAATTTTGAACCATTTCTTTAAATTTTTTCGTGGTTACAAGTCCATTCTTGCTGCCAGTGTCACCAAAAACCTCACAGAGGTTCCAAAACACATCTACCCGTGGATCTAAAGGGAATTTTTCTTAAATATCTGATTTGTTTCTTTATTACAACAAAGATGAAAAGTAAGCAGTTAGATAGACGCCAGAGATGATGAAGAGTGCGTCATTTCATGTACAGTGTGGGTCATTTGATGTACATCACTCACATATTTTCTGGAAATGTCAGAAAAGTCATATGTAAAGTGTTATAACCAATACTAGGTAATACTGTTATAAGGAGTTGTATTGTAGTATATCTCTAACTTCCTCAAAGAAAGTGTGACAGGAAGCGACAGACACTAGGTTAAAATACTGTTAACGGCAAGTAAAAACAGCTTTCACAAGAAATTGGGGGAAGGTGGCACCCCCCCAAAAAGGCCAGTGCTGGTCATTGTTGAAGAAGTCTTAAAGGAAAAACAGACACGTGCTGAGACTACAAGACACACAACTGGAAGAAAAATGGGAAAATGGGCATTATACAAGATTTAGGAATGATTACTTATATGATGTTTTGTTATATTTTTGTTATTATCATTGTGTAATGTTGTAAATCATCAAATAGCACAAAAGCGCCAATTTTGGCCAGGACTTAATAGTTAAATGAACAAGTAATGTAATCTCTTTCTGTCTGGATTTACTGACCTTTTACAACCAATGAGGCTGTGGTTTCACTGGATCCTGCCTTGTTGACAGCCTTACATTTATACACTCCAGAGTCAGATAGTTTCAGCTTTGGCACCTTCAGTGTGCAGCTGTTGTCACTGAATGAAATCTCATAATTTGGCCCGCTCTGTATCTCCTCCCCATCATGGTACCATGAGATAGTAAAAGGTTGGGAGCCGGACACTTTGCATTCCATCTCTCCAGCTTGTCCAACAACTGTGTTACAATCCTTTAACTTCCTTAAGAATGTTGGAGGTATGATTTTATCTGTTAGGGAAGGAAAGATGAGGTGCATCAGGAAAAATACAAATATAATGGCACTGTCATCAGTGGGGCTGGGTATCAAACCGCAATGCTTTTTTGGCACTGACAGAAAGGTGTCACACCAAGTAACAAAAATTGCCAAATAACAAAAAGCTGACATCAACTTTCTGGTTATGTTAACTTATTCTTTGATTAGAAAGTTTGTTATTTAAATTCTTGTATGGTTACCTGTATTTTAACAATTGAGAGGGTCAGCTTCTTTTGTTAAATTAAGAAAAGGGTTTGTAGAAGAATATTTATATTTCTCAAAGTCAGGAATGAAAGAAAAAGTTTAGGTTACTGTTTTGGTATTCATACCAAATGTCAGGCATTATCTTGGCAATATTAGAAAATTTTGAAACTATACCCAGCCCTAGACATCAAACTACAAGTAGGAAGAAGACACCAACCTAAAACAGTGAGATTAATTTTACTCAGGTCCTTCCCGACCTCGTTCATAACCTCAAATGTGTACTCTCCAGAGTCCTTTTTCTCAGCAGAGAGCACATTCAGGCTGGAAATCATCTGAGAAAATGAGATTTGGTATTTCCTCCCAGAGGCCAGTTCAACACCATCCTTGAACCACCTAGGTTTCAACTCTGGGGTTCCACACACTTTGACCTCTAGAGCAGCAATATCGCCTGCTGTCACGCTCAGAGCATCAGGCTTATCCACTATCTTTGCAGGTTCTGGAATCAGAAACAGAGAGGAAGCAGAAAAAAATGTTTTTAGTGAAACCTGCAAGGGAAAAACTGCAAGAGAAAGAGAGAATTATATGTTTACAAACCTAGAACAGTCAAGTTAGCGAAACACTCCACACTCCCAGCATCGTTTCTGAGTTGGCAGGTGTATTTGCCTGCCGTGGTTGCATCAGCCTTAAAGACTTTAAGTGCGACCTGGTTGTTCTCAAAGGTGATTTTCCTGTTGTCACCGTCCCTGAGAATGTGATCCTTGTCTTGAACCCAGGACACAGTAATGGGTTCAGAGCCTTTAACAGTGGCCACAAGGGTCACCTCCTCTCCCAGTATCACTGTCATGTTTGACAGTTTCTCCACAAACGACGGCGGCTCTGAAGAGAGGAAAAAAACGTCAGCAAGGTGACAAAGTAATTTGAAAATCTAATACTTATGATTTTCATTTGAGACTATCGCAAATTCTACTGACCTCTGAGTTTAACTGATGTCTGGCAGGTGTCACTTCCTACACTGTTTGATACTTTGCACTCGTATTCGCCGGCATCTGAGGGCTCTATCCCAATGACATGCAGCGTAGCCGAGCTGCCCTCGCTCACCATCTTATACTTCCTGCTCTCCATCAGAGGCTTCCTGTCTTTGAACCAGGTGATCTGGAACGGAGCTGTACCACTCATCTCACAGTACAGACTCACGTCCTTACCCTTCAGCCCTTCAACAGGCTGAGGTACTTTGACAAAAGATGGGGCGTCTACAAAAAGATCAGGAAACTGTTTAAGAGGCATACTCGAGAAAAAAGAGTCCATGGGGAAAATCTTAAAGCTGAAACCTGTAACTTTTCACACGATGTCACCCTCTACGCTTGAGGTCCACGGTTAAGATGGTGGATTTACTGTGGAAGATTATTGTAACTACTGCTAAAATGACAGTTATTGTGGCAGGTTTATGGAACTAAAGCTGATGTAATTCTGTTCATCTTGTCTTCTGTTTTTAGGAGAAGCCTTAGTGTAAGCCTTTAGCTTGTTACCTTTTCTGGACAATCATTTGTTTACTTTAATTTCATGTATAGCTGAGTATATGTGGGTAAAAGTGTGTGAATGTCTTTGCTTGCATATCAAATCATAAAATGTTTTAGATTTTTTTTCATGTGCAAACAAATAATTAAAAAGAATAAAAAGTTTATTGGTGTAATTTCTGTGAAAGTGTGTTGGGACTACAGTTCAGATGGTGGACTTGTGATGGGAGGTACAACTAACATGGTAGAGTTGTTGAGAAATTTGTTGAAAATAAAGTAAAAATACTTGAGTTGTTCTGGAAGAGGACTTGTGGAATTTTGTTAGAACTACAACTAAGATGGTGAAGAAAATGAGAAAATATGTTGGAACTAGAGATAAGACAGAGCAGATGTAACATGTTGACATGTTGACATACTGTTCAAAATTATTGTGGATGATTGTTGGAACTAATACCAAGATTATAGCAGGTTTAGGGAAGTACAGTTAAGATACAGAAGCTGTGGAAGTTTGTTGGAACTACAGATAAGATGAAAATGAAAATTGTTGCAGAATTTGAACTATAACTAGGATATTGGAATAAATGTGGAAATTTCTTGGAACTACAGTTAAGATGGCGGAATTCTTGTGAAAGGATAGCAAAAATAAATTCCAGATGGCGGACTTGTGAACGTTTAGCTGAGATGGCAAAGTTGTTGTGACGGATGATAGAACTACAGCTTCAGACTTGTGACATTTGTTTGAACTACAGCTAAGATGGCAGACCTGTGGAATCTTGTTGGGACTACAACAAATATAGTGGATTAGATCTGGAGGGCTGAAACAACAGCTCAGATGCTTAAGATGTTGTGGAAGATTGTGTATTGCGTGAATTTGCAAAAGATGAAAAGGTTCCAGTATGTAAAGCGTGACACTGTATGTGCTATATGTAGCTACCAGTGTGCTGTTCTGTTAATAACAGCTTTATTTGCATTCCCAAAAAGACAGGTGCAACCCGACAAGCTGATTCTCGATAGCAGAGAAAGAAAAGAATCTTGAGCAATCGTAGAGGAGCTTTCAATGATATTTCACCATACCAGATGTGGATGTTACGGATAACAGCTTTAAGTTATACAGTTTCTGTGTCACTTAAGAAACTTTCAACAACAACAACACACTGAACAGCCAGTGCACCAGAAAGTCAGATCATGAACAATAAATGAACAAGAAGTCAGTGAGAGGCTGACCTTTAACAGTAAGTGTGGTGCTGCAGCTGACACTGCCAGCATCATTCTGAGCTTCACAGGTGTAAACTCCATCATCCTCAAAGCTGGCAGAGAGCAGTTCTAGGACTGCGACTGAGTCAACAAATGATGTCCTGTAGTTGCCCCCGTCTGTGACCTTGGTGTCCTGTTTGTACCAGGTCACTTTCAGAGGGGCTGTCCCACTGACTTTGCACTCCAGGCGGAGTGGCTCACCCTGCTTCACAAACTTAGTACCAGGGAGTTTCAGGACAAATTCAGGTGGTTCTGTAAAACCAAAATACAGACATGTTAGTTGGTGGAAGCATGCAGAAGCACTTAGGCTTGGAGGTTAAGACGGGAATGAGGTGAGCAGATGAGATAAGCTGATGAGATGAGCTGACAATGATGGGTTAATAGAAGAGACAGGATCGCTGAGTAGAATGCAAGTGCAACACAAAGGCAACAAAACATTCATAATGAACAGCTGAAGAAGTGAAAAAACTTCAAATAATGATGATTAAAGTGCTGTGAAGCTGGGAAAACTTGTCAGAGAATCACAAGTTTTGGCCAGCGAGGTAGATGTGAGATGAATACAGTCACTCAAGAGGTGATTTAAAAGATGTATATCCAACCTTTGACTGTCAAGTCTGCACTACAGTGTACAGAGCCAGCATCGTTGCTGAGTTGGCAAGAGTAAACTCCACTCTGGGTGACACCCACTGAATAGAGCTCTAAGAAGCAAGATAGCCCTTCCAGCCCCATGAAACAGGTGGGCCCAGTCATGAGTTCTGTATCGTCCTTGAACCATTTGACGGTGAAAGGAGGAGTTCCCTTAAATGTGCATTTGAAGCGTACAGTGGTGTTGGGTAGAGCCGCCTGGGACTCAGGTAGAGTCACAAAGCTGGGAGGTTCTGAAGACAACAAGATGGACCAGGTTAAAGAGATACTCACCTTTGATTTAGGATTAAATGACCAATCACATTGAAGAGCACTATCTGACCTTTGACCATAAGGGATCCACTGCACTCACAACTTCCTGCTGCGTTGGTCAGTTTGCAAAAGTAGGATCCTGCGTCAGATCTCTCTAGCTGTTCAATTTCAATGGACACAGAATTGTCCTGCTGGATGAGTTTGTGTTTTACACCGCTAGAGATTTTGGTTCCGTCTTTCTGCCATTCCACAGAGATGGGGAGGGAACCAGATATTTTGCAATAGATCTGAACAAAGGAGCCCAGGATCTCTTGCATGTCTACCAGGGGTTTGATGAAGCTTGGGGGAATTACTTGATCTGTTACCAAATGCATAATAACATAATTAGACTGTGTTAGCATTTCACTATGTACCAGACAAGTTTTATATTTTTAACACCAACCTAGTATGATCACTTTGACTTTGCATTTGCAGCTACTGATGTGGTTTGCCACCTCAAAGACATACTCTCCTTCGTCCTCTCTCTGAGCGGACTGAATCTTTAGGCTGCTGATGTTGTTCTCAAAGCTCAGCTTGTGCTGCCTGATGGAATGAAGCTCCCTGCCATCTTTCATCCATTTCACTTTGAGCTCAGGTGAACCTGTCACCTTACAGTCCAGACTGACTGGATCTCCGACTGTCACTTTTATCACCTCAGGTTTTTCTGTGATCTGTGGAGGCTCTAAAATACAGAATAAAGAATTAAGTCAGTAAGTCTCTAACGAAGACAGGACCATGGATATGGTGCTGACTCAATGCTAAAAGAACCAAAGATCTGATAATATACCTTGCACCGTGAGGGTGGCAAAGCACTTATCCTGCCCAGCCTCGTTTACCACCTGACAGGTGTATTTCCCACTGTGACTAGCCTCACAGGCAGGAATCCTGAGAATGGCCACATTGTTCTCAAATGTTCTCTCAATCTTTGGATCCTCCAAAATCCAGTTCTCATCTTTTTGCCATCGTACAGAGAGAGTGGGAGAACCCTCCACAACACACTGAAACTCTGCCATTTTACTCAAAACAGTGGCAGTGTTCTCAATCCTCTTGGTAAATGTTGGTGGTTCTATTAGAAAAACCCAATAAAATGTTAATGTAAGCAGTCAGTTATCACCTCAAAAGACATATGGAAATATGGATTTTGATCAGACCAACCTTTGAGGTTTAGTGTAGTCTTACAAGTACAGCTTCCCACCTCGTTAGCAACAGTACACTGGTATTCACCAACATCTACAGAGTCACATTTGTGCACCTCTAGACCCATAGTGCCATTCTTCTGAGAGAAGCCATGTTTAGCACTGGGTTTGATCTCCTTCGCGTCTTTGTGCCATGTTATCTCAAATGGTGCCGTCCCAGCGACCTGACAGTCAAAACAGGCACTGGAGCCCTTCACAACATCAGCTGCACCCAGCTCTCTAACAAATGATGGTGGTTCTGATATTGAGAGAAAAAAAAACAGACTTTCATTTTCTGTATATGTGAGGCAAGTTTGTTTATGGTCCAATAAGCAATCAAAGTTAGACCAGCTAGGGCATGGAAGATACAGTTTTTTATTTGGTGGGTCCCAAATTGAAATAATCTTTTCATTTAAAGAACTTAACATTAAAATGATCAACTGTAACAATGGAAATACAATTCTTTCAAGCAGAATGGCCAACAATCAAGAAGAGGTAACCTCCTCAGTGTTTGCTTCCAAGATTACATTTTTAAAACTTCTAGACAATAAGCCCCATGTCATCTCACATGACTAACCTTTGACCTTGAGCTCCATGCTGCAGCTCTCACTGCCAGCCTCATTGCGAGCCTCACAGTAGTAAAGCCCACTGTCTTTAGTGTCAGCTGCACAGACCTCCAGAGTGGCCACAGAGTTAACATAGGCCACCTTGTACCGATCACTGGGACTGATCTCAGAGCCTTCCTTGAACCAGTAGATGTCTATTTCAGGCGTGCCAGTCACCTGGCACTCAAACACTTTACTCTGGCCAGGACGGACCACAGACACACGGGCCGGGGTCTGTGTGAACTTTGGAGGCTCTAAGGAACAAATAAAACGATAGATGTAACCATCAGATAGATGGTAAAGGGAAAACTTCCTCTATAAAGTTGATTATGTGTATGCTTCTGCCCAAAAGTTGCAAAATTTTGTGAATCAGTTTGTTTCTATCAACTGTTGATGAATATTCTGGACAGGCGAAACAAGATGACATAATCAAGGGAGACTGTAATTATGGGAACATCATCACATTTAACTGCTGCTTCCCAACTTAATATGGCATACTGTTGCTGTTTCTTCATTCCAACTCTTTTTTTGTTTTTTAGCTTTTTGGTGAGGCATGAAATGTACACTGCCAAACATAATAGATTTGTGAAGCAAGAGAAGGGGGATTTCAGGATTGTTACATTATCCAAGAGAGTCCTGTGTTTCTATGTCCGCTAAGATTGAGGAGATAATTTGAAGAAATGGGAAAACATACTTTAGGAGCACGGCTCCTCTCACTTTGCCTTTCTAGTCCTGAAACTGTATTATCAATAATAAAAATCTGTTTCCATCAGTCTTTATTGCACCTTCACTTTGACTGACTTTTCCAGCACAGCAAAGCACAAAAGCTTTCCTGAACATTTCAAGTAGTTTTGGACTTGTCCTGGCTATGAAGATGCTCTCCAAAAAGAGAGGCACAAAGTGTTGTGTTTTAAGTAAGCAAGTTCAGAATAAAAACATTACCAAGTTTCAACTGAAAAGCAAAAGTGGAGAATCAATGTAAGATCAAAGGAAAGAAACATATTCATATTCTAAATTCAAAATGCCCATAAGATCACATGGACGGTTTCACATAAAGACTGATAACCTTTGACAAATAGTGTTGCCTGGCATGAAGTAGAGCCGACATCATTCTGAATTTCACAGACATAGTCTCCAGAATCTGAGGTTTTGGCAAAGAAGAGCTCCAGTGAGCTTGAGGTGTTGTCTTTGATCACAGAGCAGTCGGCACTAGATGAAATCTCTTTCTTGTTTTTAAACCATTTGATGGTCAGTGGTGGCGTGCCAGAGACTAGGACATTAAAAAGGACCTTTGAGCCAGGCAAAACATTCATGGATTCAGGCATTTCAAGAATGCATGGTGGTTCTGTAAGAAGAAAAAAAAACATAAATGGCTACACACAAAGCAAAGATCCTTTTACTTGTTTAATGATACATCTAACTACCGACAAAGTCTATAAAAAGTATTCAAACCTTTCACAAACAAGATCCCAGAGCACTGGGCATTTCCCGCTTTGTTTGTAGCAATGCAGGTATAGCTGCCACTGTCTTTACTAACAAGATCAGATATTTCCAGGAAAGCAACATTCTCAAAGAATGTGCATTTGTGTTTATTGTCAGTACGGATCTCTTTCTCATCTTTGTACCATTGTATGGTTATTGGCAGGGAGCCAGATACAAGACACTCCTGATGAGCAAATGATCCTTTTATACCTTCCGTCTGCTTCAGTTTTCTTGTAAAAGACGGTGGAATTATTTGATCTAACATTGATAAAAAAAGAAAAACAGGTGAGAAGCAGTGTTCAAGTGAACAAAACAAATTTTAAGTTCAAGGGCATGCATTAGGAACTGACCGAGAATGGTGAGTGTAGCCTCACAAGAGCTATTTCCGACATCGTTTGAAACCTCAAAAATGTATTCACCACCATCACTTTTCTCAGTTTTAATAATCTTGAGCACAGAGCTGGTGTCTGTGCTCTGTACTTTACATCTCTGGCCTGAGGTCAGCTCCTTTCCAGCCTTTAGCCATCGAGCTTTCAGCGGTTTAGTGCCTGAGAACCTGGCCTCCAGCGTGGCTGGATCCCCCTGTGTCACACTGATAGACTTGGCCTCCTCTGTCA
Source organism: Thunnus albacares (assembly GCF_914725855.1). Lineage (NCBI taxonomy): Eukaryota > Metazoa > Chordata > Actinopteri > Scombriformes > Scombridae > Thunnus > Thunnus albacares. The sequence continues at coordinate 31,937,376 of NC_058116.1, read as the reverse complement.
CTTTAGCTGGCTCTGAGACGTCAAACACAACAGTCAGTAAAGAATCTCAGTCTTGATACACTACAACACAGTGATGAACCAAGAACTGAAGTCAGTAACAGACTAAAGGTAGTGCACGTAGTACTTATCAACTTGTAAAGTCATAAAATGATCATGTGAAAAATTAATCCATCAATGAAAAATTCCCTGCAGGATGTAAATAAAGGAAGGCAAAGATAAAGTCCATTGTTTGTTCTTGTTAGCAGCCTGGACACATCACTACATGCAGGCTTTCTGACACTCATGGAAGTTAAATGGCAAGAACTGATAGTTGTGTTGGGGACTTGAAGTGCTAGAACTACTGCCCCATTTTTAAATTAACACTTTGCACAACAAGATAGCCAAGATAGCCAAAAACATTAGGTGGTACCACCATGATGAAGGCAAGATAAAAAAGTTTGGTGAATAAAACATGGTGTGCTGGAGAGGAGTTGTGCGACGTGTTTTAATTTTGACAGATTTACATTGAAGCTTGCTGTGTGTATGTTCTCAAAGTAGGAATTGGAGGAAAACTTCCTGCTAGTAAACTTACTGATGTTTGACTTAGTGAGTTGATAAAAATTGCCTGAATGCACCATTACAAAGATTCAAATTAGGGTAAAGACAGAGTTTGGTTTCAAATGCAAGTTCTGGAGTATCCCAACCAACCTTTGACTGTCAACACAGCAGAGCACGTCTGGCTCCCAGCTTGATTCTGTGCCTGGCAAGAGTATTTGCCACCGTGTTTGTTCTGCAAGTTGGCAATATGCAGCAGAGCAGTCTTGTTCTCATATGTTAGCTGAATGTTCTCAGTCTCTTTGAGCTCGTGGTTATCTTTCAGCCAACACACAGTCATGGGCTCTGAACCCTTCAGAGTGCACCGCAGAGAAACCTCACTGCCTACCAAGGAGCTGAGTTTCTCCAGCTTTTGCACAAATGATGGGGGTTCTACAAGGAAAAATTTTACAGGAATGTTATTGAAATCTCTTGCAAATATCAGGCTAACAAAGCCAGACTTCAGTCTTTGCTACAGGATTTAAGTCTGAAGGCCATCCACTGAGAATCAACTAAGTCTGACACGTTTTGTACAAATCAGAGAACTATGGCATGTTTGGATGGTGATGTGAATAATTTAAACTAGTGTGTTGTATACTCTAAAATGACACCTGACTCAGTAGCTGAGTGATGTAAAAATTTAATAACTTTAGGAGAAATCTAACATTTCTTGAGGTGACTCTCTGTTTTTTCCATTTGAAGTAAAGATTAATGGTGTCAGAGATTAAAATGTACTGCTGTCTACCTTTTATAAATGCACAACACTCTGATTCCTGTTTAAGGGATTTTTTAGGATATTTTTCTAATACAAGTCTATGGTCTAAGCATTGATGGTGCTGTATGCTGTACATTTACTTTTAATTTTGGGCTATATACAATAAATAAAGCTAACTTAACTTCATGTTGCAACCTCTGTGAATGCAAATAGAAATAACTTCCATCTTCAGCAAATGACTGACCAGAATGAGCAAAGAGGGAACTATGTGCTTGCTTTGCAAGGCTATTCAAATATGCTGTAAGTATGGTACAGATTTAAAATATAGGTTTATGTTGTTTAAAAGATAAATTAACACTTTTAATTCATACTTTCCACCAACCTTTTAGTGTTACTTGACAATCACAGGAAGCCCTCCCCACTTCATTCTCAACAGTACACTGATACATGCCGACATCTCCTGCTTCGACCGCCAGCACCTGCAGGGATACTAGCTCGTCTTTCACAGTGATTCTGTGTCTCTTATCATTCCTAATCAGCTTTGTGTTTTTATAAAACGACACAGTGAAAGGGGCAGAACCAGAGACCTGGCCCTCCAGCATCATCTCAGAACCTTTCACCACGTCTTTGGGCTCCAAGCTACGCACAAACACTGGTGGCTCTAGAAGAAGACAATGAAGGCGTCAGCACATTACACTGGACTCATTTGAAATAAATAACAAAATGTCTTCAGTGTCACTATAAAAGTCTTAATTCACCAAAATTGAAAGTAAGATAAATCACTGAAAACTGAAAACAAGAAAAAGCAGGTACAGTTCCAGCACAAGGAAAGGCATCTGTGAACCGTAACTAAACCAACCTTTGACTGTAACTGTACTGCTGCAGCGGTCACTACCAGCCTCGCTGGACGCCAGACAGACATAATTTCCACTATCCTCTACAGAACAGTTGACTATTTCCAAAGATGCCACTAAGTCAGTCAAGGCCATTGTGTATTTTGGACTGGAACTGATTTCCATCTCATCCTTGAACCACTTAAAACTGATGACGGGGCTGCCTGTCACTTTGCACTCCAGCCTGACGGAGTTGCTGCTGGTGACGAGTTTGGTTGCCTCAAGCTTTCTCACAAACATGGGAGGTTCTGAGAGAAGAGGTTAACAATCATTAGCAGACAGAAGTCATTAGTATCAAAAGACATAAAGAATGTCAAGACATTTTCATGCAGCTGCAAACAGTACTGAAGACGGGCACCTTTCACAAAGAGGACTGTAATGCAATCCACCTTCCCAGCATCATTGGATACTTGGCATGTGTACTTAGCGGAGTCACTGGGTTTCACAGAGTGAAGCTCCAAAGAGCTTGAAGAGGCATCTTTCTTTATGAAACATGTGCCACCGGTTAAAATCTCTTTTTCCTCTCTGAACCACTTAACAGCCAATGGAGCTGTTCCAGTGAAGGCTGCTCTAAAGGAAACAGTGGTTCCAGGTATGACATCCTGATTGTCTGGTTTCACCGTGAACACTGGGGGCTCTGGAGGCAATTAATAAGACAAAATGTGCATTTCATGTTAGCATGAAATCAGTAGACACAACAAACAGAAGCACATCATAGGCCAAGCATTCATAACCTTTGACATAGAGTGTGCCACTGGTTTCTTTAAAGCCGGCTGAATTGGTGGCTCTGCATTTGTAAACTCCAGAGTCAGCCTTCTCCAGACAAATTATTCTCAGTGTAGCAGAGCTGTCTTTGAATTCAGGCTGGAATTTGGTCCCAGACGTGATTTCCTGGTCGTCTTTGAACCAAGCTATGGTCATGGGTTGGGACCCAGACACTTTACAATCCATGGAGACATCATTACCAATGTTACCATCAACTCTTTTCAGGGACTTTGTGAAAGTTGGAGGCATTATCCGATCTGGTTGTATGAAGAAAAAACATCTCATTTATTGATACAGTTTCACACTGTATTTAAAAATGTCAGTCACTCAGCTCATATCCAAAGGCAAATAAAACTCCACACTTCATTTACAGTTAAGTCTATTACAATGTTTAAGTTACAAGATGTTAGCCTAGTGTAAGTACCATGACCAAAGCGTGTGAAGACAGTGTATGTTTCCTTTTAGTTAGAAAAAAATCAGTAACGACAGATTTTCATATTTTCTGCTTGTCATATTTTCAACCTTTTCAAAACTGAAAAAACTCATTAAATGTTAAAGAAGCAGAGATCAGGAGCTAACCTAAGACAGTGACTGAGCATGTGCACTGGTCTTTTCCAACTTTATTTGACACTTCCATCTTGTAGTCTGAAGTGTCTCCTTTTTCTGCCGTAAGAATCTTCATGGTGGCAATATTTTCCTTCAGAGTCATCTTATATTTGCGGCCACTGATCATCTCTTTCCCATCTTTAAACCATTTCACTTTGAGGTCTGGACTTCCAGAAATTGTGCACTCCAATGTGGCTGAATCCCCTGCAGTCACACTAATAGACTCTGCAGGTTCTATGATTCTGGCAGGTTCTGGGATAAGATAACATCCAATAGTTATTAAGATATATGAATTCCAACACAAACATCTATAGAACACTACATAAGAGTTAAAATGTATCTCTTCATCAAAGATTTCATCTGACCTTGCACAGTCAAGGTGGCTTCACATTTTTTTTGCCCAGCCTCATTCTCAGCTTGGCATGAATACTTGCCACCATGGCTGATGGTGACTGCTGTTATAGACAAGCTAGCAATGTTGTTCTCAAACACCATCTTGATATTTGGATCATCATCTCTCAGTATTTCAGAGTCTTTCATCCATTTAATAGTGATGGGGGCTGAGCCCTTAATGGTTCCCTGTAGTTTCACTGTATTTCCCAACACTGCTGTAGCACTCTCAACCCTCTTTGAGAAGGTTGGCGGTTCTACAAAACACATTATGAATTAAAAACGGACTTTGAATCACATGATTAAACCTCAGTCAATAACACTCTTTTACTAACCTTTAAGTTTAGCAAGCGCCTTAGTGGTGACTTTCCCCACATCATTGGAAATGACACACTGATAATCTCCAACATCGGCACTTTCAAAGGTCTGGATCTCCAGCCTTGACAAGGATTCTTGGGAGATTATTTTATATTTCTGATCACTGGTGATAACTTTCTTATTTTTTAACCAGCTGATTTCAAAAGGAGCGGTTCCTGTGATGTTACACTCCAGCTGAGCTGCTGTTCCCTTCACCACCTCTACATTCTGCAGTTCTTTTCTAATGGATGGTGGATCTGTTTGTCAAAAGGGCAAGTAAAGCGTATGCAATTAATACCAGAAGTTTTCTGAAATGAACGTTGAGTGTAAGGTAGTGTAGAGAGCAAGATTTCTTTGACAAACCTTTAACAGCTATAAGGGTGTTGCAGCTCTCGCTGCCTGCATTATTTGACACCTCACAGGTGTAACTCCCACTGTCTGTGACCAGAAGATTTACTATCTCCAAAGTGGCAACTCCAGTCTTGAAAGAGATTTTATACTTTTCTCCATTGCTAAGCTCTCTCTCATTCCAGAACCAGTGGATGCGAAGTTCAGGCGTTCCTTTAACAGTGCACTGTAAGCGTGCAGCTATTCCTTGTTTCCATGTAATCTTTGGTTCCATTTTCTTGACAAAGGTAGGGGGCTCTGAAAGGAGTGTTTAATTCAACACCAAGAATTTCAAATGCACACAGAGAAAAAAACAACACAATAACCAAGACAGTAGAGTGCAAAAGAAAAGGCAAGACAGCGGTGCATAGTGTTAGCATCAGCATGCAGTTGACTGAAAACAGTCTTCAGCAATAATCCACCAGCTCATTTCAAGAGAAGTTTTCATCAATGCTAACGGAAAGATCGTCTGTAAGATCTTACCTTGAACCGTTACCACAGTCTCACAGGATGAGCTCCCAGCCTCATTTGTGGCTGTGCAAACATATTTCCCAGAGTCCTTCTGTTTGGACTTGGGTATGTCAAGAACAGCCATCTTGTCCTCAAAGGACAGTTTACACTCCATGCTCTGGTGGACTTTTTTGCCATCCCTTGTCCAGGTGACAGTCACACCAGTATCCTCGTCCACCTGGCACTCCAGCCTCAGCGGGTTATTGACAGCAGCTGATGCTGACTCAATGGTCTTAACAAAGTTGGGCTTGTTGATAACCTTGAGCTCTGTGGTAAAGGTAGCAGTGCCGACTCTGTTGGAGGCCTTGCATAGGTACACTCCCTGGTCAGTTAGCTCAAGACTTTTAATGTGAAGGGAATACTTGTTCTTTTCACATTTCATGACATAGTTCCCTGTGGAAGAGATGGCTATGTTGTTCTTGTGCCAGACAACTTCCATGGGTGAGGATCCAGTAAGTGAGCACTGGAACACAGCTTGTTTTCCCATGTATAAAGTCATTGGGTCTGGTTTTGATACAAATACCGGTGGGTACATTTCTATGGAGAGCAGGTAGGACATACAAAAAAGTTTTTAAGATTTTAAAAAGTGGAAAAATACACCACAATCAAAAGTAAACGAACCTGTGCAATCTCAACTTGGTGAACGATTTGGATTTAAACATGACAAAATTTGATCCTCAACATCATTACATCTTGCCAAAGGTGACAACAGATCCATTTTATAAAAACGTCATCACTTCCACACTGCACCATAATGATACGGGATGAGACACAAAGCAAATATGTATATAATTCTCTCTCTCTCTCAAACACACACATAAGTAAAGCGATAATTTAAAAAGGTCCCAGTTGGGTCTTACCGGTAACAACAAGTGAGGCAGAGCAGCTGTCAGTGCCGTGCTGGTTTGAAGCCTTGCAGGTATATTCACCGCTGTCAGCTTTGACCGGGTTCAGGAGTTCCAGAGAGGAACTGGTGGGGCGGCTTAGGATCCGGTACTTCTCACTCTGTCTGATCTCAATATCAGACTTGTACCATTTGAAGGTCACACTTGGAGCATCTTCGATCTCACATTCAAACTTGGCTTGGCTACCAATGTTTATATCCAGAGGGGTGATTTTCTGCCTAAAGACAGGTGGCACTGAGGCACACGTAGAGAAATGAAAAGGTAAATGTTAGCAATTGTGTCTGTGAAACTATGTTATGTAATCTATGTAAAAAAAAAAAAGACAGGAATAGGAATGGTGGAATGTACAGCAATGGTAGAAGGCAATTCAGGAGTGACTGAGGAGGGAAAAAAATAGCCAGAACACAAGCCCCAAAGCTGCCCGAAAGAAGATGCTATCATTGAATGTGATTGTCATGGGGCAAGGGTTCAGGCTAAAAGGAGAAACAAAGAGTTTGTGAAAGATGAGGCAATGTCAAGTTGAAGCCCCGAAAGCATGCAGAGATACATTGGAGATGTGGAGAGAATGGACCTGGAGGAATGTGACAGACCATGGGTTTAAAACAAAGGGACCTGTTGCCACTGGCATGCTTAAATGAGCATGGAAAGACCATGAAAGTTGCTTGAAGGCCAGAATCATGACAACCATTATAGCAAGATGCTTATCAGTTAAAGAGCCTTGAGCAAAACTTGCATGGCTGTGACAGTTCTGGTCTTTTGGCAATTACTGACCAAACAATGATGTGGAACAAGGAAGACACAGTGAGTTAGTACCATCCATTGCCCTGGTAGAGGTGCTCATGCTGAGCTATGAAATGAACCAAGAGACCAAAGTGAAAAATGAATAATTCTATGTGAGGAGAAAGGTCTTGTATGGACCTGTTTGTGTGAATTATTAGTCATTCTCAGAGAAAATGGATGAATGAAGGAATGATACATTGATTTTTCCTGTTATCAAACCTTTTGAGACCACAGTGAGTCTTGAAGATGTTGTAGTCCTGCCGGCTTCATTCTCAGCCTCACAAACATATTCTCCTTCATTCCTCTCCTTGACAACTTTGTTGATAACCAATGTGTATGTGTCGTGGTCTTTGGAACACTTGATCTCTTTGCCAGATTTTACCAATTGCCCATTGAAAAACCAGTTTACCTTTGTGACGTACTTAATGGTGGTACTAAAGGTAACTTTACTATCTTCTTCGATGGATAAGTCTTGGAGGGAGGTGACTATTACAGGGTATTCTCTCTGGTCTGGCCTGGATACTGTGATCTCCCCTTTAAAGATCTCCTCCCTGTGCTCCTTCTGGATGCTGACATCCACAGCCTGCTCAGAGGGGACCGTGGTAGGAGGCAGGGCAGTGGTGAAAGTAGCTGCTCCTACATCTTTTTCCTGGCTTTTCACCATTATTGACCTCACCTCCTGCCTTGACACCTGCACTGACTGCTCAAAAGATGTGTGAACCTCGGTGGAAATTTTGGTCTGGGATGAGATGGACTGTTCCATCTTTGCTGCCTTGGATTCCTGCACCACAACCTGTTGCTCACCTGCAGCCCATTCAACTGCCCTTTTAGACTCTGTTTTGAGTGCAGCAGCCTGAGATTTAACAGCAGTGAAATCCACTGCACTCTCTTCTACCTTCACTGTCTCGACCATGGATGATAGCATTTGCTTAGAGTGGGCCGAGGTGACCTGCACCCTCTGAGGTTTGTCTAACTGCATAGTGCCCGGCTGTTCTGAAGCAAGAACATGGGATTCCTGGTACACTATAGAGTGGAAAGCTGCCTGGAGTTCAGTCCTAAGGTCAGCTGTCTGAGGGTATTCACCCTCAAAAGCCAGCGTAATCTCTATGGGTGCACCTGTTGTTGTGATCAGGTATGTAAACATGGCACGCTTAGGCTCTCTCTGAACCTTGACTTCCTGTACCTCTACAGGCTGTAACCTTCCTACAACATCAGCCAGTAACACTGGCTGGTCACTGGCTACGGCAGACTGAAGAGCATCTCTGAGCTGATGCCGTATATTTACACTGGATGGTTTAGGGATCTGCATCACAAATGTCATCTCTTTGGGAAGAGCTGTGCTGTCTATTGATTCTGATGCCATAAGGGACAGTTTAGGCTGTTTGGTGACGACAACTTTTGTGGACTCAGACTTGGTGATCTCCTGAGAGAGTTCACCCATCAGCACTCGCTTCTCATCCATCAATATTGACTGCCTGACTGACTGGCCCTCCTGGATTTGAACAGCAAAGTCCTGTTCTGCTGCCTCTAGAAGGACACTACTCTCAGTGGAGATCTCCTTCTCCTCAATCTGGATTGGCTCGGTGGGAACCTTTGGCTCTACAGCCGTCTGGCAGGTGAACTTATCCACCGCTGTAAGACTCTCAGTGTGACCTTCCTCTAAGGCCTGATTATCTTCCACACTAGTAACATGCATCACGTTCCAGCGATCCTCCTTCTGCACCAGAGCTCTCTGCTGCTTGACGTCAGTGGTAACTGGTGTCTCTTTTGGCAGCTGCATGGGCTGAAAGGAGAGCTGGAGGATGTTTTGAGTTCTGGGTTCAGTTCGAAGCTGAGACTGAACTCCAGTCACGGACAAAGCCAGTTCTGAGTGATAATCTGCTGTGAGCTCCCTTCTCTCCTCAGATATGGCTGCATGACTCCTAGTCTTTTCCTGTTTCTGTGCCGCCACCTGCTGGTCAGGCTTCTGAATTACAAGAATACCTTCTTTGGATTGCGCTTCCACAGATTGGGTTGACTGGAGATGCAGCAGAGTAGGAGCCTCTGTTTGGGGCTGGATGGTCATGGTGCTAGCTTTGGCCTCAAACTCTGATGTGTTCTCACAAACTACCGTCCTCTGCTCATCCTGGCTAACAGTGTGCAGTAGAGTGGGACTCTTCCTGGTGCCTGCTTGCTCTGGTGCTGGTTTCTCACAGGTAAATCTGGTCTCAGATGGAAGGAGGTCCTGGTCTGTGATAACCTGCAGGTGCAACAACTGCTCTCCTTCTACTTGTGACTGAATGGACATGGCACTGTCCAAACTTGGCAGCTGATGAGTGGGCTCAGCCTGCAGTATTTGCTTCTCTTCAGTAGTTAGAACTGACTTCATCATTTTATCCTTACAGACATGGGCTGTCTCTTCAGTGGGTCTCTGCATGGAGAACTCAGTCTCCTTGGAAAGAGTCTGTTTAGACATGCTGACTGAGGCCAAGACAGGACAGTACTGTTGTTTACCAACAGAAGACTTCACAGCAGAATCTGCTGTTGCTAGTTCAGTGGTGTGGCCCTCTGCAAGCACCCGTTTCTCTGCAGACTGGGCTGAGTATAAAATCTTAACACCCTCCTTAACCTTGTAACTCTTCTCCTCATGTAGTTTGGGGATATCCTGAGATTGCTCTTTCAGGATGGACAGTGGTGACTCAACTTGATGTCCACTGACTAGGTGTTTAGGTTCTGAAGTGGGCTTGACAGAAGTAGCTTTTCGGTCAGCCAGAGGCTCTGTGCTAACATTAGAAAGTGGGGTCAGCTCCTCAGCTACAGCTGACATCAACTTTGACCTCTTTTCCCTAGCCGCCTGGAGCTCAATGACCTCAGGGCTCTGAATACGATCGCAGTGCTGCTCCGTGAGGTCCTGACTCTCTTCAACAGAGGACGTAAATGCTGCCATGTGAAGCTGTTTAGCAGGAACAGCTGAAATCTGAGGTGGGTGGGTCGGAACCACAGATACCCTCTCCTCTACCTCATGCGACTGAAGCACTGCTGCCTGGTGGGTCAGCTGCTCGCAATGAATCGTGGCAGCAGAGATATCTAATTCTCTAAGGGAGCCCACTTGCTCACTAGGAATTATCTGCCGGTCTTCAGTGCCGATGGTGTAAACCATCTGATCAGAACCAGCTCTGTCCTGGCCAGGGAGGCTGACCTGGTACAAGCGAGACTCTGTTGCCTGTTCTGTCATTGAAACCTTATAACCTTTCTTCTGAACCACTTTCAGCTGTTCCTGTTTGCGAGACACGGAAACTGATTCCCTAAACACAACAAGCTCAGCACTACAAGATGCCTCCCCAAACTGGTTGGAAGCCTTACATGTATACAAGCCACTATCTTCCTGTTTGACACTCTTAATATTGATGAAGCCAGATCCATCTGGGTTGGCTATAATGATACAGTTTCTACTGGGCTGAATCTGAAAAGCCCCCTTGAACCACTTCACATCAGGATTTGGATCACCACTAGCTTTGTAATTAAAAGAAACCTCTCCTCCTTCTGAGCACCTCACAGGTTGGATCTGAACAGTGAAAGTAGGAGGGTGACCTGTGACCTTAAACATTTTCTCAACCCATTTCTCTGCCTGGCTAACATCAGACTTTTTCACCTCCAGGTATGTGGTGCAAGTTGTCTGACCAAATCTGTTGGTGGCAGTGCAAGAGTACTCGCCCTCATACTCAGATGTGACATGGGTGATCACTAATGAGTACTCCTCCTTCTCCTCTATCAGCTTGTATATAGAGGAGTTCTTTATTACTTTTCCATTGTGAGACCATTGAACAGTTGGCTTTGGCAAGCCAGACACTTTGACGGTAAACTTGGCTGTCTCCCCAGTAGACACAGCTGCTGGGGAGAGCTGGGTGAGGAAAACTGGTTTTTCTTTTTTCTTCTCTAAAGTGGAAGAGTAACGTTTGGACTCTGGCTTGAGTTCAAGTGTTTTTGTTTTCTGTGGTAATTGGACACCAGTGTAGTAGGTTTCCTCTTGTTCCTCCACAGTGGTGATGGTACAACGCTCTGTCAGAAAACATATCCACAACAGAAAAGCTATGATTTTAACAATTAATCCGTAACAGAAAATATTATGGTTGTCCTTGTCTACAGAAGTTCTTATAAATCTAATAGTCATAGAATTTTTTTCAATCAATTATCTGACTAAATAAAGTAGTACTGTTCCTCTGTAGGTGAAAGCAGCAAAATCTCTTGGAAATTTGGTACTCATTAAAGTCAAAGGCATATTTGAATATTGGTTTAGATGTGACATTCATTTCACAGTTATTACGAATGACAACCTGCTCATTCCTAATTAATATTCAGAAAATACCCTAATTATTGTTGTTAATTAAGATATATATATATATATATATATATATATATATATATATATATATATATATATATATATATATATATGTACACACATCCATATATATATATATATATAAGAGATATAAGAACCTCTAATTTGCCAAAAATCAAGAGAATGACCCAAACACCAATCCAAAGAACATAACTAAAAACATTTTTTTCCCTAAAGGAATAGATGATTCTTTGACTTATTCTCACCTGAAGCAAGTAGTTTGTTTATCTGGTTATATATCGGAATATTTTTTATATCTTATATATTCAAAAATTGCAAAAAAGTTAGGCCTATTTCTTTTGCCAATATGGAGCTAAGGGAAAAGGTCAGCAGCCAGGAAATTTAATCAGACAGTGACAAATTGTGTCATAATAAATGTAGACAACATGAGTTGGTATCCAGCCTCAAAAATACGTTTGGTTCAGACTTAATTACATGTGTCCATAGAACCAAGTATCAAAAAACTGTCAATATTCAATCTCTCCATTGAATGGCTGGTCAGATTTATTGTCTTTTTTTCTTATTCTGAAAGAACAAAAGTGAAAGAATGTTGAACAAATAAATAATTGGCATATTTTGTATACAAAAACTTGTAGAAAAACTCTTTACATCATTAAATATTTTATTATATAAACTCTGAGACAAACAACCATGATGTCTGTACAAATAAAACACAAATTTCTATCTCAATGCCAGATGTTTTTAATTGATGTACTTTTTCCAGTTAACACTACTCATACACCCCTAAAATTACACATATTTACAAGACATCAAAACTTAATTTATTTAAAAAAAAGTTTCACAGTATTATCCTTTTTTAAATTATTTATCAATCATCTTACTCAACTATGAATTACAAGCTTGTTTTAAAATCCTTAAAATATCATTCACAAAAGGGGAAAACTCTTACACACACAAAAAACATCAAAAATAAAATACTGCGACAAAATTACAAAGTCACACAAACAACAATAAAGTGAATAATAATAAAATAATCCAGTAAGCAATATGACATTATATTCTTGGGAGTTTCGTGACTTTTTGGTAGGATGACTGCTTAAAATGTTCAGCTCAGAATTATTGGGATATATTGATTCCTTAAAGTTCAGTTCCAGCCATGATAATTATAGGTGTCACTGGAATTTTATTAATTTCTCAAGTTTTATTTTCTATATGGATTATTTTAAAAATGTATTTAAAAATGACAATGGTATGTATTTCTGTGAATATTTTTTATGTGTATTAGATGTTTGCTTCACACACATACCTAATATTCCAAGTTGTTTTATTTTTGGCAGTGCAAACTGATGTGAACAGCACAATGTTAAAAACAGATTGGTAACATTTGTATTTAAGCTGCTCGACTTTTAATTAAACACAACAAATGTAGTTTGTGGATGCAGCTCACTTTAAAGTGTTATGAGAAAATAAAAGCAAACATAAACCCAGATTCATCGTCTACGAAAGACTACCAAAAATTAAAATAAAACAACTGTTGTGTGAAGTTTTACACAACTTACAATAAATGAATATAAAGGCTGATCTGCTGACACTATTAAACTGTTAATATTTTTCATCACTGACACACTGTGACATTTACACACTGCTTTCCCCAACATGACTACGGGTTGGTTGCCCAAAGACAATTTAAACTTTTCTACTGCATTAGGTCAGTCTGAGCTTTGCTCCTCGACAGTTATGACATAGAAACGGACTAATTTCAACAGTTTAGTTTCAATGGCCTGCTACAAACGGAGGAAGTGAGGAAAATTTGAACAATTTGGTTGGTTTTGAAACGCACCATAGAAATAAAATTTATTATAATTAATATTATTTGTAAACAATTTTAAGCAAGCAATGAGAATGTAAGATTTTGGAGGACTCATGAGAGTAACATCATTTTCAGTTTAATTTAGCTTAATGCTTCACTCATTATTTAAGTTTCCCAGAAAAGCAGCTTGTAGAGGTTGCATGTTTTTTAAGAGTCCTAATCTTAATACACAGTTAAACATCAAACTTAAATAGTCAAGAATTTGCCTAACACAAGAAAACTGTGACAACTGTAAGTTTATCTTTGTGCAACCGGCCCCCGACCCTTTAATCTCTAAAACACCTTCAGCAGTGCTGTAGTTTCCGTGCACCCAGCTGTATTTTGGATTATGCACCTATACTCACCAGCATCACTCTGGGTCACGTTAGTAATGAGCAAATTGAAATGGCCTGCAGTTTTCTCCTGGATTATACACCTACTGTCTGTGACACGGTCTCCATCTTTGTACCACTCGGCAGTGGGATTTGGCTTACCGCTAACTAGACACTGGAGTATAACAGGCGTCCCTACCGCTGCTGTAACATTAGTCAATGGGATGACACACTTAGGGGCCGTCTCAGTCACCTGGAACTGGAAGCTACACATATCAGAGGACTTCCCTTTGAACTCTATCTTGTCATCTTTTGCTGGCTCTGCAAATACATCAAAGTTAATGCTAACATATTTTTCTCCCTGTTCGCTCATCTCATTGTCAGTGTTGGCCACCAACCTGACTGCTCGCTGGGACTCATCTTCCTCTTGCTCAAACTCAAACTCAAGCTCAATTTCAGACACCTGTTCACCGTCGAATGATGTGTTGCCAACCATCAGGTCAAACTTCTGTGGCTGGACTTTGGCGCTGCCAAGAGAAACAGCAGTCAGCTCCCTGCCTCTGGTCTTCCCTGAGAAAGCCTTGGCACTCAACACCACCAGGGAGGCCCTACACAGTGTCTCCCCAACAACATTGATAGCCCTGCATGTGTATACTCCGCTATCCTGTGTTGTGACTTTACAGATCTTCAGGAAGTGGTTGTCTCCGTCAGATGAGTGCAGGTATTTTTTGTTATTGTGAGGAATTTTTTTGTCACCTTTGAACCAGGACACAATGGGAGATGGAATCCCCATCAGGGAGCACTCAAACATGACCATGGTATCCTCTGGAGTTTCCATGTCGCAGATGGGATTGATAAACCTTGGAGGCATCTCAGTGACCTCAAAAGCTATTTTCAAATCATCATGCTCCTGAGTTACAAAGTCCACAGCACCCTCCTCGTAAATACTTGGTAACACATCCAAAGATATGATCATGCTCTTGTTGTCAGCTGTGTACTCAGGAATGGTAATGATCTTAACCTGTTTCTCAAACTCTTTTACCTCATTTTCATCCAATTCTACTTCAAGCAGAATCTCCTGAGGGGATGGAGAACGAGAGGAGTCATCTTCCTCCACATCAAACTCCATCACATGCTGATGGGTGACAGCAGGCGGAGCAGGCATGAACCTCACTTCCTGCGATACAACTACCACTAAAGCAACACTTCTGGCTTCCCCGACATAGTTCACAGCCTCACAAATATACTCTCCCTGGTCAGCTTTAGTGACATTGTGAATTGTTAGTGAGATGCTATCGCCATCTCTCTCCATTTTGACTCTGTCGTCTGCTACCAGTTGGGTTTTGTTACAGAACCATTTTACCTCAGGTGAAGGAAGGCCAAACACCTCGGCGTAAAACATTAGAGATTCATTTTCAAACACTCTTTTCTTGATAAGAGGTTTGAGGAAGGCGGGAGGGATTCCCTGTACTTTCTCCTGAAGGGTTGCCAGGCCTAGAGACCCTCTGCTGGTGAGGAATCGACTCTCGTCCACGTTTATTCCAGGAGGGGTTGTTTCAATGCCCTCATCAGCAGGAGATGTCAGGAACTGAACTGGTGAGAAGAACCTCTCACTGGAGTCTCCTGTTGAGGCTCTCTTATGTTCTACGGGGGAGAAGGGATATTCCTGAGGGGTCATAAACCCACCAGGTGTATCAGAACTGGGAGTATGGAAGGACATGGGAGACTTGGGAGTGTGGAAAGACTCTGCAATTGGCTGTGAGACCTCAGTAGATGAGCCTGGGGTGTAGAACCTCTCAGCGACCTCGGCTATCTCTTCACTCACAGTGCTACCAATCTCTATCGACATCTCAGACTCAGGGGACAGTGGCCTTCCCCAGTCTGCTGGAGGGTTGTAGTAGTCGTACACAGCACCAAAAGTGACCTCCTCTTCCTCCATGGAACCAGCAGCTGCTCCCTCTGCTTCAGCTGCAGAGGCCCTTTCCAAACCATCTCTTTTCTGTATAGATACATGGCTCTGAGATCCTTGGTAAGCAGCATGTTCAGGCAGGCCAAGTGGTTTAAACCTGTCTACTTTTGGCTTGACAATAAGTGGTGTTGGCTCCGGTTTCACCTGGACATCAAACTGCTCATCTTCACCCTTGATTTGTGTATGAGGCTCAACCACATCACCAGCAGCCATTTGCTCTGCAACTTCAGTCATGTCGGCCTGGGAGTCTGGCATACTAAGGAAGACACCACTGTCCATGGAGGGCTCTGGGATGGAAATAAGCTCCTCACTGGCAAGTTCAACCTCCTCACTTATGTGCTCCACCTCAGGCACAAGAACATATCCCTCACTACTTCCTTTAACCTCTTGTTTCATATGTTTTCCCACTTCTGTTAACTCCTCTACAACACTAGCCCTCTCATCATAACATGGGACTTCCATACTGACATGGTCAGCCTCACTGTGAATAGAGGAAGATGTTGCAGCTGAACATTGGCTCTCAGGTTTGACATATTCAGAAATTCGTTTAGGCTTAACTGCTTCTCCAGTGGGAGCTGATGTTCTGACGGAGCGTTTTTCTGCAGGGACTTTCTCAGACTGGAAAGGAATGAAGCTGCTAGTTCTGTCAAACATACGCACAGTCTCCTCCCTCATCATCTCCACTTCACCTGCCTCCATTTGATCAGGAAAACCAGCAGGTTTCTGTGGCTTAGGCCGGGTCAGCTCAGGAGAATACTGTACTTCCTCTACAAATTGTTTAACTGCACCATCGTGTTCTACTAAAACAGGTCCCTCCTCAACATTACCAGATGAGACACCAATCTCACTGTCTTCTGTCACTGTCAACTGGGTTGTTGTTGTAGCAGTGGCCAGGCTATCAACCAATTCTGCATGTATAGTTTCCAGTTTAGGTGCAATTACTTGTTCCTGCTGGTCATGGGGAATGGCTACTTCAGGTATAAACTCCTCAGGGAAAAATGTTCCCCTTCTCTGCTTTTCAGAAGAGGGAGGTGTCACCAGTGGAACGGGTGAGTCTGACTCAAAAGCTTGTTTAATCGCAGAAACTTTTATCACAGCAGCAGAAGCCTGCAGACCACAGCCAGATATAGTTGGAGGCTCTCTAGAGACACCAGGTCTAGATCTTGGGGCTTTGATAGCCACTTCTGATGGAGCTTGTGAACTCATGGGTTTATCTCTCTTCTCCAAGACAACCCCAGCCTCTGATAATTGCCCAGGCTCTGCAACTTGAAATCTCACATCAGAAATGCTTGTAACATCTCCCATCTTATTTCTAGCAACACATTTGTACACTCCAGCATCAGTGTATGTGAAAAAGTTGATATACAACCTGTAGACTTTATCATCTACCTCAACTATGTATTTTCCGGCTGTGATTTCGAGGCAAACATCATCATGATACCATGTGACTTCTGGCAAAGGTTCACCTGTGATTACACACTCCAACACAGCAGTGTTGCCTTCAAGACAGGTGATATTTTGTAATTCACTGACTACTTGAGGAGCTTCGCCAACCACATCAAAGGAGAAAGTAAATTTGTGTTTGACAGTTTGAGAGGCTCCATCATCGCTTGACACATCTGAAGCTTTCTCTGTCATGGTCTGAGATTTGTGCTCAGTGCTTTCCTCTCTCATCTCAGGGACAGGTGTAGCAGCAGTTATTCTGATTTCTACTGGTGAAGATGTAAAAGATTCATCTGAGCAGCGGCGTTGGTGGATCACCGCCTGAGGCACCTGTAGTGTTTCCTTTCCTGTCTCCATGTAGGACTGAAGTTCCTCCTCTAACAGGCTCTCCTGGTTTTCTTGCTCCTCTGTAACTACCACCTCTTGTGTGACCCCCAAGGATCTCAACACCTTTTTGTCTGAGATCTCAAGAGTGGCGCTGCAGATGGATTTGCCATGTTTATTGGTTATGACACAGTCATATGTCCCCTCGTGGTCTGTGGTTGGATAGAAGACAGTGAGATTTGATTTGTTGGATTTGCTCATGATATCGTAGTCTGGGTTGTGGGCTAATGGGTGTCCATCTTTGAGCCAGGTGACTGTGGGCAGAGGGTCGCCCTGGAACTGACAGTTAAACTCTGACATCTCACCAATTTTTACTTTAATTGAGGATATTTCTTTCACAAATACTGGACGAGAGCCTCTAGCACTCCCCTCCCCTTCTTCAACTCTCTTCGACTCTTGAGCTTGGTAAACACTCTCTTCCAAACTTGATTCCTCTTGGACTCTCTTCTCCTTCTCCTTTATAGCTCCGAGCTCAAGGTTTTCTACACCAATTTCACCACCCAACCTTTTCAACTCTCCACTTCTTTCCTCTCTCCTCATACCTGCTAAATCCTTTTGTTGTCCTCGTTCAGTGCTCTCTCTGGAAGTTCCTCTCTCCTCTCTCATCCCTCTCTCTTCTCTTACCTCCGCTTGGAAGCGTTGACTGCTGGATTTATCAATAGTCATAGCATACTCCTCCCTGCTGTGTCTCCCCTCTGTCTCTCTTTCTGGGAAGGCTCCACCGGCAAGTAAGCTCTCATCTTGTTGGGATTCTTGGGCATAAGCAGCCAGATGAGCAGGTGAAGGTATTCTAGCAGCTATAGGCATATAGGTTTGTTCCATATGCGGAGGTGGAAGGTCACTGGGGTAGGTTTTATGAGAAATGCCTGCATGATGGGGTTCGGTACTATCGATTGGTGGAACATGGGTCTCAAGTTGCAACCCGGAGCCAGGTTGTTTGGACTGATTGTCCAGGGCCCACTCAGACTCCAGTTCAGCTACTTCCTCTTGTTCTACTACATCTTGTTGCCATTTTAGAATGCGCTGAGCCAGTGCTTCTTCCTCACTTACAAAGTACTCACTGTCCCTCTGCAACCTGGTCTCACGGCCCTCCGTCAGCAGTTCGTCTGCAGGTGGCCACTGCGTGCCATCATCCTGCTGATCCTGGAAACCAGCTGGAACTGACTCGCTCAAAAGGAACCTGTCTTTGGCTGTTTTTCCTAGAGGGGCCTTCTTGCTGTGAACCACTTCAGGTACTGATTCGGAAGCAGAAGCCTCTGTGCCATTTCTTCCAACCTCAGTGGTCGTCTCTGCCTGAAATGAAGGGTAACCCTCAGCCCAGTCGGACTCTAGCTCCACAGCTTGCTCTTGTTCCATCAAAACATCTTGTTGCCATTTCATAATCCGCTGAGTCAGAGCCTCCTCTTCACTGACAAACTGCTCGCTCTCATTTTTCAGCTCAGAAATGTTTTCCCTCGATAGCTGGAGCTCACGTTCTTCTCTTGTCTTCTCACACAACAATTTTTCTGCTCTTGCTTTTGTTCTAGGCGATGCGTCAGTTTCCAACTCTCCTGCCCTGCCTTTCATTCTGGCTTTAAGCAGGGGTGAACAGGTTTCGTCCTTTTCTACTTTACCTTTTGATTTAGGTGACCTTGGTTTTGACATGGTCTCAGTTTCCACAGTTGCCCTTTTCTCCACAACCTCCTGCTGAGTGTAAATGGGCCCCTCAGGCTCAATGTACTGTGTCTCTGCTGGCATGGACAGATCAGTTTCAGAGTGGAATGTCTCCTCCTCTGACATCCGCATGCCTTGCTGCCATTTCCTGATCCGCAGTGCTAAGAGTTTTTCCTCACACTCCATCCGTTCAGCTTTCAGGCTCTTCTCATATTGAGCTCTCAAAAACTCCCCTGAACACCCCTCTTCATATGGCTCAATTGTTTCTGTTGCTATGTCATCTGGTGTTACAGCTTCACTAAGGAACCTCTCTTTGACAGATTTGACTGGCCTTGACCTGGGCGATTCTCTCAGTCTGGCCTCTGCTCTTGCTTTTGTTCTAGGTGATGACTCAGCTTCCACTTCTACTGCTCTAGTTTTTATTGTGGGTGATTTGAGTGTTGACACAGTAGCAGCTTCAGGATCTACCGACCTTGCCTTCATTCTAGGTGATGTATGGAAAGAAGAGGGCATGACCTCAGTCTCTACATATGCTCTTTTCTCCACCACCTCCTGCTGGGTGTAAATGTGCCCCTGAGGTTCCATGTACTGTGTCTCTGCCTCAATGGGCAGATCAGTTTCAGGGTGAAATGTTTCCTCTTCAGACATCCTACTCCCTTGCTGCCATTTCCTGATCCGCAGGGCCAGAAGTTTTTCCTCACACTCCATCCGCTCAGCTTCCAGACTCTTCTCATACTGAGCCCTCAAAGATTCCTCTACATGTTCCTCTTCATATGGCTCAACTCTTTCTATTGTTGATATATGTTCTGGGGCTTCACTGAAAAACTTCTCCCTGACAGATGTGACTGGCCTTGACGTAGGCGACTCTGTGAGTGATGCCTCCTTTTGATCAGGCACAATTCTAACAGATTCCCCACTGTCAGTGTATGCTGTAGTTTCTGGATATGCTAATGTTTCAGAGTATGAGACTTGAGGGTGATATAGCTCAGCCCGCACCTTTGTAGCCTCCACCTTGTGGTCAGCAACCTCACTGTGATGCTCACTTACCATTTGTTTGAATCTAACATCTGCCTGAGATTCAACAAAGTTCTCCGATTTTTCATCCTCCAGTGTCTCTGAATATTTTTCATCTGATTTACTTTCTGTCTGTGGCACCATTGTATCAACCAGCTCACCTCTCATGATCTGAATGGCCCTGGTTCTGGACTGAGGCTCAAATGAATGCCTCACACGAGGCTGAGAGGGCTCTCCGCTCGAGGTTTTACCTTGAAGCTCCCTATGACTCTCCCCTAAATCGAAGGGTCGATTGAAATGCTGGACATCAGTCAGAGAAGCAGGCTTGACCCTGAGCCTCTCCACATACTCCTTATAGCTTGACTCGCTGGCCACTGACTCTAACTCAAACTCAGAGGAGGACATGGTAGAGATAGAGAGCCTCTTCTTCTGTTTGACAGCTTTTTGAAGTGTGCTAAGTTTTGTTCTTACCTCATTGTGAAGGCTCTCAGTGTCACTGAATCTTTCACTGTATCTATCACTGCACCTGTCACTAAACTTGTCACTGAACCTGCCACCAGTACGCCGGTCACAGTAGATGTCACTGAATCTGTCGTTAAAGCGCTCAGACCTGTCAAACATGGGGGGAGGGGACGGGGCACGCTCAGAGGCAGTCTCCAAACGTTTAGATTCTTTATCTGACTCTTTTTCTTTTGAATGAGAATTGGACCAAAAGTACACAGTACGTACCAGAGCGTTCTTAGAACGAGATCGTCCCTGATGAACTTTGGACATCTTGTCAAATGGAGACCCTACACACCTGAGGTCAACCCTAAACTTCCTCTCCTTCCTTTGCTCTGCCATGGTGTCTATGCTTGCATGGGCTTTGGCAGAGCGTCTAATAAAGCCCAGGTAGTTAGCGGACTGCTCTTCCCTCAGTGACACCAAAAGTGATGCTGTGGACTCTGCAGAACCTTCTGTGTTTATTGCCATTACTTTGTAACTGCCCGAGTCCTTCTCTTTGATACTATCGATAACCAGACTGGTTGTGTGCATGTGCATTCTGCTATCAGTACAAATCCTACGTCTACGCTCTTTAGGAATGGATCTATTGTTATGAAACCAAAGGATAGTTGGTGGAGGACAAGCAACCAGTTTACACTTTAACTCCACTGATTCCCCCTCCAAGACTGACTGGAACTTGAGTTTCTTGGTGAAAGACGGTTTGATGTTCTCCGTCCACGAGCTGATGGAGGAATTTCTGCTGGAGCACCGATTGGCTGACACCAGGCCATGATCCAGGAAATCCTCAGTGTCGGAGAAGGCTCCTCTCAGCTGTCGAGTACCGGTGAGCTCTGTGCTACTGTGTGGTGGTGCTTCTTTGCTTTCGTGATAAAACAGCTCTGCAAAAATAAAATGACAAATGTCAGAACAACACAGCCTCCAGGGGTAAAAAGAGAGAAAAGGATTTGAATGAATCATTAATGGAAATATTAAATGCATGCTGCGAGTCACAATGCCATAAGAAATAATTTCACTCACCATATTTGTTCGAATAAACGCAAGACTTGATTCTTTTTATTAGAAACCTGCAGGAAGTTTTGATCCTTCGTCTGTGGAAATTTCTTCAAAACATAAATTATTTTATTATTATTAAAAAAGCATAATATTTCCAAGATGGGCTGCTTACATTCGCTTGTTTTACTTTTGGATATTTGCTTTGGCTTTTACTTGAATATTCCTTACCTGACTTGCAGACAGGAGAATAAACGCCCTTTCTAATCCTTAAACTTCAGAGGAAAACATAATGCAAAAGTATCAATGAGAAGCACAGCTCTCCAAAATGTATCTTATATTCAAAAACTTAAACAAATGAAGCTGTAAAATTGGGTGAGAAGGCGTTTATTCGAACTAATATAGTTTACTGGTGTTATTTAGAAAGCAAACCACAGGAATCACATCCCACTATCTGCAAGCCAGGCTAAGAAATATTTTGCAGGAAGAAGATATCAGTTCCAGATGCAGTAAACCTTCATATCTTTTAAAGGGCACTTCAAATCTGGAAGCTTTAAAAGATACATATCTTGCACCTTTTCTGGGAAAAGATCAGAGGAACCTTCATGCCAAAATGAAACGAACTTTTGGATGCAAACCGCAAGTGTCAAAAAGTGGTGCAAGCAAGTTCTATCAGTGCTCGCCTGGGGGAAACCATTGAATATCATCAAAATAAGAGAAGGTAGAATAATACAGACAACTGGAATTTTCTACCAAGACACATAAAGATGGCATGCAACTGTGGAAATTCAAAGATCATTTAAAGGGACAGTTCAACATAATGACATGGTTACAAACTCTAAAAGCAGTCTGTAGGTGCGGGCCAACAGTAATCCAAATAATATTTCATAATGCATGCACACACACATCTGTTTTTTCTCCATTTTCTCAGCAGTTTCTCCACTAAAATCAATATTTAATGGGCCAAAGCTTGGATCAAAGTTTCCCACTAACAGACTACTTTCAACAGTCAAGTAAAACAGAGATGTGGTTAAACTGTCCCTTTTCCATTTTGCCTGCTTATCATGTGTGGCAATAATCTGCTGTTCTGATCTGATATCTGATGGTCAGAAATCTGACGTGACCTTACCTTTGACTTCTTGCTCAATCTTGGCTTCGATCTGCTCTCTCACATGAGTCACTGTGGAGGAAAGAGATGACGTTAATTTAGATTTAATCTGCAGACATCGAGGCCATTGATCCCATGCAGGATAGATCCAGTGAGGCTCTTCAGACCTTCCCTTCACTTTGTCAGAAAGAGGGGATTTCCACCTCTGAATCTGGATTTCCACCTCTCTTAATTCTTCTTTGCTGGACTCAAATGTATTTACCTTCTGTATTTGGATCCATGAATTGAGGCAACTCTGTCTATCCTATCATCTCTCAGAACGTTTTATTTAACAAAACTAAAAAACATGAACCGATTAAAGTACAGCCATCAAATAGGACTGCTAAAGTAGAGTAAAGGCTTTGAGCACCATCTATGTAAATTAACCAAAAAAATAGTATCAAAAAGTCATTCTTGATCTTAGAAATATTAGTTTGACAAAAAAAGTCTCACTTACTGTTGTTTTTTCTAAGCTTGGAACTGAATTGCATGGTCCTCATCTGTGGATGCAATTGACTCAGTTGTCATCATTTAACCTAAGTACAGGATTGGTCATATAATAAGAGATAATCCATATATGGTTACTTGAACCAACAGCTGAGCCAACTCCATCCACTGAGGAATACCATGAGGGGCATTTGAAATCTAAAAAACAATGAGCGGAGCTTGAGACAATATTCCTTTGTCAAATGTTTAAATGTGTAGTGGTGCTCACCTCTACTGTATAAAACACCTGCTTGCCATGTATTTTAATAGAGAGACTAAAACACTTCCAACATGTTGTTTTGTTAGTGGTTTTAAATTGCCTTAATCTGGCACCCACATATTACACTTTCATACAACAGGTTCTTATTTTCAGGATTTGTTGACATAAAGAACTTGATAGCTTGATAATAGCTTCAATTTACGAAAATGATCCAAATGCGAAAGGCAAATAGATTTGTGTCCCATCTGTGTCCCAAAGAAGTTTATGACTCATACTGGGTTTTAATCCTTACTTTTTTAAAAACTACATTTCGAGGTGAGAAATCAAACACACAACATCTGCAAGAGTGAGGTGAAAAACAGTGACCACAAAAAAACCAAACACGTAATACAGGCATTACAAATGAAACAGACAGAAAAGGGTTTGAGTTTCCTGGAGGATGGAGGTAAACAGAGGTTACACATGTGAGGCTCATGCACTGTCCAGAGTTTTCCTGTGTGGGAGAAGAGAGGAGGGTGAGGACGGACGGGATGAAGGAGAGTGGAGAGGTGAGTTTGTTCCTGCAGGGAGGAGTGATAATCCCAGGAGTGAAGCACTTCATTGTTTTGGAATGGTGAGGTTAGTAAAAATCTGAAGGAGGGCTGAGGGATGTCCCGATCAAGTTTAATCTGCACACCAAGAGTAGCAGTGATTATTTGTTGCAGTACGAAGTATTATATAACTTTGACAAGTGACCCTGAAATATTAGTGTTGATTAAAGATCAACTGATAGATCAGTGGGGCAGGTTTGCTGGACAATGTGGCCTTGATGCAGATATATACCAATAATATCTAAATTATAAGGAAATACCAGGAAGAAATGGGTCGATTAAGCACACTAAGTTAGTAAAAGTGGAACATTCTGCATTTAGATCTAAAACTGCAAAAATTGGTTTGTCTGTGAATTCAACTCAGTGAAACTGGATGCGTCTTCTAGCTGCTAATTTGTTTTTCAGGTATTTTATTACCTCTTTTGAGTTGTTTAAAGTTGTCATTTACAGTAAATTGTTTTTCTGGATGGAACATTTTAGAAATGTTATGCATGATTTTATAATCACATTGTTACAATTCTGATCTTGTGGCATATTTTGTGTTATTTGTCTCATATTATTTGTCTGTAACTCAGTATTATTGCTGTCTATGTTTGCCAGAACACTCTTTGATTGTAAGTAAAATTTCAAGCACACTTTACAGTGATAATACTTTAAGATTTCCGTAATAGGATTGAATGGCCACTTCTGAAAAAATGCAAACCATAAAGAGTATCAAAACCATGGTTTGATTTAATAAAGATGTTAAGGATTGTAGCTTTAATCAGCTCTGATATTGAATTTTTACATTGGTTCAGGACATCCCTTAAAGTGTGGAGACGATAAGAAGGTATTTGAGGAGGGTGAATTAATCTTGCAGGTTTTAGAAAGTGGTTTCTGAGGGAATCTGGCAGCATCCGACAGATCCAGAGGTTACCTTCTTCTTCTTTGGTTACGGTGAGGGTGGCCGAGCATGCGGCCTCTCCAGCATGATTGGCTGCTCTGCAGGTGTACTGCCCCGCATGCTCAGAGAAAGCATCGACTATGATGAGCGTGGCAGTGTTTGTCACCTCATCGAAATGAAACACCACATTCTTGGTGGGCTGAACCGGCTGCTGGTTATGGAACCAGTTTATCTCTGGCTTTGGCATGCCGGACACACATGCATGAAAGCGAGCCACCTCCCCGTGTGGCACTGAGCAGCTTGTGATTGGATGGATGAAAACTGGCTTTTGGCCAATGGAAGTTTTCTTTAGACTGGTGAGGCTGGTGGAGACATGCCACTGAGACTCGAGAGGACTGTCCGCTGGTTTTTGCTCTGAAAGGAAGCATGTTTATGACTTTATGGCTCTATTTGATTTACATTCATTCCAGTCAGCACATTTTAGGTGATTTTGATTTGAATATCGATTAAAATCAATCTTAATTTATTATTCTATTCAAACCGGTGGCCTGTACTGGTCATTTTAGAAGTCTTTGACCTATTTTGTTCTTTAAATATGTTGGCTAATGATACGGTCATCGAGTGCTGTCGAAACAGTTATTTATATGTGTTTCAACTAAATTTAGCTTCTATGTGTCCTTTCACCTTCAAATCACTGGACTTGTGCTCACTGGAATGTTTTTTCTGTGAGTTTAGTAAAGAGGTTTGGGGGTTTGTTATCTAAAAATAAGTTATTTTTGTTTTTGTTATCTCTTCCAACAAGACAATTAAGTCATGATCTTTAGAAAACAAAATAATTGCCAATAATCAAAATCATTGGTAACCATGACTGCTGCTGACTTCTGTTATTTTCTTTTACTGTATCTATCTTTATAGTAAACACTCAGCTCAGGGCTAAAAAACTATTTGTTGGCGGTAAAACTCACCATCCAGTGTGAGGGTGGCAGAGCAGGACACAGATCCGGCGTTGTTTGTGGCTGTAAAGGTGTACTCGCCCTCGTCCTCCGGGTAGACCCTGGAGATCTCCAGCTGACAGCTGTCGTCAAACTGAGACATCCTGAAGAAGTCCGACTGCTTGATTTCCTTCTCCTTGTGGAACCAGGAGATCTTCACATCTGGACAGGGACACGGGAGAAGCGATCACCAAGTTTGTCCCCCAAAATGTGAAACCACATGATTTTTTTCGTGCTGACTTCAACTTAAGTGAACTGTGACACATAAAATTAGGTTGTTGACCAACAGCAAACTGTCTTGACAGTGTTGACCTTGGAGAGAACGGACATCCGGAGACTTCAAAATTGTGGCTTATTAGCTGTGCTTCCAGTTTTAAAATAACTATATACTTTTCCTCCACAACACAAGCTAATGAACCTGCTAACTGACAACCAGCTAGCTTGTTAGCTCGGGGAGCCTCCGACTAATTGAAATGAAAAACGGGGCTGTATTTTTTATACAGTACTATTGTAGGACTGAAAAAAGACTTTCCACCTTTCTGCCTTGACATTAGACACGCTACCGGAAAGTTAATGGCAGGCAAATAAGGTACAATCGTGTTTCTGTCCACCTAGTGAATGTAAGTCCAATATTCACTCTCTTTTAGCTCTGTTTTTGCTCTCTACCAACTCCTGAGGGAAATATCTGGCTCTTTAGCTGCTAAATGCTCCACTATGTTCACCAGCTAGTCTACAGCTAACTGTGTCTGTTTGCCGTTTGGTGCTGAGCAGGTAGTGTACAGCGGCTTTTTCCAGCTTTTCCACTGAAAACAGCTGCCTGCTGCGGCCCAAAACGACACTATGAGAGCGCTGAGAGTGAACCAGAACAGTAAAGTTGCAGCCGGACAGATAAACAATGAGCTGAAACTCACTATAAAGCTCCATAAAGCCGAGAGGAGCTGCAGAGTCACTGATAATTCTCTGTAGGTTCATCACTACGAGCCACAACTAACACATTACACACTGTCATTTAGTACATTGTTATTATATAAATATTGATTATAGCAGCTTCAAATAAAAGTTTAGTTTTCTGACCATCTCCACGGACTCTGCACTGGAAGCGTGCTGGTTCTCCCTCGTGGGCTGAGGTGCTGACGATGGGAGAGATGATGACAGGAGGAGCAACAGGAGCAGCCGAGTCTGGAGAAACCACCTCCGACACTGAAAAACACACACACAAACCTGAATCTACACCTGTCCTGGCGTTGATTTGGAATATTCCCCTGTTCAAATAACCTCCTGTTTTACCTTCTACGTTGAGCGATGCGGTGCTCTTGGCGGTACCGTAGTCGTTCTTGGCCTCGCAGTTGTAGACAGCTGCGTCCTCGGGGAAGACTTCGATCAGCAGCAGCGTGTACTCGTTGCCGTCGTGGAGGAACTTGCACTTGAAGCCTGGAGACAGAGCCTGGGAGTTCTTGTACCAGAAGACCTGAGGCTGAGGAATGCCGGTCACTTGCACTGAGAAGCGAGCAGGTTTACCAGCCTCCACTGACTGGGGCTCCATGTGGCGGAGGATCTGAGGAGGCTCCGGGACTGTTAGAGACAGAAAATAAAGAGTTGTGAGCCGGGACAGAGAAGAACTGTTATCACATTCTTCTAAAAATAAAACAATCCACTGGACTTTTAATGTTAAATTTTTGTTCAATCATTGTTAATCAGTTCTAATCAGTCATGTTATGCTTGAAGCAGACTGCATGACTCAGTATCCAAGTATTGAGGAAAGATGCATCAAGGTCACACATATGAGAGAGGTCGAGCTGGATTTGAATCAGGCGCAATAATTAAGGGCAGAGTTGTAGACTGTTTACAAGTGGTCACTTTTTTATAATACACCATTATTAATTAAAATATCAAAGAGTCCACTTGTATTGTGATTCACTGTTTTATCAAGGTAGTGGGTCTAATCGCTCCATGAATGCAATACCAGGTGGTGACCAACAGATATCGCAGTTTTGTCTGAATCCAGGTCATTTTTCAACCACTTCCAGCACCGTAGTTGTGAGGATTTTATGCTTTTCTTTGTTCTATGTGAACTGCAATGAAATCTCTTTAGGTTTTGGATTGTTGGTTAGATAAAACATGTAATTTGAAGATGACACCTCAGGCTTTAGGAAATGATGATTTCCATTTGTCTATTTTTCACCATTTTCTGACATTTTATTCTGGAAAAATAATTTGCAGATTAGTGCATAAATATGAAAAAACCTTTTCATTTACATGTAGATTATTTCACTGAAAAGTCACACTGTCTTATTAATTAAAATAACTTCTTTTTGTTTGTTTGTTTGTTTTTTTAGTTTTTCAGTGTTTTCATGAATCAAAATTAAATGATCACTGAGAGGAAAAGATGATTTAAAAAAATCAAAAACTTCATGGAAATTCAGTTTGTATTTGGTCTATGTGGTGAATTACTAATAATATTTATTTTTTTTTATGTTGTGAGCAGTCATTCTGTCATTTTTATGTTGTATGTTATAGTGCAACATAAAAATATAGTAGTATATAGTGACACCTAGTGGCTCCTTCAAACAATACAGGTAATAACTCCACTTCCTGTCAAGGCTTTAACCAGGAAGTGGGAGGACATGTAGAAAGTACATCTCTGTATATCTTATGCCTTTGGTTGCATTGTTGGTATGTAATGTCATTTTGTGTTTATTCATCATGTTTAACTCCTTTGACAAGATTGTTTCTGTAAACTATAATGAACTAAAATATCACAGTCTACTTATTAAATATTACTGGCTGCTTCAAATATTCTTTTTTTTTTTTTAATTTTCTTTTTATTTACCATTTTCACATACATTCTGCTTACAACTGGTACATAATGACTTATTCTTTTCTCTATTCCCAATATTATAATATTATTAAACATGACAATCTTCCTTTTACTTTGGATCCAGATATAGAATAACTGTGCCTACTCATACATATCAAGAGGAAAAGTAGGATAAAATAAAATATAAAATATATTATTCATATACCTGTAGCTATATATAGCTATATATATATACATGGATGCATATACACATGTCCAGAGCAATGTCCCATACCTCATGGCCAGTTGAATTAACAGAGTTATACCATGTCATCAATATTGCAGATATTGTGAAATAGAATAAAATAAAAAGAAAAGAAACAGAAATATGAACTAGGGGTCTTTGTTCCCATGATGTACATCTCAGATAAAATCTAATCTAATTGGTTTTATGTATGTCTATCCAGTTTTCCCAAATTCTTTCAAATCTGTCCATCTCCAGTCTCACAGAGAAAGTTAACTTTTCCATCCCATATATATTGTGCATAACCACAACCCAGTTCTCGACCTTAGGTAGCTCATTCTTCAACCACTTTCCGGTAATCGCTTTTTTACTTGCAATCAGCATTATTCTGTAAATATATTTGTCCCCAAATCTTGTTAAATCTATGCCCAATATCCCCAAGTATAACACCTCAAATGTAAGTGGAAGATTTACCTTCAGTACTTTATTCATACACTTCTTAAGCTCCTGCCAGTAGGTACGAATGGAGGGACGACTCCAGAACACATGGAAGTGGTCCGCTTTCTCAGCTCCACACAATCTCCAGCACTTTGTATCATGATACTTTTACTGTGCTGGTGTTCTAAAAAAATCTTATAATATTCTTCCACCCATCCAAGATAAAGAACAGGTTGTTCTCCATTGCTGTTCATTTATCTTTTCCCATTCACCCACTGATATGACAACATTTGCATCCCTCTCCTACCTCTCTTTTATATACACTATGTCTGTTATTATTATTCTTATTATTCTTCCATTTTACCAGCAAAAAAGCCAAAGTGTGGTCCTTTAGTAATTCAGGACAAACTTAACTAACTAGCGTTTGTAATAATGCTCCTGCTGGACTTACGGTTGACTCTGAGGTGCATGGTGCTCCTGTTTTTGCCGGCGATGAAGGTGTACTCTCCGGCGTCGCTCCTATAGGTCTCAGAGATGGTGAAGCGGTGGAGTTTCCTGATGGCTATGTAGTTGAACCTCTCCTCCATTGAGAACTGAATCTCCACTCCGTTCCTCAGCCAGCGGCCCTCCACGTCATCCTCGTTCACCTCGAACTCAAAGGTCGCTCTGTGTTTCTCCAGAACCTGTGACGGGAAACATCACAACCACTCGTTATAAATAAGAAATGTACATATGACTTTATATTGTTAAAGTCATATGTACATTTAAAGGAGCACTTGATTTTGGGAAATACGCTTATTCACTTATAAGGACTCACTTTTTTTTCTTTCAATGATTTGTGGCTTTTTTGAATATTTTAATATGTTTAGATATTTCAACTCTTGAATTGTAACGTTTGACAATTGTGTAAGCTTATTGTTTATATTCATGATAATTTATTTTTGTATACTTTATTTACATAAAGTTCAAATTCCAGCTGGTCCAGGTCTTTTTAACACACACCTTTAAACACACACAAATTTCAACCCTTTTCATAAACTTATTCCTCCATTCCTGGACCCAAACAAAGGGTTTATTTGCCTTTGTCTATAGCGGGAAAGAAGTGTCATTGAGGATTGTGAACCTGACTTTAAGAACGTGTGTTTGGGTAAGTACTCCAATATAACCAGCAGAGGGCACAAATCTCTGTTTTCACAAATCAGTCTCCTCTCAGAAGTGGATGAATGGGAAAGTCTATCTGTAGGCTGGAATAAGATAACAGGAAGGTAATGTGTTGATTTCAAGCACTTTTGACAAAACCATCTGTATTTGAGAATTTTGTGTGTGTGTCTGTAAAACATTAAGTCTACAGCCAGTTCTGTTGCTCATATTATGATGTGTTTGGCATAGTTAGAAAGGAAAGATACCAAACATGTTGTTTTGGCATGTGGGAAAAACAGTAAAATTCAAACTGTTGTTACTCAGGCAGACTTTACACCACATAGGTTTTGTTTACATATTCTCAAGCGCCAAATTCCGACCTGTTCAAAATGGCGGCACATGATCACTAACCTTCTAGGTGGCCGCTGGTTCGGCATCTTAGTGACAGATACCGCCCAGTTGGAAGTGGCCAACACAAGGAATCAACTTGAAAACCCGCACATTGGTAGCTCTGGTTAAAATTATCGTTCATCTCACCGTGATTTCTCGCTCAGCAGGTTCGGAGATCTTGACGTCACGACCCTCCACGGTCAGCTGGGCCTTGGAGACGCTCGCTCCAGCCACCACCGAATACTCTCCAGCATCGGATATACGAACAGTCTGGATCATCAGGCGGTGAACGTACTTCTCTGCTGTCACCATGTATCTGTAAACACAACACAGAAGAAGAATTTCAGCTCATAGTGAACCTTTTAAAAAGCTTCTGCTTATATAAGGCCCTGTTCACACCTGTACATCCGTCTCAGGTGATCCGATCACAAGTGGACAGCTTGAAGTACGTCTGTTCACACCTGGCATTAACATGCGTCTCCACATGCATCTTGAGTGACCACTTGTGATTGGATCTCACTTCCCCGCTCTATATTCAAATAAACATGGACGTCATTTCCGTTCGCAAAGACCAAATTCGTTCGTTATTAACCGGCGAGAGAACCAGGTTGCCGTGAGAGAGAGAGAGAGATGTTAATAATGTTCTGTTTTCTTCTACACATCCAATAGATCAGCCGTTACACACAGAGTCCAGGTTCATACTGTTTGGAGTAAAGCTGATAAATCCTGAGCTCATCATGTCAAGCAACAAAACTGTCGTTATCAACTTGACAGGAAAGAAGAAACTATCCAGCCATTTTATCCAGCGAAAAACAAGTTTCTGGTTTTGGTTTAATTACTATTCTAACTGTCGATTTGAAGAGGGAAACCGGTTAGGGGAACGGGAAACACAGGAAAAACTGGGAGGTGGATTATGTTTTTAATTCACATGAAAAACAAATAAATTAGTGTGAATGCTGAAAGCTTTCAACTCCTCCATACTTTGAGCGACAGAAACCATTCAAATATCAAAATGTTCAGCTCTTAAGGGACAGGTGTGCCATTACTTTTCAGCTTTCTAGCATATTCCACTGACTTTATATAATTTTTTTTAATATTAAAATTTATAATGGAAAGTCTATGGGAGGCACGTTTGAAAGCTAATATCTTAAAAACTAAAAGTGCTAAACTGTTCATATTTATAGTGCAAGTGTCCCATCTGTAAATGCTTAACATATTAAAACATGGCACCAATAGCCCCACCTTGTGGTAATAAATAAAACACCACCATACAACTCATTAACTGCCAAATCTGTTAAATGTAACATGCCATGGTAATCAAATTGTATTCGTACAGATGGGGATCCTGAACGAGTCTTTAGTATTTTCAGCAATGCTTTGCGATTTATTTCATTATTCAGCAGTATTGCAGTGCATTTCTAGTTTGTTTATCCTGTT
Organism: Thunnus albacares; assembly: GCF_914725855.1. Lineage (NCBI taxonomy): Eukaryota > Metazoa > Chordata > Actinopteri > Scombriformes > Scombridae > Thunnus > Thunnus albacares. Next base: position 31,905,251 of record NC_058116.1, on the reverse strand, counting down.
ATCAAACAAGTTGAACAGCTTTGGACCCGGAGGCAGCGATGCAATTCCCTGCCTAGTCTGCCAGAAAATGGAAGACGTCAGTTGAGTAAGCGGTCCTTCAATGTGGTCCAGGACGCATTGCGTTTACACTGCTAAATGAATGTGGTCACATGCGGCCCAGACCACCTCCGAATGTGGTCTGAGTGATCGGATCTCAATCCGTCCTCAATGCGTCTTGGGTGCGTTTACAGCTGTATTTAGAGCCGTCCACTTGTGATCGGATAACCCGAGATGGATGTCACTACCAGGTGTAAAGAGGGCCATAATGTTCAAAACTGACTAACTAATGAGTAGAAGTTAGTAGTTGCTTTTATTTGAAGATGAGGTAAGCGTGTGACAAAGTGTTTGATAAATACTAACATACCTTTCATCAGATACGTCCAGTTCCTGACCATCCTTCATCCATGTCACCTGGATGTTTGGTTCAGAGACCTCACATTCAAAAATCGCCTTCTTCTTCTCTGTAATCTTTATGTCCTTGATCTTCTTGGTGAATTCAATCAGGCGAGCTGAAAACAGTAATAAAAAGAGCTGCAATGATCAGCACAAACAAAGCTCTAAATATGAGAAATATTACTAAGGTTCAACTTCAAAATCCAAACTCCTCGATCTAATATGTTCAGTTATTTCATCATTTACCTCTATAGATGATTATCATAGGATGGGCAGTGGTGGAGAAAGTGCTAAGATCCTGAAGTAAAAGTACCAATACAGTAATGTAAAAATACTCCATTACAAGTAAAAGTCCTGCATGAGAAACCCTACTACAGTAAAAGTACATAAGTATTATGAGCTTGATGTAGTTAAAGTATTGCAGTAAAAGTAGTGGTTTGGTCCCTCTGACTGATATATTATTATATATGACATCATTAGATTATTAATAGTGAAGCATCAGTGTTAGAGCAGCATGTTACTGTTGTAGCTGCTGGAGGTGGAGCTAGTTTACACTACTTTATATACAGTTAGCTAGTTTAGTCCAGTGGTTCCCAACCTAGGGGTCGGGCCCCTCCAAAGGGTCAGCAGATAAATCTGAGGGGTGGTGAGATGATTAATGGGAGAGGAAAGAAGAAAAAACAAAGTTCTGATACACAAATCTGTTTTCAGTTTTTGGACTTTTTCTCTAATCTTTGATTTTTGCTGAAATATTGGATCATTTGAACATTTATTGAAATGAAAGCATGTGAGAAGTTTGAACATGTAACACATGTTTTTATAGATCAGACTCTACAGTAAACAACCGAAAACCTAGAAAACATGGTGTTTCCCGGCCTTTAAAGCCGCCTGAAATCCTTCAAAACTTTATATCAACATTCATCACGAGATCTAACAGTAAAAAATAGTTCATTAGTTTTAATATAGACAGATCACCCCAAAAGGCAGAGTCCGCTATTTTTATTTATACGCTGTAATGGGAATTATAATTGTACTATTTTGAAAATTGTACCTTTTACAACTTGTACTAAATAATTAAAAAATCTCTAAAAGTGATGAATGACATATTATTAAATTCTAATTTCCAGTTACAAAAAACAACGTATGAAAATTAGAATTACAAATGACAACATTAGAGTCAATTTCTTAACGTTGAAACTAAAGATTATTTTCATTATTCTGTTAATTCTGATCTGGTAATTATTTGAATAGTAAATGGTGTCTATCACAATTTCCTGTAGCCCGATGTGATGTTTTTAAAAGTCTTGTTTTATTCAACCTACAGTCCAAAACACGTTTTCACGTTGGACGTTTTTGCTTTCAAAATGAATTAAATGATTGTTTATCAAAATAGTTGCACATTAATCTACCATAGATCGATTAAACAGCTAATCATTTCAGCTTTACAATTTTTGCTGACCTTATTTGATTTATACCACACTCTTTATTATAAAAAGGTTTTACAAAATGTATATTTGCCAATTAAAAAACTAAATGTCTACTGACAAAAAATACAAATTATAATTAATTACATATAAATGTGTTGATGTCTTGAGAGTCTTTAGAGAGAATTTGGTTTTAGTTTTCACCTGTATTTGTTTTTACTTGTTTTCTTTTAAATATAAATTACTCTGAACTGTCTTAAAGCAGCGTATTTTACTTCAGCTCAGCCTTAATCGTGTAAACTTTTTTGTTGGATGTTTTTGACATTTATCTCCCGACTTGTGTAAGAAACTGTTCACATCACAAAAACAGAAATAAAGTGAAACATTCACAGCGTTACGTTACCTTCGACAAACAGGTTAGCAGTGGTGGCGGCGGAGCCAGCCACAAACTGGTACTCTCCTCCATCTCCGAAGTGAACGTTTCGGATGGTGAGTGAGTGCGTGAGCTGCTTGCTGCGGACCTGACATCTGTCTGATGACTTGATCTCCACGCCGTTCTTCAGCCATTTGTAGGTGATGCCCTCATAATTGACGGTGACCTCGAAGGTGATGGTGTCTCTCTCCTGAGCGTTTAGGTCCTTCAGCATGCTGGTGATCAGGACAGCTGGAGGAGAAAAAGAACGGCTTCAGTACAAACTAACTATATAGACTTCTAAAAACATTTAATAAACTGGCTTTTAGAGAAAAAAAGGACAGAGGAGACTGATTTAACAGCAAAAACCCTGTTTCAAGCAACTATTTCAGGATCTACGGTACCAGAGGAACTAAACTCAGAAACTTGGGATTAAATTTATAATATAATAACTGAACAAAGTCTGCCAAGCACTAAAAAAAACAAAAAAAAATTGAAAGAGAATAAAATTAAATTTAACACAAAAAATGACCTCAAAGGTAAAACTTAAAGTGAAGCTTTTGTGGTAATTTTTTTTCAGTTTTGCTGCTGAATTTTTCAGTACTGATACAAAGCTCTCAGGTGGGCAGGTGTTGCACCCCTGTTAGCTAATTGCTTTTGGAGGGAAGGGTCAATGGTAAGTTGTACTACTTGTTGTACTTCCAGACCATAGAAATTGAGAAATTCGGAGCTAAAAGTGAAGAGTTCAACAGCGAAACTGAAAAAATTCAGCAGCAGAACAGCAGTGAAGAAACAGACCACTAAAGAAAAATCAAATTCAGTGAAAGAAAAGTGGAGAATATTGTAATCAAATGTTTCATGGTTTCGTTCTAGTTTTACATTTGAGTTTTTTTTTTGTTTTGGTTTGATCCCACAGTTTCTTCCCACATCTGAAGAAAGACGTTTAGTTCCCAGTAGTTCCTGAGTTCAAGCTCAAAAAGTTCTTGGTCTCCTGCTAGTAACTAAATACAGTTACGTGTGATACTAATACTAAAACTAAAACTACTACTACTGCTACTACCACAACGTATAATAATAATGATAATAATAATAATTAAAACATCATGTTATCTTTACAATTTAATGCACAATTACAAATAAGAAAATTTCACAAAAAATAAATTATAAAATCATCATCTGAAAAAATGTTTTTAATTTAATGTTATTAAATGATGGTGTTATTTTTTTGTTAAGCTCCTCAAGTCTTCATTCTTAAGAGACACACGGCAAACATCAGAGTTGGTCAGTCTCACTCAGAGATATGATTTAGGTGTAATTTGACTGGATTTGATTTGAATGTGATCTTACGGCTAACGGTTAGCGTTGCAGAGACTCTATCGTTCCCGCAGATAAAGGTGTACTCTGCAGAGTCGGTCCTGCTGGTGTTCATGATCTTCAGCTGGTGTAGTTTTCCCTGAACAACAATCTTGAACTTCTCGCTCATCTCGATCTCCACACCGTCCTTCAGCCAGGTGGATGGCACGTTGAAGTGAGAAACTTCACACTCGAAAGTGGCCACCTGGGTCTCTGGGAGCTCAATGCTCTTCATGGGTTTGGTGACTTTCAGAGCTGCAAGGGACAAATAGAAAAAATAACTGAACAAGAGAGAAACTAATACAACACAAATATTTGAGTTACAAGTTCCCATGTAATCAAATGTCAAATTGTGCATTTTTTTGTTAGGTAAATACAAATTGGAAAAAATTGTTATTTCAAATTAGAAAACATATTTGTAATTAACTAAAACAAATATAAAGTTTTTGTACCATGAACTAAGATTAAAAGAGTAAAAAACTTAAAAATCTAAATATTACAAATGACAGAATTTCATTACATTTCTGCTAAGGTTTTCATTTGATTAATGCATACAGAAAATTATAATTGCAAAAACATTCCCACATTTTGCAATCATTATTTTGAACTATTCTCAAATTAAAATTAATTAAATTACATGAAACAGATAAAACATTTGAATGCTTATAAATAAAATGAATAATTTTGACTGATACCATACTATTTTCTTCTTATTTTTTATGAATACACTTTGTACAAAATGCTTTAAAAAGTGCAATATTATTAAAAATAAAAATTTTAATTTGGGAAATTTGTAAAAAATTGAAAAATCTGTTGTTAGATATTTTTTTCTAAATTACAATAAAGAAATACAAATTACAAATAATAATAAATGACAACATTTAATTCTAACCAATTTTACAATACTATTGTTTGTGTTGTAACACTAACAAAAAAGTAAAGATTTCTTAAACAGTAAAGAATAAATTTAAATTCTTCTTTCAAAATTTGCAAAAAATCTAAACATTACATATTTTAATATTAATTTCATTTATACACACTCTATAGAGAATTGTAAATGCAAAAACATTTTACAAATTCCAAATTACAATTTTACATATTGAAAAACAAAATTTCAAATTACAAATATTCACAAATTTAATTAAAAATTAAATTAATTCATTTTCTGGTAATCCTCTTTTTATTAATTGTTTTATTGTAACTTTTATCATGATTAAAAAGGTAATAATGTGTATTAAAGTATTACATACCCTCCACGGTGAGTGTCGCGCTGCACTGCAGGTGTCCGACCACGGCGGTGTACTCTCCTTCGTTGCTGCTTTCGACGTTCTGCAGGATCAGTTTATGCGCTTTCCTCTCTGACAAAATCTTACACTTTTCGCTTGACTTCAGCTCCACACCTTTATGCATCCACTTGACAGGGATGTCGTCATGTGACAGACTCATCTCAAAGGAGGCGGTGCCGTCCGCCAGTGTTGTCACGTCCTTTATCTTCTTTACAATCTTGATCGCTGCAGAGACAAGTTGCAGAGAAAAGTTGTAAAATTGAGTATTATGGGGTATAATTACACCATTCATTCAAAACATTGAGCTTTTTAATTTTACAGGAAGTGACTCATACTCACTCTCTACATTGAGCCTTGCACTGGCAGACAGTTTTCCCAATTTGAAGGAATAAACACTCTCGTCCTGTGTGTTGCAGTTCTTGACCTTCAGTGTGTGGACTGTGCCATCAGAGGTGATCTCGTACTTGTCGCTGTTGTGCAGCTCCACGCCGTTCTTGATCCACTGGGATCCTTTCACTTTGAGGTGGGTGAGCTCAAGCGTGAACACCGCCTCCTGAGTCTCCGTCACAGTCTGGTTCTTCAGAGTTTTCTTGATCTTCACCGCTGCAGGAGGGAACACAGGAATCAGTATTTTATTTGTTTTTTTCAAACTCCTTTTTGGAGAGCCTTTTGCTTTTATTTGACAGATGACAGAAGAGATAGACGGGAAAAATGGGACGAGAGAGCAAGGGGGGTGACATACAAAAAAAACCAACCACTCAGCCACAGGGATGCCCCAGGACTCAGTATTTACACAACAATCAAAATCTAAGACGATAAGATTTTAGACAATATATTAATACTTTATGTGATCACTCCGATACAACATGACAAAGAACATACTTGTTTAGCTATTCTTAGAGTCTTACCAGTAGTGGAGATAAAAATTAATCGAAAAGTTTGTCCTGAGGGTGTTGGTAGAGGAAAGGTCATAGTGTCTTTAAAATAAAATGGATTCATGGGCAGCAGAAATGCAGGTAGGTGAATAAAGATTTAATCATATAGCACTTTCCAACAAAAGTTAGAAATTGCTTCAATGTGTGCTCCGTAAATTTTTCTTATATTTCTTGTGCACAAGTGAAATTTTGTCTTGAGAGGGTTAGGGGGTCACTAAAAACATTAGAACATTAACATCAGAATTGAAATCCATTGAATCTAGCATCTTGTTTGTATTGTGATGCTGAGAATCATCTTGGATATCACCCCATACGTCATGATGTTAGAATAACATACACTGTAAATGTGTGTGATGAGAAGCTAGTACCTACCCTCCACCTTGAGGTTAGCAGTGGTTTTGGAGTTGGCCACCTGGTAAGTGTACTCTCCAACATCCTGAGGTCTGGTGATGACGATGATGAGGCGTCTGACAGCTCCCTTCACCTCGCTCACCATGTTCTCATTGAAGTCAAAAGCCTCACCATCTTTTAGCCACTTGCCCTCAGTGTCGGCATTGGCAACTTCACATTCCAGTTCTGCTGTCTGAGACTCTGCCACTGTCACGTCCTGCAGGGGCCGTGTGATGGCTCCACCTGGTGGAAACACAAGGAAGCATTTTATTTTATGGTTCTGGGGCAACAAAGCAGCTTGCCAAAAGGTCATGGGTTCAAGGGAGAGTACAAAAGAGAATTCCAACATACTCACTCTGTATAAGTGGCACTAAATGACAAATACCTATGTCATGACAAATGCTTATCTACTAGGCGTGTGACGGTACACAAAATTCAAGGTTGGGTATGTACCTCAGTTTTGGGGTCACGGTTCGGTACATTTTCAGTACAGAAGAGGAAACAAAAGAAAGGTAGTGGCTCAGGAGGTCGTCCACTAATCAGAAGATTGGCGGCTCGATTCCAGCTCCTCCAGTTCACATGTTGAAGTGTCCTTAGACAAGGTACTGAACCCCATATTGCTCCCAATGGCTGTGCCATCGGCGTGTGAATGTGTATGTGAACATCTATGTGGTGCACGGCCAAAATATTCTGGTTGGAATTCACACTAGAATTATTGTTCTGCATGTCGGAGTAAGTGGATTGTAAAAGTATTTTGGCTGTAATTGTCTGGGTCATGGAGCATACTGAACTGAGGCAGTCGCTTACCGAACTGAACTTACTGAATGGTTCGGGATGAATACATGTACCATTACACCCCTATTATTTACCATCTTGTTCATATATACAGTACTGTGCTAAAGTTTTGGGCACTTAAGATGTTTAGGTTCATTTAGGTTCATCCATTATGCAATACCATTGGGGCAGTGTCTGACTGGTCCCAAATGTATTTTGCTGCATGACTACAAACATACAGCCAGAGTCATTAATAACTATCTTTCGCAACAAGAAGAACAAGGAGTCTTGCAACAGATTGTATGGCCTGTTTGGAATGTCAATGTAGTGAATCACAAAACTCAAAAATGTCTCAAAATTAGGGACCTACCAGAGACAATGAGCTTAGCATTGGATGTCTTTTCACCAGCATGAAAAGTGTACTGCCCCTCCTCATCCTTCATGGTGTCGATGACAGTCAGAGAGTGAGCCTTGTCCTTAGACACCATCTTATATTTGTGCCCAGGTTTGAGTTGCTGGTTTCTGAAGGTCCAGACTGGATGAATACCAGGGTGAGAAACTTCAACGTCAAAGGTGACGTTCTGGGACTCTGAGCACACTTTGTCCTCCATGTGCTTTACAATGTGTACCTCTGTAACAACATCAGCATGGTTAGAATATTAAACTGGAAACTTGTGACTTGTGAATGAACAGAGAGTGTTCATTCTGCAGAAAATGAAAATATTCATAGACATTTTGAGACCTAAAAACAATTACAGGAGTATAAAACCTTACTTTCGACAGTCAGGTTACAGCTGGTGTCAACCTTGCCAACCACCAGTTTGTAGTGTCCCTCATCAGAGGCGTAGGTCGTGGAGAAGACAAGGCGCTGCTTGGCTCCTTTTGCCACCATCTTTATTCTGTCACTGGGCATCAGCAGTTTGTCGTTGTGATACCATTTGACTGAGCTGATGTCCTGAGCGGAGATCTTGGCTTCCAGAACAGCCTTGGTGCCTTCAATGGAGGACACGTCCTTCAGTGGCACCACAATGTCAATAACTGCAAGGAAAGACAGAAAAATTATAATCAAAGAGGTGAAAACACAAAAAGAAAGGGTTCAAAGTGTTCAAGTGATGTTTAAGGATTAGTATGGCCTATATTTGATCAAACCAGACACTGCTTCTGATTCCAATTGTGGTTGAGATTCTTGTCATTTTAAGTTAGACAAGAATGGCAGTAATGGGCATGTTAAATTACTGTTGGAATATACGACTCATTGATACGAATAGGAACAAATTTCAGCCTCTTACTCTGAACGTTAAGTTTGCATGAGGTGGAGATGTCCTGGGCAGGAACCACAAAGGAATAGGAAGCTGCATCTTCTCTGCTGATGTTCTCCACCAGCAGCTTGTGGATGAGTTTGTCGATTACTATGTGGACACGATCTGAGGCGGAGATGGCCTGGCCATTCTTCATCCAGGTACCCTCAACATTCTCCTGGGAGAACCTGACCTCCAGCTGAGCAATGTCACCCTCACAAACTGTGAGGTCGGTCAAGGGCTGCATCAGGGTCACCGGGCGCACTAAAGGTAGAGAGACCCCGTTATTATAACATTACACAACAGCTACCAATGACTGAAACAAAACATGCCACTAAATGTGAAAGAGCAACCAGGTTAGCAAATTTAAATGCATTAAGGGCTCTCTTTGTTTAGAACTACAAGTCAAGTACAACAAAGCCCAATCAAGTACAACAAAGCGCCCGATCCCAAATTCTGTTGCTGTGGGTAAAGATAGAGGTTGAACTTTGTAGAAATCAAAATTTAGCTAAAATGAAGCAGAAAGGTTTTTCAAGAACAAAACTCATGGTAATAGTGGGGATACCCAGAGACTCCACATACTTTACTACTCTATAAAGTTGCTTACATTGCATCTTGAGTGAGGCACTGGTTCTCAGATCTCCACATACAAAGGTATATTTCCCCTGGTCCTCTTTCTTGACATCCTTGACAGACAGGTTGTGTCTTCCCCGGCGGGAGGACATGACGTATTTACCACTGGGAGAGAGCTCCTTATCTCCGAAGAACCAGCTGCCCTCAGCGTCCTCACGAGATAGCTCAACCTCAAACTCTCCAGAGTAGGTCTCTGGAACCTCAATGTTCTCCAGTTGTTTGATGATCTCCAGCGCAGCACCTGGACACACAACAATATGAAGAACATTCTCTAGCAATCCACCCATGTAAGACCTAAGAAAACAGAAAGATGTTGGGTGTCAAGATCACCTTCTACATGGAGCCTTGCAGTGGTCCTGACAGTCTCGTCTTCTGTAATCACACAGCTGTATTCTGCATCATCCTTCATTTCAATCATCAGTACAGACAGGAAGTGGACCTTTCTGTCTGAGTGCATTCTGTATTTGTCTCCAGAGATCTCCATGTCGTTCTTGAGCCATTTGACTTTGACAAAAGGTTCGCTGGTTTCACACTCGAAGGTCACCGTGGTGTCCTTCTCATTGGCATTGATGTCCTCCAGGTTTTGGGTAAAGGTAATTGCTGCTTTGGCTGCAAAGGGGAAATAAGAAGTGAGGCTGTGTAATGAATTGAGATAAAGACACAATGATGCTACTAGAGAGATTTGGTATAAAGTGACAATACCTTGCACCAGCAGGAAAGCATGGCTTGAAGACTCCCCAGCGACATTCATGGCTTTAACCATGATGCTAGCAGAATCCTCTGCTGTGACATCTCTGATCACCAGTTCACACACATGGTCCTCAGGCCAGTACCAGTAAATGCGGTCAGACTTCTCCAGTTGAATTCCGTTCTTGAACCACTGGCACTCAGGGTCTGGTCTACCAACCACTCTCACACGGAAACGAACCTCATCCATGGGAGCAACAGTCTTGCTTGCAATGCGCTCCAGGATCTTGGGTGCTTCCATGCTGGGGGAGAGCTGGACCCTCTCTGGTTTGATTGTGGGGATAGTCAATTTTCCCTCTTCCTCCATCCTCTTCCTCTCAGCCTCTTCTTTCTCTTTCAGGCGATGAAGCAGCTCATCCTTTGTCTTCTTCAGTAAATCCTCATAGGATTCGTCCCTCTTGCGAGACTTGAACTCCACAGCAGAAATAGATTCGTAGAAACCTTCCTCTGTCCTGCGCTTGAACTTGCTCTTCAGCTCATCTGACTCTTCAGAGGTTTTCTCGCGAACTACTCTGTGTGTCTTTTTCAGCTTAACAACTTCCCTCTCCTGTGCAGCCTCAGCAGGTCGGTCAACCTTCACAACATCGAATCCGATTCTGCCAGACTCATGTGGGGCTTCTGCAGATTTTGCTTCTGGAGCACGACGCAGGACAGATCTAAAGTCCTCTTTTTGTTGGATTTCCAGCTTCACAGTGTGCTCAGTTGTGCCCAAAGGATTGTCTGCAACCACCCTGACCTCTCCTGAATCATAGGATTTGATATCAACAATCTCCAAGTAGTAAATACCGTCATAACGAAGTTTGTATCTCTTGCTTTTGCGGATTAGTTGTCCGTTGAGGTACCAGTTAACCTTGGGCGCTGGATAACCGGTCACTCTGCAACGGAATCGGGCAATGCCACCTTCGAACACTCTGGTTGGTTCGGGAAGCAGGACAATTTCAGGTTTGGTCTTTTCAGTATCTTCGTCTGTGCTGACTCCTGCTGGTCCTCCTTCATGAACCATGCGCTCCATCTCATCAATTCTGTGTGCTCCCTTCCTCCCTTCAGGAAGCTGTGTTTCCTCAACAAGACCCTTCTCATCCTTGACAATCAGGGTGGCCGAGGTCTGGTCGACTCCAAACTTGTTAGTAGCTCTGCAAGTGATGACACCGCTGTCTCTAGCGTAAGCGACTTCATAGTCAAGACTGCAGTAGCCAAATTCGTTGACCATGCGCAACCTGTTAGCAGCTTCCAGAGGTTTGCCGTCATGCAGCCACTCCACTACCATAGTGGGGTCACCAATAGGGGTCAGTCTGCACTCGAAATGAGCTGGACCGAAACGCTTCATTCTGATAGAAGTCAGCTTCTTTTTAAACTGTGGCTTCTGCTGCTTCTCTTTGTCATAAAGGTCTCCCTCCTCCCACTGCTCTTGACCATAACGGAGATGAAGGGGCTCCAACTCTGGAGCTGCAATCTCCTTGGCCTTGTAGGTTCCTTTGGTAATGATGAGCTTTCTCTCAGCTTGAGGTGCAGCGAAGTCCACCTCAACATTGACTCTGCAGCGAGTAGTGTCTCTGCCAGCTTTGTTGATGGCTGTGGCTGTATACCAGGCACTGTCTGAGCCTGAAGCAGAGGGGATGTGGAACTTGGCCTCTCCTTTTGTACCGTCAATCCTGAAACACGTAACCATTTGGATCACACATTGATCAGGATATTTGGTTTACTTCTCTAAACCTTTACACTCATCGAACAAAATTCATTCATAGCTAAAAAAAAATCGAAGATACATACTTGATATGTGGGTGCTTCTGTGGGCTGATAATGTCACTGTTTTTCAGCCAGACAATATCAGGCAGGGGGTTTCCAATGGCTTTGACAGCCAACTCAACCAGGGTCCCCTGCTTTACAGTGATATTCCTCAGCTTCTCAACAAACTGAGGACGTGCCAGGGTCTCACGGGCTGTGAATGATGAAATTCAATACAGGTCAAATTGACATAAAATATACCATATATCAATCTTTCTTAAACTGAAAGAAACTTGAATTCTGATCCAGTGAAATACACTTGTGTTGGGAACTTACCATCAACATTAAGAGTTACAGAGACAGAGGTTCGTCCAGCTCTGTTCTGAGCAACAACTGTCCACTCTCCAGAGTCTTGGGGCAGGGCTGGGACGATGATCAGGGACTGGATGCCGTCCTCTTTAATTACTATCTTGTGGGTGTAGTCATTGACCACTTGTTGTCCTGGAAAAAAGAGGGATTAAATTGTTTTACTAGTGGTAGAAGCAACAGATATAGGTGCACTTTGTTGAACCTTATTTCTCTTACCATTGTGGAACCAGAATGTGTCAGGCATTGGTCTGCCAACAACCTTCAGGTCGAATCTGGCAGTTTGCCCCTCCGAGCATTTTATTGAAGAAGGCTTCATGACAAACACAGGCTTGTAGAGTCTCTCCAGCTGAGCCTCGTCTGTCTCCTCAAGCCTGCGGGCAGGAGAACGTCCAGGAGAACGGCTGGAAGAACGGCCGGGTGAGCGGCTCAGAGAACGAGGAGATGTGGACCTGGGACAGAATTAAAAGTCATCAATATCTAGGTATTTATTATAGCTCAGTATTGGGAGACTTTCAGAATGACAAACTATGTACTACTAGTAGCCAGCAGCATGATGTCAATGACTGTCTCCATTTTTTCAAATAGGTCTGGCTATCACAATCTGTTGACAACTACTTTCAACTTTTACTGTAGTGCTGCTGCTCTGAAACAACCACTCTGTTTCAATGGACAAGGTTTTTTGGGCTTTACCAGAGACCATCTGTTGTTTTTGGCATAGTTAGTGTGAAAGCTCCTTAAGCAGTATGTCTCAGGTTTTCAAGTACATTAAACCTTACCTAATCCTCTGCATTGCTGGCTGTGGTGTGAATCTCTGAGGTGTCGGTGTCACAGCTCCAGATGGTTCCACATAGAGCTTTCCAGAGCTGACTGCATTTCCTTTAATATTGGCGGCAAAGGCAGTGTAAACACCTTCATCCTCTGGCATAACCACTGGCAGACGCAGGCTGGCTCGTCCGTCCTGAAGAACCTCGACCTGGTATCGGCCTCCAGGCCTGATACGCTGACCATCTTTGAACCAAGCAATCTGGCAGAAGACAGAAGATCATTTACAATACACAGGTTTTTAAGCTTTCTTTAGTAAAACTAATTTCTCCAGTATAAGAAGGAACTTATCCGCTGTTTGCAAATGCACAATGATACTGATATCTATTAAGGGCCTGGCAACAGCTCGTAACACTTGTTGGCAGTGAGATAAACACAAACCTTAACTATTAATAATTATTGACAGTCTATTAAGCATGGCAGTGACGCCTGCAGTGACATTATCAAAATAACCAATAGTAGGAGCCACAAAAACTGTACATATAATTTGAGAGGAGGAGAACTTTGGCACATGTGCTCTAGGCTTATGTATTAGATATAGCACCAGGTGTGGTGAAAGTTGATTGGGCATTTTTAATACAAATTTTTTACATTTAGATAATATTTTGGCTATATTTTCAACTAAATACCTTTGGCAGTGGATTTCCGGACATCTTGCAATGGAAAGTGACACCCACTCCCTCCATGATCCTGTAGTTTTTGACGGGTGTGTCAAAGGCCGGCTGCACTGCCTCCTCTTCTGTTGCTGTCACAATCAGCTCTCCGTCCTCTGTCACCAGCTCTCTATAGGTAATTCTCATGATACGGAGCTCAATCTCCTGGATGATCCTCTCTTCAAAGGCTGAAGTTAAGAATTCCTACAAAAAAACATTTGTCATTGTCAGTATTAAATATAAACTGATGATTGCTGAGACTTCTAAATAATCTTGGACGTTTTAGTAAGAAAGTACCGTTTCTGAGACAAAGCTCATTGGGGTCGTCACCCTCCTCTGTTCCAGTTCATATTGACTCACGACCACAGATGGCTCCTGAACCACCGTCGTTGTCACTTCAGTTTTATATGTCACGTCATGCTGCTTCATGTAGGCTTCATATTCCTCTGTAAACACAGATGCAGACACGCTGTGAATCACTGGTTCAACAAAGCTTTCCTTAGTGCATTCAAATGATTTTCTTAATAGAAGATGTCTTTCTGAAGTTGAGCATTGAGATGTGATAAAAAAACACAAGGATGCAGATACCTTCCTCCAGCAGGGTGGCGGAGGCTGAGGTTTCTCCGTGTGGATTCTTGGCAAAGATGGAGTATTCTCCGGCATCATCAGCGAAGGTCATGGAGATCTCCAACCTGCATTCGCCAGTCTCCTTCTTGTAGGCAACTTTGTATCTGAAGACATGCATCACAACAATAGTTATCTGTTTTGATCTTTCAACAAAGAGATCACAACAGATGCTATATGTATCTGAACCTCTGTGCTGACAGAGGTGTGAAAATATCACAACCAAACATGAGAAAAAACTGAAGTTGAAATTTGAGCTGTAAGTAAATGTAATCAACTAACAGGCTATGTCAGCACTAAAATCCTCCTCTTCATCATTTTCTGTGTGGGCAAGATTTGATTTTGCTCTGAATAATCAGCAGTGATTCCCATCCAGGACATCTCAGTGTGTGCGTGTGTGTGTGGATATGTGTGGTTAACTGCAGTATATCATCCCATGGGGAAATACAAAAATTGTCAGACCAAACATAAACCATGGCTGTGTGTTTTAGGGACTGGAATCAGGCTATGAAAAGGTTTCAATACATCAACAATAATAACAATAAGACAGGTACTAACAGAAGGTGATAGGAGATTTATACCTGTATCCGGTAGTGAGCGGCACACCGCTCTTCTTCCAGATGATGTGTGGTTTTGGGCTTCCTCCGACCTGGCATTCGAAGACAACACTCCCTCCCTCCACCAGCTTCTGAATGGTCGGCTTCTTGATGAAGAAGGGAGCAGCAGTCTCTCCTGTGCTCACCTCCACCATCGCCTGTTCTTTTGTCTCAATAGCAATACTGAAGAGAACCAACAGCTCGTTCAAATACTGCAGCTGGTTAAACTTACATCTTATATTCCAGTGGTTAATTAGAAACTGTTAGAAACAAGCATTAGATTGAACAACTCACCTTTTCTCTTCTGTGACTCCTATTTCAGTGACAGTCGTCGTCTCTTCTCTGCTCTCAATTTCTTCTGACACTACAAGAGAGTAGGAGTTGAACGGATGCAGCATTAAAATGTGAAGGATCTGTTTGTGCATGTTTTTTTTATTTACTTATTACAAATGTTATATACTTTCTTTCCTGTTAAGCATTTTCCAAATCATACACATATACAGCTTTAAGTTTTCCTAACTCTTCCAGAGAGCCACTAGTCTCAATTAATTTCTAAAATCAAACTGAAAATCAACTTTCATCAACTGTCATTGTACAAGTTGATTGATTTGAAAAAGTATGTAAATGCAAAAATGAACATGAACACTCTTTTCACCCACATTTATTAGAACAATGCACCCAAGCAAATTAAAATTTTTGTTGGTTGTATAAATTTCCTGCCATTAAATACTGAAATCTTCGATTTTAACATAGTTTTTACATTTTTATATGTCCTTCCCTAAGAGGGGAATTGATAAATCGACAGTGCTCCAACTGCCAACTAGTAGCATGAAACTGTTTGAATAATGTTGTGTTGAAATGTTTGCTGACTCACACACCTTTTTAGAAAAGTAGCATTATTTTAAATTTTATTGTAGCCAGAAAAGGGGAATCATGACCCTTTAATATTCATCTCATGACAAGTATAATTACAATTACAATACATTACATCACAGAGCTGAGCAGGGTTTTCTTTAGCAACTGAAACCATGATGAAAAATATTTGTTGACAACCTTTTGTTCATGAGTAAAACTAGATAAAAAACTATATATATATATATACATATATGTATATATATATCACAATTTTTGCAATTGTCGCTGTAATAAGTATCACTTAAGCATTGTGAAATGTCTCTGCCAGTAGTGTTAGCTAACATTAGCTTAGATTTGTGAACTAAATTCACTCCAAAAAATCCACAATGAAAATGACACAAAATTTCCATTACAAAAGTGAGACTAAAAAGACTTTTTGTTCACTAAAACTAACAATAACAACAATAATCAAATTACTTAAAGTAAAGCCCAATGTGAGCTGGAATAAACGCCCCCCCCCCCTGGCAGAGCATAAGAGGGTAGAGATACTGTTAGATATTGTGTTACCTTTGACGAGCAGGTAGCAAGAGGTGCTGACGGTTCCTGCCTCGCTGGTGGCGGTGCAGGTGAAGCGTCCGCTGTCTTCAGCGAACGCCTCGCGGATCACCATCCGGGCGAATCCGTTCTCGTAGGTGATCTGGAAGTCAATGGAGCTCTCGATCTTGTAATCTTCTCTGAACCACATTATGACGGGAGTGGGCTCACCACTGATCTGGCACTCCAGGGTCACCGACTCGCCCTCAGTGACCGTTACATTCTTCAGGCCCTGAACAGAAAAACAGTGACGCCTTCAGAACAAAGTTTCAGTTTGTGAACTTTTCAATCTACAGAGTCACAAATCCAACATGCGACTGCGCCCAGTTTGTGACACAAAGCAAGTTCAACTTAGTCTGGCTTTCTTTGAGGTACCTGCTTCACTGAGCCTAACATTGTTGACCTTTGATAACTTGTATCATGCTGGTTTCCAGCTACGAGCGCGTTCAAGTTCTTAATAACAAGCATCATCACAACATGAATGAAGTATGTAATACGGCATGAGATGTAGTAATGATATCTGTAATAAGGTTATTGTGGCAGAAAAAAGTGATACTAAGTGAGTGTAAAATGTATAGAATATACTCACGCAACTAAAATATAATAAAAGCTGTAGAAACAGTGAGGCTGTAAGAAAGTGTGCGGATTGTAAAGGCTTTTTAAAATATGGTTGCATTTTCAACATGTTCAGTAGCCTGGAATGACTTTCAGACACCAAAGCAGAGAACAAAAGTGAAAAAGGCCTGAATAAATGAAATGAATGCCTCATAAGGTTTATCTGACCAAAAATGTTGCATTTATAATTTAATAAGCTTATTAACAGTGCGCACAATTAATATGCCACTATAATCATCATTCATGAGTCTATTACTGTGGTAAACTATCTCTCTTATCTGCAGATAACCAGCTTGATTTTAATGAATCATATAGTAAAGCAGGATTTGCATTTGAACCCCATAAAAGAGGTTTAATATTGAACACAGTGTTTCTATATATATATATATAGTTGGTCACAGCGTACATAGGATAACTCAGGTGCACTCTGCATGGCTCATTATAAGTAACCACTCAGCAGCTATATTTTTAAAAGGAAGGAAACAGGAAGTGGAGGGGGAAGTACTCACAGCAACAAGAGTGGGAGGAACTACAGGCTCCTGGGCTCTTGTGGGCACTGCAGCTGCCTCCTGAGATAAAACGACAACACAAGTCAAACACAGAAAAAAAAAGTAACGGTGGTGCTCTGTGAGGATGGACGGGTGGAAGCTGGTTAGAACAGATAAAAACCCTGCAGAGAGGACAGAGGGGTGAAGGTCAACAGGTAAAGACAGGCAGAAGAAGAGGAGGATTCTTCATGAGGCGGATGAAGGGCAGCATGTGATTGGCTGCTGCTTTGCGGTGAAGAAGGGGAACGCAGGTAACAGTCCACACAGGGTTAAAATTGGGGGAAAGGGTGGGGGGGGGAGCTGACCAACCTGAGGCTCCCAGTCCTCAAACTCCTCCTCGCTCATTGCGTAAGCCCCGCCCGCCTGTAACTCAAACTGACTCTGATATCTGGCGTCTTTAAACGGCGGCGGGAGGGGCTCCGGTGTCACTCGCATCTCCACTGTTGTTCTGCGAGACGGACTGGGAGACTTGACAGGCTTGATGACCTTTCTGTGAGTGGAGGGGGAGGATAACTCTTTGTGCAGAGTGGCAATAGCAGAGCCGGAGATGGACACCTGACCGAACCAACGAGAACAGCGTTAACCATCGACACAAACCAAACAAAGCTTCTTAAGTCCAAGGCTTCGTTCAGCTGCGGATTAGTGAGCGGAGTAGAGGTGGTGGAGAGTGAATCTTAGTCAAAGGTTGGATGAATTTTCCATTAGCTTTAAAAGATTTTATCTAAATAAATGTATCAATGAACAGGTTACCACAGCATGACTACAGTTGATACTCAGTTCCATGAAATTCTGGCCTAAAGATTTTCACAAGAAATTCAAAATAGTGGCCAAAAAGGAATTTCAGGGCACAGATAGAGATTGATTGAAACTTTTCAATACTAATGTAAATACAATATACGAGTTTCAGTCCCAACCAAAACGATTTTCATAGAAATTATGTTGATATCTGATGATTCTGCATGATATGCATAATTTAACATTTTAATAAGCTACACTGAAGTTTGTGTCCAATTAAAGATTTGCAATTAATGTACAAAAAACAAGAAAACAAAGCATAACCAATGTTTTAGTGGCTTTACCCTAACCATACATTAACCACCTTCGTCATCCTGTTGTTGTGCAAATATTGTAGAAAGATATTTTGCACAATCGTTCAATATAGGATTGTTTTTTTAATACTCTGATAAATATTAAACACGTTATACTTCAAAACATTTTTTCTTGTTGAACGAACAAAGCAAAAGTTGTCAAATGTTGAAGGATCAGTCTGGCGATTTTCTATATTTTTCTTCATTTCATGTTTGGATCCAAACCAACAATGAACTGATCTACTAAGAAGTATTGTCTGTGTATCCAAAGCCTGATATATCTGATTCCTTTGTGCCGTAGACCTCCATTGTTGTCCAAAAACTATTAAAAACATGTCAGTGAGCCACACTACTGCACTGGGTGACATGTTCTTTTGTCCCCGAAGGCTACCGTAGTTTGTTTGGAAATGGCTCCAAACAATATGACACTAAAGTTTGTGTGTCATCACCACAAACTGAAGTTACTGTAACAGCCTTGATGCTGTGGTAGCCTTACAAAAGAAAAAGTGATGTAATATTTTAGGATGGGTGATTCTGTGAGAAAGAGTTTAAAGTGCACCACACCACATAACAAAACAGTGGAGACTGTATGTTAAGATGGGTGTGTGTTAAAGATGAAATGGAGGTTTTTTTGGATGGCGACGGCGGGCCTGCAGCTCCTCTCCTTACCTCGTGGCTAGGTTCAGGTTTAGGAACGGAAACTTTAGAAACTGTGAAATGTGGAACTGGGGCTGGGGTGACACCAGTGTCCACATGGGAGGACATTTCTGTTGTTGTCTGAATCTGGAGTGACCAACAGAGTTTATTAAGTGGTTAAGAAAGTGTGTTATTATCAGATTTAATATCTTCTCAATAAGAATTCAGTAAACTCCTCCGACCTGGGAGACCTGGACTCTGCGCTGCTCTGAGGTCACAGAAGCAGCAACTTGCGGTTCAGTGCGTAGCGTTTTCGTTTCAACATGTTTCTCTGCAGTCGTTGCTGCCTTCTGTATTATCTCAGCCTCTACAGCCTCCTCTTCTGCTCGACCGCCCTCTGCATGCACGGGCTGACGGACACGAGCAAGGTCAACAGCGGCCACCACTGTGGCCACCGCCCCGGCTTTTTTCCCTCCCTCTGCCTGGAGACACAACAAGCAGCACAGGGATCTCAGGACATCCATTGTACAAAGTCTGGAGGAAGATACGTGACCAGAAGCCCTAAAGACTGGAGAAAATACTCCCAAATGATGTTTACAAGAGCTTAAGAATACATCACCATCACAGAATCTATGACTCCATGCATCATGCAGCTTTAAGGGTGAAACATGCAGTTCACTCTCATTAAAACTGATGCAAAGACGAGATGGATTTAAAAATTTAGTTAAAAAAAGAAGATGCAGAAGGGAAAATGTAAAGAAGAGAAGATATTCAACTAAGGAAGTTGCTCCTTCCAACAACTCCAAAGCTGTCACTTAGTATCTAATTCAATTTCAATTCAATTCAATTTTATTTATATAGCGCCAAATCACAACAAAGTTATCTCATTTACACATATGTTGTTGGCAAAAACTTTTTTATGGAGTTTTTTCTTTTGTTTGGCTGCGTTGTACAGATTGTAAGTAAGATTGCAGTTTCAGCTTACATGCAGTAAAGAGTTGTGTTTAGCCTAGCTTAGCACAAAGCCTGGAAGAAGGGGGGAAACTGCTAGCCTAGTTCCATTAAAAGAGAAAAACCTAAGAAAAGTCTGCCCCAAATGTGGTAATTTGTAGCCAAAATAATCGTAAAAATCTATGTTGTAGAGACTGCTAAGCTATGACAAACGATAACCATAACATAAAAAAGACAGCCATGTTATTGTGAACAATGGGTAATTTATGCTAACACTAGCTAGCAAGTTATTCTAATTTTAAAGTATCCACAAATTGCTCCAATGCTAACTGCTGCTAAAATAACAATATGTCCATTTTATATTTCTACGTCTACACCTGTTCAATAATGAAACAGAATATTTAGAGTAGCGGTTGTTGAATTTGTCCCTTCCCGGGCGCTTATGCCATACGGTGTCCCACAAAACTCAATACTTGGTCCAAACTGATTTGTGCTTTTACTGTTTCAGATCCAAAACTGAGGAACAACCTAGGGCTGCAATTGACCATTATATCGTTATTGATTCATCTTTCAATTATTCTCTCAATGAATCGATTAATTGTTTAGTCTATTAAATGTCAGAAAATAATGAAAATGGCTGATTAGAACAGAGTCCATCTAAGATGGAACAAAGTCCCGAACCCAAAGATATTAGCTTTACAATGATATAAAACTCACAAAAACAGAAAATCCTCACAACTGAGGGCAAACTGATATCAGACAATATGGGGCATTTTTTCTCATTAATGACTTTATGACAATTGTTAATGATAATTGTTTCAGCATTAAAACAAACTCTAAATTTGACCATTCCATGGAATCGCTGTTGTATTTTATGGTACGGTATTTTTATGTGCACCTGTAAAGCACCTTGTAACAACAGACATAAAGTTTACTTCCTTAATTACTTACAATAGACAAAATGCAACATGTAAATCAGAGCGAGACTAGCTGTTGACCAGTTTACAGATACAGACAGATATAAGAAAAACATGTTTGACCAAACCAGAACAACAGTTTAAAGTCTTGCTAGCTTCCCCTAGAGGCAGTAGGTGGAGTTACTCCAAAAAAGGCATTTGATTTTACTTTAAAACAATCATCAAGAGAAGCTAAAATGGTTTTCTTCTGTCTGTTTTTTGGAGTAACTCTACTGTTATATGTTTTAAATATCAATAGATCTCCAGGTTTCTGGAATGATCTTAAAAACGCTTCTGCTCGGGAAGCTAAACATATAAAGTTGTCCTGAATGTGATTAGTAAAATCAACGTTAGCTGCTGATATGTTTAACAGACCGAGGTGATATATAAAGAGAATGAGGAGAAACACTAATGAAGTAAACAAAGGATAAAATGAAAAAGATAAATGATTGAAGTGACAGTATGAGCAGCAGGTGGAGTGATAATAACAGACTGTGGTGGTCTACCTGCTCTCCGGACACAGTGGCTTCAGGCGGCCCCCGGATACGAGCCTGATCCACGGCCGCCACCACGGTAGCCACCGCCACGCTCTTATCCTCCTGGGAAACATGCTCATCCTGATGCATTCACAGCACATCAACACATGTTCACTCTACATCCAACACACAAGCAGCTGGGCCAAGGCACTGTTTCATTTCACAACATTTTTTGGAATGCATAATTGAAATTTGCTACAGCTGTATTATTTGATTTAAAGGAGAATTCCAATCTGCTGGAACAAGTCAAGCTCAAACAAGTTCAGTAAGTCCACCATTACTGTATTTTCTGCTCACTTCCTGTGAGTGGCCTTAAAGATTGGATGCACTGATTCAAACCAACTTAATGTTTTATTCAGTCTGCATGCATGCATGTAAAGCCAGCACAAGTTCCCCTTAAAGAGGTGACTCCACCATCCTCACCTCTCTGGTGGCGCTGACCTGCTGCTCCCAGTGTTTCTCCATGTGAAGCTGGGTGGCACTGCTCACACTAGTCATGCTGGTCACACTGGTGTAGCTGGATTCAGCCATATAGTCTCCCTGCTTCCATGGTGGCAGGACCTCCGGAGAGGCAGACACCTGCAGGAGGAAGGCACCATGTTGATGATGATTACATTAAGTCTTATCCATCTTTTGCACCTGGATTGGACAGCAGCAGCTCTTCATGAGCCCTTAGTAACTACTCCACATGGATGGTGATGTGCAAAAGTCTGAGTGACCAAATTTAATTCCCAGAAAGTGATGTTGTTCCAACAAACACATCTGGTAGTGTTGAAGGGTGGGAAGCCGGTGGGGGATCATACGTCTGCTGCTGCACTAGCAACTCATTCGGCAACAGCATATGTCACAGAGGTAGCACATTGATGTCGACACCGAGGACGACAGCAGTGTTTGTAATGACAACAACAACGATGTTTAAATGTATTAATGAGTAAACCTCAATATTACTTTAGTAAACATTATAACTGAACTGAGATTGGACTTGGACAGCTGATGAAAGTGGCTACTGGGCAATAAATGTTCTCACCTGTTTCCTGATCATGACAGGAGACTTGACCGGTCTGATGGGAGAGACGGACAGCCTGCTGGAGGGAGAAACCGGTCTGTGGATGACAGATGAACACAAGACATGATGCAGATATAGCCCCAAAAACACCAAATAACTTGAGCAACTTTATTCCATTTCATTTTTAAAATCCAAACTGTGATTCTATGAAAGTCGTTATGGATCGCTATCTTGTTTCACTGATTCTTTGTTATCTTCCTACACTGAGACATTCTTTTTTCCCCCATTCCTTTCTAAATCTTCAAGGCCTTGAATCCCAGCTCTTGTTTGTACCTGACAGGTGTGGGCGTCGGCCCTTTCACATGTCTGACAGGTGAAGGCGACTGCTGGCGTCCGCCCATCATCTTGGAAACAAAGGACGGTGGGGACTTTGAGGTCGGCTTTGGGGGAACCCGCGGAGGGGTTTTGTGAGCCAAATGCTGAGTCATCATTCCACCTTCAACGTGCATCTCCATCATGGTGGTGGCCTGGGAACTAACCTCCATCTTCTGAAGAGGAAAAATTACACATTGAATGATTTATTTCAGAGAAATAAATCGTAAAACTTTTTATGTTTTAATGAATCCTATAACTAAGAACTTGTGCCTTACCCCGCGTCTAAACAGCAAGCATGTAAGGCGCGTTTTTCACTCTCATGTCACATGCAACAGATACACTCTCATTTTAATCTATGCAGCTGTCTGCACCTGCTCCGTGCAGACTCGCATCTCAGCCGCGTCTCATAGGCGTAACCGCGACCTGAAGTCATGTCATTACAGTCATGTGTACTGGGCTCTGAGAGCTTCCAACACGTGGGTAACCTACACTCAACAAAGCACTTGAACGCCTCCAGTGTAGCTGCATAGACGGAGCTCTGCTGCTCACGCTATGCTTGCTGTCTAGACATACGGTTAGGATCATGATGACTCATCTCACAGGGCTTCAGTTTTGACAAACACCACATGATTCACACACTTTATTACTTAATCTAGATGTTTGTTTTAAGTAGTAAGGACAGTTCATGCAGAAGGTTGTCGGTCACAAGTACTTCAATATGTGAGATAACGAAATTACAATATCATGTTAGTTATGAAATTACAAAACAGACAAACATTTCCAGACCTGTGTCAAAAGAGAATCAGGTTTACTGAGTTATCTGGGTAAATAATTCCTTCTAAACTCCAAATTGTTTTGGGTTCCATTTTAATAAATCAAATTTATCCAGAAAACTCAGTAAAACTGCTTCTTGGAACAGACCCAGGTTGGTATGTCTTACCCTGTGCATCCCAGTCTGGGAAGTCACCATCTGAGATGTGGACACAATACTCTTGGATTTCTTAGCAGGTACAGCTTCCTCGCCTGCAAACACACACATGTAGATTCAGGTTCATCTGGATACAAAACAACTAAATCAAGTTTGATCATGTTTTCTAATTCTGTTAAAGTTCATTCATGTCCGAGGGCCTCACCCTGAACCAGCAGCTCAGCGGTGGAGGTGGCTCGTCCGCTGCTGTTGGTAGCAGTCACAGAATATGTTCCAGAATCCTCGGGGAAGGCCTCAGCGATCAGCAGACTGTACAGGTCTCCTTCCTGAAGGATCCTGAAGTCGGCTGAGCTCTGGATCTCGGCTCCCTCTCTGTAGAACTTCAGCACAGGTGTCGGGATTCCTGTCACGCGGACGTCCAGCCTCACCTGGCTGCCTTGCCTCACTGTCGAGCTCTGCAGTCTCTGAAGGAAGTTTGGAGGCGCCGTCTCAGCTGCAGAGACAGAAAAAAAAGTCTCGTTAGCCTGGTTTTAATGATGACATGTGTACTTATTTACAATTAGGGAACCTTCTTTATTTTGGTGGTTTCACTGAGGTGAAATTATCATTTTCAAGAGAGATCTGAGGATAAAAACACATTTACAGTCAGACTACCACACAACCAACATACAAGAAACAACAAACAAAGTGAGACAACAAACACTGGATAATAAAGGGAATTAAAGAATCTAACTTCACAGCAGTTTTCAGTCAGAGTCCCTAAATCAAGTCCTGCCTTGGTAAGTATATAAATGTGTGATATCTCAGTAATTATTGGATTGTGTGATTATAATATTAAATATAAAATGTATGATATTTAAATGAGAGAAGAGATGTGACGTATTTTGAAAGCTTTATCGCTTGAGCTTCACTGATGATTTTTTTCTTCTGGTCAGTAAACTCTGTGATTTATGTGATACAGAGAGTGATGAGTATGAAATTTGTCATTGGTGATAAATAATAACAATAAATCATGACATATTTAATAATAATAATAATAATAATAATTTTATTTATTTACACAAGCATAAGCACCGATTAAAAATGATTTACAGATAAGTATCTTAATACACTATAAATGTATTTAATGTTATTGTTTATTATTTATCTTTATGTTAAAAATTCCTTTAATTTCAAATTTTTCATTTAATGTATTGATTTCTGTGAACTTTCTATACTATAAAGTGATGGATATGGCTGTATAAATGACTTAATAAAGTATGGATCAATGCACTGTGATGATGGGGCATATAACAGATGACTAAACATTTAGATTTTTACTCATAAACATGAATTTGAACATGAATGCATGACATTACACTGATAAACCAAATTTAGGGTGTTTCTAAGAGTGACACTGGTACTATTGTAGATCTATAGAATA
The DNA here is from genome assembly GCF_914725855.1 of Thunnus albacares. Taxonomy (NCBI): domain Eukaryota; kingdom Metazoa; phylum Chordata; class Actinopteri; order Scombriformes; family Scombridae; genus Thunnus; species Thunnus albacares. The sequence continues at coordinate 31,880,267 of NC_058116.1, read as the reverse complement.
CCATGTGTTTAGTCTTATGTGCATCTAAAGCAAGTCTGTGACGTGATGTAGGTCGAGCAGAACTAGAGGAATACAAAATCGCGTCACCAGCATTAAAACAAAGTTATTTTAACATCCGTATACCCTTTAATTACGCTCGAGAGGAAATGTACATAGTTGTAACAGGAAATGAAAGACAATGAAACAGTTTAACAAGGAACAGAGTGGAACACCAAAAACCAATTTTTGTTTAGTGAGTAAAGGTGAAATAAATAGCCGCACTAGCAGCTCAGGCTGGTTTGATGCAGGAGGTTTAAATGAGGGTCCATCATCAGTGTGATGCAAAGATAAACAAATAAGAATAAAGATTAACAAATACATTTTAACTTTGACTTTGTCACATATCTTAATTAATTATAACTGTTGGTTTATTATCAACTACTTGACATGTACAGTTTTATAACAGAGGATCAATTTCAAGCTGTTAATAAACGTGACATTCCTCTTAAGGAAAGCTATGCTGCAACAGTTGCATCTATATTGGTTTTATCACTGGATTAAGTAACAGGCCATGCCCACCACATAGCCACGCTCATGCCTCACAGCTCAGTGCAGGATAAACTTAGACTGAAGCTGAGGCAGAGAGAGAACATCATTTCGTTTATTTATTTTTAGTGAAACATTTTGGGAAATTTGCTTATTCGCTTTCTCTCTCGTGTTTCTCTGATTTAGATGAGAAGATTGATATCACTTTCATATCTCTATGGTAGATATCAAGTTTAGGCCAGCTTAGCGTAGCATAAAGACTGGAAACAGCTAGACAAATCTCGGTACAAATGTAACAAAATCCACCTCCCAACACCTCTAAGGCTCATATATTAACAAGTAATGTCTTGTTACTTTCATCTGTACAAAAACTAATATTTTTCGGAAGGTTTTGTGTCAAATTATTTATTGGTTGGGACTAGTTGCCAGGAAGTTACTGGTCCCAACCAAGAAATAGTCAGCTTCATAACTCTCCATAAAACTGCAAATTGTTTCTTTTTACACATGAGTTTTTGATCCAATTAAACAAACGAGAACGTGTTAATTAGTGAGCTTAATTCTGTGCTTGGACAGAACATGAAGCAAATCTTTCACGCAGCGCAGTTGCATACAAAATCAATGCAAAGACGCAAGACTCCAGGCTATGCCAATTGATGCAAATACAAGCCTGCGTGAGTTGAAAATGTTTCAGCTTGAGCAAAATATTTGCGCATAACGCGGAGCTTCATGAATGCACAGCACCAGTCAAAAGTTTGAACACATTTTCTCATTCAAGGTGTGTCCAAACTTTTGACTGATACTGTACGTCATGAATGCACAGAGAGTCGAAGAGAAAGGAGAGAGACTGGAAGGAAATAACAGAAAGAACCAGAGTTCCCAGTGAGTTCTGAGTTCAGTCAGAAGCTGAACTGAACACAAATACACAGAAACTCTCCTACAGACACAGTTGGTGCCTGCTGTTGCTAGCTAGCTAATGTGCAGTAGTGTATTTTGGCTGTTTGGGGCAAATAAACACAAATGATCCAACAGTCAAACTTGCGTTTAGTCTGAACAAAGCTTTGTAGTGTTTGTTAGTGTTCTGTTATATGTTTTAATTGTGACCTGCCGAAGAGACTGCAGATGAAAATTAGCTATAAGCTAACTCTGATACAGTACATCAAGTGGTAACATTTATGTTTTACACTGTACATGGTCCCAATAAATAAATAAGACAAGGTGCTGGTAGGCTGATTTTATTACCTTTGGATAGAGCTATGCTAACTGCCCTCTGTTTCTAGTATCTATGCTGAGCTAAGTTAGCTCAGTGGAAGCTTCAAACTTAGCATACAGACATGAGAGTGATATCAGTCTTCTCATCAGCAACCAAGTGAATATGTGTATTTCCCAAAATGTCTAACTTTTCCATCAAACAGTGAGAGATCTCACCTGTAACAAGGAGTTCAGCAGTGCTTGTGGCTTGTCCAGCACCATTGGTGGCTCTGACGGAAAATCTTCCGCTGTGTGCGGCGGTCACAGCGGGGATCCTCAGAACAGCGCGGCCATCGCTGAACGAGATCTGAACACCGGGCAAAGCGGTGGTGGAAAGAACCTGGCCATCACGGAACCAGCTCACCTCAGGAACTGGAGAACCTGGAGAGAACCCAACACCGATCTACTGTCAGAGAACCCAAAGAATTTCCTCAACTAAAGTTTTCTAACACTCATTGGGAAATCCTCTAGTCAGATGTTTCAGATGAATATATGTCACGTCTACAGATAGGTCAAGGACTTGTTTAGCCTAGCTTAACAAAAATTCCGCAAGCAGGGAAAAACTGCAAGCCAAGCTTCACTACAAGAGAAAAAAGGTTGTTTTCAGCCACAATATTAACAAAAACATGTGATGTCTTTGTGAGACTGCCAAGCCTGATAGCCATGACATAAGCAAAGACAGCCATGGTATTATGAACAGTGGGGTAATTTATGCTAACATTAGCTAAGTAATTCTAATTTTAGAGCACCTACTATGTTAAATTGTATTCTGGCTGTTCCTTCCTTATGCCCCAAACTACAGAGCTAATGGTGTTGCTAATGAGCTAACACTTGTTATCTAGAAAACTATAGCAAGATACAACATTATTACTGTATCTTGTTAGCTATCAAGCTAGTCAGCTGTCTGTCCTGTAGTCAGCAGGGTTCAGTTAAAAGTAGAGTTGGGACAACACTCAAACCTGACAACTCCACTATGAATTCAGGACTTTAAAGATGCTGTGCTGCTGGTCCACAGATAGCTCAAATGCTAACTACTGCTAAAACCACAATGTCTCCTTGTCTCCAATGTTTCTTGCCTTGGTATTACACTGGTTAGCTAGCTTTGAAGTTGCTGGACAAAATTAGACTAGCAAAGTCACAGCTATCATGATGTCTTTTCTAAATGTTTCTAGGTAGAATAGTGTTAACTAGCAAATAACACCACATAGCATTGATTGTGCTAATTGTGTTGTGGCTACACTTGCTAGCTAGTTTCGCCCTGCTTCCAGACTTTGTGCTAAGCGAGGTTAAACACGAGATGAAACTGACAGGCTACCCATCAGAATGTGGAAAGCAATAGAACAAAATATTTGTATATATTTGTTCCCTAATAAAGTCACAGTAATTTCAGTGTGCGGTGGTTAATTTTGATTTTCACCTTATATGTTCCTGTTACCGACCAGCACCTGACTGAAAATACTGGCTGTACATGGGGAGTTCTGTCCTTAGAACAAAATATTTGTTTAAACAAATAATAAACCTAAAAAAATATTAAAGCCAGTACTTTGAACAGTTTTTTTTAGGTTAATCCTGGTGTTAGCAGATCCATTACAACAATAGACTATTATTAACAACAACAACAACAAAAAAGCTTACAGGGTAAAACTGGACTATGATATCCTCAACTTTATTTTGTGGCTCTTTTCAAGGCAGTGTTAGAAATTGTGTTACACCTAAAACAGCTAATCAAAAAAAAAAAAAATTAAAATAACAATGACATTTAGCCTGATTTTGAGTTGAATCTCTCCATACACAATGTTCTGGAGTGTAATGTGCCAGTACAGTCAGAAAGCCTCCTTACCACTAACTTGAGCCTCGAACGTCGCGGCACTACCCTCAAGTGCCACGACGCTCTGCAGCGGCTGCGTGAATGTCGGCGCCTGTGTTGACATGTTGGTCGGCACCCTGCAGGCACAACAAAGACAATAAAACAAACAGTCAGAACAAGCAGCTGAGAACTCTCTGAATTCATGGACTGACACCAGAAACATTAACAAATGGACCAGTATGTAGGATTTAGAGGCATCTAGCGTTGAGGTTGCAGATTGAAACCAACTGAAAACTGTGGAAGAGGACCTGCTCCCTCTGTAGATAAAGGGCTCATTCTAAGGTAATGAAAACAATAATTATACAATATTTAAAACATACCTATGAATATTATATTCCATTTCTGCCGAGCCTGTTCCAGTAGATGCCACTAAAATCTACACACTGCAATTTTAACAAACAGAAAAATGTCTTCTACATTTCAGCACGTTTGTGCTGCTGGTTGATGGTTTGGGATGATTTTCCTGTAGAGATAACTTTTTGTAGGCTGTGTTACTGGAATATGTGTCATGTTAGCTAGACAGACCTGACTTGTCTATCAAAGATGGCGCATGGTTGAAAAAAATGCAACAATGAGTGTCATATACAAATTCACCTCTGAACAGTAATTTTACTGGTTTGCAGCAAGTCGCTTAACTTCTAAATATTGAAAATGTCCATATACTGTACATATGACCCCCCCCAAACACCAGGGGCAACATTTTCTAAGACCCTTTTAATGTCTAATAAAATGACAAAAACAATGTCATTATTGAGAAGCCAAATTTGAAAATGACTCTCTAAAAATCTAAATCTGGCTCACAACATTTTTAAAAAGGATCACACATTTTCATCCATTAAGTCCAGTATGCAAAACAGTCCTACTCTCAACTGTTATGATTATGTAAATATGACAAAAAAGTAAAAATGATGAAATGTTGACTGTGATTGATTATCTACCTGCAGCAAGATTCAACAGTCTGGGCTGGTTAACTTAAATGTAGTCACAGCAGCGAGTGTCCAAAACCCCGAAAGTTAGTCAGATTAATAATATTGTTAACTTATCCTTTAATCAGGTAATTATACCAATAGTTGATGGTATTGTATTTCGGCATCTATCTTTTGTTCTATCTTGTGATCTTGTTTATTTATTCTGACTTAAATCATGATTTTAACAATTGTAGACTGTACTTTGACAACTTTGGCCTCTTTTGTTCAATGACAACGGCGGTTTGAGAAAATCTTATTTGTATCTCTCAAGGAAAGGTATTGTTTTGGTATCTGCACTGAAAACTCAGGCATAAAACGATACACGGCTTTAGTTGTAAATGTAAAACTTTGCAAAAACTCTTGTATGGTCCTTTAAAATTTCCATAATGTGGAGCTAAAAGTGCTGTCCCTGCAGAGTGTTGGATGTCCTGCAGATGTCCTGCTGTGTTTCTTGTTTTCTCTTTGACAGTTGACCCGCTGAAAGCGAGGAGGCTATAGGGGTGATAAAGCAGCAGCAGCAGCAGCAGCAGCTCAGATTGCCATTTGATCCCCTCAGGGTTTATTTCTAGGAGCTCTGTCCCTGGAGGAGGTCCAGGCTCCGCGGGGTCTGGCTGACAAACCACCAGCTGATCCACCGCAGGACTCACAGCAACATTTGAACACCTGTTTAACCCCGAAGACCTGGTCTTAGATTTCAGCTCCTCTTCTTCTACATAACCTTCAAGGTGCATTCTGTTTAGTTCAGTGTTTACATTTTATGAAAATTAGCGTGAAGTTTTTTGTTCCAGTTTTACTGTAGTTTTCCTTTCTGTTGTTTCTTTCAAACACCACATTTTTTAAGACCTTTTTATAGTATTCTTGAAAAAAAAGTGCAATATATTGTAAAAAGCCCAAAGATGGCATTTTATGAAAACACAAATATTACAAAAAGAAAAGTGAAGACAAGACAAAAATATATTATTTATTTTATGATACAAAATAAACAACAAACAAAAAAAACCCACAGATTTTGTATTTAATGACAAAACAAATTCAAGTTTGTTCTCTTTTGCCTTATAGTTCATATTTTAGTTATTTTATTTTATTTTATTTCAGCCAACAAACATGTTTTTTTTAAACCTGCGATAACTGATTTTTTGTTGACATGTAGTGAACACAACACTGACACATCATCTCTTTTTAAGCTGATATGTTGAACTTGTTAGCAAACAGTTTATTTCCACATCCAGCAGTTACGGAGCGACATTTTCATTCATCTGGAGTCGTGTTTCTGTCCAGCTGGTGAATATAAGTCCTATATTCACTCTCTTTTAGCTCTTTTTTTGCTCTCTAACAACTCCTGAGGCAAATATCTGGCACTTTAGCTGCTAAATAGAAATTAATAGAAATTAATCGCCACTATGTTTTCATGACAGTTTTTAAAGATCAAAATTTTCAAACTCAATTGGGTAGCTTTTAGCAGAATGGTCCAGTCAAGAACCAGACCATTATATCAGCCTGTTTTAGTTTATTACAGATACATTTCAGTAGGAAAATTTCAAAAGATATGTTTTGTTTGTCATTTAGAAACAGTGTTTCCATTACATAGTTTGTCCATTATTATTTACAAAATACACAAAGTAAAATGTTTGTATTCCAATCAGCTGATATATTATCATTATTGTAATGTGATATCTTTGCTTCAGTTGAACTCTTCTGATAGTTGCGTAACGACCACATTTTTAAAAAAAATTATAACTTCTTTAAAAATCAGCCGTCAGCGCTGCAGCATGCAGGCTGCTGATGGATGTGGATTCATTTTGTAGACTCAATTATTAAATCAATCACAAAAAGATTATCGTACCAGACAGTCATTGCTAAATGGTTTGACTGTTGTAGTGATGCCAAAAGCTAAAAATAATCGAGTCTGATTGGCTTCTGTGAGCTCTTGATAAGTTTTTGTGGTCCTGTTTTGACCTACTTGGACCTTTTTGGCCCTGACGTGACTGGACTTGTCTTGAGTGTTGCTGTTTGGGTCTATTTGGTGCTGCTTGTTTCATGTTTGGCTCTGATTGGTCTTGGTTGTTCCATTTCAACTCTAACTGGCCCCGGTATTGGCTTAGATTAGACATAATTGGCTTTGACACACCCTGTCTGGTTCCTTGTTGGCACTGTGGTGACCCTGTCTGGCTCTTTTAACCCGGGTTTGGCACTGAGTGGCCCAGACTGAATCAGAACCCTGACCCTCACTACCCTTCTTTGACTCACACTGGCCCAACTCAATTTGTTTTTCACTCTAATTTTGCTTGATTGTTCGTGGTTGTCCCTGCATGGTGTCTCTGTGCTGGCAGAAGGTCCTGGTTCTGGTCCTGGTCCAGAACAGCTGACAGACACAGAGGAGTTTTCTGTCACCTTTCCAACACTTAATTGAACAAACAGCAACAGCTGCTGTTGTTTGACACCAGATCACTTCAAACTGAGGAGCTCCGAGCAGCTGGTCATTAAAGGTTATAAAATCAACTCAGCACAGTTTGATCTGAACAATCTGCCTGATGAGATGCAGTTTTTTAAAGTTCCTTAGCCCTTATTTTTCATATTTTCTTCTTTAAAAGAGTTTGTCTTGTTTTTATCATGTAACCACTATATTAGAGGCAGTGTGACTTTAACGTTGGGTCATGGACAGTTTGACAGTTTTAGACCAAACATTAAATCAAGAAAATAATCCCCAGATGAGTTGATAATAAAAATAATTGTTATTTGCAGCCCTAATATTAAGCCAGGCGATTTATTTTATCAAACAAATACATTAAAAACATAATCAGCATACAGAAATCTGATTTTATCATCATGATTTCTGCTTATCTTTCACCAGTAGACTCCTTGTTTTGGCTCCTTCAGATTGATGCGTTTTAACTGAAAATCCCAGCAAAAATCTAAAAAAAATGTATAGATTTTTAAAATCATTTAATGTATAAAATAACACAAAGTCCAGCTTTAGTTCCCAGAGTTTAATGTGTTCCTTCAAACAGTCCAAAAAGCCAGAGATTTAACTGGGATTGAGATGAAACTGGGATTTAGTTTTATATGACTGATCCTGACATCTCAAACACACTAATGTTTTACCTCTAAAATTCCATTAACATACCCATTAATGATAATGTAATAGGGGGTATTTTCAGTTGAATTTCAAAGGACAATTAATGGACAAATTATTATAGGATATTATAATATATTGACGTATTTTTTATCTGCACTGTTTAAGGGTGTTTTAAGGAGTAACAACCCTTTGACCAAATAACATTAAAGCATTGTGTAACTTCAGGATTCAGGATTGACTTTCATGCTTTTAAATATATTTTAATGTATTTTTTCTCCAAACAAATTAAGGGGTACCTGTAATAGTATTTTCATCCAATTATTTATCCATTAATTTACCTCAATGCTGGATAACGAATACTTGATTACTGGATAAAAATCCCTTAAAATATCATTCATTTGCACTTGGAAAAGTTTCTAATTTATTAACCAAAACCCAAACCTTATTATCAACTGGAATTGATAAATAATGGATTAAATATTTCAAATTAATGTTTTAATTAAGGGGGAAATCTTAAAATCTGTTTAATTTGGTAATTAAGGGCCTCTGAAATTAAAGTGTTTTAAGGGGTGACAATACTTTAAAATTGACCAAATAACATTAAAGACATCCCTTAATTTATACCTTAAAAATCAATCAAGGTAAAAATTCAGGAATGGCTATAACTCTTTTTGGTCAATTTTAAGGTATGTTAAAAAATCTTAAACTGGAGATAATCTGCATCCTTTAATATATAATAATCTGTTAATTTATCCAATATTTAACCTAAACTTTCAGGTGAATGAAATTTATTGAAAAATGATAATGTAATTTAAGTAACGATATTTTGGACATTTTAAGTTCATACAGCAAACCCATTAAAATCACTTCATATGTTACCATCCAATTATTTATCCATTCATTTACCCAAATGCTGGATAATAAATAAACCTGATTACTGAATAAAAATCCCTCAAAATATCATTAATTTGCACCTGCAAAAAGATTCTGACATGAAGGAAAAACCTGAACCTTAACAAGACCTTAAATTGATTTCAAATGAATGCATTAATTAAGGGAAAAGTCATTAACCCTTGAAATTGACATAATTTGATAATTAAGGGTTTTTGGAATTAAGGTGTTTTTAAGGTGTTTTCAAATTAATTGACAAATTAAACAATGTCTCGCACATTGATTTGGATGAAGGTGTTTTGTGTGATTGTGGGCTAATTAAGGGTATTTTAAGGGGTTTTACAGTTTAGAGTGATAGCAACCAAGAAAAAGCAAATAAACAAGCATCATCATCTCATCACACATCAGCCAACATATACCAGTTTTGTAACTGTTGAGGTTACACGTGGTGCATCGTTAGCTTGGGTATGTTTAAATTCATTTGGTTTACTTTGTATTTCTCTCTATAACTATAAAATCTATGAAACACAGAAAGCAGATTCCTGTGAGGAATCAGCTGCAGACAGGAAACAATCATCTGGCTCTTTGTCCCTGCGTGTTCACACTTACTCGTGCAGAAATAATCGGGTTTCGGTGAATCCCTGAACGCGTCACAGATCTGGTTACGGCTAAACATAATCTGATGACTTCACTGCATGTTGATGAGGTGACACATGAGTCTAACGCCGACACTTATCAGTCATCTCGAGATGTTTAAAAAGTGAATCAGATGCAGAAACTGCAGAAAGATGATGGTTGAAAGTACAATTCTCAGGTACTTTATACTTCTCGTCCATCACATGACCTTACAGCTGTAGTTCTTTTACAGATTAAGATTTTTTTAATACAAAAAATATGATCAGATTATTAAATATAATAAATTGCTGTAGATGACGATATAAAGTAGTTAAAATTAGCTCCAACTCAACTTCAACAGAAAAATATTGCTTACATGTAAATACATCAGTAATAATAAACTAATAATAAAATATACACATTACACTTTTATTTTTCATACTTCAATTATTTTTTTTCCTTTATTTTATATGGAGTATTTTTACATTGTGGTATTAATACATTTATTTAATTGAGAGAATCTGAATTCTGAGTGAAATGTTGAGTCTGTTAAATCTGTTTTCAAAGCTTATTTTTATGTGAAAATTTTCTTTTATTACTTTCTTCTGCTGGTTTTGAAGGTTTTATTTATATATATTTTTTTTTTGCCTGCACATGTCATCAACTATCCCCTGCTTCCCTGTCAGTTTTAGGTTGCAATATAACTTAATAAACATATTTCAAAAGGAAAAACAAACATTCAAAAACTGAATGTCACTGATTCGACTTCATGTTATCAGTTAAACCATCGGACTGTGTTGTTCCTCTTGTATTTAAAAGCAAACTGGTGGATCAGAGTCAACATATCGTTATGAGCAGTATTCAGTGTTTCTCACAGATTCAGGATTTATTTCTGGAGACACTGAGGTCAGGTGTAATCTCACAGCAATCAGCCATCAAGTCAGACTTTTGAAAGGAAGAGGCACTAATTCTAAAAAAATATATATTTTTGTGGTTAAAAATCATTTTCAGTTTTTCAGGCTGTTCAGATACATTTTATGAGCATTTATAATAGATATGATGGGACGGGAGAAGTGTGACAAACCAGCCAACAAAAGTTCAATCTCTTTCAAAATACAATAAAAGCTGCAGAATCAAACCGCTGACACGTCACATGGTGTCTATATCCGATGTTCTTTAACTTCAGATCCAGTCTAGTCTAGTCCCTCTGAACCATAAGGGCAGACTAACAGCTGTTCATTCCCCTTCAAAATGAGCTCCTCGCTGCTCTCAGTCAGACACTTCCTCTCCACAGAGCTCTGAGTAATGTAACGAGGGGAGTTTATCTAACACAGGACACCAAACACTAAAAATAACACCTCACCCCCACCCCCACCCCCACCCCCCACCCCCCACCACCACACCTCTGTTTGATTGACAGTCACCATGTGGCACATAGCTGGAGGAGCAACTGATAGCCCTGCTGCTGATTCCCTTAAAAAGCCATCAGCCGCCCAGCTGAGAGTCCAACCTGATGCTATCAGGGGCTATTCTGGGACGTCCCATTATAACCTTCAGCTTGGAAAAGCAGCAAAAAAGCCTTCAGTCTGCTGGTGTCACTTCTTAAAAAAGTGACTAAAACAATGAATGGAGTCTGGCAGGAAAGGTTGAGTCTGGTTTGTGTCTGCTATAAAACAAACGTCCGGGTGTTAAAGTGTAAATCCAGCAGCTGTCAGTCAGCTGCTGATCATCAATTACAACACTTTGCAAAACTTTAAAGACACTTACTTGTCTGCACAAGGATGCCTGGGATGCCCAGAGGCGGGCTGTCTTCAGAAAATCAAAAATCTCTTTATCCAGAAAATTTAGTCATAAAAATCCCAAAGGAGAACAACTGAGCCTCAAAGGAACCCCAAACAAAAAAACAAAACTACAGGCTCTCAGTGCCGTGTAGTTTTGTTTTTCCTTCTGACAGCAGTCCCTCCAGCCGAGGCGTCCAGGCCGGGAACGCTGATTCTGCTCAGAGCAGGCAGCAGGGCAGCGGGGGGCTTTATACCGCTGTGACATCACATAGGCGAGTCATGCCATTGGTCGAACCCTGCAGGGAATCATGGGAGGAGAGGGGGGCCATTTTATGCAACCTGTAAAACCTGACAGCCGCTTTACTTAACAAAGAGATGGACTGAGAGAGATCGATCATCTTCTATCTGCAGTCTGATTGGTTTATTGAGCTGTTTATTGGGTTTTGACATCCTAGTTATCAAAACTGTTCAGATCATTTTTATTTGTCAAAATAACAGACGCCTTAGTGTAATCTAAATATAATATATCAACACATGTTTGAATGGGGTTTTTATGAACACTGAGAACTCACTTTTCTTTCAGGATTATAAATTTCTATCTGCTGAGGCTTCACAGGAGATGATTCTGTTGAAATCAGGTGACAAATAAACTTAACTTTGTTTTAATACACAACATCTATGTATGAACTACTGAAGGGAGTTATGATTTACAATATTTGGGCACAGACAACAATTTAGACAATGTTTTAAACGCACAATATGTCATTTCAGCCGCTAGGCCTCTCAATCAAAACAATAACAACAGATGGAGTGTGATGACGGTGTGAAGTAGCAAGGGATCATGGGAGTTGTTGTCTTCGTCGTTAAATAACCAGCTTCACCGGGATAGGATTACTCCAGTGTTCATCATTCAGGATGTTTTTACTCTCCAGAACAAACGGACCCGGAGATTACAGGTAAAAACACTGAATAAAACTGTTTCACCTAAAAAATGTTGTTGTTGTTGCTGTTAGCCGAGCTGCTGCTAACACTTGTTCGCTTTATTTCTCTTATAACTTTAGATTTAGACGTTCGGTCGGTTTCTCCCGGGAGCCGAATTATCCGCAGAGGTCTCCTCCTCTCCAAAAACAAACGTACATGCAGATTAAAATCGTTAAAATACTAATTAAAGCTGTTTTACCTAAAAAATCAGTGTTTCTCCAATGATGTTTGGTGACCATCGGACTTCCTGGAGGGGCTGTTAGCCGAGCTGCTGCTAACGTTTGTCCAGTTTATTTCTCTGATAACTTAAGATCCAGACGTCCAATGACTAAAATCCTTCTTCCGGCTAAAAGATATAGTTAAAAACAACTAAATTTATCATGAAAATGTGGCTTAAAACTGAATAAAAGTCAATTTATAACAGTTTGTGTGGAACAACCACAACGCCGATGTATTATCTTGTATGATAATTCTGAGTTCACGAGATGTCACCAAATTCACTCAAGAGATCGAGGAAATCTGGAAAGACAACATTTAATTTGGCTGCAACTCACTTTGACCTTCATTATGGATCAATCTAATGGATTTCTCAATTAATAGATTACTCAACTGGTGCATAAAGTATCTGAAGTGAAAGGAGTGAAAAATGTTCATTCCTCTCAGGACCAGGCTGTAAAAACTGACAAACATCTAAAGTGTAAGGGTGCAACAAATGATTAGTAAAATGATAAAATTATTCGAGTAGATATAACATTTGAGATTTAAACTTTGTGTAAACTTATCAGATTATAGTAAAGAAAAGAATTTAACATGAATGTACAATGTGCTGCACTTTTAACCCAACATAGAGCAGCACCGTTGTACTACAGAGCAGAAACAGCACTGCAGTGTTTGTTTATTCAACACATATCATGGTTTCCAACTTTTAAATATGTTCTTATCAAATCAAAAGCTAACGTGGACTGTTAGCAAGTTTCTCAGATCACTACCTGACATTTTTATAAATGTGTAAACTATCAACATAATTAATAATAAAACAACAACTGTGAGACAGTAAATGTTGGAAGAGTAAATACCTCATTAATTGGTTTAATCCCATGATGACATCTCCTTGTCTTCCATCTTCTCTGTGTCCTTAAAATAAAACAGTTAAAGTTAATCAACAGTTTTTAGTTTTCAGTTTTATTTCTGTGTCATCTGACCCTCTTGATCTTCTTCTCCTCTTTCTCCGAGTAACTGGATCATTTATATGTTTCATATCTTTGTGCATCAACCGTATTTACAAAATCAATATCTGTTTTTTCCTTTCTAAACAAAGTGCTGTGCGGTTCCCAGCAGGGGTGGAGCAGCGATTTTAAAAAAGTGTGGGGGTTCTAGAGGTGGGAAATGAGCACGGCAAACACCCCCCCCCCCCCCCCCCCCCTCCCCGAGCCCTGTTCCTGTCTCAATATGCCAAGTCAAAACGAATGTCATGCATTTAAACAATGTTTTCTACTATTGTAGTTGTAACCACTGCTTCAGCTTATCATAAAATAATTACTGAGACCATATGAGTGTAACAACTCAGCAGGTCTCATAGCAGTTTACTTCTTACATCCAGTTATTTGTATGAATTGCTGAACTGGAGCATAGCTATCCTTATTATACTTATACTTATTATATGTATCTTTATCCTACTTCCTCACACACCTTATAAACATGAAACACTTCCATTAAATGAAATGGACAGTATATGGATGCATAACAAATTGAACTCTGGTAACAAATCAGTATCAGTAAAGAGTCATTTCTGAGTTCATGGACTAGTGCAACCTAAACTGTCTTCAATTTAAAAAAAAAAAAATCCAAAGGGGACCTTTAATTGTCTTTAATTGGGAAATTAAATACCAAAAGTTGTCCAGGAGGTTTTGTATGAGCAGGCGTCAGTTCCTCTCCATCAGCCACAGGGAAGAAGCTGTTCCTCTTCATCTGCAGTCTTCCTCAAAGCTAACAGGAGAAAATCACATCAGCAGGTGATCTGAGGCTAGTGAGTGCAGAGAATGAGCAACTAGCTCTCACAGGCCACAGCTACAACCATCTGAACCCTTTTTAAGCTCAATAATAAATAGTAATATTACTGTGGTCTAGCTTTAATACACAATACAAACTATAGCTCATTCTAACTTATATTAAATGTAAAACACACATAACTCCTTGACATGAGGAGTAAAACTATGACGTCTAAAGCAACATATTCCTTTGACATTCAGCTTAAAAGAGTTTAACGTTATGTGAGTTTACATTCTGGACACAGAGGTAACTTGTACATATTCTTGCTAAAGTCCACCTAGCATGGTGGCTAATTAGCGATTAGCTTAACTCACGATTAGCGATTAGCATGCTAATAAACATTAATTTGGTCGTTACCATGAGGCAGGCAACACATTGCCGTTACACATCTTAAATATGAAAGCTCACTTTTGTCTATGACTATTTAAAAACGACGACAGAAGTGACTAAAAACCAAATTTGCCACCTGACTTACATTTACGATATTTAATTTATGTTCAATGATGTTAGCTGAGCTGACACATCGCATAACACGACGAAGTTAAAAAAGAAAATTCTACATTACTAACTAGTTTAATATCTGTTTCATACCTCTGATCTGTTATTCTCTAATCTGTTATCACAGCCAGCAGCGAGTAACTGAAGCACAAACTTAACTTTACTGTAATTGAATCGTTTACTCTTCTCTGGCCTGGTGGGTTCGTCAGATGACTGTTCAATGACCAGAAGGTTTTTCATGTGTGGGAAACTCAGTTCATCAATGACTACCTCGGGAAAAAGTGGGGGTATGAAATGATGTTTTTGTGAAAGTGGTTCCCGGTAAAAAAAAAAAAAAAAAGGACAGTTGAAAACATAAAGGAACTCATGTTCTATCATTCAGACAGCACATTGGACAAATCTGCTGTTCTTCTTCTAGATGAACAAACCGTCCAGTTTCATCAGTCAAAGGTGAAACAGCAGCTCTCAGATGGGCACACAGTGATCTTTGCTTTTTCAATCATTTTTTTTCCAACATAATTCTCAGTACCATGTTCAGTTTTTATCATCGTAAATATAAGCAGTTTTGGTTTGGTCCTTACATCATCAGCCCGCTGCCCTTTGATCCGAGCAAACACAAACAGTATAATATAAATATAAATATACAGGGGCAGCCTGTGGCATTGGCCATACATATATTAATTAAAAAAAATTTTTTTTTTTAAATTTTTGTTCATTTTTAACATTTTATTTTATTTTTAAACCACATCTGTCAATATTTAGGTCTGCCAGTCCAATTTTGTTTTTGGGGTCGGGGATAATAATAATATCTAAATAATATAAAATTATTTATCATTTTGGATATTATCATGCAGCCCTACTAAGAGGTACTACTGATGCATTTTATTTTAGTGTGAATCCATATTTGTAGTTCTGGGACTGGAGGTACTGTTTTAGCATTTTGGTAAATTCTTGTGTGCAATTCTTGTCAGTTCATGTCACTATCCCTTATAATTCATTATCTCCTCAATTCATATACTTCATTATCTTGTTTATTAAATTCAAGTTCAATTGAAAAGCAAAGGGTGTAGCAGTGTAGGGGAGCGATGGGGTTTGGGGCTGTGGCAGAGGTGGAGGGCTCCAATCTAAAATCTCACCTATAGGGCACCAACATAGACATGGCTGGCCCTGTTAATATATATATTACACTAAAATAAACCAGGAAATAGAATAAATTGGAACAAGAGTGAAGCAACTCCGCTCAACTATATGACTTTCCAGAACTTCTTGCCACAACCCAGATAGTTTGGAAGAAGCAGGGACTGGAATATCTTAGTGTTAATATAATGTCCCCCATTGAGAAGATATTCGTGATAGATGGTCCTAAATTAATAAAAGCTATTAAAGAAGATCTTACCAGATGGGGAACACTTAGTGGGGTAGAGCAGATATAATTAAAAGTGTCAGTGTTTTCCCCCAGACTATCTTTTATTATATCCACGATTCCACTTAAATTACCTGAATATTAGAATTTGTCTCAATAAACTTTTGAAGCATAGAAATAAAGGAAGTATATACATATTATTTGGCCTCTAATGTCAAATACAGCAAATTGGCAGCTGGTGAAAGTAAAAAACAAGTATTCCTATCTTCTCTGTGGTATTGTACAAAGGTCAATACAAACATTCAGAACACAGTTATTAGTTTTTCATGTGTAAAATAATAAAGATAATACAAAAGAAATGTGCAATCAATGGATTGGTGTTGCCTTCAAGTCCATCATGGGAGAACACATTATTCACTGCTGGAGGAAAGACTCTCATTAATGAGGAGTGGAAAAGTCATAATGTTAGAAATTTGAGCAAAATTGTAAAGCAGGAGAGAATAATGAGATTTAATGAGCTTCAAGCTAATTTTGACCTTGATGATTTGTGTTTTCTGCAGAATCTACAGCTGAAATCTATACTGCAGAAACTCATATCTCAGGGTACCATACTGGCCTCAGATAAAGATACAGATAATACATTGAAAGAGATTGTAACAAATAGAGGCACTTTATCTAAATGTTATAGATATATATATATATATATCCTCCTGTAGTGGCATGGATACATTTTAATTACAGTGGGAATGTGATCTGGGAAAACACCATAATGCGACATACAAATTACTTATCAAAATGTGTTAGATATCAACTTATACAGAGGAAGATTTTATACTGAACATATATAACTCCACAGAAGCTGAATAAAATAAATCCTAATGCATCAGACCTACTGTATTTCGGCACAGCTGGTGAGAGAGAGGAGGCTGGGCGCAAAAAAAGGCGACTACTACCGAGTTGTTCATTACCCGCCGTGCTTTTGTTGTTGTAAACGTCGTCATAGAAACAAGTGAAACAAATGGCATCATAAAGAAATATCTTTATAATGTTTATTGTGCAAGGCATTTACTATGGAGTAAAATGTTTTGAGGAATAAATGATTCAGTACATTTCATTCACCCAAAAGATTTTTTCGAATAATTTGTCCGTGAATGTCACATCATTGCAGAGCAAACGTGGAGAACATAAAGCCGGGACAGTGGGACACCATTATCCCATGGTTTGCAGTCATGGAGGCGTTATTTATTGGCTTTTATTTTCTATAATAACTCCATGGATGCAGCGGCGTTGTCAAATCAAATATGACGTGTGGCACAGCAGCACCAGCTGTTCTCTGTATTTATGATCTCTGTCGGATAAACATAAGTGTGTTCATGAAAACGTATATATTAACTTTTAATTCTCTGCACAACGTGGCATTACGTGACAGAAATATGCACATGCATTATTATCTGCCAGACTTATAAAGACTCAGATACACCTGGTTCTGTTGTTTTAATGTGGAATCACATGCACGAGCCTCATTTGCTGTCACAGTGAGCCAAAAAATGGATGTAAAGGTCTTTAAACCTCCGTTAGTACGTCAACAGTTGTGTCCGTTCCGCTCATCAGACCTCGGTGAGAATTACGCACAGGCTCTCCAACAGCTGATCATTACGCACGGCTGCTGTGGATATTTGAAACGACTTTACCCCCTGATTCATCACATTTTTCTGCAAACCGTCACCATTGTAAAGTGTCAGTCATCATTATTAAACATCAGAACAATGATAAATGATTTATTGAAACGGACTTTACAAAGTGCTTCAAAACAAAATGAAGTGATCGTTAACAGAGAGACGATGCTGAAATAAACAGAATGACGCTTTAATAAGGTTTAATAATTCACCTTTGAATTTTACTGAAAGCTGTGTAGCAAAAATAACGACACAATCTAGCGTGAGGTGCGCACATTCTTCCTGTATAAATAGCATAGTTGTTGTGAAACAGCCATATACCCCTGTGATTGGCAGGTTCGTTCAGCTCCAGCTTGTGCAATAAAGGGACCTTCCACACACAACACAGTAAAGTGCCATTCATATAAAACTCGCGGGCCGCACTAACATTAAACTTTCAAGGTGGGGGCCACAAAATATCAGCCGCGAGATTGAGATCCATGATCTAAAGCATATGTTAAGGCACTGCCCAGAAATAAGAACATTTTGAGTAGGAGTCCAGAATATGTTATGTTCAATATTAAATGTGGATGTATCACTATGCCCAGAGGTGTGTTTGCTGGGAGTTAAATTGGATGGAATGAACTAAAGGCACCAAAGATGCCCTTAATAGCAAGAGAATCAACCCCGGCAATGTATTGAAGGAAAGCAGATCCATCAGTAAGTGACTTTACTTCGATCAGTTTTACATAAAACATTTGAAAGCAGATAATGTTGTTTATCAGACGAACAGAGATGTTTATTAAAAACATCAGCAAACAAGTAACTGAGTAGTTTTTTAAACATCAACAACTGCTGTAGAATCAACCACATAAAATCCCTCAACAACCCTGATATTAATCATTAATTTGTCTGGATTAAATTGAGAAATGAATGAAACTGAATGTAAATAATGTGTCACCTGATGAGTCAGTAATAATAATAAGTGATACACACCACAAACGTTCCCAATATGACTTTATTCAGCAGAGATACACTCTAGTGAAGGAAAGTAAATCAGTAACTATTACACATATAAATATTTGAAACCAGATACATTTTTTTATCAGGTGAGAGGAGATTTAAAGCAGAAAAAAACCCTCAGAATTTTCTTTGTGAACATGTAGTTTGATTATTCTGATTGATTGATTGATTATTCAATCCTCAATACTGTGTTCAGAGTTATATGCAGACAATATTAACCTGATAAATGTGAGTCAGTCAGCTGCTGTTCCTCCGATGTCCACTAGATGCTGCTCCAAAAAACAAAAAAACAATCTGACTGTATTGAAGTGAATGGGAAAACCTCTCTCTACAAATATAAAGTCAAGATGATTTATCTTCTTCTGCGAGGTGACTTTCAGAAAACAGTTGAGTTGAGTTGACATGTGAGTTGACTTCTTAAATCAAACCTACTATGTGTACTATCTCAAAGTTATGATTCAGTATCTCATCATTTTGATTTAGAAAGTCAAACTTTGGACTTAGTATCTCTTACTAAGAGATTGCACTATCTCAAAATTATGACTTGTAGTGAGTCATTTAATGCATTTTGACTTATTACGTGATACTAAATTATCATTTAATATATCATAATTTTTAATTTTGATGTTTAAAACTACTATTGAGATAGTAAGTCAACATTTTTAGATAAGTCAAAATTATGACTTAGTATATTTGAATTTTAATTCAGTATCTCATAAGTTTGACCTAAAAAGTGTCTTATAATGATGGCTTACTGTTTTAAGATCACAACTTAGTATTCTTTGGACTAAGAAAATCAAAATTATAAAGTAAGAATTATGACCACGAAATATGTTTACGTCCTAAATAAAAATTCTGACTGTCTCATCATTTTAACTTACTATCTCAAAATTATGACTATCACATAAATTTAATTTAAAAAGTAGACAATTTTGACTCATCTCATGAATTCAGCTCAGTACAAGATTATTTATATTTATTTATTTATTTATTTATTTATTATTATGCTGTTTTTTTGGGTCATTCATTAATTTACTTAACTTTATCGTCAGAGTTTTTTTTGTTTTTTTCCTGGCAGTAATACGTTTCTGTTGGTTTTAAATAAACATGTTTGCGGATGTGTTCGCCTTGATTCAAAGCCGTTTCAGTCTGTTGCACTCTGCTGCTTTGTGGTTCCAGATTTAAATGAGGATTCTGTGACTCCAGTAACCCACAAATAAAACGTGTTAAAGCTTCACCGTAATCTGTCATTAATATTAACATTGCATGTCTGCACCACTCCACCTGGAGAAAAGGTGATGACAACACAGGAGATGAACTGAAACCCGATTTAAGTCCAATGAGAAGAACACTTGTTAAAAAAACTATATAACAGGGAACACAGTGATTACTCAGGGATTACACCAGGTTACCCATCTTTTTTCTGGCCCTCAATCTTGTTTTCAGGTCCCCAAATTCTCCAGACCCCAACATTTAGACAGTTCTAAAATTATTTTGTACATTTTATGATGACCTCCTCTGAAAGTTGATTAAAATTATTAGAAAGTATATGTTTTCATTGTGACTCAAAGTCGAACTGCAATTAAAAAATAATGTCTGCTAAGAAATCAGTATTGACTTATGTACTTATTTAAGAAATTTAAATTTTATCCATTGTTCTGCAGTGCCAATGCCTCCTACAGTAGTGTCAATGAGAGGTGAAGTTTTTGTTATGACTGATGATATCAGTACTGTAATTTGATTGGTCCAATATCTGTGTGGGTGGGCACTAAAAATGAAGTTAGAGGACTACCCATTGCTGCAGTCTATTTTCCACCACCACATCTGGACCCATGAAACAGAGCAAGCTAATGCTAAGCTAACCCCCCCCACCCCTCCTCTCTATGATGCAAGACAACCACAGCACTGAGTGTGCAGGAGCTGCTGATGACTCAACAGGTCATAAAATAACATGAACGAAATGATATGACATGATGGTTTACATTTGTTTATGCAAAAAGTGTGGAGAATTCAATTTGACTTTAATAAAAAGAATCAGGACAGTGTGTGTGTGTGTGTGTGTGTGTGTGTGTGTGTGTGTGTATTAAAGTATTATCAGGTAGAGCAGCCACAGCAGAACACACAGTGTACCAAACCAGGTCTGCCAGTCCACATTAATGATGTCAAACACTTCGGCCACCAGCCACCTATCATCATCTGTCTTGCTGCCATCGCTGCAGTCATGGTAGCTGGGGTATTGGGCCTTGTATAACCCGCCATCCAACGCCTCTGGGATAAACAGGAATTGTTTTCCGTCCTCACAGGCCAGTGCTCGGCCAGGGCCGGTGGCTGACACCTCTCCTTCTTTAAACCTGGAGCGACCATGATGACAGGAGGTCAGGAAGAACAAAGCCGCGCTCTCAGCCAAGGGCGCTGCTACACATCGTGGGCACCCTGACAATAACTCTGATACAATAAATATCTATAATTTGTGGTATCTTACCACAGGGCTGACTGCATCACCAGACAGCCAAACAAAACATTTGTGGGTTTTCATAAGTAATATTGAAAACTTGATGATGTGGATGAACAGATGTGTAAAGTTTAATCTTTAATTTGATTTGTTCATGCAACTGGGTTGGTTTGTAATGCAGTGGTCAGTATTGCCTTCACTGTCTTTATTTTGTAACTGTGCACACAAACAAAATAAAGCAAACACTAGCACTAGCAAACCTTCGTTAATCAAAGAGAGGGTACATTGTTAAAAATAAAAGTCTTACGCTGGGATCCCACCAGGCACATGTGCACCACATTCCGGCTCCGACTCGGTTTTGCTCCGTCCTCTGCATGGTGCCCTATCCCACCGGGAGTGTGTCAGAAGCTCAGCATCTTGACTGCGGGGAAGCCATCCGTCTTTTAAAATCAGTTGCACTCCTACTTTAGTAATTACGGCAGCCTAGTCAAAGCTGACAAAGTGCCTTAAGACTACTGTAATTACTGCAGTAGCAGGGCAACTAAACTGCCCAATTTTGTTGCTTTCGTTGATTTGGTCATTTTCCTTGATTTTTATGCTTCTTCTACGGTAAAGTAGGCTACATAGTTAAATGGTGTCTTTACTCGTCTGTTTTAATTGCGTTTTGCCCAGCTCGATCTGCTCTGTGCCGCTTGACACGGCCTTTGTCAGAAATAGACGAGGCACCTATCTTCAGCGCAGTGGGGCGGAGAACCACTTCTGGGCTGCTTCTGAAATGTGCCACGGTGCGCCCGGTGGGATCATGAGCATTGACTAGAGTGGCTGCGATTAGCTCTGGGGGTTGCGTCAGAGCCGGAACATGGTGCACATGTGCCCGGCGGAATTTAGGCGTTAGCCAGAAAGCTGTCAGCCAGTGACTTGATAATGAAATGTTTTTACCAAACTACAGTACACACATTAAAATGTCACTTCATTTCTAAGTCAGAGTTTACACCAGGCTCCATGGTGGCGAAGTGTTGAGCTAAATTGGTGATTGATTAGTTAAAGGAGAAAAAACACACGCAAAACACACAGGTGGCATGTGATGCACATCAAAACACTGGCGTCTGGATACATCAATACCCCACAAAAGCAGCATCCAAGCTACTGTACTGTCTGCATGATGTCCGATGTTTGCTGCAAGGGCTGGAACACGCTTCTCTATCAACTGGCACAGGTGTTATTCAGAGATGTTCATATTTTTCATACTAATATATAACAACTTATATTCTACAGCCACATTTTGGGTATCGTTAACCTTTTTGAATTTGCTTCCTGACAGGAGTTGGATCTTGGTTGTTTGACACAGAGATTTTGGAGGTTTGTGCCCAAAACAGTGAATCAAAATAACTTGGTACCACTGGAATATTAATTGTACTTGGTAATCAAGCTAATAGTTAAGATGGGGTGCAAATCAACACGCAGATATGAAATGTGGTACGGGTTTACATCACTAACATGTGCCAGGCTGCAGGAAAGTACAAGCATATTTGAAAAACAAAACTAGTCTACAAAGCATGGTAATTTCACTGGTTTCCCATTAAATGGTCATCAACAAACAAGGCCAAAGTTGATTTAATTTTGAGTGCAATGATTTATAATTCAATCGGCAATACCCAAGGTAGCATTGCCACAAGGTAAGGTTTTCGCTCTTATTGATAACCCTTTTAATAGGAAGACAATGGATCATGACAGCAGTAAACCGTGGATGTTGTGTGAGGAGATTAAGTGTAAATGTGATGTGTTAGCTGTCACTAAACAATAGTATGAGTCATGTTAGAGAAATAAATAGGTTAGCTGGACATCTTAAAGTGCAAATATGATGCAGAGTTAGACATAATCTGGCTATAGGGCACATGTTAATGCAGGTGTAAAGGGTTCCTCAAGATGAGTTGTGTAATTAAAAATCTCATAAATCTTGTGTGTTATTGTGGAGCTGGTTGTATGCTACCCACCAGGTGAGCATGGGCTCTGGGTGTCCCGTCACCTCCACCTCTAGCGTCACTGGAGAGCCCTCCATGACAGTAGCTCTAGACAGGGGCCTGGTGAAGCAGGGTGGGCCAGATTTAGAGGCTTTTCCCTGGGGAAGAGCCTCTGTCTGGGCCTGGGGCAGAGGAGAAGGAGCAGGAAGGGGAGGCCCTTGGATCTGGGGAGTAAGCCTTATCTCCTCGCGGATAGCCATGGGCTGACAAATGTCTGGGTCTTGATCTGGAGTTAGTAGATGAGATGAAGAGGAAGGGGGGGTGACATGCAGGTTAGCCTGCTGAGCCAAAGCTTTGGTCTGTGCCTCGGGCTGAGGAGGAGCAGCGAGCTGGGCGGGGCTGCTGGGGTTCATGCCAGGGTCATGCACAAACTGCTGGGTACAGGTAGAAGCCAAGGACTCATGGAGGGAGTAGACTGTCTGGTGGCTCTGCTTGCTGTTGAATATCTTACTGCCCGTGATGGTATTGCTGGATATGTTACTGACACTGTTTGGCTCTGGAGGGATAGGGGCATGAAGGACCCCAGGTAGACCTCCACTACCCTGGGAGACTGGCCTTTCTTGCTGTGACCTAAGATCACTGCTAGCCTGAGGCACATTGCAATGACTGTCTGAAGCAGATGACTGGCAGTAAACAATTTGTTGGGTGACAGTAGTGGTTTTGGTAAGGCTGCTGCTTTGGGGCACAGAGACTGAAGGTGCTTCCTTGCTGGTTTGTAAGGAATTCACATTCTGATCAAGGCCACTCCTGGACTCTGGGTAAGACTGTGGACTGTCTGTATGGATGACTGTGCTGGTTTGGGGGCAGGTTGTACAGGATTTGATGAGCCCAGTGTCTCCTGGAACTGTGTTGCTGGGGCTCTGAGCAAACCCTCCGGTCTGCAGGGGTGGATTGATCTGTGGCATAGTCTCAACCTGAGACAAGGGGCTTTCTTGGGGGGAAATGACGCTGTTGCTAGTCTGTTCCAAGGTGCGATGACTATCTGAAGACTGGGAGCAAATGGTCTTCTGGGTATTTATGTTGTGATGGAGGCCACTCTTGGAGCCAGCGAAGGACTGTGAAAAACTGTTGTCTTGACAATTGGCAGTTGTGGTTTGAGTAGTACTAGTGCTGAATTTTAGGAACCCCATGTCTTTTGGAGGGGTCCTGTCCTTGTGGAGATCAGGGTGTTCACCATTAAAGGGCTGCGGATGATAGCTGGACTGGGGGACAGTGGGGGTCTGATTGAGCTCTGCAGCCTGAGGAATGAGATCAGTACGTGGCAAGGTTTCACTTTTTGATGCAGCATTTTTGGTGATCTTACCCTTACTGGAACTGCTCTGAGGCTGTCCATTCTGCCTGCTGTGCTCCTTTAAGAAGTGTTCAGTTTGTGAGGGGCTCCTTCTCTCAAGGACATTGTTGTCCTTGTTGTCTGGCATGTTGCTCTTGTGGAGTGGGTTGAATCCTGAAAAGAAGCTCAGTTCAGGGCAGCCCACAGAAAGGTGAGCACTCTGGGGGAAGTTGGCTGTGCTAGTCTCTCCAGTCCTGAGAATGGTGCACAGAGTGCTGGTAAGCAGACTTGGAGCAGGAACTGTCAGTGGACTCTGGCCAAATGAGCTGGACTCAGTTCTGAACCTGTGACAGACACAACAGGAACAAAATCCTGAATCTGGATGTCCTACTGATGGATTATTGGGTTACGGCTCAAGTAACCACTTTCAGTGTTAAAATTTTGCCTGAGATTTTTGTTGCATGCCATCACTCTCAGTCTCTTAATATCACAGTATTCCTCATCTTACTCCACCATTAGACTATCCATTAGTGGGGCTGTGTGTTGAATGTCAATGCTTTTTGAGTACCAACCAAAATATCTCCAAAAAACCAAAATCAAAAACCGTAAAGTGACAAAAACTCTTTTTTTTAAAATCTTGTTTACATAGTCTTTGACTAAATATTTCTAGTTTTCAGTCATTACTTAAATCATACTTTTTATTTGGAGAATGCATGGCTGCATGTGTTAAGACAGAGCATGGACATCCACAAAACATGTTTACTTTACTTGTCTGCTAACATAAAAAGAATCTTATGTGACACAGTGATGTGTCCTAATTCAGACCTGGCACTGCTGTGAAGGCAGGTGGGAGGAGTTGGACACCTCTCTGTCTCGCTGGACTCTCTCTGTTGTCGGACTGCACCAGTAACATTTCCAGTTACACTGTGCTCTGGCAGGGTATGGTACTGGTGGCTGTGCTGATTGATGTGGATGCTGTGGGAACTAAAACAGAAGCTCTCCTCAACGTCTGATTGGACCGCTATGGACTCTGGTGTCTCTGCCAGTGGTGGTAGGGAAATGTCATCAGGTGATGCACACTCATACTCATCATTGGACAGAGAATCCTCCGTCATCACTTCCTCATGCTGGAGCTCCACCTCCGATACATCCTGCATCAAAAAGATCAAGTATCAGACTGATGAACAAGAAGGAAGTCTGTACAGTTAGCTTAAATTATTAGTAAAATTAGTCAAACATATATCCACATATATTCAAATTCTTCATTGAAACTCAAACTCATCACGTTCTTGTGGTGCCACCAATGTTAATATGGACTTCTGCGGACCTCCACACTTAGTACTATGAGTAGTACTACAACTGCTACTACTACTACTACTACTACTTATAATAATAGTAACCTTATTTATAGATCACTTTTATAAACAGAGTTACAAAGTGTTTAACAGTAATACAAACAATAAAAATAAGATAAGATAATAGATAAGATAAAAAAATAAAATAAGAAAAAATAATGAGTAGAACACAGAATTTAACAGTAAATCAATAGGCTGCATACAGAAAAATAAAACCAAAACAGATTAAAAACAAAGAAGAGGTAATTTAAAAGTTGTTACAGAATTAATATATGGTCCAGGGGCAGCATGTACATGGAACATAATAAACGAGCTAAAATTGGCCACTGGCGGACAACATATGTGAAGCTAACCTTTTTCTCACTAACCTGCAGTGGTGTCGTGTTTGATTCACGGGACAGAGAGGCCGTCTGCTGTCCTGTTTCTTGCGTCTCTTTCCTCTGAAACTCCTGCTGGATGTCAGCAAACAATGGGCCATTCACAGAGGGGGGTGTGGCTTGGGGATCAGTGGTGGAAAGCTGTAATTGGCTTTGGACGGCGTGGACCCGCCGGCTGGCTCCCACTGGGGACCGGCAGAGGCTGAAGGTGTGCGTGGAACAGTAGGAGGATGTATGACGCTCCTCTGCAGAGGAGGAGGTGAACCCCTGTCTTTGGCTGAAGGAGAGATGATACAATTAACCTTTTTATTTACTTTTACTTTATACAGTTCAGGTTTTGATATAGACAAGAAGAAAACCACAGGCCTTTTTGGTGTGAGGATGAGCTACAAAGTTGCCAAGAGTGCTTTCCATTTGGCTAACATGCCTGCTTTTTTCCTTCAGTCGTGGCTCTTCTTCACATCTCAGCTTGTCCCAGAGGCAAGACTGTATGTGTGGCAATTACACTGTAGAAATACGATCGCAATGTTTGATAATATGCACCATGGCCCCATATATATATATATATATATACACCATATGGCTTCTGCGTTTTTAGCCATGCTAGTGGTGACAATGTTGGTCCACCACTTTGGTCTAGACTGAAATACCTCAACAACTATCAGATAGATTGCTTTTAAATTGACAACAGATATTAAAGTTCCCTAGATGGTAGATTCTAAGGACAAAGGAGTGAGGACAGGAGGAAGCAGAATCCACGGAATGGAAAATGAACAGGGTTCAACCTCTTGGGACTATGAATATCCACAGCAAAAGACATTGGTGTACAATGACATTTGCTGTGGGACAATTCTGTCTTGTAGGTGGCGTTAGAGGAAATGTCATTTGGTCGAATTCAAACAAATTTTCTGAAATTTTACTGAAAACTCTACCTGCTCTCTGAGATGACTGTCTGTGTGTCCGTCTGTTTGTCTGCCTCCTGGCTGCGACTTTTCTGTAACGGAGGCTTTCTATTGGTTGCAGTTTGCCTCTTCACAGGCACCTCCTTCCCATCATGCTCAGTGGTCAGTTCGGGAGTGTGACCTGTCTCCTTCAGCTCATACTGGAAGCACAGAACACATTACATTTAGGTGTGTAACAGTAGGTGTATTCAAACTGTTCGGTAGAGGAAGTTCGGTTTGGTAAGCAACTTCCTTGGTTCTGTATGCTCCGTGACCCAAACAATTACTGTTAAAATAATTAAACACACAATATGTAATTTCTGCTGCTAGGGATCTCTCAATCAAAGCAATAACAAAGGACGGAGAGCGAATAGAGTGTGAAGTCTGAATAAAGCAGTTTCACGTAAAAATTCACAAAACAGGATGTCTGGTAGGGGCCAAGCTGCCAAGCTGCTGTTTGTTTCTCTGACAACTTAAGATGTAGACATTCAGCAGGTCTTTACCGGGAGCTGAATTATCCACAGATCTGTCCTTCTCTCCAAAACAAACTTACACTGGGATTAAAACTGGTAAAAAAATAAAAAAAAAAACACTGAATAAAGCAATTCCATGTTAAAAATCAATATTTCTCCGACACTGTTTGGTGGAAAGAGGACATCCAGGAGGGGCTGCTAGCCGAGCTGCTGCTAACGTCTGCTGAGCTTGTTTCTCTGATAACTTAAGATCCAGACGTCTGATGAGTAAAATCCTTCATCTGGTTAAAAGATACAGTTACTGTATCTTTTAGCGACCAAGATCTAAAAAAAAAAAAGTTTATCATAAAAATGTGGCTTAAAACTGAATAAAAATCAATTTATGACAGTTTCTGTTGAACAACCACAACGGAGACGTATTATTTTGTGTCTATATTCTTTGATAGATGCCACTGCAGCGAACGCAACCACAAAACTGATGCATGCATCTTCTCTTTGGATATGACGCCATTGACAGGCGACCAAATGAAATTCTTGGATTTCTCAGGGTTTTAAAATTGTTGGAAACATTTGGGATAATGTAAGAACACAACTCAATTAAGTATATAACATAAATCTAGTTGATTTAAAACATTTTAATGCAGAGTAGTTACATATTATAACTATAAAAAAGACAAAGACTTCAATGAGAAAATGTAGACTTGTACATTGAACTGGATTACTGAAATAGTTTGTTATGTTTCAAACAATAATCCCTAAAATGTTAAAAAAAAAAAAAAAAATTTAAATCTTCTCTGTTTGCCTTCAGTAAATGTTGCTGTGATATTTTTTACCATGTCAGCAGCCTCCTGTGTGCTGCGGTTATCCTTCTGTTCCTTCTTTTTCATCTTTCTGTCTTCTTTCAACTCCTTCTCTTTCTCTTCATCTTTCTCTTCTGTCTCATTCTCGCTCCTTCGCTTTGTTTCTTCCTTTATTTCCTTCTCTTCAACGTTCTGCTGCTGTTTGAGATTCTCCAGCTGAAAACACCACAATGACACCAGCATGCAGATACATAAACATACTCACTCAAGAGAGTGTGGTTGTGTAGTTTGTGCACTAGGACTTATATCTATCAAGCGTCTCAGAGTAACACTGAAAGTGAACCTAAAAGCACAAAAAATACTGTGAAGCATCAATACTGACTTTGACCAGGAGTTCATGTATTAAAAAATATGACACAACATTAAATGAATCGATTTAATCTCACAATTATATTTACCAAGGCACCATTTAGACACTTGATTCAGTCAACGCTGGCAAGTCACTTGCAAGGCTTAAAATATGAATGTATATACAAATTAAAATAGTAGCTACGATGACTAAGTTGTCTGAAATTATTATTATTATTATTATTATTATTATTATCAGATCCGTCCAACCAACCAGTTGTTTTACACTGCCTATAATATTGCTGCATCTTGCGTGTGTGTGCAGAATTGTACACACAACACCTCCTCATTGAAAACATTCTTCTACTTTATGTCTCCAATAACTTGGAAATGTATTTCTGCAATGCCACCCAGTGCTGGGAAAAACACCGTAACCATGTGAACATATCTCTCAAACATGAAAGTTGGAAATTAATAAATAAGATATAAGACCCTATATTAAATCTGACCTGTTAGGATAACCTTCATTATGCAGGTGATAACAAGCCATTGGGATATGATTTTGTTCAATAAGTTTTAGTTTGCGCTCATTATCATTAAGAGACTCTGTAAGAGAGATACATTTTATTTATTGCTGCTGAAATAGTTCTGGCAGAGTTATTACTTTTGTGCAGCTGCATTTTTGTATAGTTATGAGGACCTCGGTTTCTGCAGAGACAGCGTGTGCTCTCCTCTGTACCCACACAAAGTCAGTGCAAAAAAAATATTCAATTTTCATCAAAATGGTATCTATTAATGAGCTTATTGTTGTT
Source organism: Thunnus albacares (assembly GCF_914725855.1). Classification (NCBI taxonomy): domain Eukaryota; kingdom Metazoa; phylum Chordata; class Actinopteri; order Scombriformes; family Scombridae; genus Thunnus; species Thunnus albacares. The sequence goes on along the minus strand of NC_058116.1, from coordinate 31,850,878 downwards.
CTAAAAACATCTCCCATCAAACAGATTGTGTCTCACTTGAATATCAGCACAGATAGGATTCATTTCATTAACACAGCTGATAAAATGTTTTACTTCTAGGACTAAAAGTCGGACCACATTGAGAATTTTTGGCCTGTTAGGACTGAAATATGGGCCCTGATCTAGTTCTGCTTGTGAGGTAAACGTGTACCAATGTGTGTGTGTTTTGTGTTGTGTTACCTTCAGTTTGGCCTCCAGCTCCAACAGCCCGTCACTCAGCTCTCTGATGGATTCCACCATCTCTGAGTGTTTTCTGACTGTCTTCTCTATGTACCGCCGTCCCTCCTCCACACCTGAAACACACACACACACACACACACTCTTACACACTACTATTTTCACAGAACCCGTAAAGTCACTATAACACATTTTCCACCATTTTAGATTTTCTGACAACCTTCACGTTTGTGCTCGTCTTATCAGAATCAGAATCATCTTTATTGGCCAAGTATGTTTATGCACACAAGCAGTTTGACTCCAGTTTTTAGCAGCTGTCTACGTGCTTACACACAGGAATCTTCAGAAAGATACACAAAGACTACAAGCTGAACAAAAACTGGCAGAACAAATAAACAAAAACAGTGAAAGCATGAGAGAGCGATCTGAGGCACCATCCTGACTGTCTATATATTACATTGATTTAAACACACTGGGCCCCATGCAAGAGTCACTCGGATGAACAGATTCATTCTTAAGAGGCGTGTACGAGTGATTTAAGAACATTTCGTTAATTTTCTCATACTTAGAATTTTCTCTGAACTACGAACAGAATTCACCAGCTCAGAGCTGTCGTATGAGTCATGGACAGACAGCCTGACCTTCTTCACAAGGGGAGAAACACTTGTTTGACTTAGAATTATAATGTCTTGAATTTGAATTTGAATGAGTTTAAATGTGATACTCAAATCGACTAAAATAAAATACATAGCAAATAAACTCATATGATGATCATCCTAGCTGCCAATTTCCTGATGTGCAGATGTTTCTGTCAGTAGTAGTAAACAGCTGCTTGGTGTAGGTGCAGCTCTCTGTGCAGCATCATGTTGTGTTGCAGGTGACAGTGTAACATCAGCTACTGTAGGCTGTAATATTCTCTCCTCTAATATCTCTGTGATGGAGCACTTTGCTTTAGAAAGATGTTTTTTAGCATCTAACTTTCATGTCAAAGCGTTTCCTCTTTATTTCTGTCACAGTTCAGCTGCTGCTCTGATGGAATCATATTTTCTAATTGTTTCAGCTCCTCTAATACGACTACTGACACTGATAAATGTGTCTGCTGGTTTCTGATTCTTCTTTTCACTCTTTGGGAACATTTTTGTGAATGAAACTCGCCCACAAATGGAGCGGAACAGGTCGACTTATATGGACATTTAATGATGAAATCATTATGATGAGATTTACAAAGAGTTTGTGAGTTGAGAGAGTTTATTGGAACACTTGTGCGAACAAACCTCAGAGAAAAGTTAGTGAGGTTTGAGAGAATATGAAAATATTCTTACATGAGGCGAAGTGTGATCGGTGGATGGAAATTTCTCAGAATTATGACGGAAATTACGATAAACAGTTATGTCAAACAAAGTTCACAATGTGTGATAATTGTTGTGGTGTATTTTCATTAAAAGTCATTGGTGTGCTTAAAGACAATATTAAGCTATGCAGATTGATTTTATAAGTTTATAAGCAATAAGGGCTAGTGTGATACAATTTGTGTTGGTGTAGTTATAATCTCATGAACCATATTTAATCACACTGTACATATAGAGGCACGGTAGAAGAATTATAATCATACACTGGAGAAATTTGAGTGTGTTTGTATTACATGTCACTTTGCTTGGGTCTGCTAAAGTCTTCACCTTTCAAAAATACTCTCTGGAGGAGATCAAGAAATAAGGGTGTAAAATGACTAGAATAACTTATAAAAAAAATAAAAGGCCAGAAGACAACTTGGCAATAATGGTGTAAAATGATTCCCAATACTTATATAAAAATTGGATATAATCAGGTAGAATTGAATATGCCAGTACATATCCTCAAACACCTCAAAACCTGTTTGGAAGAGTTTTGACCAACAACGAGTGACGGAGATAAAAGTAACATAATAATTGGTCAAAAATTAGGGAGGGTGGATGATAAGGTGTGACCTAAGCCGACCCAAGGACATAAAAACAATGACCCAAAGAAAAAACCTTTGGAGCGATTTGGTTCTTTGTAAAAGTGCTACTTGCTCCCCTTTTTTGCCGGCATTAAAGAACACTTTGCTGCTTGGACCTCTGACTCCCTTTTTATTTTCAAGAGAGAGCTTTTGCTGTGGTACCTTTTTCTGCAACAATTTGATACAAAATTGTCTTGATCGTTATGTGGTGATTGTCTAGCGTTCATGTATTTAGAATGATCAGAGGATTCTGTTGAGATCACACAGCTTTCAGGGATAGCTGCCTTTCAGAATCAAAGCAGCTTCTCTTCTTTTTTTTTCTGCTGTATTGTTACTCACCGTGCAGTCTGACAGCCAGCTCAGTGATCTGACTGATCCTCTCCTCCTGCTGAGGAACCGTCGGCCAGACGAACTTCTCAAACTGCCGGTGGAGGACAGAGACGGCTTCTGTGCTGCGACACTCGGAGGAAAACTTCCCGACACGAGCGATGGTCGCACTGGCATCCTCACACCAGAACTGATACTGTTAATGCATCATTTTATATATTTATACAGATGTATAAACTGTTGAACAACTCTATCATGGATTGAACTGACTACAAACTTCAAATTATATAAGAAATAATTTCACGTGGTCATAAAAAATATGATGAAATTAAATAAAAAAAGTAACCAATCACCTCTTCCATGGCTTGCTGCAGTCTGCAGGTCATGTCAAGCGTTTTTCGGTGTTCACCGACACTTTGCTCAAACTCTCTCATCTGTCTCTGCAGCTCGTTGATGGCATCCTCTGCCTCCCGGACCACGCCTCCATCCTTAATCTCTGACCCCAGCCGGGCCGTCACACCCTGCAGACGCTTCCTGAGTGCCTGCAGGATCAGACATGGTGGACTTCAACATACAGTCAGAACAAGTTTGCTGAGACTTCTGTTTAAGTCAGCAGGTGGAATTCAAGCTATTTATTTTATCACATGTTACTACTGACATATGGACGCTGACATATGATATATCTCCTGGCACAGTCGGGGGGCAGGGGGTGACTCCATCTCTGCTTTTGGTGGGTGATGTGGCTCTTCTGACTTCACCAGACAAAGTGTTGTTAAATGGCACCGTGGGATGCTGAACTCTGGGACTTAAATGTGGACTTAAAAGGGGAACTAATTGTTTTGTGTTGGTGCTGGGGAGTACTAGTGCACAGAAGTAGTATAAAGCCTTTTGTGTCTCCAGACGGAGCTGAGAGTCAGCGTGGGTTGGGGCTGAAGACTACATGTTTGAAAAGTAAAAACATCTGGGGGTGTGGAGTTAGAAAGAAGTGAGGTCACCAGACCTCTGTAGCGCCTCATCTCTGCTGGAAGCTAGCAGCTCCAGGCTACATTAGCCACTACTAGTATAGTCCAGACCGGCATCATGTCATCAAGCACCAAGCGCCAAGGCTGCGACCCCTTTTGGGGGAAAGAATCATGCCTTCACATGACAGGAAAATGCCGAAAAGCTGTTGTGTAGCAAGTTGTTAAACAAATAGACATATGAATCCAGATCACCGGTTCCCCATCCTTCCTGGAAGAGAAAGGGAAGCTTTATGGCTTCAAGCTATCCGGAGACAAGATAAGGAGGGGAAGCTATGGGACCCAGTGTCTTCCCATATATGTGCATGTGGGAAACACTTTATAACTGGTAATGTCACTCTTTTATAACTTACAAAGTAACATAACTAGTCTTTACTAGTGAAGACTTAGCACTAAACTTTAATATCATGTTAGTGATGGACACTGTGTCGAGTCATTGATCCTCTTGGTCGGAGGGAAGCTGAAGGGGCATGATGGCTGACCGATCAACCGAAATATTAAGGCATTGTGAAAAAGCTCTGGTTCAGGCAAGATGGCAAAATAATTACCTGACATGTCTGTAAAACAAAGGTTTGTTTAACACAAAATGAATGCATACAAACATCTCAAAATTCTCAGCTAAACACGTCAAATTGCATTGACATCTACAGGATCTGTGGTTTTCTATCCCCCAACCATGTATCCGTATGTGCCAGTCTGGTCTATAACAAACCACAGTTTCTGTTGGTAGTTGAGTTGCATTATGGGTAATGTAGGCGCCAGGTTTTGACAAGGAAGAAGAATGCATGGACTAAAAAAGATGATATGTCTGGGTCTGCTGCATCGATTTTCACCCTTTTTGAAACTGAAATGTTCATCATGAGTCTGCCGTTGCTACCGGAGTGCAATGCTAAATCTGTGCAGTACTCTTTTAAGCATACTGATGATGCATGAGAGGCTAAAACTGGGGATACTTTAACCGTTCTGTTGTTGAATGGAAAAGCACTCCATGTCCACATCACAGGTTCAGATCAGGATGTGTTCGGCTCAGTGCAGATATTCCATCTGTTTGGAAGTTTGTTATTAAAGGAGAAAACAATGAGTTGGACGTACCTGCAGCTTCTCCTCGTACACCTCCACCTGCTGCAGCTGGTTCCTCACAGCCTTCACGTTCCTGGTCCTGTCGTTTCTCTTTAGGTAGTTAAACTTGAGGTTGCTGAAGCGCTTCTTCAGCTCCTTAAAGGAGTCACGAAGCTGAAAAATTAAGCATCCAAAAATCAGTCATCTGAGTCCATCAGCTAGATTTAAGGCATACTTCCTGCGGCCGTCCATGTAGTTAAAAATGTTTATTTTTTAAGATTATTTTTTGGGATTTTGCCTTTATTCGAGAGTGAAGATAGTGAAGTAATAGAAAGGAGACAAGGGGAGAGATGGGTATGACATGCATGGGGCGCAGCAGTTATGTGGCATGGGCAGTAACCAATCAGGTAACAAGGCACTCCAACAAGTGAGTCTGTGGATTGCTTTTCCTTAATGACCTAATTGTCTATAAAATATCAACATATTGGCAAAGGCCAATCAGATTTTCTTAAAAATCGGAATTTCATCTTAAAGGGGCACTTTACTAGTCACAGGTAGTACCATCCAGCCTATGAAAGCGGTTTTTTAATGCCTTCTGTAACAGAAAATATCTGTAAGATATCTAAATTTGGGCTTGGGCTTGGAGACTACGGGTGCATGCCAATTCCCTTGACTGCATCCACGTTTCCCTCATTCATGTCTTTTCCTTGTGTCTTAGTCCCTTCCACTAAGATGAGAGGAGAGAGGTAACGAGGAAATATGTTTTTAGAGAAATGAGATGTTCTCTCCTCTGAAGCGTCATCTGAAGTGAAGTCCGTTTCTGATGACGGCAGCAGCTGATCAGCTGTCAGTCAGCTTTAACAGCTGTAGACTTTTGATGGAGTTTGTATCTGCATATGTATATGTTCACTGTCTAAATACTAATAAAGACGCAATCACCACTGCAAGAGCAGCAACGTTATCTCTCTGTGTGTTTGACAAACACCTGCACATGAATGAAAACCTGAACACTGTATTCATTCTGTGGACAGATCAGTCCTGCTCAGATGCATATTAACATTTCTGCTGGCAGAACGCCTTTATTTTATTTTCATCTGTGTCAGTCTATAAACTGTAGAAAATTATTAATGAGCCCCAAAAATATACAGAAAGTGGAAATTATGTAAATATATCTCACATCGAACTATAGTTTATACCTTTCAGCCTGACATGTGACTGAATAAATGATGATAAAGAATAAAAATATGTCTCTGGCTGAACAGACTCTTGTTCTCCCTGAATATTATCAGTGATAAAGGTTAAATAACAGATCATGAAAAGAAAAATCTTTCCAACGAGTGAATAAAAGTTGTTTACGGCTCTTTTGTCATAATTAACACAGATCCTGTTTTTAACTAGATGATGAATCAGAAAACAAATAAAATATTAAACTTGTGAGCAACACACTTGAGTTGAATCTGTTATTTGTCCTCTACTTCAAACTGCAGTGATGTTGTGATGTATCAGATCAGTCTGATCAGCTGCAGCATCCAATCAATAACCGATTTCCAATAAGGGGGTGTGTCGGCCAGTACTCGTCTATCCTCGCTCCTCAGAGCAGAAATAAGCGCTTTGGGACGACCCTCATGATGGTGGACTGGAACAACTTCCAGGGTCGAGGAGCGAGGAACGATAAAATAAGGGAACTGGGATGTATCCCATGTGTTTTAACAAAATCCCAAAATCCTGTGTTACAGAATGGTTGTGTGTAGTTGAAAGACCTGGGCATTTACCAGGAAGGGAAGGTCTAATGAAAGACACTATTGAGTTGCATTATGGGAAATATAGGAGACATCGTTATGGAGTTTGACCATACTAAGCTCTAAAGTCTGTTTGTTTGTTTTTTATTTTTCTTTTTTTAAATCTGTCTCTCACAAGTCCAACTTTGGAAGTGCAACACTAAATCACTGGGGTGCCCCTTTAAGATTTTTTTTTTTTACATAGTATTAATTTCATAGTGATATGAAGCAAAGATCATCTTTGCATTTTTAAGCTGTAGCAAGCAATAACTCCTGCTATTATACTTAAAAACTGACTAAAACAATAATCATTATTAGATTGGTTTAATGATTTTGGCTGATGAAAATCAATTAATCTAAATGTTCAAATTCTTTTGATCTTGGAGATTTTTCAACTGCCTGTAATATTTTTAATTTCTCATAATGGGCTATAATAGGGTTTGTATTAGAGGTTTTGTTCCAAAAGTATATAATAGAGAAGTGCTTATGATTATATATGTGTTTGTATTTATTATTATATTTGAATTCCATTCCCTGTCAAAGTTCTTGGTGCCCTAAACTGTGAGGAAAAAAGAAAAAACAGAGAGGTCAGCTGTCTCTAATAAAGAATAATATTGAAGGCAAGTTTACCAGCGGGTAAAGATATTTCATCTTATCATTCATGGATTTTGGTCAACTCTGTGTTGATGTAACTGGATGTAGACAGGGATTTTATGAGACTATTTTTGGAGCAGGGGGTCTAAATCCAGCAGGGCATTTCTGTCTCTGACGGGAGGAACAGATGGCTGATCTGTCAGCTGAGGACAGCTGAGAGAGAGAAAGTAAGACTGAGAGACACAGTGTAGTCCATTAATTGTGTCAAGTGAACAGATGAAGATGTTGAAATCAGAGGCTGAGGATGTCAGACTGTTTTTCGAACACTGAGGTGGAGGGGGGCAGTTGTAAGGTTGCTGTGGAGAAATTCTGAATCTTCTGAGGAAACCTGGGTTGAGAGTAAGGGGCTCTGAAATAACAATGGTTACACAGAAGATAACCCGAGACTACCAGGATGTACCATAAGTAATATGATGAATTTACCATGGAGTACCACAAACTAAAGCTGAGACCATTAGCAAAAAGATCCCAGAAAGTCATGAATTAAAATCAGGGGGTGTTTGCTGTTTGGCTATCATATCTCCTTGCTTGCTTCACTCACGTCTCTTCCTCATGTCTTAGCTCCTCCCAGCGAGGAGGCGAGATTGTGACGGGAGGAAGAGACATGAGGATGGAGGGATTTAAAGGAAAATTCCGGTTCAACCTGATGTATTTCCCGTAAATGCGTCATTGCTCCCTCAAGCTCCGTTATAGAGATTTGGGGGAAACCCACAAAAAGACGTACGTCGGCAAGCTGCTGACACTCCTTCATCTTTCCAAATGATTTTTATATGAAAAGTTTCAAATGTCTGTTTCTGAGCCTGAATGACAGTAAACAGCCACCTGTAGCAGCGATTATGGCTAGCCGCATAGAGATCTATATTCAAGTCAGCTCGCATGTCGGTTGTTTGGTTCGTGCTTGCAAGTTTCCAAACTGCAAAGATAAAATGACAAGATACACACTACACAGTTTTCACGGATGATGCTGCTGGACAATAGAGACTTACACACTGTAATTCCTCACACAGTTAGAAATCACATTTGTCTTACCGTGTGGAGCTGAACGTTTGGTCCAGCCGGCCTCACTTTTTTCATACAGTTGATTCTGTGGAGGTGAAACAGTCTCCAGGACAACAATGTTGATGAAAATCCATTCAAATCCATTTGTAGCAGTTACACAGCTGGGATTACTCTAATCCGTGGATGCCTGTAGATTTTCCAAGTCTGACAGCAACAGGTCCCACTCTGCAGCAAAAGTTTTCCGATTTAGTTGGCAGAAGAGGAGAGCAATGACTGCAGGAACACTGCCTGTTGTTACTTGTCTTTCCTGATGGTCCTGTTTCCTTTCCGCCTTCATTCTTCATTTTTCTTCTTTCAGTTGTTTTATCTCTTTTCAGTCAGCTCAAATAAGTGCAGTTGGCCAGTCATCATTGTGCTTAGGTTTTTTTTTTTGTTTCCTTACAGTCCAACTGCAGTGAAATCCAGCTTCATAACAAACCAGTGTACGTGTATGAATATTTGGGTGGTTCGGTTACCATGTTGTCCCGGATATAGCTCTCTATGCAGTTAGCGATAATGGCTGCGACAGGCAGCTAGTTTCTGTGTTCACTTTTGTTCAGACTCACCAACAAACTTTTGAAGTGATTCATGTAAAAATCATGTGTATTTGGAAAGTTGTAGGAGTCTCAGCAGCTTGCCCCGATGACCGTTGTTTTGTTCGATAAATGTCTTTTTGTGGGTTTCTCCCCAAAGTTAGCAGGACACATAGAACCATAATGGCCACACCAATTTTCCTTTAATTCACCGAACAGGACGTCCTCATTCTCTCTAGCATCACTTTGAGGAGACAGTAACTACTCATGGTGCACAGCCTATGAAGATATGTGAAGATATATGAAGAAGTTAACCATCCATATGTAGCAATAATTAAGTTGAGAGCTCCACATGAAAGATAGATGATTTCATATATAATATTGTATCAGTCAGAGGGACTGAACGAGTACTTTTACTCTACATTTTGCTGCTAATACTTGTATTATATGGATGTACTTTTATTTAAGTAGGATTTTTCATGCAGTACTTTTACTTGTAATGGAGTATTTTTACATTGCTGTATTGGTACTTTTACTTAAGTAAAGGATCTGTGTTCTTCCACCACTGCCATACAAAACCAAGAATGATCTATCCCAGGAGTACTATGATGTACCTCAAGAGTAAATTAATTACTCCCAAAAGATTAATTACAGTGAACTACCCCAGAGTACCTTGAGGTCTCCAGTAAATATCCCAGAAGAATTGAATTGCAATGAATTACCCCTGAGGACCATGAACTATCCCAAAGAAATTACTGTGGAGTACTAGGAAGTGCCATGAGTATCATGAACTATCTCACAGAACCATGAATTACACCAGAAAGTTGTTGGTCCAAACTACATAACCATCTGCGGGTTGAACAACTGTTTGGAGCACAAAAACAGCAAAAGCCACATAGAGGATCACCCACCAGAATTGACCAAGAAGTACAACAAGAAGATTACTATGAAGTTCCTTTAAGTATTGCAAACTATTCCAGGGTGCCATGAAGTATCTCAAAAGGACTAGCCTGAAGTAATGTAAAACTACCCCAGAGTAGCATGAAGTAACCATAAAGTACCCCAGATGACCTTGAAGTGCAATAAACTACCCCTGAGAGCCAGAAAGTACCGCAAAGAGATTACCATAGAGCACCAGGAAATAACACAATGTATCACAAACTATCCCAGAGTATCATGAAGTACCCCAGAGGGTTGTTGAACCATATGAGAAAACTTGGATTGAGCAAGCACTAAAATAAAACTTACACAGATGATTACCCACAACTACTACAATGTACCAGGAAATATCACAAAGAGTAACAGTGAAGTACCAGAGAATGCCAAAAAGCCACAATGTTTAATGTACTATGCCCAAGGGCCATCATGTACCCCAGAGACATTTCTATTGAGTCCCAGGAAGTATAGCAATTATCATGAATCATTAAGTACCCTAGAAGGTTGATGGTTCAAATCCTGAACCATCTGGCAGAATCTGGGTTGGAAAAGTGTTTGGATCACAAAATTCTAAAAAGGTACAGAGATTACCAGCACTATTAGCATGTACTAGGAAGTGCCATTAAGAAATAACCACAAATTACCTTTGAGGACTAGAAGATCCCCAGAAAGGTTACTCAGAGTACCACGGAGTACCCCAGAAGACCACAATGCATCCTATACGTTGTAATATCCACAAGAGATAATTTGTAAGTAGGTTAATATAGTGCCATGAAGTACCAAGAATGTTAAGTATTCTTAAATGACCTAGAGTACCCTATGGCACCTCATACAATTATAATATGAAGTACCATGGAATGCCCCCTTTACTATACCCACAGTGAGCACTTTGCACAAACTTTCCTCAAATATCTTTCAGAATCCAGCTAGGGGACTCTGTGATGAAACATCTCTGGGGATCCTTAATGAGAGCCAAAAATACCCTGCATGTTTCCATGGTCAGAGTCACCAACCCACCAGTGAACAAAAAAAGAAACAGTCCTGCTTTATTTTATAAATACTTCATCACCTTTCAGCAACAAATTCATGTAGATTATTTTCAGCTTGAATCGGTAGTGTCTCACAAACAAGTCAACAAAAGTTACACTCATGCTGCTTCTTACTTCTTCCCTTTACCATCAAGCTCATTCCTCATCTGAGTGTTCATGGTAAACTTAGTGGTGGTGTCCCATTACAGGATTTTCCCAGCTTGCCTCTGAAGTGACAGTTAAGCCATACTTGCACTCCCTCCAGCTGGAATGTTTTCACCATCTTGTCATTGAGGGCTTCCCATAACACCATCAAAAAAGTTCAAGAAAGAAAGAGTGGGCCGTAAGTGCTCACCACCATCATGCCAAGTCTGCAAGGGTGCTGCTATGAGATGGGACTTGAGACCTCAGTCACTTCGATGGGTATGACCGATCCCAAACTCTTGACCCTGTAATTCTTCTCAGATGATTTTGTTAAACGGTTCTGTGTAGGATTCACAACAACATCAAGCCTGAGGTGAAAGATGATAAATTTACACATCAAAACTGGGGTATTTTTACATTTAAATCATAGGTGTGATTTGTAGATTTTGATACACCTTGGGAATGTACCCATAAAACCGTCAGTACCTAGTTTCCATTCATACCATTTTATACATAGAATCAAACCTCATGCCACAAGAATAGTTTCTTTCCCGTTGGCAGCTGGCCTCATCAACAAGGCCTGGGACTCCACTGGCATGGACATGACACATTATATTAAAGTAAATATGTCAACATTTGCACATCTGTGAACCCAGTGTTGAACACAATACTTGGAAAGAGAATCACTAATTTATCAGCAAGTTAAGAGGCGTATCTGAAGGTACTGGCATCACGCAGGGAGAATCAGGGAACCCAGGCACACAACACCAATAGTTTCAGCAACATAGTAATTCATGTCTGCACCAATAATGTAAAGATGAAGCAGTCAGAGATCACAGAAGATAGGCTAGTCAGGACCATTGACTGTATATAAAGATGGACATAATGAGGTGTGATGTTACCCGTTGGTTTTATTGGAGCAGGTTTGAAGCCCAGAGTTGCAGCTTATGGTTGGTGCCATCTTTTCTGTTTGGAGCCAGGACCTTACAAATAAGGAGTGCAGGGTGTTGCCTTTCATGCTCTGGAAACATGCCCCACTGCCTCGGACCCAAGCTAACGTTAGCATACTGGGAAGACCAAGTGCCGCACACTTGGGCTAACATTAGTTACTTTGGCTAAATTGTGCTAACAAGGCAGGTATTGTAATCAAGTCACATTAAACTTAGTGAGATATTGTGACAATAGACACGTGTGAAATGGGTGACGGAAAAACATGGCTGAAACATTTTCTGTGTAGATACGATGTTAGGTGTGTTGCACTGTCCACTTTTATTCAGAGGAATAATCTGCACACAATTATGAGACAGGACTCTAAACTGCTTAAATTTCTTGTCCTTTTCCTCCCAGTTGGCTAGCTGTTAGCTTACCAGCTACAGTAGTTAGCCTACTATCCTTACACCTTCTTTAGACCAATCTATGAAATTATATAATGTGAAGGTTTCACTAGTTTAACAATTTACTGGTTTCAGTGGTGTAAATGGTTCAGTCTGCTGTGTCACTGAACAGCAGAGCAGCAGCTGTTGAAGGACTGAGAGAGGAGGAGGGAGGTAGAGTGGGAGACAAAAAGAGAGAGAGAGAGTCAGCTGGACTGAACAGAAATACAGACCGACTCAGCCATCCGGTATTTCCCATAATGCACCTGGTGCTGCGTGCCACCAACACACTTAAATCTACAGGAGCAGCTGGGGAGGACATCACAGACTCAATGCTACACACAAACAGATGAGTTGTCTCTTGAAGTTTGTCACAAAGAAGATTTTTAAAAGCATCATGTAGTTTGGGTCAGTACACACTCAACTTTTATGTGAATGATACACTGTCAGTGTGTGACCATACCAATATACAGTAGAAATAATATTTAATGGATAATCCTTTAAAATCCTTTATGAGACAGGCTAAATACCCTCCAGCATGAAAGTAAGTCAGTGTGATTCATCTATCTGATCACATGGCCACAAGTCAAGTCAAGTCATATCACACACTTGCCTCAGGGAGGTTTAAAATCTGTACAGTAATAGAACATCCTCTGTCCTTAGATCCTCGATTCAAATTAGGAAAAACTACCTAAAAAAACTTTAACAGGGAAAAGAAGAAACTTCAGGAAGAGCAACAGAGGAGGGATCCCTCTCTCAGGACAGACAGACATGTAATAAATGTTGTGTGTACAGAACAGACCAAGAAAGACCAATTACTGAAATAAAGCATACAAAGAGACACATGAGAAAAAAGAGAACATAAGGAGAGAGAGGGAGAAAAGAGAGAGGGGGGAGATGCACACAGCTCCGATGCTCATGTGTTTGTGGACAACAAACAAACAAACAGAAGGTTAGACAGATGCAATGGTTATCTGAACAGTTGAAATAACTTTGTATAATAACTTTAAACTCTAAAGACTTTTTTTTAGCAGCATCTAGTGGACATTAAAGGAACTGCAGCTGAATACACTTAAACTCTAACGTCAACACTCAGCAGCTGATGAGGTCCAGAAACATGAAGGTACTTATTTTGTGTTTACTGATCCAACAAAACTCTGCTTCTAATTTTGCTCTGACAACAGCAAAGAATCACTGTAAAAAAGTGGAAACTGGTTTATGATGCAGTGGAAGGACTGACTCCTGCAGTGAGCTGAAGGACTCCAATGAAATCTAAATGTATCCTGTTAACTTCAGTTATATTTAGACTCTGATAAAACAGAGAGTGGCTACCTCATGTCAGAGTTATCTAAGTCAAGGCGGGTAGAAATGTTTGTTTTACAAACAAACAAAAAAATAAAACTACTGTATCAATACATTTAGAGTAACAAGTATACTTGAAATTCTAAACTATCTAAAATTTTATCAAGAGGTTTCGCTTTGTGTTGAAATGTCAAATACATCATCAATGAGGGAACCTCACTTGTACATTTGTTTAAAACTTTAGGTGATGATGAAAAAATGTGGTAATTTTGAAGGAAGTTTCGTGGAACTAACTAATTTGGTACTAATTATAGGGAAAATAGACACAGTGTTTAATTAGTTCACTTAATTAATTCTAATTAAGTAAGTGAGATTTTTTATATCAAAACTTTTAGTCAGAGATCAGCAGGTCATCTGAACATTAAAGTTTGTTTACAGTTCAGCATATATGAAGAATATCCAGGTTTGACCAAGGAAATAGATTATAAACCCTTTTTATGAACTTCCTTAGATGTACTTGTTGATGAGGCAGCATCATTCTGAGTCATATGATTTTTATGGTTATCATCATTTTTATGGGATCATTTTTTAATAATGTTGATATTTTGGTGTTATTGTGATAGCTTTGTTTTGTTTCTGTGTGTGCTTCTTACTTTATTATGTAATGCAATGTTATTTATTCCTGCTGTGTTGTGCACCGGGTGTAATCTGTTTTCTCTGCTTCCAAGCTGATGAAGATCTTGTGAGGTGTTTTAATAATACGCCCGAGTAAATAAAGGCTTTGAATCCAACTTCCCTCCTTGCTCTGCCTGAGAGTGCCTGAAGACAACTTTCTTTTCATATATGGAGAATATATTTTCCAATAACATACAAATAATTAATGAATATTTGCTTAGCTCTAAATGAAGCTTTCTTTCAAGGAAATTCCATTTTCCCTTTTATTAGTGCCAAATTAAAGAATGAATACTTCCTTGGAAAATAATTGTGGACTTGTAAAATAAAGTGTTTCTAACATTTCAATGATAAATCTTTTGATCTGAGTGTACACAGACTGTTCGAGCATCAGAATCACACACACAATGAGTGACATCCTGCTGTTGGTTCTGTGGAGACACTAGATATTTAAAGCCTGGTAGCAGCAGCGCCCTCTGCTGGTCACTTTGATGAATAACAACATTCAAAAAACAACCAAGGCTCTGTCAGGAGTTACCTGCACGGGTAGCAAATGAAAGAAAGCTAGTTTCAGGCCTGAGGGGTCAGTTTGCATTAAACTGTGTTTAACATAAGAGTCTACATGAATCATCCATGGTTGTGGCTTTAAAAGCTTCAGAAGTTCAGTATTCTTTAGGTCTTGAGGATGCTTTTAAAAAATTGGCAGAACATGTACAAGTGGCAAACTTGTAAAACACACATCATTCACCATTTTAAAAAGGGAAAATGCTGGGACATCAAAGACATGACCAAGATGAACAAACTGGACTGAACTGGCAGTAACTGGCAGAGGGTGACAATCAATTAATTGTTTGACTTATTTATCAAGCAAAAAACACCAAACAGTCTGTAGTTCCAGCCTCTCCAGCATGAGGATTTCTTCACTCCCTTGTTTTACATAATTGAAAAACAAATTGTATGTCTTTGAATTTTTAAATAATAATGCATTTAATTTGTACTGCACTTGTCATTTGCAGTGAATCTGAAAGTGGTAAAGTGTTAAAAACAAAAAAAAAAAAAAAAACATTGTTTTTGACTGTTGGTTATAGAAAACGAGAACCTGAAGAAGACACTTTCAGCTCGGAGATATTGTGACAGACATTTTTAACATTTTTTTGACATCTATTGACCAAATTATCAAAAATTGCAAAAAGTTATTAAGGGGAAGGTATTTTGATTTTTATTTTTGCTGAAGGGAGGCTGGTCTTTTTTGGAAGGGGAAGGGAATATTTCTTTTTTTCAATGACAAAAAGAGAAAATAACAAGCAGTTTTCTCTTTTTTCAATAATAAATCTCACAAAGAAAGGTTGAATTCCCTTGTGAGATTTATTATTGAAAAAAGGGAAAACTACAACCACAGACACTTACATATTTATATATACTTTATATTAATTTGTCGTGTGTTGTGAGACCAGGTGATATCCTCACTGATGTGGGCGTCAAGGAATTTAAAGGTTTTCACCCTCTCTACCTTTGTCTCTCCCATGCATAGTGGTGTGTACAGCTCCCTCGTCCTCCTTGGATTGATAATCATCTCCTTGGTCTTGTCTGTGCTTAGGGAGAGATTGTTGTCATGTCACCAGGCCACCAGGTCTGCAACCTCTCTTCTGTACACTGTCTCCACCCCACCAGCGATCAGTCCAATGACTGTAGTGTCATCTGCAAATTTGATGATGCTGGGGTTGTTCTGGGAGGCCACACAGTCATACGTGAAGAGTGTGTACAGCTCAGCACACAGCCCTGGGGGGTCCATCTGCTTACAGTTTTTGTGCCTGATGTGTGATTGCCTAATCTGACTGACTGGGGTCTGTCTATTAGAAAGTTCAATACCCAGTTACATACGGAGGGTGTCAGTCTGAGGGTGAGGAGCTTTTTAGAGAGTTTGTGTGGGATGACAGTGTTGAATGCTGAGCTGTAGTCAATAAATAGCATTCTAACATATGTGTCCTTGCCCTCTAAGTGTGTGAGGGCTGCGTGGATGGAGGTGTTGACTGATGATACACAAACTGCAGAGGGTCCAAGGTATCTGGGATGGTCTCCTGGATGTGGGTCAGGACTATTCCCTCAAAACACCTCAACACGATTGGGGTGAGTATAACGGGACAATAGTCATTTAAACAGATCACAATGCTTTTCTTTGGGAGGGGCACAATGGTGGTGGACTTGAAGCAGGCAGGCACAGAAGCTTGCATGTCCGGGGATGTTGTCTGGGCACGCTGTCTTCCATGCGTTTATTGTTCTCTGAGCCTTATGCATACCTGCTGATGACACATTGAGCGATGTGCTCTGTGTGCACTCCCAGGCCAAAATCCCTCTCTGTCAGTCGGTGTTGAGGGTCTCGAAGCAAGCGTAGCGAAAGTTACCCTATACTGTATATGTGTTAATTGCCATTTTATAGAAAAATCCATGTATTAGTTAAGTAGGTATGGTCATATGTATGTATATATTTGGCAGCAGGGCCTTGAGGGGAACACTTTGATAGTCATATGGACATCATGGTCATAATGTGGAAGAGAGAGCTCTGTAAAACTTTGTCTAGGTCTGTTAGAACGAATCTGTAAACAACTAAAGGTGCCTCCCAAGGGCATCAAGGCCGTCAATATATACTAGTGACTTTCCTTTGTTTCTTGAGAATTCTCCAAGGAGACTCTGCGTACTCTCTGTGTCTGTTGCTTGTGTTTGAATTAAAGAGACGCTTGACTTCAACCAACCTCAGTCTATTTGATAATTTTATCTATCACCATTATACTTCATCAGCCAGCATTTCCTCGTTGTTAAACCTTGTCCTGTGACTTGTATTAAACTGTAATTTGTGCAACAACGTTTGTCGTTAAATCTTCTTGTAACTCACCTTATTTACTGTGAACTTTGAATTATTTTGATTCACTTAACATGTTTTACACTATTTTGTTATTTTGTTTTCAGCCTGACGGGCATATTGGATCTTTTAGTGTTGTTTGTAGACACCAAAAGAATTATAATTCTTCTTTTACACCGTCCTTCCAAAAAAGAAGATATTAAGTGTTGGAATCAGAATACATCATCTTTAATTCTTTATGCATTCCCTCTTTCATTTATTTATTGCTAAAGGAGTTTCACCACCTCAGGCCAAGTCGAGGGGAGGGTAATGAGGGAGTGTATTTCTTTTGAAAAACAGGATACGTAAGGTTCAGATGCATAAAGAATGAACAGTAAACAGGGCCATACAGTGCATATCTGCTGGGTCCATCAACAGACTGAACTATGAATCAGATATCAAAAGTGTAACTACGACAACATCTCCACAGAAAGGCAGACTTCAGCCTTTTGGATGATCTCTTTGCGATGAGCTCACACCTGTGTCCTGTGACCTCACCTGGTTGAAGTCATTGTTGAACAGGCGAGTCAGCAGCTCTCTGCGGAGCTTCTCCTCACATTGAGCTGCTTCATTCAGCCATGAGACACAGAGAGAGTCCAGAGAGAGAAGACGAGCCTCCAGCTGCTCCACTCTGAAACATGGAGAACCCTGCCAGTGGTAGAAGAATTTAGATCCATTAGTCAAGTAAAAAAGTACCAGTACACTCATGTAAAAGTATATGTACAAGCCAAAATCAAATTCCTATTTAAGTACTAGCACACAAATATTATCAGGTAGTTAAACTATCAGCAGTAAGAGAAATCATTAGATTATTAATAGTGAAGCATCAGTGTTAGAGCAGCATGTTACTGTTGGAGGTGGAGCTAGTTTCAACTACTTTCTATTCAGTTAACTAGTTCAGTTCAGTGGTTCCCAACCTAGGGGTCGGGCCCCTCCAAAGGGTCAGCAGATAAATCTGAGGGGTGGTGAGATGATTAATGGGAGAGGAAAGAAGAAAAAACAAAGTTCTGATACACAAATCTGTTTTCAGTTTTTGGACTTTTTCTCTAATCTTTGATTTTTGCTGAAATATTGGATCATTTGAACATTTATTGAAATGAAAGCATGTGAGAAGTTTAGAGGGAAAAATCACTATTTGGTGGAGCTATTAACAACTCATAGACATCTGAAACATGACAAGGAGACAAAACTACGTACTGGTTTTATACAAGTTACACAAACACACACAGATTTTACACGAGAGACACAACTACACACTGATTTACTCATGTACAAGTGCCTCATAATCGTACAAGTACAGAAACTGAGTAATTGTACTGTCTCCACCACTGAACTATACACACAGAGTTAAGTTCAGCTCAGTTCTCTAAACCATGTGTGTGTGTGTGTGTGTGTGTGTGTGTGTGTGTGTGTGTGTGTGTGTGTGTGTGTGTATTTGTACACTGTTGGTGATGGCGGTGCAGATATCTGTCTTCAGTGTTGAAACCGTGTTAAAAAGATTCTGGATCTGCTGTTGGTCCTCTCTCAGCTTGACCTCACTGGCTCCACATAAACCAGTTGAACTCTTTAAAAGGCCTGCAGGGTCTGACTGGAGCAGCGCCTCTAGCTGGACACACAGAAAACAAAATTAATAATGGCCAACTTTTTATTTCTATGACACGTTCTAAAGAAGTCAAGTACTGTTCTGAACAGTTTGTCTTATTGTCAGTTTCTCAGAATTGTTTTTTTCAATTTGTATGGATGCCGCTTGATGAATGGTTGTGTAACCACATCAGATCCGTAGTAAGAGAGTCAATCTTAATCTTTTCTTTAGGGTCAAAACATCCTGCTTAGGTCTGCAACTAGCAATTTGTAGATTATTTTCTGGATTAATCGTTTGGCCAGTTAAAAAATTGTTAAAAATATGCAGTTTATCAATGGTGATGCCTTCAATTTGACCAACTGTCCAGAATCTTAAGATATTCAATTGACTGTTATACATGTCAAAGAAAAACAGCAAATGCTCACATTTAAGAAGGTGGAAGATTTTTTTTTTGCTTGAAAAATGACTGAAATGTTTAATCAGTTATAGAAATGGTTGCAGATTAATTTTCTATCAAATAACCAATCAAATAATCAACTAATCAATGCAGCTCTAATCCTGCTTTCTAAATTTGACTTAGATTGAAATAAAGAAATATGTACTTAGGTACAAAAATATATCCTATCTCAAACCTGTTGTATCATCTGACTGCTCAAGTATGTTGATGGACTTCTTTTCAGTGTTGTCGACATGATCTGAGATCAAAGCTATTATAGGGCTTTGGTGAATATAATATGACCATAACTGACAGAACCAATGAGCTAGCCAGAGCTACAAGATCAAAGCCAAAGTTGAAATAAACAGTGATTATCTTTTAAACCTCACCTCTTCCAGGATAAAGAACAGAAATATTACATCAGGATGGGGATCTGACAAAAAAAGCTTCAGCTTTTAAGTGTCTCTATTCCACCAGAGAGAAAGAATCAGCCAGCTCTGTGTCCTGACTGTTAGATCTTAGCAAGTCATTGTAAGGTAGGTAAGGTAGGTAGACAGAACTTGCCTCCTGCTCCACTCACCTGTTTGGCTGTGAGGTGGAAATTGCTAGCCAGGCTCAGGATTGACTCGCTCTGCTGGATCTTCTCCTTCACTCGCTGATGGAGCTTCAGCAGCTCTGATACATCCTCCTCCTTCAGCTCCAGCCTGTGCTGGACTCTTTTTAGAGTCTCCCAGTGCTTCACCATGAACTCTGCTTCAGCATCTAGTTGCTGGAGAAAGAAAGAGAGTATGTCTGATCGTTTCAGAAGAAATGTCCCTCTGAAAATACATCAAGACCCCAAATAGAAATGGGCAAAGCTTTTAGTTTTAAAGCTAAAATGCTTGAAAAACAAGAATATGAGTCTATAGCCAGTCCATACTTGTGGCTCGGTGAGGCTGTACTTAAGCCAGCACGCTACTATATTCATAGTAACCAGTAAGTATTAGTATGCTAATGTTGGGCCTCATACTCCATGAGACAAAGGCAGGCCTGCATGCAAGTTCCAAAGCCTGATAGCCAGAAAGGGCACCCAGTGAAACAATGGGAGTCCATTTCGGACTCCATATCCCAACATGCACTGTTCAGTTCACA
This sequence comes from Thunnus albacares, assembly GCF_914725855.1. Taxonomy (NCBI): domain Eukaryota; kingdom Metazoa; phylum Chordata; class Actinopteri; order Scombriformes; family Scombridae; genus Thunnus; species Thunnus albacares. The sequence goes on along the minus strand of NC_058116.1, from coordinate 31,830,779 downwards.
CCTAAGTGCGAAACTGCGACATCACCGCCCCTTTTAAAACTGAAGGCACCCAGAACAACATGCCTTCCATTGTGACTGAGCTGGGGGAAGCTTCGCCGCCTCCGTGAGCCGGTTTACTGACGGAGGTAACCCAGTGCATGTGCTTTTCCCCCACTGTCTGGAAGACTCCCCTCGCCGGACGAGATGAGACATCGCTCCATGTTCAATCGAACACAAGAACCAGTTATCGTCTTCCCTTCAGGAAGACGCAGATAACTTCTCTGCCCCGTTCTTCATCAACTGAGTCGACTCTGCTGTTTCCTCCGCAGCGCCACCAAGGATCAGCTGCCGTGAAACCCACCGACAGTGCGAGGATGGTCCCGTCAGCATCCGAGCCGAGGACCTGAGCCAGACTCAAAGACGGGCTCAAACACATACCCTGCTTGCTTTCTGAAACGACCAAGTAAGAGGTTTAAGTCTGGGCAGATACAGTGTTAGTTTGTGTGTTTATTTTCAGCCTCAGTGCTGTTAAAATTTTATAAACTAGGCACAAATTTGAAAATAATCTAAAATTCTCAAAGCTCAGTAAATTGTATTTCTCCAGTACCCTACAATGATGGAAATGCATTGGCTTTTTGTCCAGAGTTTTTAGAGTTTGTTTGTATAAGGACTCAAGAGGTCTTATGGCTGTTTCTCCAGCCTGCCCCGAACATGTGATGCAATAAGACATATTGGACAGAATCATAGCTGCATAAATATCTTGGCTGCATCCAAAGACAGACAGTTTCTAATATGTCTAAAATTTGCTAAGTTGTACTTTATGGTTTTAACTGTTTTTTTAAACATGTTTCTTAAAGTTCAAATTTGGATCCAGTGTCACACCAAGATATTCAAAATCAGTGACTATGTCAATCCTTTCACCTTTGATGAAAATCAGCATTAGGAGGTTGTACCATCGTTTTAGAGAAAAACATACCTCTTGTCTTGTTTACAGTCAGACTCAGACATGATTGATCAAGCCAATGTGTGATCCTTTCAAATGCAATTGTTAGCTTAGCAGCTGCTAACTCAGCTGTTTTTGCATGTGTGTACACAACAGTGTCATCTGCATACATTTGTAGTTCTACATCATGACAGTGTTGAGGGAGATCATTAATATATAGGCTAAATAATAGGGGACCTAACACTGACCCTTGTGGAACACCCATTGTGCACTTCATATTACTGGACAGTGTGTCACCAACTTTAACACATTATCTCTTATTAGATAAATATGAAGACATCCATGCCAGTGCTCTAGATGAGAAGTTAAATTTAGAGAGTTTCAATATTAAAACATCATGATTGACTGTGTTGAATGCTTTACACAGATCTAAAAATACAGCACCAACTACTCCTCCTTTGTCAAGTCTTGATTTAATTTGCTCTATTAAGTATAATGATGTAGACCAAAATTGCTTGTGTTAAGAAATATTTGTCAGTTGTTCAATGACAACTTTCTAATCATCCTTTGAGAGTACTGGCAGTATACTTATTGGTCTGTTACTGGCTTTAAGGCGGTCTCCAGATTTAAAAATAGGCATGACAATAGCACATTTCCAGTTATCATAAAGGAGCTGTATTTAAAAGACAAGTTAATTAAATGAGCAATGGGGGGAAAGCATCTCTACTTTTGGAGCGTTTTAAGGAGCTGATGATGTTGTTTACTTGTAACTCATTAGTCTCTAATAGCTCTAAAACCTGGCCGGTAGCGTCTATAAACTGGGATGAGCTGTCCAGACAAGGTGTAAGTATAGTGAAACAGGGTTGGGCGAGGACTGGAGAAAGTACAGGCGTTGGCTCGCCACTGGCGGTTTCCCCTTTTTACTTAGCAGGCAGCAGCAGCAGTGCATGAGTGCGGAGCAGCGGTGGAAGGGACGAGGCAGCTATGGAGCTGGAAGTGGACTGCAGAGGGAGGCTGGTCAGTGGAGCGGTTGGACGAATGGATGTAGCGACGGACTGGTAAGGGGCTGTATTGTAAAAAGAGAGACTTAATTCCTTTTTACCCCATGTTTATTGATCTTTTTATTAATTTTATCATTTTACACAAGGCCTTGGTTCTAGATTACTAGTTTTAAGTACCTTGCATTGTGCATTCTTATCTAATGAGCAATTTGTGAATAAATTATTCAATTCGAGTCATATACATATACGCATTTTTTGCTTCTTTTGGCACATTTTTTATCCAATCTTCACCAAATTTGGTACATACCACATTTAGATGACCCTGAGCAGAGCTTTTATGTTTGTTTTATGGAATCACTTACTGTTTGTCTGTAATTGGTTACCAAACCTTTGAAGGAGTGGCTTGATACATTTAACGAGCCATGACTCTTCAATGCTAATTCGGATTGACACCAAATTTGGGAATCTTGTACATACAATGACAGTGCACCATTGTGTAAAATTTGATACTATTCTACCCACAGGGGGGCGCTACTGTAATATTATAACATGATATTTCTACAGTTCTGTTGTCTTTAATGAAATGAAACTTGGTACACAAGTTCTCCATGTCAATGGGCACAACACATTGAAACATGGTGCCACCTTGTGGCCATTAGTGAAACACGACCATACTACTTATCAAGTTCCATATTTCTTAAATATAATATTCCATATTGACTAAATTCAGCAGAGTTGCACAGATGTAGATGCTGAACAAGATTGTAGCATATGACACAATTTCACCTGTAGGTGGTGCAACAAGACTTTAAAAAATTCCTGCCAGAGCAGAAACAACGGCAGCAACTGGCATCAGCGCAAGCAACAGGTAGCAGCTGCCAGCAGCAGCAGCAGCAGCTAGCAGTTTGCAGCTCTCACACGCAATTTCTTTACAAATTGCAGAATTTTCTAGTTCTTTAGAGATTTTATACTTAGACCACTATAGAGATGCCGCAGTACCAAGATATCTTTATGCAACCACTCTTTACAACAAAATGAAGAATTACCAATTCATAAACAGGGATTATACTTTATACTCACAATACTGCATATTCAAGAAAGGGTCAAACTCGAGAATTTTTGCTGTCTTCTTCCATACTCTGTGTGCCTCAGTCCCTGTTTCCCTAACAGTGAAACCTGACCCAGTAGACCCAACAGTCCAAAGGTCCCACTGTTCCCAGCAGTCCAAATCAGAGTCTAAAAGTTGCAATGATCTCAAGGTCCCAGCAGTCATAACAGCCCCACCTGTCCAAATGCTCTAAACAGTGCCTGTTATAAAAAAAAATCCTGAAAGTCCTCAAACTCAAACCAGCAGTTCAAAATCACAATGCTAAGACTCACAATAAAATGTGGTTTGGCCTGGCTGAAGCGCTCCAGCAGCCTCGAGGTCTGCAGGTCTGAACCCAGATCCATCAGAGTGCAGGAGTCCAGCAGCTCCGAGACACAGTTCAGGTCCTGCCGGGTCTGAAAACACATAGCATCATTATACATATTCCACATGTGTAATATATCACCATCTGCATACATGCTGGAGTTCATATAGTAAGAACAGTTGGGCTGTTGTGGAAACAGCTTTATTGAAATATTAACATACAGTACCAGTCAAAAGTTTGGACACACTTTCTCATTCAAGTGAATGGGAAGGTGTGTCCAAACTTTTGACTGGTATGGTACATGATTTGTAATACAGAGTAATACAGTAATACACCAACATCAGCTATTCACATTCATTCATTAAATAAACATTACCTGTGTAGAGTCTGAATCTTTAATTAATCATAAAAACACTCTTGTAACTATATCTTTCTTCATAAAGCCAAAAAACCTTTTTTTCTCTTCTTTTGCATTTCAAGTATGTCTCAGCTTCTTCAGGAAACATATACATCTGCACAGTCGCATGTCTCCAATAAAATCACCAAATAGGCAATATTATATTTAAACATATTCCGCAGGCTACAACTGTTTTTATTGCTGCTCTTTCGTTAATTAATGGATTTAAACTGTCTATTTGTGTCTTCTCCTGTGACAGCCAGGAGAAGACCTGTAATCAAATAATAAAACAGGAGTTTTCATGTGTTTGTTTTTTAAACTGTTAATAATTTCTACATATTGATAGTTGACTTCTTCATATTTGACAGTTGAGGTGATTTGTAATTGTTGTCTCCTCAAAATGATCCTGGAGTGGAAAATTGCGAGAGGAAATGAATGTACGCAAGAGATGCTGAAGGACTGTTAAGTTTTTGTGAAGGGTGGAACAGCTGAACCTCAGTCATGAAGTGCCTCTGTTTACTTGTTCTAATTCTGTTTCACATGATATGGTGCAATGATTTGCAGTAGTATTTAATTGAAATTAAAACCTGTGTGCTGTTTGCTGAAGAGAGTTTTTTCAAAAAAGCAATAATAATGATCTTGAGCACAGCCATCGTTTCTTGCAGCAATACATTGAAATCCTATCAAAAATTCTTGACCACCTGCTGCAGAATCAGGTAAGGCAGTAAAACTTCTTGATAACAGGCGTATCATTTGAGCTAGCTGTATTGGAGCAGGAAAATATCTAACTCGCTCTTTTGTTAACCCATGTATCATTTGTTCTTTTCATACTGGGAATCCAAAATTGAAAAATGAAAAAAACTATCCATTATTTCATTGTTCATTTATGAATCCAACACAAAAAACCTAATAGTGGCTTGTTTTTCATACTTTGATTTTATGCTCAAGTCAAAAATAGGAAACGAAAAAATGGGCCATGGACCAAATTTGATTTTGATATTAAATGCGTCTGATTTGTGTGACCATGAAGTTACTGACAGTAGTAACAGTAGTAGTAGCAGTAACTCAGTCTCTCTCGTGTACTAAACAGCAATTCAACGTGTCTTGTACAGTAACTTGTCCTTTTTCTCACATGTATTGCTGTTTCCTCTCACAATTTTTGCTTGTCTTTTGTCTGGTTTGGCGCCTCATATGGAGGAGGTAAGACGCGAGGAAGAGATGTGAGTGAGGGAAGCAAGGAGCCACATTAGTCAAATGGAAAGCTCCTAGAGTGTAGTCATTACCTTGAGCAGTCTCTCCTGGTATTTCCTGCAGTTCTTCATGTCGTCTTGTTGCTGCTGGATCTTGATTTGCTGGTAACTCCGCAGATCGTTCACCTCCTGTTTGGTTTGGCTGAGTCGCTCCACTGTCTGCTGAACCACCGACACCATACACTGTAGGTTTAAGGCCGCCCCTGACACCTGATACACACATACACACACACTGATATCACTCTTGATATTACACTTTTCAAAGTCTAGATTTAAATTCAAACTCTTGTACTGTTCTATTGACTGTAATTGAGAAGATAATGTCAGGTCATGCCATGCCATTTCATCTAATCTCATGTCATCTTTTATTTCATTTGAACGAATTTCTTTTTATCTCAAGTTGTTTCATCTAATCTCGTTATGTAATCACAAAATTTATGTAATTTTATCTCATTTGTCCAATCTAATGTCATATAATTTCATGCCATGTTATCAGATCTAATCTCATATAATTTCCTCTCATGTTATGTCATTTCATGTAATCTAATTCCATGTCATGTTATGCCATGTCATGTCATCTAATCTCACATCTGATTATTTTCTGACATTTCATGTGATGTCACCTAATTTCATCTAATTTCATCTTGTTTATCTAAACTCATTTTATTTGAGCTCATCTCATATCGGTCTTACCCCATGTAATTTCATCTCATTTTGTGTTATGTTGTCTAATCTCATGTCAGCTTATTTTATCCCATGTCATTCTCATTTATATCCCATTTACACCTCGCAGTAAAAGGATATGTCTACGGATTTTCTATAATTTTGTTCTTATCAACAAATCTCATGTTTGGATCCAAACCAACAATGAACTGATCTACTAAGCATTGTGTGTGTATCCAAAGCCTGATATATCTTCTTCCTCTGTGCCGTAGACCTCCGTCGTTGTCCAAAAACTATTAAAAACACTTCATTGAGCCACACCGCTGTCCTCTCATCTCATTAACTGCAAGTTCATCTGAACCCCCGATTGCCAACAAAGTCAGGTTACCGTGCTAACAGTATGGATGTAGTTGTTTCCCAGTTCCTGAGCAGTGAGGACGCTCTGTATCATTTCCTGCCAGTTGGCACTGGTCTGCTTCTTCTTCACTGATGACCTGGAACTGGTAGTTGTCCTGATGTTACTATTGCCAGCTTCCCACTCCTCTTCTTCTTCCTTCTCTGATCCTCTGCTGTAGATCTCCCTCAGTTCTGCCATCTCCTCCTCCACCTGAAGAGCAGAGACAGCTCAGCATCAACTAGCAGCTCACAGACTTCTCTGACAGGCTCTACATGTCACCATAGGGGGCAAATGCTTATTTTGCTCCTGCAGCAGGGCTTTCCTTGTAACACTTTGCAAGAATTTTTTTTGTGAATATACCATGAGGCTACACATCATTAAAAAGGTGACAGTGGAACTATATTTTACGGGCTGTTTAGTTGTAGCAATAATTTGAAAAACCCCAGGAAGCAGAAAGCAAAACTGGTGGATCAACTTGTCGAATCTACCTGAAGTCTTACCAATAGTGGATCTAAAAATATCCCGTTTGTCCTGAGGGGAGTGCTAGAGGAAAAGTCATGGGGTCATTAAAATCTACAGGGTTCATCCTCTGGAGAGCAGGAATGAGATAAGGGAATTTTATGGTAATTGACCTGTTAGAGTTTGATATTTTTGTGTGTGCTAGTGGATGTTTTGGCCTGGAGAACATGAATATCCTCTGCAGACTTCATATAAATCTTCCCAGGAGTTGCTGAGATATCTTGCTCTGGATTTAAGTTTTGGACAGGTGAACTAGACTCTGCACTGATGTACATTTTCAGATTTCTTCTCTAATGGGACAATAGAAGAGACTCTGACCTGCTGTGCTGTCCTGAGGAAAGTGACATAGGGTTTCAGCAGCTGCAGGTTTGAGTCGATCTTCCGGTTCAGAGTCTGCAGCTCCTCCAGAACCAGATCAACCCGACCAGCAAGTTCAGGACTCAAACAACCAGTTGGGTCCTTAGCCGGCAGATTGGGCTGAGTGGTGCTGGTTCTGGTCCATTTGCCTGTGCTGCCTCTCTTCAGCTGCTCTGTCAGGGTCTTCAGGAGGGACGGCTGTCTGCTGGTTTCACTGGGAGGTTGAGAACTAGTTTTGCTGGTCACATCTGTGTGCAGAGTTCTGATCTGATCCACGATCTGCTTCATGTTCTCTGCATTGCGACCTGCAGCCTGGAGAGACAATCACAAGGAAAATTATTTCTCCAGCAGCATCAGAAATACGTCTGGTCTGGACTTTAATCTGGACCTTTAAAGTTGAACAGAAATTTTAAATTTGCCACATCTTGTCCAAGGAAATAACTAAAATTCTACTGCAGCTATTGTTCATAATTTTACATTTTTCAAACAAGGATTAAACAGTTATTGGAGATATCTATGGAAAGAGTGTCTAACCATCAGGCCTGGGTGGGGGTTTCCCAAGATAGTGTTTGATTGACATTTTATAGTGTTTATGACATTATATTTATCAATGAATCCTGATGAAACCAATCAGTTAAACAAACTCCAAGCATGCCTTAAGGACATAAAGACTTGGATGACCTGCAATTTTCTACTATTAAACTCAGATAAAACTGAAGTTATTGTGCTTGGCCCTAAACACCTTAGAAACACATTATCTAATGATATAGCTACTCTGGGTGGCATTACCCTGGCCTTCAGCACCACTGTAAGGAATCTGGGAGTTATCTTTGATCAGGATATGTCCTTTAACTCCCACATAAATCAAATTTCAAGGACTGCCTTTTTTCACTTACGTAATATCGAAAATATTAAAATCAGGCACATCCTGTCCCAAAAAGATGCAGAAAAACTAGTCCACGCATTTGTTACTTCTAGGCTGGATTATTGCAATTCCTTATTACCAGGCTGCAATAACAAGTCTCTAAAGACTCTCCAGCTGGTCCAGAATGCAGCTGCATGTGCTCTGACAAAAACTAGAAAAAGAGACCACATTTCTCCCATTTTAGCTTCACTACATTGGCTTCCTGTAAAATCTAGAATAGAATTTAAAATCCTTCTCCTAATTTACAAAGCCCTTAATGGTCAGGCACCGTCATATCTTGAAGAGCTCATAGTACCGTATTATCCCACTAGAACACTGCGCTCCCAGTATGCAGGCTTACTGGTGGTTCCTACAGTCTTTAAAAGTAGAATGGGAGGCAGAGCCTTCAGCTATCAGGCTCCTCTCCTGTGGAACCATCTACCAGATTCAGTCCGGGGTGCAGACACCCTCTCTATGTTTAAGAGTAGGCTTAAAACTTTCCTTTTTGATAAAGCTTATAGTTAGGGCCGACCAGGCTCGCCTTGGATCACCCTTAGTTATGCTGCTATAGGCCTAGACTGCTGGGGGACTTCCCATGATGCACTGAGCTCCTCTCTCCTCCTCCTCCTCTCCATCTGTATCATTCATGTAACATCAATGCATGTCACTAACTTTGCTTCTTCCCCGGAGTTTTTTGTGCTCTCTCATCTCGCAGGAAACCCTGGGTTCCGGGCTGAGCCTTCACGGTCCTTCACAGTCCTGTTGGCATCCTTCCCTGGCTGTTGCTGTTGCTGCTGTTGTTATTGTTATGATTGTTGTTCTTCTGTGTGCCCCCCCCCCTTCTTTCTCTCTCTCAACCCAACCAGTCAAAGCAGATGGCTGCCCACCAAGAACCGGGTTCTGCTTGAGGTTTCTACCCGTTAAAGGGGAGTTTTTCCTTATCGCTGTCGCCAAGTGCTGCTCATGGGGGAATTGTTGGGTCTCTGTAAATTAAAGAGTACTGTCTTGACCTCCTCTATGTTAAAAGTGCCCTGAGATGACTTTTGTTGTGATTTGGCACTATATAAATAAAAATTGATTGATTGATTGATTAAGAGCTGGTGTTGCTAGATGCCCCAACCCTACATACTGGAGCACATCATAGCCCTGTAGCCTATGAATGCTGATACAAGAAGGTCTTCCCCTTTTGAACAAGTCATAATAGTGTTGGTTATGTGCTGTTATTTACCGAATTCAGACATCTGTCACTTTACAACAATACAACAGTAAGGTGTAAATGCAGTGCAGTGGCTTTTGATCTGCTTCCAAGAAAACTGTGTGAGTTGACTGTGTGATATGTTAGTTATGTTATTTATTGTGTCCAGTCTACATGTGCTTTGTGGACTTGGAAAAGGCTTACGACCGTGTCCCTTGGGATACCTTGTGAGGGGTGCTGCAGGAGTGTGAGGTACTGGGTCCATTGCTGTGATCCATTTGGTCCTTATATAACTGGAGTGACAGCTGTGTCCACATACTTGGCAGGAAGTCAGTGACGCCTTCAGTGATCTTGGGCTCCACCAGGGCTGAACCTTGTCACTGATTGGGTTTGTGATTTTGATCAATCGCAAGGCGCAGTCAGGGGGAGGAGAGTGTCCGGTTTGGTGACCTCATGATGCCTCTCTGGTTATTGCAGATGATGTGGTTCTGCTGGCTTACACCAGGACCTCCAGCAAGTGCTGGAGAGGGTTGCAGCCGAATGTGAAGCTATGGGATGAGAGTCAGCACTTCCAAGTCAGAAAATGATGGCTTGCTCCCTCCAGGTTGGGAGTGAGTTGCTGCACCAAGTGAAGAAGTTCAAGTATCTAGAGGTCTTATGCATAGTGAGGGTGAGATGGAGCAGGAAGTTGAAAGGAGGATTGGTGCAGCCTCAGCAGTAATGCAGGCATTGTACTGGACCATTGGTGGTGTAGAAGGAGCTGAGCTGGAAGGCGAAAACTATCAATTTAGCAGTCGGTCTAAGTTTCAATGCTCAACTATGGTCACAAGCTTTTGGTAGTGACTGAAAGAATGAGATTGTAGGTCGATGCAATGAGTTTTCTCTGCAGGGTGTCTGGGCTCAGCCTTAGAGACAGGGGGAAGAGCTTGAAGATCCGGAGAAAGCTCAGAGTAGAGCCGCTGCTCCTTCGTGTTGGGAAGAACCAGCTGAGGTGGTTTTGGCATCTGGTTAGGATGCCTCCTGGGCGCCTCTCTTTAGAGGTACTCCGGGCACATCCAACTGGTAGGAGACGTCGGGGCAAACCCAGAACACGCTGGAGGGATTACACATATCTTCTGGCCTGGGAACGTCTCGGGATCACCCAGAAGGAGCTGGAGGACATTGCCGGGCAGAGGGATGTCTGAGTTTGCTTACTCAGTCTGCTGCCAGACTGACCTAGTCCCAGATAAGTGGTGGAAAATGGATGGATAGATGTATATGCAAGTCTCCAGCCCACATGGACTTACAAGTCACCAAAAAATACAGTTGTGATGAAACATTCACAGTCAGACATGAACATACCTTTGTCTTCTGTTCCAGGCTTTACAAATAAAAGCAACCATTTCTACAATCTTCCATCCAGAATAACTCATCAGAAATAAGTATATGTGAGATATACTGTATATGATAAGTAGATTTGTCGTCCTTATATTTCAGAAAATGTTGTGTAGATCCACTGCACAAATTTTAGAGCCCTAACGTGTGTGTTTGTGTGTGTGCGTGTGTGTGTGTGTGTACCTTAGCCTGTGTGTGCAGCAGTAGGTGTGTGTTCAGAGTGTCCTCTGCCTCATGGAGTTGCCGTCCTGCTTCATAGCTGTTGGACAACACACTGCTGCTCTGCTGTACCCAGCTCAAGACCTGTAATACACGCACACACACACACACACACACACACACACACACACACACAGAGCACATCATGTGGTTCACTCAGTATTTACATGAAGTATCATTACTTTTGTATTTAATAACAAAATCCTGAACATTGAAATTCAGCTTCTATAAAAGAAGAAAAAGAAAATATTGAAAACCTTGTCCACCAGGTGTTCACATGACAGCAGCAGCTGTTGTCTCTGATTGGTCAGGTCATGGTGAGCACAGTCTTCACTTTGAGTCTCCTTTTGCTCCTCCTCATTTTCCAGCATCCTCTGCTGTCCTGCCACCTGCCCACTACCAAAGGAGAAGAAAGGAGGAGGGTTAAGTGGAACGTACACACAAAGAGGTCATGAAGAAGCTCCTATTTGCCCAAATATCATCAAGAACCTCGATTTATTCTCTGGCTATCTGCTAGCTGATAGCTGTTGTTTTCACTCATCAACATCCCAGCACACAAAGCGCTCCTGGCTACAGGAGCCATTTAGCTCAAACTTGCAGCCTTGTAGTTGGTCAGATAGAGGTTGGATCCTGTTCTCACCACTAACAAATCAAGATCACTTACTCTAGAGGGTCTGTTGTTTTGGTTCGAATTGCTGTGTTCAGATATAAACAAACAAATCGCATCAAGGAGGAAAACCAATTCAATTAAACCACCCTGAACTACGCAGGTTTCAAAATGCTAATAGAGGCTGTCAATCAGCTTGGAAGAAAGTGAATGGACACAGTGGATTCTTGACCCAGGCCATCATTCTTCAGTTCACATCAAGAGGTTGCAGGAATGCATTCTGGAAGCCAATAACAGCACCTATATGTGGGGTCATCTGCTGCAGTTTAAGGAAGATTTCTAAATAGGGGATTGTGAGAGAAGAAACATTCTCTGGCTAGGAGACCAAAAAGCACATAAAGAACATCGGATCCAGAGCTTTCATTCAGGGAAAAAGAGAAATATTACTAAGGGATCATGACATCATCATCATCAGATTTATTGTCTTGTAATGTGACCTGATAGCCAAGTTTCCATCCAAATGTAGGGCAAATTTTAACCAAAATGTCCAGTAAATAATCAAAATGAAATGTAGTGAATACTTTTCTCCATCATCTCCTGAGATAAACAGCTGGTGGCGCTAATTATTCAGTTGGTGCCATTAAACTATTACAGAAGAAGAGGACACAACAAGATAATGTCATTCAAAGAGCGGGAGTCAAAGCTCAAATGATGGAAAACCATGTGGGAAACGTGATGGAAATATGTACGTTACAGTCTCCTCATCGCTCCACACAGATTTGATGTTTTCAGCTCTTCAGTGACATTTAAGTCACATGCTTCATGTACGTCATTATTTATTCACTAAGTCTGTTTACATTTGCTTTTTATCTACACAATTACTTTTACAACACCAAACACTTTTTAAGATATTTCTGGTGTATCCACTCCTCTTTTTGGGTGCAAATTGAAAATTTGGCTAAAAACAGATGGGTGGAAATTGACTTGGTGAGAATATAAAATTCTGGCAAGCAGTTTTGATTTGAACATTTTTCCTACCTTGTAGAAGTTGTGGTAGCTCTCTGCTGTTTGGTCTCTTCCTGCTTCCTGCTCAGTTCAGACACATTGAGTTCTTCAGCCTGAGAGAGACATAACACACTTTAAATAATAAGGACATACAGACAGAATTCTGCCACTGGCAGAGGTGGCACTGGCCCACCCAGCCAAGTTTGATCAAGATACATTTTGTAATAATAAATATATAAAAAAATATATATGGAAATAAATAAATATAAACTTGATTTATTGTTGACTTTTGTGTGTTGAATTTGTCTTCTGATTAAAATAGAAGTCCTAGGAAGTTACAAAAATGCAAGAAAACTCCAAGGCACTCTCTTTAAAAACAATTAAAATGTCTTTATTGTCATGGCCCGGGCATATTAGACTTTTAAGACAAGACTCCAATGCATTCAAGCCTTCGTCAGGGAGTCAAACAGATCTCATGAAACACTTGGCCCTTTTCTAGTGATATTCCACCAATAGGAATCTCCCACTTGGATATGGTGTTGTGGCCTAGGGAGGGTGTAGACATATATGAACTCCAGCACATGGTGGCGTTTTGGCCCACAATATTAATCAAAACTGAATTAAAGAGCAACAACATGAATACAAACAATGGCAATGCTTACAAAAATCAAAAAGATGCTTACAAAAGAGCAGTAAAATCTGGATTGGTCATTCAAGTCCTAAAAGTCAAAATCCACAGTGGGATTATAATTGGTGCCAGCTTGTCTCTGTGTGTGACTGGCTCTTAGAGGTGAGTAATGAGAACCAATGGTGGGGGTCTTTTATCCAAATGGAATTATCAGTTCACACTGGGATGTAAATTGGTCTTCCCATCTTGCTGGCTCTTGTAGCTTGAAGGATCAAAGATGGTTTGGGTCAGTGGTCTGGTTTGGTGACCATACAGAGAGAGGACCACCCAACCTTTTTGTACAGGATGCAATGATGAATGTTATAAGTATCACCAGTAATGAACCTGAGTGCAGAATGGTATACAGCATAAAGGAAAGTTGCAGCCAAAGCATGCCTGTACAAGATGTCACCATAGTCTAAAACTAATAAAAAAAGCTGCCTCAACAACAGTTTTTCTACAATTTAACAAGAAGCAGGATCTATTCCTAAAGAAAAGGCCAACCTTTTGCCTTAGTTTACTCACGAAATTTGATACTTAATTTTTGATATCTTCTCATCAATCCAACCGCCAAGGTATTTGTATATCAAGACTCTTTCAATATTGGTGCCACTTTAAGTTGTGATGATGAATATTTTTGGCTCTGGTGAAAAACATAAATTTGGTTTTGTCTGCGTTTAAGACTTACCTTTAGATATTAAGCACAACTTCTAAATCTGCAAAACAGTGCTGAAGAGATACCACAGTAGACTGTACAGTATCTGCAGCATTGCACCATTGGTTCTCCTTACTCACCTATAAGAGCCAGTCACACACAAGCTGGCACCAATTATAATCCCACTGTGGATTTTGACTTTCAGGACTTGAATGACCAATCCAAGAACTGATCACTGGGCAAACCAGCATAAGGCACAAGACATGATACACAATATGCCATTCTCCAGTGACATACAGACACTCACAGACATTTACCAGAACACACACACACACACACGCACACACACACTCAAAGGGCATGGACCCCTACCGTTTGCAGTCAGATCAAGAAGAACAGAGGACTATAAAGCCATGGACTTACAAATGTCGTTTTAGATTTTGTCTAAGGACAATTATTGTTGTATGTTGATATGTGTGTATATCATATGTGTGTCGTTATGTGCTTTAGTTAGACTTTTATTCCACTGCCTTTAAGCCGAGAAATGTAACACTAACATAGTTCCATCATCCTTGATAACACTAACATCATCTTTAGTACCATTCTGCTTGGTTCACTTTCAGAATGCTAAAGTTACTATCAAAAATGCAAAATTAAGAATCACGCAATTGCTATACTGTAAATACTTTGATAAATGGAGTAACATATTCAGGAGTTGAACCCACCCAGGAGGGGACTGACTCTGCTTCCCCAAAACTCTGCAACCCCTGGGATTGGCTAGGATGCAGGAAAGTTTGCATTTGGCTAGTCTGAAGATGTGACTCAGAGCAACAGGAGGTGAAACTTCAAAAGTCTAGAGTCACGAGTTGAGGATCAAGCCTAGGAGAGCATAAACCAGGAACCCTCTCTTCAAATGGGAACTTTTCAACTCTGGACCGGCTGACTTACTCATCATTACAAGATCCAGACTCCAGCTTCTCACCCCAGCACATCAGATTCCATTCTATGGAAGAAACCACCCCAGGGAGCAAGCAAGTATTAGTACAAAATCTTCATCAACTTGCTTAAACCCTGGTGCTTTCATAATTTGTAATTTCAATTGGCAATTCAGAACTAAGCTGTTGTACCATTGATTTGACTCGCTGCTTCTCAGGTAACAGTCATCTCATCTGTTTATCAGGTCTCTCATACCAGCTACCCAATAGATAACTCTGCATCATGCATTCAAATCATTCACTAGCCATAGCCTTGTGTACCAGTTTCCCTTTCCCTCTTGTGTCCCTCTTGTGTGTTTGTAAAATGTTGTAGTGTTTAGTACTTGTAGGTGTAGTATTACTAATAAATGTGTATGTAATTAAAGTGGACTTGTTTGTGTTTTCCTGTGCTTACATCTTAGTCACTTCACCTTAAAAGACCTATACTCTTACAAAATCATAATTAAGATTAATAACAATCATAATTCTAATTGACCTCTCTTGTGTGGCCAACAGGAGGACTATTTCCCTATTATTATACATATTCTAATATGAGTTATGTTACTGGATGAATAATTTTTAGTTGGAGTTGTGCACAATAATAACTCATAATTCCCCCATAAAATCATAAACCTATTTGAGTGCACAAATGCCTACAGTGCAGCCTTTATAGACTGATGCTCTGTTGGCTTAGCATGTTGGATAGGCAGTGTTTTTCTGTTATTGCCTTTGTGATGCAGAATGTTGCAAAGTAAAATGGTCGCTGTTTTTTCAGTTTGTCTGTTTCTTCTTACTTTTCAGAAGTCAGTTTTTAAAAACTGCAGTACAGACCTCCATCTAATGTCCCAATCTCATTCCTGCTCCTCAGAGGTCGAACCTTTTAGATTTTAACTACTCAATTACTATTCCTGTAGTGCCACCCTCATGACAAACTCTACATGTTAAGCTCCACTATTTGTAAGGTGGGTATATTAGAAAATGGAAAGTAGCATCAAGACAACAGGAAATTGTTCACATTTCTGAATCTGATTATATCTGTTGATTGGTGGGAGGTTTCATTCCTAATCCCAGCTAGCAGCTGGTTACCTCTGATCTGGATCCCAACTGCAGGTTTCCACTCTCATCTGAAGTGGATGTAAGCTTCAGATCTGGTCTGGATCCAGACTGAATGCCTCTGGTCTCCTTCGATCTGGAATCTGTGTGTCCGGTGTCTTCTGATCTAGATTCAGGCTTTGGATCTGATGCGGACACAACCTCCAGCATCTCGTCAACTGTGAGACTCCAGTCCTGCTGTGAAAAAAACCAAACAATTACTGTTGTTAAATATTACTACTACCACTACTAGTACTACTAATACTACTACCACTACTATTACTACTACTACTACTACTACTAATAATAATAATATGAATAATGTCATAAAAAACGGTATCAGTAGTAATCAGTAATCAGTAGTATCAGTAAAAAACAGTTTTCATATCTATGCTGTTGCACAGCTTTATGTTCCTCTAAAACCAGGTGACACTATAAATGTACAGTATACAGTATATATAAGTATAATAATTTTTAATAGTGGCAGATTTTGAGAAGGTTGTTCATGCTTTTATTTATTCTCATTTGGACTGCAGTAATTATTTTTACTTCGGTTTGAGGTTTAAGTCAATCGCTCGCCATAAAAAATGTTGTCACTAGACTTTCACCAAACCGTAGCAAAACAGATCACATCACTCTCATCCTTGCATATTTGCACTGGCTCTCTGTGAGTTTTTAGAAATTATGTTTCTGATCATTTTGACTTTGCATAGTCAAACTCTGAGTTGTTGAAGCTATTGAATTGTTAATACCTTATGAGCCACACATTGCATAAACTTCATGCAAACGAGACTGAAATTTGCCTGGAAACTCCATAGAGATCTGCAAAAAATCTTCTTCTTAATATTCTTAGGTTACAGATCAAACAAAAACAAAATTCTACCTGGCACAAAGTTATACAGGTTGTTTTTGGTTTAAAACAAGCAAGCTACTCACTACTTGTAGGTGCTGATACACTCACAGTGACAAACCAGTAGTGTTTGACGCAATTTGTCTGCACCATTTTCTTTTTTACACTCAGTCTAATCAGGTCTGGTAGGGTCTCTGGTCTGTGTGTCAATATGTCCAATACCTGTGTGGATCCAAATGGATCTGAGTATGCTCAATATCAGCTTTGATTACATGGTGTGTCATAATCACCACAGGAGAAAAAAATGTATTTAATCAGTAGCCTTAAATGACACCGTTTGGAGTTTAACTGACAGATATTAAATTGGTTATAAAATTATGATCTTCTGTTTGTTCCAAAATGTTTTATTGTTTGTGAAGAAGGTGAAAGCAGGACTTTACATCATTTTTATAAATGAGTCTTTGAAGCAATAACAAATTGTGTTTGGACCCTTTACTGAAGTAAAAGTACCAATACAGCAATGTAAAAATACTCCATTACAAGTAAAAGTCCTGCATGAAAAATCCTCCTACAGTACAAGTACATAAGTATTATGAGCTTGATGTAGTTAAAGTATTGCAGTAAAAGTACATAAGTATTATGAGCTTGATGTAGTTAAAGTATCGCAGTAAAAGTACATAAGTATTATGAGCTTGATGTAGTTAAAGTATTGCAGTAAAAGTAGTGGTTTGGTCCCTCTGACTGATATATTATTATATATGACATCATTAGATTATTAATAGTGAAGCATCAGTGTTAGAGCAGCATGTTACTGTTGTAGCTGCTGGAGGTGGAGCTAGTTTACACTACTTTATATACAGTTAGCTAGTTTAGTCCAGTGGTTCCCAACCTAGGGGTCGGGCCCCTCCAAAGGGTCAGCAGATAAATCTGAGGGGTGGTGAGATGATTAATGGGAGAGGAAAGAAGAAAAAACAAAGTTCTGATACACAAATCTGTTTTCAGTTTTTGGACTTTTTCTCTAATCTTTGATTTTTGCTGAAATATTGGATCATTTGAACATTTATTGAAATGAAAGCATGTGAGAAGTTTAGAGGGAAAAATCACTATTTGGTGGAGCTGTTAACAACTCATAGACATGTGAAATGTGACCCCGACTACACACTGCTTTTTGTAAGACGTCAAAAGACAAAAAGGTTGGAAACCACTGGTTTCATCTTTAACAATGTGTTGTATTTTAAAAGCTTGTTATATTATCCATTGTGTCAAATCTTCATCTGAAAAGTAACTAAAGCTGTCAAATAAATGTAGTGGAGTAGAAAGTACAATATTTCCCTCTGAAATGTAGAGAGTAGCATCACATGGAAATACTCAAGTAAAGTATAAATGCCTCAAAACTGAACTTAAGTACAGTACTTGAGTAAATGTACTTAGTTACTTTCCACCACTGTTTCCATGACTTTAAATTATTAAAGGACATTATTAAGATATTTCTGCTCTTTTTGCTTGGAGTTGCTTGTTAATTGATAGATCATCATGCTGCTGTTATTAAAAAAATAATAATTTATGCATGTTGGGTTCAGGTAGGGTTTTCCTGGATCTATTTTGGATCTGCCCAACATTTCTAACCTGTGAGGACCTCTTCTCCTGACTCTGAGCATGTCAGGCTGGCCAAATATGTCGCATCTTTTAAAATCACTTCTTAAAACTCACATTTTATTAGAAAGACTTTTCTTCAATTTAACTTTAACTTAAATCTTGCTTTTATTTTATTATTTGCATTTGTTGTTGTTTACTCTGTTTGTTTTTCGTTGCATCACATGATGTCACAGTGCGTTTGATTGTAACACCGCTCAATGTGTATTAATCATGTATTTAATATTACTGACACTTTTTTATCTTCAGTGTGTCACGATGCTGTAGTGTTGATATAAATATAAATACTGCATGTCTGCCTATTTTTCATATATTTCCTGGTGATGTCTTCCTACTATTGCAGCTCACTGTCTTACTGGTATCTGACCAGTTCAGCTTCAGTCTTCAGCTGGTCAACCATGGAAGAATGATTCTTTCACTGAGTTTCATTCTGCAGCTTGATATCAGAGTTATCATCCAGAACGTTCAGCAGACAGACTATTTTTAAACACAGTCATTGGAGAGGAGAGAATGTAAGTGCAGGCAAGATTTATATTTATAAACTGAACACAAGATGGATGCTGACAGGAAAGACTGATGACTTAAATCAGCTGTTAAACGCAGAGGGTGAGATTTACCATTATTAATCTTAAAATTATAATAATACAGTCTTTAGGATGAGTTATATTATCAATAAAGTAGGCGATGACCTGTTCGAGAAATGAAAAGAAATGTAATAGGACTCACAAAATAAATTGCAACAGCAATTGCGACAAATGGGGAGAGACACAGCAGATGATTCACAAGAATACTGAGGTAAAAACTGTCAAATGCATCAAATAAATGCCTTATCAAACGACAGCCTGTGGTGATTTTACAATATCGTCTTCATGTTCAAGTTGAATGAACACAAGCTGCAGCTCCACACTTCCTGTTCATCTGGTATAAAAATAATCATGTTCATTAAACATTATTGCTCTGTTTTTACTTCCTAAGCAGATTTAGTTACAGTGCTATTTTCATTAGTTCATATATTTTTAGAGGACTGATTCAGCTTAGCTCTCTGAGTATTTTTGTGGTGTGACTGCTGTGTGTCTGCTGTCGTTTAGATTTCTGTAGAATAAAAGTATTGATACACTTTTTCGCCTACCACAACCTTCGTTGGAGCAGAGAGAAGTAAACTGTCCAGCAGGTGGAGCTGTTTCACCGTCAGATTCACTCCTTCATATTTAGCTGATTGTGCAGGATAAAGCGGTCTGGTCAGAGTGGTTCCACATTTTTACATTCAGAAACATGGTTGTGTTTATCATCCACTTTAAAAAAATTTTGTCTGAAATTGACATTTTGTATAATAGAGTTTGTAGTTAAGGGAATTCCTTCTCAACAGAAAATAACTTTGCCTTCACTGTGAGATACTGCATTCAAACAGCAAAACTCCCTGAAAATCCTTTTACTTCACACACATTTCTTTTTGATAATATTGATGATGCACAGTGATGATATCCTTTCACTGCAGGCAGCTCCTTTTTTCAGTAATTGTGTAAACATTTTTTTTAACTATTTTCCACATACTCCCAACTATTTTAATAGGTTTACAAAGGATGATCTACAACTAAAGCTTTAAAATGATTTCTGAACACCATTCCAAAACTCAAACATCTCATCGACCTATTTGACCCCATACTATGACTGAATCTTGCCATCTCTGTGCACTTTCTGTGGGTGTAATGGCAGAACTGAGAAGTGAGAAGCTTTTGAAGCGCCAAAAAGATGTTTTATTATCTTCTGGGCACAAGTTATTAAAATGTATTGTATCATATTATATCATCATATTCATTATATTAAAATATTGTCTTATTTGCACATGATACTCAAATAAAGCAAAACCCCCCCCCCAAAAACCTGTGAGCTAAATGAACTGATATAATGTGAGCTGTCCATGTAAACCTGCTCCCTGCTGTATTTGTCTCTTACTTCTGAACTGGTGTGTCTGGCCTCTTGTTCTCTCTTGCGGCTCATGATGCTGTTCTCCGCCTGTTGGAGCTGCAGCCTGACGGCAAGGTCCGCTCTCCTCCTTCGATCCTGCAGCGTCTCCATCAGCTCCTCCAGCCTCAACGCCACCCCCCTGCTGCACTGGGAACTCTGGGAGCTCTGGGAAGAGAACGCAGCATCAACATCTCTGCACTCGTTCACTCACATTTTTTCCCAGAAAGCAACAGGGGCAAGCTCTATTTCCTACTTCAACAACATATTTCTAACTTTATTTTAAGTGTAAATTTCCAGCAGTGTGGTCAGAAGTGTGCTTTACTGCACCTGCAACACACCCAACAGTGATGTGACAGTGTACTGACACACCATGGAGTACACCTTCACATCACTGCAGCGAGGTGTGAAGAAACCACAGGAGGTCAGTAAAAACAAGATGGTTTAGTTACAGTTTAAACAGGAAAGGACTGAGATTAAAAATATCTTCTAGAGGATCATACATAACATACAACAAAAGCTATGTTTTAATTTTGCCATTTCAATACAGTAAATGAATGTTGTGCATCATTTTGTACAGATGGGAGAAGATATTCAACAAGCCCTGATAGATATCAAACAAACTGTGACTTTGGAAAAAAAACTGCTCTAATTGCATTTGTGTTGAGAAAAGATCGTACAGTTTCCATGACCACAAATCCTGTGATTTTCATCTGTGTGTTACCATTCCTCCGTCTTAGAGTGTGAACAAGATATAGACTGAAAACAAATACCAGATTTACTGAGGCCTTTGCACCTGTTCTTCAGGTGCAGATGGGCAACATTTTTTCAGTGAAGATTAATACATTAAATCCACCACTGAACTGCATCAATGAGTTCTCCTTCACTTGCACATTTGCTCCATTTTCTCAGTAATCTGGCCCAGATTTGTTAGACATTGTGCAGCTGGGACAGTCACCTCCTCCTCGTCCTCATCCTGTAGTACTTCTCCTCTCCTCTGGACGGCTTCAATCCTCTGCAGCTGTCTGAGTTTCTGCAGCAGAACACTGCTGCTGGTTAAAACTTGCAGGGATTTCCCCAGAAGATCTAGAATCAAAACACAAAAACACAACAATGACTGTTGTGTAGATGAAATTCAAAGAAATCTCTCTCTCTCTCTCTCTATACATACACATATATACATATATGTGTGTGTGTGTGTGTGTGTGTGTATGTATGTATATATATGTACATATATGTATATATATATACTACATAGTTTAAACCCGTTTATCCTGTTTAACCTGCAAAACCTGCAACCATCTACAACAAACCACTTAAACCAGTTTATGGGCAGTTCAAATCAATTGATCAAAGCTTTACACCAGTTTATACTAGTTTAAACCAGTTTAAAATACGTACAGACCTTCAGCTATAACAAACCAGTTCAAGCCGGTTTATCTCTCCAGTTCATCAGTGCTTTAAACCAGTGTATCTTGTGAAATCCTGATTTCAGCCAGTTTTAAAATTCTATCCATCTCAGATTTAAAGCAGTTCATCTCCCTTTCAAATGGTGGTGGAATGATAGTTGATTGACAAAGAATCAATAAATTACTGAGTTGGCAATGGATTCATAGTTTTCAGTTGTTTCTCTAAAAACACCAATTTAGAGACTGAAAGACAAATACAGTCACACTTGCAGCAAACCTGCATGAGGAGACATAGAAGAACATACTAACTGTGGGCCATAGTGACACCAGACTAAATGATTCAGAGCAGATTAGTAATATGTAATATATAATACAATAAATACCACTACAGTTACTATGACTAATAATAATCCTGGTTACCTCTCCTCATGGAGTCGTATGTGAGCTGCACTTCAGTCAGTCTGTCGTTGTCTGGTCTGACCTGCAGATCCTCGACTCTGTCGACACTGACAGCAAACTGCAGACAGTCAGATGGACAGAAGTTAGTGGTATTTCTCAGACGTGTTCAGAGTGGACCACAGAAGTAAAAACTGAAGTAAAACTGGTTCAAACAAGACAGAAAAATCAGAGGCAATGAGTCCTGACAACGACATTTTTTGGCTAAAAGACTTTGTCAGTGTGGAATCTCGTGTTTAAAGGTGTTAGAGGCATGTGTCACCAGGTTGTGCTGGTACATACAGCTGGGTACACATGACAATGAAAATTAATTTTGTATTTGTGAATAATATGCTAAACAGGAAGCATGTATGAATAACAATTATAATGGACCTACAACTGACCCTAGCATGCCATAAGTGAAATTAACAACAGAAACAGAAATGAGGTCTGTAATGACAGCACATATACTGTACATATACTGTACATAATCACACACACATATATAATATATTTTTATATTAGTTTCCTGTCTTACCCAGAGTCAGATAACAAAATGGATATCAGTTTCATTCCTGTGTGTCCAGGACAGAGATAGACCCAGGATGGGTTTAGCCTACCTTAGCACAAAGACTGGAAGCAGGCCAACAGGATTAATCAACTGGTGACCATAAATATCTGTACAAAAATATTATGGCAATCCATTCTAGAGCTCAAATGAGGAAACACCTCAAACCCATCACATTTATGCTGGTGCTGGTGGCCTTGGCAGTCTTAAATGCTTGAAGGAGGAGGACCGCACCCAGACTTGCTTGTTTCATTAATTTAAAATCAAAACAAATCAAACCAGCCAAGAGAACAAACAAAATAATCTGCAAAATTTTTCAAAATATTGAAAGCTAAATAATAACAGTTAAACTTGGCTTGTAAGGAAACACCTCCAGTCCAGCTCTTCATTCAGTCCATGTGGCGATAGTGTGTTTAATTTATGTATCCATGCTTCATATACAGTATATATACATATAATAATTATTCATCAAACCAATATCACACTTTTTAGACCCCAGTTTGTTCGACAGTTCATTAAGTGTACATTAAATAATCTCATCAAAAAACTGCAATTAATAAAAAATGTATTGATTACCATCTAAGATTTGCTCAGACCACTGGAAAAATTATCAATGCACATAATGTCCCCCTCCCAGTGGTAAGAGAAGGTCTGAACACCAATAAGTCCCCCTCCAACTAGAGATTTGCTCCTGAGACCCATATGAACAGGTCCCCTCCTCTAAGGGCGGGGGCCATGCCAAAGGGGATCTGACCTTCAACGGACCAGCAACCTCCTATGGGTCGGGGGGGGGGGGGGGGGGGGGGGATTAAAACAAACAAACAAACAAACAAACAAACAAACAAAAAGATTTAAATAAATCTTTTAAGTAAGGTCTAAACCAGGTGACCTGGCCAGTCTTTGTCCTGTCTGATCCCTTCTACCCCTGGGGTCCTTTCACATTCACATTTCACTGACACTGAATTCAGACTGGGGTAGTTGGTTTGAGCTAAGTTCTAACTCTACTGTCAACCAGCTGACTCTTGAAAGGAGTAGTGAGGGTGTCGTTGGCTAAAAATGTATTTGAATGACATTTCCATCACGCTCTGTGTTACTGTGGCTGACGTTTGTTGGCTGGTTTCACCTCTTAAAAAACTGAAGGCACAGTGGATTGAAATAGAACCAGAGAGCTCATTGTTGTACAGTTTTAGATAAAGGGTGCAGCAGGTGACCAAGGTCATACAGCAGGTGCTGCTAATAAAATTGCAGCCAGTCAATGTGCATGGCTTACTGTGGCACACCACTGACCCAGCAAATACACAGCCCTGCCGGAAGAATGTGAGACTCAGAGCTGGGACAGATGTCCTTGATGGAGACACGTGACAAGGATAAATCACACCCACAGTCCTATTGTTTAACCACAGAGAACGCTTCAGTTCCAAGAGCTTTCCTGCCTACAGAGAGGAGGTCAAGGGTCAGGGGTCACACCAGCCTGACAATAGATGAACACATTACTTATATTACTTTGAGTGTCAGACCACACTGAGCTGCAGCTACAACATTCATTCAGCTTTCATACAGCTTGGGGTCTAACACTAGGCAGTAAATACACTCTTTGATATTTAAAACATATATTATAATATAATATATAATATATATAATATATTTAACATATATATATATATATATGTAGAAAAAATGTCTTCCTGTAAACGTTTGTTCTGTTTGTAGTAACTGGTAAGATAAGCCAAATTAAAAAGTCTTTGTTTGAGACACAGTTTTTGCCCATGACAAAAGATCAACAAGTACTTACTTACTTACAAAACAAGTACTTAGGTTGCTCATTATAATTCAACTTTGCAGGGTTTTGTTTGTCTCTCTCTGTGTGTGTGTGTGTGTGTGTGTGTGTGTGTGTTCACTGAATTTCTGGAAAAGTTCCTGTCGTGGAAGAGAGCAAATGAGATAAAGGTTTTTAGAGATACAATATAGTCCTGAAGAGGCAGCCTAAAGCATACTGTACATTTTCAGGACAATCGGTCAGTGATGCTCCATAGTTCACATGCTTAATGCAGCACCATGACTTCCTGACTGATTGTTTGAAAGTGTGCACTAGAGCTGAAACTAATGATTATTTTCATTATCTATTAATCTGCAGTTTTATTTTCATGGTTAGTCGATTAATTGCATTGTCTATAAAATGTAAGAAAAGAGTGAAAAATGCACTTTATAAATTTTTAGAGCTCATGATGATGTCCTCAAATGCCTTGTTTTGTCTGATCAACAATCCAAAACGACACCGAAAAGCATCAAATCCTCACATTTCAACCAGCGAATATTTTGCTATATTTTTGCTTAAAAAATAACTACAATGATTATTTGATTATCAGAGGAGGTACCAGTTAAGTTTCTACCAACTAATTGACTAGTCAACTGATCATTGCAGCTCTGGTGTGCACCTTCATGCTCATTTGACTGATTGTAACCTCTCACCATCATCGCAGCTGTGGTAGAAGTTAGTAGGATTCATTAACTTAGGGTTTGCAGGGTTTAAGAGTTTGTCATGTGTGTATGTAAGTTGACTATCTACAACCTATGAATGGTAAAAAGAAGGTAAATGGATGCATTTATAGAAGGTTTTTATCCAAGGCACTTTAAAATGTTTTTCTGCTGCTCACTCACCCATTCACACACACACACACACACACACACACACACACACACACACACACACACAGGGTGCTGGCGCAACCATCGGGAGCAATTTGGGGTTTAGTTTCTTGCCCAAAGACACTTTCACATCCGGACAAGAGGAACCATCGTCCTTCTGATTAGTGGACAACCAGCTCTACCTCCTGAGGCACAGCCGCCCCTGTACAGCTGCATCCTTGACTCATGCTTGTTGCTAATTTTGTGGCCTTTGAAGGTAGCTATTTTTCTGGTTTTGGCACAGGAAGATGACGTTCCCATTGTTGAAGAGGAACTCCACACAAAATTATTTCTTTGAAGTCTACATTCAGTATAATCACATAGCCTCTTGTTAGTATATTATATTAATACAGGTGATTTTTCCAACAAAACACATATTGTGTTCCTACCTCCTGTGCTCTGCAGTAGAAGTCAGAGGCCAGCGTCAGGACCTCCTGTCGTCTCTCTAGCAGACGGAGGAGCAGCAACCATCCCTCATTCAGAGATACCACCATGGCCTTGTACACCTCCTGCTCTTCCTCCTGTTTCCTGCTCCTCCTCTCCATCACTCCTTCATCCCACTTATTTCGGTTTTTCTCCACCACAGCCAGCACTTCCCTCTCATGTTTCTGGAATAAAAGACGGTAACAGTAAAATTCAAAATCCCACTGACATCTGTAATAATGCAAATAACTAAAAATCCAACATGGGAACATAACCTCACTCAACAGTATGTTACATGGTTCACTAGATTAACACAGATATTAAAAAAACAAAAATCCCACAAATTTACAGAATTATAGAAGCTAGAGGAAACAGGCAATAGACAGGAAGTGATACTGGCTCTCTATTTGTTTGTACACTGCATGTCTTTTTGTTTCCGTGTGTACCTTGAGTTTTTCCATCAGTTGCTGCTGTTCCTGGATCATTGTCTGGTTTTCTTCCTTGTTTGATCCGATCTCACAGAGACCTGGATGAACCTGGACCAACTGGAGGTGGACCAGTGATCCACTCTGTATGCACGCGCGCGCACACACACACACACACACACACAACTTTATTATTAAAGTTATTATTATTTATATATTACAACATTATACTGATTTACATTAATTTCCTGGAGACTTACCCAAGCCCTAACCCCTGACCTTAACCTTAAACTTAACCTTACCTTAACTTTAAAGGACCAGTGTGTAGAAATTAGTGGCATCTAGCTGGTGAGGTTGCAGATTGCAACCAACTGAATACCCCTTCCCTCTCTCTCCCCTTCCAAGCATGTAGGAGAAGCTATGGTGGTTGCGAAACTCGCGAAAAACACAAAAGTCCCTCTCTAGACTAGGGATGAGCAGAGGGCCCATTATTTGTATTTGTATCTGTATTTGTTGAGGCAGTAAAATTATCTGTATTTGTATTTGTATTCAAATTAAAGTGGGAGGAGGCATAAAACTCCTGTTTTTGTTTTTATTATGCTTTTAATTTTAGAAAATGAAAGTGTTACAATAAGTGTTCATGAATAAACTACCTTATGAAGGAGGTCCCCACACCGGGTCTCAAACTGGAGTCTCCCAGATCATAGACGACTGCACTGACAGAACTCTATCTATTTATACACCCATAACACAGAGACAGCACAGTGTGTAACGTGTAGGGAGGAACTTCAAAGGTGATTATTGCTTTGAGCTTTTCATTTATTTTATCAATTTTATTTCATCAATTTAAGTTTTACAACCTAACTTCTTCTAAAGGAGAAGGGGAACAACAGGTTATTGAGAGTCCCTTGGGAGTACTTTGCATGTGTCAGTAGTTCAGCTTTATCTCTGGGGAACACCCCCAACTCCGGGAGTGATGTCCAAATAAGGAAATGTGCGTCATGTAGCAGGTGGATGTGATTCCCCTCGTTGAGACCTGCTGATGGACATAACAGCAGAGCAGAGGACAGAGACTGAGATAGCGATGTGGACATCACTCCCGGAGTTGGTGGTGTCCCCCAGAGATAAACCATGCAAAGTGCTCCCAATGGACTCTCCATAACCTGTTGTTCCCCTTCTCCTTTCCACAAAGTTAGGTTGTAAGAAAATAGGCAATAAATGAAAAGTGCAAAGCAAGAATCGCCTTTGAAGTTCTTCCCTACACGTTACATGCTGTGCTGTCTCTGTGTTATGGGTGTATAAATAAATAGACATCTGGCCACATATTGGTGATGCACTTGGTTTAGCTCAGTAGTCATACATGATCTGGGAGACTTGAGTTCAAGACCCGGTGTGAGGATCTCCTTCCTACGATAGTTTATTCATAAACTCTTATTTTAACACTTTAACATCCAAAAATTAAAAGCATAATACAAACAAAAACTATATTTTTACACCTATTTCCACTTTTATTTGAATACAAATACAAATATAAATAATTTTGCTGCCTCAACAAATATAGATACAAATACAAATACTGGGCTCTCTGCACATCCCTTCTGGTAGGCTCAGCGAGCTGTGGCCAGGGAGCAACGCACTGCGGTTTTGTTGTGAAGTGTGTGGTGGGTTGGAAATGTGTTTCTAGTCGGATATTTCAGCACATTTTTTGTTGTGGTGTGTGACAGTTGTTTGTTGATGTTAGCGGGAGAGAGGTAAGGCACAAAAAACATCACATCCTCTGGATTTTTGCGGAAAACCGGCCTGAGTCGTCCACTTACAAATTAGTCCACAGGCTGTTAAAGACAACCGAGAAAGTCAGGAAAGGTCTCATTTTTTAAGTTGCGTTACAATGTGTTCACTCATTGGCAATAAAAAAATGATTAATACATGTAAATTGTTTCACAGTACTTACATATAGAACCTTAAAAGCTTAGTGACAAATCTAGTGACTTTTTGGGCCAGGTATTAGCTCCTTTTTCTTTGTGCATTTATCCATGTCACTATGACTGCAGGTTCTGGACTGACTGAGTCTGTGGGATAGAGCATCAGCCAGGCAGAGACATAATTAAGATGTGTATGTGCATTTTGGTGTTCCTAACAACCAATCACCAATCAATTAGTAGTGTTGTTGTATTGTTTTGGTTCAAAATAAAACTTCTTTACTATTAAACTCATTTTTCCCCACATCTTATTTACAAGTTAAAAAAAAAGAAAAAACTTTTTTAAAATTCTTGTTTATTTTAGTGTTTTACAGCCCTCATAAGAAATTTAAAAATTGGAATGTAGAGGGAGAGGCGTGAACCACAATTTGAGGCAAAACTCCACATTTTTCCTTTTTTGAGTCATAACTCAGTCAAATCTGAAATTAGACTTGATGAGCATTGTGAATAAACATCCATAAATCAGCTTGGAAATCATAGAAAAAAGACACTTCAGAACTTGCCTGAGAAGTGATCAAGTGATAGTTTTCTGTACATCCATGGCAAAAACTGCAAACAGGAGCTGCGAACAGCTGATTCAGCAAACTTTTAATGGAGTCAAATCAGTACATATGGATAAAAACCTCAATCACAACAATTTGAAATTGACCTCAGGGTTTATTTTAGATGAGGGGTGTTTGAATTGTGCAGTTATCTCAGTTTTGTCTGAGGAGGGGCCCACAGTGTAAGACTTTGAAAACCCCTGCTGTAGACTGTTAATATTGTTTTACTGTGTTCTATTTTGTTTTTGTTCTCCACAGAGTGACCTGCTGACTGCTTTAGGTCAAATAGGAGCAGCGTGTATCTCTGTGCACGCGAGTGTGTGTTAGAGCATTCCTGAGGGTGATACAGTATCTCTGGCATGTTGACCGAAAAGGACACATGATGTGTGACCACACACACACACACACACACACACACACACACACACACACACACACACACACACACACACTTTAAAACACTGATAATAGTTTCTCACAACTATTATCACACAAACACACACATATGCTCACATTTTAAATACACACTCACCTTCAAAACGCTGAGATTTATCAGCTGTTAGATTCACACACACACACACACACACACACACACACAGTTCTCGTCCATTTACATCAGCATCAGTAAATAGTCTGTGCTATAACAGGAAACAGCACATGGATAGAGTACTGACAGACGAACTGAAAGCTTGTATTTCCTGGAACAGCCTCCAAAGGAAGAATTTTAGTTTCAAGGCTTGCTTAAGTCACAGCTATAACAGTCTTTAACCAATCAAAACAGATGCTCTGTATCTAACTAAACTAAAAGCTACTCGATAGCTCACTAAAATTGAGGCTAACAGAATAATATCCAGTTAAAGTGTGATAGCTAGTTAAAGTCACAGGAGTCTGAAAATCAGGCTAAGATGTTGCTGAAAAGGGAGAATCTAAGTTTAGCAGCTCACTTAATTAAAATTATCAGTCTGATAGTTAAAGAGAATTGAAGCTAACACTCAAATCAAAACTACCAGTCTGTTAGCAAACTTAGGTGAAAGCTCACACCACAAGAACTGACTGAAGTCAAACAGTCTGAAAATCATGCTGTAGCTGAAAGGTTGAAAGCATTGACTGTATATAAAGACAGATGACACGTCTCCACTTCCTGCCACTATGCCGAAGTGAAGCCAAAAAGGAGCTGTCATCTTGCTTGTGTGACATCATTTGGCTGAGTCTGCAAGGTAGATTCAGGTGGTGGGATGACGGCCTGCTGTCACAGCTGTCAATCATGATGTGACACCCACTTTTTATATTGTCAAATAACTAATTAAAAACAAAGTTATCAGAAAAATGAGCACTTGGACAAACATCAGTGTAATAAGAACTACCTAAAATGAGAGAAACCATCTTTGGGAAAAATTTATTTGATGTGTACTTAGATTTTTTAGTTTGGCTCATGTCCCATCTGCTGACATGGAGGGGGCAAGACTTATGACCTATACTGCAGCCAGCCACCAGGGGGTGGTCCAGATGTTTTGGCTTCACTTTTGTGGAGCTGTCATGACGTCCATCTTTATATACAGTCAATGGTTGAAAGGGGAGAATCTGTTCAAGGAAATGAAATGGAAGCTACCAAAGTATTACACAACTAATATGAACCTGGCAAACACAAGTGATTGATTAGACATCGATTAATTGTATTGAGATTGTTGCTGTCAGAAATTCCTGATGTCTCTGACTCAGAATTATAACTAAGAGGCTAACGCTAATGTTTTTTCACAATTGGCTGCACGTAATTAGGTATGAGATTATGTCAATGAAGCATAATATCTCACCAATGCTGGTTAGCGAGAGTTTGAACACCTGCATTGGTCATGTGACCTTTTTCACCCACTTCATATCTTCCTCCAAGCTAATCAGGAAACTTCTCCCCTTTGAACTGGATCAACTGGATTTTAGCAGTAGTGAGCTGCTAGTATCAGTTAAAGTGGAGGCTTTGTTTTTAACCAACAACCAGAGCTCAACAAGCTGAATGCTTATTGGTTTCCTACCTTAAGGATAGACACAACAATCTGTGATTGGCCAGCCTGGATGGCAATGGTGCTGAGAGTAGTGAAAGACCTGGAAGGCGTCATGTCTCTCCAGTCGTCATGAAGAAAGAATAAATGCAAGATCCTTTTGGAAGTTGAGGAATGGAAGTATGTTCCAACCCGCAGAGTTCTTTTGGGACTACTTTAAACTTTTTTCTTACTTTAAATTTGTACAGTGATGTTCTCTGGGTAGACGAGTTTTCCCATCGTTCCAATATGCTGCTATTCCAGCTTATTCTTGTTCTCTTACTTCCTTTTTTCTTTGTTTTCAGCGTTGGCAGCAAAGGTCCGCCATTACTGAAACAGTTCCTGGATTAAAGTTGAACCAGTTTGTATTGGGAATTGTCTGGCTCCCAGTGTGAACCTGGATCAACAGGTGTAGTCCAGTTGCTGGTTGTTGGAGTTTCCTGTTCTTTAAACGAAGACAGGTGAATCTCCGACCTACAGAACATAGAGAACATGTATTAAAGAAAAAAAAGGTTCTGTATAGTACATATATTGCTCTTGAGATTTTTTCCCCAAGGGTGTTATATATTTCCAGCAATAATTAAATTGGATAAATCTCTACAAATGCAAATTTTACAGAAAACTTAAAGCCATTGCATAACTGGGTAAGAACTGAAAGACCAATGCAGAAATATCGAAAAAACTGCATTCATATATTTCTCACAACAATACAATACCAAATTTAAACGCCATTGCACACATCCTTGTGTTCTATTTTTTTTTTATTTTTGAGCAGATATATAATTATGATATTTTGCTTTTCATGCACCTCAAAAGAAAAACAGAAGTTTTGGCTTCAGCTTATCTTAGCGAGACGACAAAAGGATGGTGGGTTTGAATATCTAGCATCATGTTTGAGGTAGGATTATAATGTTTCCATTTTTACAGAGGTACTGAATCTTTTTTAATATGGGGGTTACAAAGACTTATCTATTCCTGTCGTCACCTTTATCTGACAGCTTTTGCAGTGACCTCAGCCTGTGCTGAAAACATGTGGATGAGGTAGTTTGAGATACAGTGACAAAATCGTGTTGTTGCCTCAACATTATATGGACATGATTTCATTGGTCAAACACTTGTTTCTGAAAGTGAAATTTTGGAACACTATAAAAGATGGAAAAGAACACTGTACACCAAAACCACCAGACACTGAAACAGTTTCTTCCCCCTCACCATCACACTTATGAACACTTAATTAACTGTTGCACTGTGGAATACCCTGGGCACTATAATACTCACTGCACCTATAAATTATATTTATCTATTTTGGTCTAAAATAAAAAAAAATGTGCAATACATTCCACTGTATATCTGAACAGGCTGTATATACTGTACATAACCACCTACTATATGTATATAAAGTAATGTCTTTTTTAACCATCTAATATTTATCTTAGCACTCTTTACTTCCTTGCACTATTTGTATCCTGTTTACAGTTCACAGAAATGGTTTCACCTGTATATAGTCTTTCCTTGTGACTATTCCTGAAGATTGTTGTGCTGTTACTCTGTGTAATACATTGAGATCTCTATACCAGAGTCAAATTCCTCGTATGTGTAAACATACTTGCCCATTAAAGATGACTCTGATTCTGATCTGAAGATTAAACTAGGTCAAAGAACTACTTTTAAACTTGAAGTTTCTTCATTCCTCTTATTTTTTCTTCAACAGCAGCAGGCCACCAGAACATTACAAAGATAATAACTGATAGAAATGCCACGTTCTAATAAGCCATGGCTTTATTCATGGTTAATAAGTCATAGATGAGTTATAATCCATTAAATTAGTAAGCATTAGAGTTATATGCCTTACTTAGAATACATTTAAGGTTCCCAGGTTGTAAAAATCTCTATGGTTAGTGTTTATTCATTCTATTCGGTAGTAATACAGCTATAAATGTTAGCAATACATGAAAAAAATCTTCAAAAATTATTAATAAATTGATTTGATTTTGGCCTAGACCTTCTGCAGCCAGAAGGTAAATGGTCATTTTTCACAACCTGACAACCCAAAATGACACTGGACCCTTGTTTACTGTGTAAACATTTCAATAAAAACTGTTTAAAAGGATAACAATATAGGATGTACTTGTGATCATTTAAGATCATCACCTCATTATGTGAAGTGAGAAGTAAAACTGAAATGACAAAAAAAAAATACAAAACAACAAAAAACAACAAAAAAAACACTAGTGAAAATTGTAAACCAATAATCTGTCATGAGGTTATAATTTAGTATTTTTATGACTCATGGACAAAACTACAAACATTAAATGGTAAATAATTAAGAAAAACACAAGTGCCACATAATTAACAGTAAATCACCATATCCAGTAATCAGCTCAACTAATTTAATTTTGATTAATCAAATTTAATGTATTTACTACTTACAACACTCTGAGGGGCTCATTTTAAAAGACAAATGGGATTTTCTTGTTCTTGTTCTTGTTATAAAAACTGATTAGCAAAACAAAGTGTTATTCACCTGTTTTTAAGAAAATTATATCTTATTAATAATTTGTCGTAAATTTACACAGAAAGAAGAGAATATTAGAAACTGTCTAAAACAGTACCTGAGCGAGGTTCACGGAGATCAGGACGTTTCACTGCTACTGCTGCTGAGACTGTGGAGCCACGAAAAAACCTTAAGAAGAAACACAGCTGAGAGGGGAGAGAGTGAGAGAGAGAGAGAGAGAGAGAGAGAGAGAGAGAGAGAGAGAGAGAGAGTGAGAGTGAGAGAGAGAGAGAGAGAGAGAGAGAGAGAGAGAGAGAGAGAGAAAGAGAGAGAGAGACAGACAGACAGACAGATAGAGAGTTAGGTGGTAAAAATAGATGTGGTTTCCAGTCGGATTATCACTCAGCTGAATGACAGGGAGACATCTGCCCTCCATAAGCAAACACTCCTCTCTCTCTCAATGACACGGTTTGTAAATATATCTGCAAATGAAGACATGAAAATCAAAAAGAAGGATTAAATCATTGGTAAACTCAGATAATCATGCCATGATGACCCCAAATACAATAAAGTATATAATATTAAACAAATCAAGTTGTATTGATTATATTAATATCAAGTTATATTGATATTAAACACATCATCACCAGTATAACTTATTGATAAATACAATACTAAGTTTTAACATTAAACTTGGTGAAATATTATGACGGCAGTCTGAATCAGTGGGACAGGTGAGCCGACTGTCAATCACAGCTGTCAAACAACACCCACATGGCAGACATCAAAGCTAATCTTATCCTCTAATCTTATTAATGGAGCAATAATTTCCAAAATGACCACCAGCACACTTATTATTTCTATTTTATTTTTTATTTGTTTGTTTATTTAACAGGGACGGTGCACATTAATAAACATTGCTGTAAATGCACCAGAGTTAGCCAAGAGGCTATTTTTCATCTGTAGTCCCTGGACAGATGTTACAGAGTCACCCTAAAAACATAATATGAAAATGAGATTGAAATTACAAAGTTACTAAGCATGCATTTATAAGCATGCAGAACAAATAACAAAATGAAGAGAGAGAAAAAAGAATATGTTAAACATCATTCAGGACATCCTCAAAACATTGAACACAGAGGCTCATAATACAAGATATGCAAGACAATAAATACATTAAGATATTTATGTTAATAGAAATGTAGATTGAATAAAACCACATTGAGCTGCATTGTTAGACACTAACTAAAACATGCAAAGCAGAAGCACAGACACATAAAGCATGCACAGTATATAAAATACATACATTAGTCTGACACAATAAAAGACATGCATGCAGGTACATGAAGGCAGACTGGCAGTAGCAAGATAGCAAGATGGCGTAAGGTGCAATTAAGTTTTAGTGCTGACACAGCTGAGTACTAATTAACCATTTCTTTAAATGAGCTCTAAATGAACTGTATGTGTCCAGTTCTGTCATAGTTGCTGGGATGGAGTTCCATTCAAGTGCAGCTTTAACAGACAATGACTGAAAGTACTTTTTCTGAGTGGGATGATGCAATCCCCTCTTGCTGCACCTCTTGTGAACCAATATGCAGTTGTTCTTATGTTGACAAACTGTCTGAGCGGAGGAGAGGTCAAACCATATGTAATCTGTAATCTTATACACAAGACAAACATCTATATATTTAATCATGTTTTCCCAAATCAACAAGATATTTTTTTTAATATTGGGCAATGATGAAAATGTACCGGTTTCTTGTCAAGGATTTTAAGTGTTTGTTTATATAAAGACTCTATTGGTTTTAGAGTTGTGTTGCTAGCCTGCGACCAGGTTGTTAAACAGTAAATTATATGGAAAATGACCATGGAATGCATGTACATCTTAGCCACCTCTGTTGACATATAATCTCGAGTGAACCTGAAATTTGAAAGATTGAATTTGACACAGTTATAGACCTTTTTCACCTGAGCCTTGAATTAAAGTTCGGAATCAATCAAAACACCAAGGTACTTGTATTCAGATACGACCTGTAGCCTCTCCCCTGATACAAAGACATCCGGCTCTACACTAGAACTGTTTGTCTTGGTGAAAAACATGCACACTGTTTTAGACACATTTAGTTGCAAACAGCATTGCTTTAACCATGCTGTTACAGGAGCCATGGAGTTTGTGAGTTTATTAGCAACTTGTGTCATGCTGCCACCATGTACATAAATTACAGTGTCATCAGCATATATTTGGATGTTGGTGTCAAGACATACAGATGAGAAATCATTGATATATAATGTAAATAGCGATGAGCCCAGGATAGATCCTTGTGGGACACCTGTGGACAGATGAAGGGCAGCTGATTGATGATTCTGTACTTGGATAGACTGATATCGATATAACAAATATGATTCTATCCATTTAAGTGTATCTGAACAAAAATTAAAGCTAGATAACTTAGACATGAGAATTCTATGATTAACAGTATCAAATGCTTTCTTGAGGTCAGGAAACACAGCTCCAACAGCACCACCTTTATCCAGTAGAGATTTGATTTTTTTCAGTGAAAAAACAGTTGGCTGTTTCAGTTGAATAATTGGCTCTGGAGCCAAATTGCATTGGGTGCAGAGCAAATGAGCTAGTGTTCAGATAGCAGATGATTTGTTCAGCTACCATTTTCTCTGCAACCTTTGATACTGTAGGTAGGATGCTGATAGGCCTGTAATTGCAGGTAGAAAGGGGATCCCCACTTTTAAATATAGGAACCACAACAGCTGACTTCCAAACACTTTGAAACATTCCTTGAGAAATCGAGAGGTTAATAATTTTGGTAATAGGATTAGTTAGTGTTGTACTTAGCTCTTGGAGCATAACTGCATCCATACCAAATATATCCTTTGCTCTGGATGGCTTAAGAGATCTAATCATTCTGGCAACCTCTGAGTCAGTTAGATTAGAGGGCCTGAATTTAGCAATTAATACTTGCTAAAAAAAAGAATGAAAAAGATATATCTAGAAATATTTCTAGAAAGAAATTGACACTTTTTGATGGGAGTCAATTGAAGACAACATCTAGTGGTCATCCGTGGCACTTAAGGGGCTTCCACATTGTTATAGCCTCAAGTTGTGGTAGTTGCTGCTTGGTTCCCTCTCGCAGTTGCTGTACCTGGCTCCCGGGAATAGATGGACAGGAAGTTGTTGTTTGCTGGAGGGTTAATGGAGTGTTGAATGAAGTGGAATGTCGTGCGGATTTGAAGGACGGGTACCCCAACAAATGGTGGACAGTTTGGCTTGTTGCCAGGGGCTGGCAGGCTACTGGAGCATCACTTGTGAATGGACAGGACCTCTTGTTAATTGCAGAAGGTGGGTGTGGGTGTGATGCAGGGCATGTATGCTTTAAAGGCGCTGATCACCACACTGTGTTGCGTGCAATTTTACTTCTAAACAGTAATACTTTTGGTTTCCCAGCAATTTGCTTAATTTCTAAATACTGAAAGTGTCCATATTTAAGCTACCATGACATTGGGCCTACTCCCCCCCTGCTGAGTGTGGATCCTGACATACTTGGAAGTACCACTTTTAAAAATAGGCTGTGGTGGCTAAAAATGGATGTTATGGTGAGTGTGGTGCATTATTTTTTATTGCTCAGAAATCTATCTTTCATTCTTGATGAGAAACTATCTTTTAAAAGTTACATATTTTCACTTAAATGAAGACATAAAGATTACCAGACAAAATGAGGAGAATTTAACTAGGTTCTAGGTTCATTATGACATCTATAAAGAGAGACATCACAGTTATAACTTGGAACTAAGAAATGCAAGGCAGTCCTTCTTCTCTGACATCATTGCCAAAAATAATAATAATGCACGTGCCTTATTTGCTGCTGTCGACAGGCTGACAAACCCTCCTGTGTCAGTAGCCCCTGCACTTCTATCCACCAGGGCCCGCGATGAATTTGCCTTCTTCTTCACTGACAAAATTCAGAAAAATAGACAAGCAGTCAGTGCCTCCATATCAGGTGCAGGATATACGTTGTCCCTGTGTCCACTTAAAATCAGTTCAAGTAGTATGACACAACAATCCGATACACTATAAAAACCTAGAGGACATTATACAACATTTTAAATCCTCCTCCGGCTGCCTTGATATTCTGCCTACAGGTTTTTTCAAAATTGTTTCAAACTGCATGGCCTCAGATCTTCTACAGATCCAACATATCTCTTCTCTCAGGTGTCTTCCCACAGGCCCTGAAAACTGCCGTCATCAAGCCTCTCTTAAAAAAGAACAATCTAGACACATCACTAATGAGCAACTATAGGCCCATATCAAACCTCCCATTGTTAAGCAAGATCATTGAAAAAGCTGTTTTTCAACAGCTGAACAACTTTGGAAGGGAAAAATGGAGTGAGGGTGACAGGGTGGGGGTTTCCACTCCTTCCCTCGGTCTGTTGCTGCCTGGGTGCCACCGCGAATTCCCCACGAGGCCTCCCCACACCGCATCCAAACAAGCAAGCTAGCAGAACAGCGAGCCTCATTAATCTTTTTTCAATAAATCATTCAAATGTATCTTCCTGATGGTGTGATCCTTGCTAGTGAATAAACTAAATCTTGAATCTTGAATCTTTAATTAGTGTCATCCTTTACCAGTGGTGGACAAAGTACACAACTCCAAAATACTTAAGTATTCAAAAGTACATTTTCTTTTTAATGTCAACGCATTGTTGTATTGTTGCCACAATGCATATACAGAACCTAATGACTCTGAAACAACCTACTGAATACACTGACTTGCTTGTACAACCTGTACAATAAAAAGCTTGTAGAATATGCTTCAAAGCCTATATAAATGCCTATAGAAACACAATTGAATCAACAAAAAGACAGCCATTGTCATTTTTATTTTTTTATTTAACACACCCCACTCCATCTCCACAAAACAGCATGTCAGTGTTCTGACACAGCTCTGGTAATGAGTGTGTGTGTGTGTGTGTATGTTTGTGCATTCGTGCACATGTGTGCATCAGGCACAGTGGGATTGCTGTAGATGCCTCTTCCTCAGAAAATAAAAAATAAATAAAACAACCTCCCTACCTTAAATAAACAGTTACACACCTCTAGCTTTACAACTGCCCAACAGCAACACTGCTTTCATTTCAAAAATCTGAAACATGGACTTCAGATATGGCCATGGGTGTTCTGGTGAGGAATCATCATATCATCATCTTTATCTGCCGTATTCATCATTACCACCACCACCAGGTTCAAACTGAACTGTTCAAAAAGCAATTTGAACTTGCCTGACAGCGTAGGAAAAGTTTACTGTGATTGGATTTTCTCCTGTGACAAACACAGCATATCAAAGCCTATCACATTTTAAAAAAGAAAAGGAAATTCATCCACTGACTTCAAAGCTATGCTTCAAAGTAATGAGTAACGGGAACCTTCATAGAAATGTAGTGGAGTCAAAAGTACAATTTGTCTTTCAGACGTATGCAGTAAAAGTCATAAGTTTCAAAAAAAAATTATACTCAAGTAAAGTACAGATACTCAAAAAGTGTACTTAAGCACAGTACTTAAGTAAATGTATTTTGTTACTGTCCACCCGTCTTTTACACGTGTGTACACATAACATGATGCTGAACCTTTGAGTTGTGGCAGAGCTTTATGTAGGAGTATTAATACTTTATTAATGAATTACCTCGTCATTAGGGCACCACCTCCTTTTTGGTTAGGATTTGTTAGTGCCAGGAGGGAGCACTAACACTTGTTCAATTTAATCAATGAATCAGTCTCACAATCGTAAGTTCTTGTCCCAAACAGTGACCTCTGTTTACTGCAGCTCAAAGAAACAACCAAACACTTTTAGGATAAATGAAGACATTTATTAATAGCTAAACGTCTTGAGGATACACGATAAAGCATAGATAATATAATATATACAGATAATATACAGACAATAATAAATAAAAAGAAAGTAAAATAAATAAATAAGGCCTAAGAATGATAAAAAGAAATAATAAAGAAAATGATTCAGCAAGAGTGGCTCGAAGTGCGTGACTCGAGGCTTAACATGTTGTACCGGGGAATGCTAAGGGAAAAGCTAATTCAACTTCTCTGAATAAATTCTTTAATTTTAACATTATTCGACATCAACTCTTGATCACATGTTATCCCTTACTGTCAGGGTATCTTGTCGTGGTAGAGGCGTCATCTTGGCAGGTCCAGCATTGTTGGTGCAGCATCACCAGTAATGTTGCAGTGAAAGAGCCCGTATCAGCTGTGGGCTGTGGTGCATCTCAGTGGATGCAGAGGTGTTGAATGCCAGTAAAGAATCAAGCCGCTTCAGGCTGCTCTGAAAGAGTCTTTAGGCCTGCTTCACTTCTGGTTTTCAATATTGCTCTCAGAGAGCAGGTTCAGTTTCAAGCCACCTTCTTCTTCTTCTTCTTACGTTCAGGCTTTA
The DNA here is from genome assembly GCF_914725855.1 of Thunnus albacares. NCBI lineage: Eukaryota > Metazoa > Chordata > Actinopteri > Scombriformes > Scombridae > Thunnus > Thunnus albacares. Next base: position 31,791,256 of record NC_058116.1, on the reverse strand, counting down.
TTTGGCTTGTAGTAACTTGAGTTAAGTTTCGAATAAAGTTTAGTCTGACTACGCTCAAATCTTCAGCGGCGTCTACTTCAAAATAAAATACTGTACGTGTTTACTTCAAAATTAAATTACTATACGTGGAAATACGAGACTTAATGTTACTAATAAAACAAAACAAATTAACTTGTTGCAATAAAAGATTAAATTTGGATACATTTGATTGAAAAACAAATGAAAGAGATGTCTTAAGAATTTTCTTGAGGTCTTGGAGGCCAGCTCAAAGAGGAATCTCTTTGAGGCTGTTTTTATAAGTTAGAATAAGATGGGAGGAGTTTTAGGGATGTTCTGAAGGGGTTCGTGCCGAACTATTGATGAATATTCAATTTCTTTGTTCTAGAGGCTTTAGGTGTGGCTGGTGGTCTGCAGCCTGCGCCTCCTGAAGTAAAGGAATTTGGGAAAATCTAATTCTGAGTTTTTACATGCAAAAACTTACACTTCAAGTCACTGTTGCCTATTATTTCACATTAAGCTGTAAACACATTCCTGTCATAATGTCCAAACATTCATGATATTTCTGATTAATAATGGTCCTGTCAGCTTGTATCATATTTGTAAAACCATTAAAGAAACACTTAAGCATATTACATGATACATAATAAGTCAGTTCTTCTAATAACAAACATTAACCTTCATTGGTTCAACTTTCTCAAACTATCTACACATCTTAAACCATCTACTGAAATAAAGTTTAATACTATAGTGAAAGGAAATAAAGTCAGGCAACATTTATGTGATTAGATTACTTTCAGAAACATATTTAATTAAAGCTGCAAGCAGCGTTGAACGGGCCTTCGCGCCTTTGCACACGTCGGGCCGCAGCGCAGTCCAAGGGCTTCTATCACGGGCATGTAGATGTCTTCAGACCCGGGCTGTTTTCAGGCCGGGACTCTTATCAAACATGCAAAGTTTGGTGCGGACTGGAGCATTTGCACTTAAGTTATAGCAGTTTCCTCTGTCATGGCGAAACATCAAAACTCAACGCCACGCCACAGCCACACGCTTCAACGATAGCTAAATTATAGCATATTAGGCACATTACCACCACCCTCCGCTTCGGACTGTAGACCAAATATTAAATCCTACACATCAATCCTGTCTGTCTAATAAACTCAAAAAAACCCAAAAAACTGCTACTCCACCCACTTGGCAGGTTCATTAAAGTTTTCTGAGCTCTTCCCTCATATATTGTCTTTTTTGATCATACTTAGTACAATCTATGCTTGCATGTGTAATAGTTTCCTCAGCAAAGTGGGAAGAAATATGTGCATATATCAGTAATCGCCAAAAATGATAGTCAAAAAGTAATCGTGTTTAATAACTGTGATGTCAATATCGAGCAAAAATAATTGTGATTATGCTTTTTGCCTTAATCAAACACCCCTAAAGAGAACGTACATTTTGATTTACATACACACACACACACACAAAGCATTTAAATATGTATGTGATAAATTGTTGACTTTAATTAAAGCTGCAAGCAGCATTGAGCGGGCCTTCGCGCCCTTGCGCACGTCGGGCTGCGGCGCAATCAAAGGGCTTCTGTTACGGGCATGTAGATGTCTTCAGACCCAGGCTGTTTTCAGACAGTGCAAGAAGGAGACAAACACTTCCTTTGTCCACTATTTTGCCCGCCATGGGGCTGCTTTACTGAAATTTCGTAGGGGGCGCTATTCAGCCGGTTTGCATCACTGATGGAATATTGTCATGTACACGCGTTCAGGCCGGGAGTCTTATCAAACATGTAAAGTTTGGTGCAGACTGGAGCATTTACAATAAAGTTATAGCAACTTCCTCTGTCATGGTGAAACATCAAATCTCAACAGTGTGAGGATGAGAATTTTCTGCAGGGTGAGACATGGCTGCCTTGCTCACACCTGTGGCATCAAAATCATGCAAGTTTTGTGCCCATTCACTTGAATTTCAATTAGTAAATTGAAAACCCTTGATGAGTTTGTGTGTAAAACAAATTAATTTCCTAATTTTCATCAAGTCTATTTTTAGGAACGTAAAGACTTTTAACTAAGGATACACAACATTAGATTTTTGCCAATATCCAATATGCGGACATTTCCAACTCATTGTGGCCGATTGCTGATGCCGATATATGCACATATTTTTACCAGCTGGCTGAGGAGGCTATTATTCATGCAAGCATAGATTATACTATGATCAAGAAAGATGAAGGAAGAACTTAGGAAGACTGGAGTTCAGTAGCTCAGCATTAAAGTTCTTCCCTCATATAGGCTAAATTTTGATTTACACACACACACACACACACACATACAAAGAGTTTAAATATGTATGTGATAAATTGTAAATATGTATGTAATGAATTGTTTTCTTTAAGAAACTGTTACTTGAACATTTTTCACTGTGCTCCTAAAGTTATATGTGTGCTCCTAATTTTCATTTAGGAGCACATGTACTCCTTGAAAAAAAGTAAGGATTGAACACTGCTGTCAGATGTGTAGAAACACTAAGTAACTGGAGTGTGGCGCAGTCCAAGGGCTTCTGTCACAGGCATGTAGATGTTTTCAGACCTGGGCTTACAGGCCTGACTTCACCCATCCCCCCCTCCCATTCTCTCTCTCTCCCTCTCAGCCGGAGAGAAGGATTTCAGAATACTCTTCTTGTGAAATATCCTCATAAATCCCATGACTTTGGCCAAATCCTACATAAAAATCATATTTTTTTGTTGGAATTTTTGTCGCAAATCCATTGATACAGGTTTGAAAGTGGTCGGACTTATAGTTAAGACGTCAGACGCCCCAGTTTGGCACAAAGTCCATGCCCAGAGATTGCCTCCCCATTGGTGTACATTGTAAGGTGTGATGTGGCACTCCAACTTTCAGGGCTTACTAGATCTAAACCGTTCGAGTTATTACAAAGTTTTTAATAACTTTTGTTCAACACAGTGTGATAAGTCATGTATTAAAGTTTGAAGTCGATACCATTAACGCCCTAGGAGGAGATAGCGTTTATTCAAGGTCCAAAATTGGCACAAAATCATACTTTCATGGGTGAACTGCGGACTTCCTATTGGATTTAGGTCAGGGGTGTCAGTGTATGATTTGTAGGTCTTGATGAGACGAATAATTGAGTTTTGGTTCAATCTCTCTACAACATTCCTACGGGCCGTGGCGGCCATTTTAGATACATAGGTGGCACTCTCGAGCACATTTTGGCACTTTGGGGGTCAATTTTTACATTTTAACAAAGAGTTTTTGAGCATGTTTAGGGGGTCAAATTTAGGGTTGAAGTGGCGTATTAATAAAGAAAGAATAAGAAAGAAACAAACACATGAAATACAATAGGGTCTTCGCCCTTTGGGCTCAGGCCCAAATTAGCTTTGTGGCAGTTCTACCAACTAGTTTAATTGGATTTCTTCTTTATTTTTCATCTAAATCAAACATTATGTGATTCCATGATGTGTTACTTGCATGTGACAGGTAAAAAACTACTTGCATAACAGGTTTTTTTTTTGTCAACAGGGGATTCAATCCAATGACACCAGCTGCAACATGCAAATCAGCAAGAAACCTGTTAAGAATGTACCAGAGCCACATCAAACAGGCTCCTTTATGAGAGTTTTGATGGATGAGGTGCTGCAAGCTGACAGGTAACATAATGTAATGTAATGAGTGTATGTATCAGGTATGTTCTGAACTCACAGTCTTCATGTGTGTAATAGGCACATGTGCGTACACACATAAAGAGCCTGACTACAATATCTGGAATGTGTATTTGCTGACTTTCCCTTTATTTGTTTTATCTTTTATTTATTAGATTCTGCAGCTCTGTCCTTCTTTCAGTTTGTTGATTTAGGCAACATAACTAATAAATATAATAATATTTACTATTTAATACCACCTCTCCCCTTTTAGTGGGTCAGGAGCAGAGTTATTATTGTATTGTTAAATATATCACAATATATATGGTGTTTGTGAAAGGTGCTATATAAATAAACTTTGCTTGCTTGCTTGCTTGCATATGAAACCCAGCTGGCACATGACCAACCTTCAACCTTGAAATGTGGTCGAAACAATGTCAGTTGTTTCAGTGTTGAAAAAACGTTGAAACGCTTAATGCTAAATGGTTGCAAAGGCCAAAAAAAATACCTATAAATCAATATTGAAATTTTAACAAGATCTGTACGTCAAATCAACATGTCTTCAACAACAGGCAAAATAAATGTATTGCCTTTTAAATTATTATTACGATCATTATTATTTTATTAGCATTTTATTATATTTTTATCATAAGACTACTTCAGAAATCTAAATTTATGTTAAATATAGAGAAAAACAACCACAATAATAATAGTTTTTGTTTTCTTTTGTTTTTACTGAAAAACTACTGAACCGGGTTGGTATCTCTGGTACTGAACTCAAATGGTTTTCCTCATACTGGTCTGACAGACATTTCAATGTTCACATGAATAATTACATGTCTTCCTCCGCTCCTCACTGCCGATGACATGCTGTTTTACTTCTCAGTTAAACCTAATGACCTCAATAACCTTACCACCCTTCATGACTGCCTAGCTTCTGTTACAAATTGGATGTCTCAAAATTTCCTCCATCTCAATTCTGACAAAACTGAGGTGATCAGTCCCAACTGTTTTACTAAGAAGGTCGGTCACTATATTGACCCTCTTGTTAGCAACATCAAGACCACAATCTTGGTATCCTTTTTGAACAACAGTTGAACTTTGAACCTCAAATTACTAAGCTCATTCAATCTTGTTTCTTTCAGTTGAGGCATATTGCAAAAATCAAACTTCTAGTTCCTCTTTTCCTGCTTAGACTACTGTAACTCCCTCTTTACTTGCATTACTCAGTCCTCTCTTGCTCATCTTGAATTAGTGCAAAATGCAGCCACAAGGTTGTTAACAAAAACTAGTCATCAGTACCACATCACCTCAATTCTTGCCTCCCTTCATTGGCTTCCAGTAAGACATGGAATTGACTTTAAAATTTTAAAATTTTACTTATTATGTACAAGACCTTGCATGGTCTAGCTTCTGCATATATAGCAGAGTTATTGAGCCCTAGCCACTCTGATCATCTGATCAAGGCCTTTTATCTTTTCCCCATTCCTATTTTAAATCCAGGGGTGACCATGCTTTTACAGTAGTTGCTCTTAAACCTTGGAACAGCCTTCCCAATTCAATCAAATCTGCTGAATTTGTGGTTTGTTTTAAGCAGCTGCTGAAAACTCATTTCTATAGGTTAGTCTTTTTATAATTACTCTGTTCAATTTTGGTTTTGATTACCTTGGTCGTGTGCTTATTTGTTGTCTATGTATCAGGCATATGTATGTATGTATACATGTCAGGGTTCCCCATACATGCATTTATTTGTGGTGACCGCTACAATATCAACATTGACTGCCACATATTGATTTTCTTTTTTTTTTTTACTATTTAAAATGGGTAAAATCTTATTTCATAGTAGAGCTGCATACAGCACATTGGTTTGCTTAGCCCCCTTGCCCCCTTCTCGTTCTCTCTCTCTGACTGACAGTACAGTTACAAACTAAAGTGTTTGCTGCATGACTTTGCAGCAGCAGCATAGTCACAGCACAGAGTAGATAGTGAGAAGTCCGTCCTCCCTCCTGCTCTCTGCTGTAACTGTTAGCCAGCAGCTGCTCTGATGTCTCCCCGGGTCTCAGTTGCTTGTTTAAATAAAAATGAAGACCACTACTGCAATAGTACAACAAAATAAGAGAATTAAATGTGGACTCTTGAACATTAGATCTCTGTCATCTAACGCCATATTAGTAAACGATTTAATCTCAGATCATCATATTGATTTATTTTGTCTTACTGAAACCTGGCTGTGTCGTGAAGAATATGTCATATGCCTTAATGAATCCACTCCCCCCAGTCATATTAATACTCACATTCCTCAGGACACTGGTCGAGGAGGTGGAGTTGCAGCCATTTTCACCTCAAGCCTAATCATCAACCCTAGACCTAAATTTAATCATAACTCATTCGAAAGCCTTGTTCTTAGTCTCTCTCACTCAACCTGGAAAACTAGAACAGCCAGTTCTATGTGTTATAGTGTACCGTCCTCCTGGCCCGTACTCTGAATTCCCTTTAATAATTTTTCCACAAACTCCTTACTTAATAACTTTTGAATTCCTATTACTGGATTACACACCATTAGACAAAAATGTCCTCACTAGATGTCTCTCTGATAGTGTTGTAGATAAATTTAAGGAAGCAATTCCGTCAATACTGAATTCACTGCCATGTCTCAATACTACAGAGGACTCTTATGTTAACTTTAGTCCCTCCCAAATTGACAATCTTGTTGATAGTGCTGCAGGCTCATTAAGAAAAACACTCGACTCCATCGCCCCCTTAAAAAGGAAGATAATAAAACATAAGAGGTTAGCTCCATGGTATAACTCCCAAACCCGCAAATTAAAGCAAATATCACGAAAATTGGAAAGGATTTGGCGTTCCACCAAAGTGGAAGAATCTCGCTTAGTCTGGCAAGATAGTCTTAAAACATATAGGAAGGCCCTCTGTAATGCCAGAGCCGCCTATTACTCAGCATTAATAGAAGAGAATAAAAACTGCCCTAGGTTCCTTTTCAGCACTTTGGCTGACAAAGAGTCATAACTCTACTGATCCATGTATTCCTATAGCTCTTAGTAGTAATGACTTTATGAGCTTCTTTAATGATAAAATTCTAACTATGAGAGACAAAATTAACCACCTCCTGCCCTCAACCATCAACCTGTCTCTTCGACTCCATCCCAACTAGGTTGCTTAAGGAAGCCTTACCCTTAGTTAGCACTTCTTTACTAGATATGATCAATCTGTCTTTAGTAACAGGCTATGTACCACAGTCTTTTAACGCAGCTGTAATTAAACCTCTTCTTAAGAAGCCTACTCTTGATTCAGGCATTTAAGCCAATCGTAGACCTATATCTAATCTTCCCTTTCTCTCTAAGATCCTTGAAAAAGCAGTCTCTAATTAGTTATGTGACTTTCTACATAACAATAGTTTATTTGAGGATTTTCAGTCAGGATTTAGAGGCATCATAGCACAGAGACAGCACTGGTGAAAGTCACAAATGACCCCCTAACTGCATCAGACAAAGGACTTCTCTCTGTACTTGTCTTGTTAGATCTTAGTGCCGCATTCAACACAATTGACCATCAAATCCTTTTGCAGAGACTGGAATATTTAATTGGCATTAAAGGAACTGCATTAAGCTGGTTTAAGTCCTATTCATCAGACAGATTTCAGTTTGTACATGTTAATGATGAATCCTCCATGAAGGCAAAAGTTAGACACAGAGTTCCACAAGGTTCTTTGCTTGGACCAATACTATTCACCTTGTATACGCTTCCTTTAGGTAATATTATTAGGAAACACTTCATTGTTATGCAGATGATACCCAATTATATTTATCAATGAAGCCTGATGAAACCAATCAGTTAAACAAACTCCAAGCATGCCTTAAGGACATAAAGACTTGGATGACCTGCAATTTTCTACAACTAAACTCAGATAAAACTGAAGTTATTGTGCTTGGCCCTAAACACCTTAGAAACACATTATCTAATGATAAAGCTACTCTGGATGGCATTACCCTGGCCTCCAGCACCACCGTAAGGAATCTGGGAGTTATCTTTGATCAGGATATGTCCTTTAACTCCCACATAAATCAAATTTCAAGGACTGCCTTTTCTCACTTACATAATATTGCAAAAATCAGGCACATCCTGTCCCAAAAAGATGCAGAAAAACTAGTCCACGCATTTGTTACTTCTAGGCTGGATTATTGCAATTCCTTATTATCAGGCTGCAATAACAAGTCTCTAAAGACTCTCCAGCTGGTCCAGAATGCAGCTGCACGTGTTCTGACTAAAACTAGAAAAAGAGACCACATTTCTCCCATTTTAGCTTCACTACATTGGCTTCCTGTAAAATCTAGAATTGAATTTAAAATCCTTCTCCTGACTTACAAAGCCCTTAATGGTCAGGCACCATCATATCTTGAAGAGCTCATAATACCGTATTATCCCACTAGACTAAACAACATGCAACTAAGTGGTTTCAGCGACAGCAGGGTCCATAGCAACCACCATACCTACGATAGAATATGTTGCATTCGTACAATTTTCTGGCAAGACCTGAAACAACCTTCGTAATAACTAACAAACTAAACATCATATATACTGAGCAAAGATTATAAAAATAAAATGCATGTTTCTCTTTCATGAAAACATGAAACACGTAAATCACTAATTCAGTCAATATTGTCATGTTGATCCAAATGGAAACTAGGTTATAATATAATTGAATGCACAATTGTGTACAATGTGGAATGAAAAGGAAATGCAATCTATAGTTTATTCAGTGTTGAAAGATGAAACAAAGTTGCAAATTCAACTTTGATTTGCCTTTTAAAATCGAAACAAAATCCAACAGTGATTCAACATTGACTCAGGTTCACCCATGTTGAAAATTAAGAACTTATCAACGTATCAACTTTCAAAATCAAAACAAAATCCACAACGATGATTCACCCGTGAGTAAACACTGAAATGTCGGCTGGCAAGAGAGAAGAGAGCTATAGAGAGCAAGTGCCAATACACAAATATTTTGGCCATCTGACAAATGTCCGAAATGTGTCCCTACCAAATATAACATGAACGCTACCCTCAGTGTCTGTACATGCCGATCCACCCACGAACATTGAATGTCATGAAACCAGTTTGTCCACATGAAATCATTATAAATATGTGATGGGGTATGAAAGGACACCATTGCACTCGAATACTGCATTTCTCGGTGCTGAAACCTCAGAGCATTTTCTTCCTGATTGTCCAGAAAGCTTCCAGAAGGTAAGACAACCTGACCACTCATCTCTGTCCCTCTCTCTGTACACAGGTCATGCCCCTCGGCGTCTGATAGCAACGAACAAAGTGCCCTGTATAGCAATGCACCGGGCTTTCAGCTAACTCTGATGTAAACTCATCTGTGGCAATATTAGATGTTAAGAGAAACTGCTCCGGCCTTCTATTCACTCCAATGTTAACCCTCCCGAGGCACGATAAGATGCTGTGAGAATCGGTCCGGTGGGCACACCTGAGGACCCGCGCGCCCGAAAGTATTTTCCTCACTGTCAATTCCCATGTTAATGTTTTCTGTTAATGATATCCTCAACATTTCCCAACACAAAAAACACTAAAGTGTTCTTGATAACTCAACAATATGATAGCTCATTGTTACGGCTGTCAGTTTCTATTATTTCTCCTTCGGTTCTGAGAAATATTTGGATAGCAGAAGGCTATTTTACCCAAGATCCGCAGCCACCTTTACTATGGAGACAAAGACAGTCCCAATTGTTACCTGTTACAAAACATTTACTTGCAATTATATCTACTATTTACATTTAATTACTGAATTTATTCCAAACTGATTAAGATCTTTGTGTGCAGCTCATTGAGTTCCCCCCTTCACACACACACACACACACACACACACACACACACACACACACACACACATATACACACATGACACTGGAGTGCTTTATTTAATGATGTTGCTCAATATTAATTGAGGAAGACTTTGTTTTAAGGATGATTTCATATTAAATATCCTCAGCCACATATTCTTGAGAATATAAATAATGAACAACTTGTACAGGCTATAAAACACCTTTTATTAACAGAGACAGTGATGTTTGGAGATTGGAGATTCTAATTTGCATATTAAACACATCCACTCTAAAAAAAAAAAAATACATTATTAAACTAGCAGGCTGTGAAATAGAAGCGTTCAGGTGAGTTTGAAAGAGCTCTAAATATATAAACTAACTTTTAAAGAAATATTTAATTGAGATGTTCTTACCATGATGTCATGAGGATTTGGAGGAGATTTGCATTTAAATGCTCACATAGAAGATATTATATTGTATTATATTGCCAGCAAAGTAAAAGAAATAGTGTTATCCCTGTAACAATATTGTTAGAGCCTTTTGTATCTAAAACTGTGTTGAGGTTACTCCCTGGTTGCCACAGTAGGTATTGAACAGCAGCATACGGAAACGTATATGTAGAGGAAAAGGCAATTACTCCTCAGGTGTGCTGCTTACCAGGAGAAGCACACAGTTTTTTGACCGCCGTTTAGAGGCTAATCTTAAAGCCTTTTTGTTGTTATAAATATAAGTGTATGGATAGCAAATGCTTTATTGGTGCGTGTTGATAAATAAACACATCTGAAGCGCAAGTCCGAGGATGTTTGATTTAGTACACGGAGCCGCCGCATGACGACGCGTCAATTACATGTCCCGGTAACAGCCCCTCACTGTGGCTTAGGTTTTTTGTTTTGTCGAAATCAAGTCACTACATTTAGGCCAAAAAAACTCCGCTTCAGTTAGTTCGTTAGCCATCGTGCATGGAGGAAGACTCGACGCTGGATTTCCTACATTTGTTTTAAAGCATGGGAGGTGGAGATGGACGCACCGGTCATCAGCTGATTCATTCATCTGGATTGTGACATCACGGCGCCCACCGCGTGTAAGGTAAAGAGTAGCGCTACTAACTTTATGGCCATAATAAAGTGTGCACACAACTTTGCGAGCGTAATCCCAATGCATTGGTCGCTAAAACAGCACTGATAAACTGAACTTTATCTCGTTGCTTTCATCTTGGATGTGCGTTGCGGTGTGAATTAAAGGACATTATGGACGGTAAACCAGACGTGGCTGCCGCGGAGCAAGCGGCTGCTGCAGCTTCGGTGAGAGAGGGAAATGTTAATGAGCCAGAATTTGTAAAAGGTAAACGGTCTATTATATGAACACACAAAGCTCTTGTTGCAAAGGTGGAAAGGTTACAAAATGTAAGAAAAGACAAATTAAGTAAGGCTAAAAACCTAAGAAATGTAACTCAAGAGTTTATGCAGAGTGGTAATGCAAAAGAGATAAAACATACACTGGAAAAAATTGTGCTTTTGTGTGGGGAAGCCAAAGATGCTCATGTGGCTCTGTTGCCTTTAATGTCCACTGAAGAAAGTGACAAACAAAACACTTGGTTTGCTGCAAAAATGCTTGTTGAAAATGGTTTGCATTTCTGAGGTTGAAAAATGGTTGGCAAATGATCATTGTGGTGAGGATGGTGATGAGGTTCACCCTGATGACAGCATATCAAATGTTGCCAGTAGACATTCTCACCGAAAAAGCACTTGTAGTGGTAAAAGCAGTAATAAAAGTGGCAAAACCACAGCTTCATCTCGCATTAAGGCAGAAGCAGAAAGCAGCTTGAGATTGATGCTGAAATAGCTGCATCCACTGCAAGGCTAGCAGTTTTTCAAGCTGCATCAGAATGTTCCAGTAACTCACAAGCACCTTCTGATGGAATGAATTCTTACTTGCAAAGAAATGAAGAACAAAACCTAAATTCCAAAGGACTCAATCCTGCAGCAAACTCATTTAAACCATATACGTGGAGTGCAATGCCACAAAGCAGCTTCTCAGTAGCCCAAAAGGATTCAAGTGCACTGAACGCACCCTCTGAGGGGAAAAACACATCAGGTCTTTGAATCAAAATATGAGACAAAGTGGAAAAAGGAAACAGAAACATCTGGAACAATGCAGTTTGGAGGTACACAACAAAACCTCTCTCTGCCAGTTAACAATGTGCAGCCTGCATTAGTGGAGCAACAGCATTTATATTCTGTACCAGTACAAGGAGACCTGTGCACCATAATGCACCGACAAAATGAAATCACAGCAGCTCTGGTTCAACAACAGCGCTTAATGTCCTTGCCTTCTCGAGACATTCCAGCATTCGACAGTGATCCTCTTCAGTATAAAAGCTTTTGAACATAGTGTGGAATCAAAGGCTAGCAAAGCTGACTGCCTTTATTTTTTGGAGCAATTTACAAGAGGGCAGCCCAGAGAATTGGTGAGGAGTTGTCAGCACATGATTCCCGACAGAGGTTATCAGCTGGCTAAAGAGCTTCTCCAAGAACACTTTGGAAGCCAATATAGGATTGGTGCAGCCTACATGGAGAAGGCTTTGGCTTGGCCTGCAGTGAAGGCAGAGGATGTGGGAACACTGCAAACTTTTTCTCTATTTCTGCAAAGTTGTTGCAATGTAATGGAGGAACTTCAATATGTGCAGGAGCTGGACATGCCAACTAACATGAGAGCAATCATGATAAAGTTGCCATTTAAGTACAGAGAAAAATGGAGGATACAGGCACATGAAATACTGGAGAGGTACAATCGCAGAGCTTGCTTTAAAGACATGGTCTCATTTATCAAACGCCAAGTTAAGATCATTTCTGATCCACTTTTTGGGGACATCCAAGACACGATAAGTAGTTTGCCTGCAGTAAAGAGTGTTAACAAGTTCAAGCCACATTCAAAGTTCAGCAAGGTCAGAGGTAACAGCTTCGCCACAGTTACTGTAAGTGATGCAGCCAAGGGATGTGGAACTCCAAGCTCAGTCCCACAAAGGAGTATAGCATTTTGTCTATCTTGCCAGTTCAGGTTAAATCCAGCAGGGGAAGCAAGATAATACAAATATGTGTTCCTGGATCCTGGGAGTACGGCTACTTTCTGCTCAGAACATCTTATGCAAAGGCTGAACAATACTGGTAGGAAAACCAGTTTCCTTTTGCGCACTATGGGACAGGAAAGGGTTGTTTCAACTAGCACCCTGAATGGTTTGGAGGTAGCTGGTCTTGGCAGTAACAGCTTCTACAGTCTCCCAGAAGTATTCACACAAAATAAAATGCCTGTGACCACCAGTAACATTATCACACAGGGTGAATTGCAGAATTGGCCATATCTCTCAGAAGTGCAGATCCCATGCATTGATGCTAATGTTGACCTGTTGAGTGGCACTAACGCCCCTAAGGTATTGGAACCATGGGAGGTCATCAACAGCAGAGAGAATGGACCATATGCAATACGAACTGTACTTGGCTGGGTAGTTAATGGTCCCCTTCGAGATGGAGAGAGCAGCAGGCCTAAAACAGGATTCTCGGTGGCTGCTGTCAATAGGATTTCTGTCTGTAAGCTGGAGGAAATGCTGAGCAACCAATACAGTCATGACTTCAATGAGCGAAGTTCAGAGGAACAAGGAGTGTCGAGAGAAGATATTAGATTCTTAAAGATGATGGATGAGTCAACACAGCTGCAGGATGGACATTACAGCCTGAAAATGCCCTTCAGAAAGGACCAGCTTTCGCTTCCTAATAACCTTTCTATGGTTAAGCAAAGGCTGCTGGGATTAAAGGGGAAGTTCAGGAAAGATGAACTATTCCACTAGGAATATACCAGCTTCTTCACCGATGTAATTAAGAACGGCTATGCAGAGAAAGTGCCTCAACATCAGCTGGAAGGTGAAAATGGAAAGCTCTGGTATATACCCCATCATGGTGTACGCCATCCCAAAAAGGGTACATTGCGTGTTGTGTCTGACTGTTCAGCTGAGTTTAAGGGAACTTCACTCAACAGCCAGCTGCTACAAGGCCCAAACCTCACTAGTTCACTGTTGGGTGTTCTAACCAGATTCAGACAGGAGCCAGTGGCATTTATGGGAGACATTAAATCTATGTTTTACCAAGTTAGGGTGGCTGAAGAAGACAAAGACTTCCTGCGCTTCTTGTAGTGGCCTGAGGGCAATGTGAACCAAGAGATTGAAGAATTTCGAATGGCAGTTCATTTGTTCGGGGCTGTCTCTTCCCCAAGTTGTGCCAGTTATGCACTCAAGAGAACTGCAGAGGATAATCGGGCTAATTTCTCACTAGAAGTTGTGGAAACAGTCAAAAGAAACTTTTATGTTGATGACTGTTTGAAGAGCTCGCGCTCAGATGAGGGGGCAGTTGCCATGGTTCAAGCTCTCACTGAAATCTGCCAAAAGGGTGGCTTCACTTTGACAAAGTGGATCAGTAATAACCGGGCAGTACTGCAAACCATTGAAGAGGAGCATAGAGTGAAAGACTTGAAAGAACTGGATCTGGGTAGAGACGAGCTTCCAGTCGAACGAGCTCTTGGGCTGCAATGGTGTGTGGACTCAGACACATTCAAATTCAAAATGGCGATGAAAGAACAACCACAGAGGAGGCGAGGAATGTTGTCCATAATCAGCTCGGTCTATGATCCTCTGGGTTTTCTTGCCCCAGTAACCCTCCCAGCCAAAGTCATGCTGCAAGAGCTCTGTCGGAGACGTTGTGGATGGGACGACAACATACCTGCAGACATTGGCCATCAGTGGAGAAGGTGGCTGGAAGACCTGAAAAGGTTGGCAGCATTCAAAGTTGAAAGATGCATTAAGCCCAAAGACTTTGGACAGCCCATTAAGGCACAGCTGCACAACTTCTCTGATGCTAGTCAGGATGGATTCGGTACTGTTACTTATCTCAGGATTGAAAACTGTAAGATGGTCCATGTTTCTTTCCTGTTGGGTAAGGCAAGAGTTACCCCTCTAAAACCGATAACCATTCCCCGTCTGGAGCTTGCGGCTGCTGTTCTGGCTGTGCGGGTAGATCAGATGTTGAGAGCGGAGTTGGAGCTGCCACTGGATCAGTCAACTTTCTGGACGGACAGCACTGCAGTGCTTAAGTACATAAAAAATGAGAATAAGCGTTTCCACATATTTGTATCAAATAGGGTAACAACTATTAGAGATGCAACTCAGTTCTCTCCATGGAGGTATATTAATACCAAAGACAACCCTGCAGACTATGCCTCCAGAGGTATGAAGGTTGGAGATCTGCTGAATGGGGGTAGCTGGATTGAGGGCCCGAAGTTTCTCCTTGACCCAGAAAAGAATTGGCCTGCAGACATCACAGAGGTCACAATTGCAGATGATTTGGAGGTCAAAAGAGAAGCTACAGTAAACACCATCATTACTCAGGGCTCTCCGACTGCTACAGATCAGCTCTTATCATACTTTTCGGATTGGAGGAGACTCAAAGTGGCGGTGGCATGGTTTCTCAAATGGAAGAGAATTCTGCTGCAGTTGAAACAAAAGAGAAAGGACTTACATGTTCTTGAGCTCCACAGAAAGGAGGCAGGTGGATTATCTCTCAATGTGTCGCTGGAAATGGAGAGGGCCAAAAGAGCCATTGAAAGCCAGATGTTGTCACCTGAGGATCTCTTGGATGCTGAAATGGCCGTCATTCGCTACAGTCAACAAAAGAGGTTCAAGGAAGAAATCTCTGCCGTATTAGCTGGAAAATCTGTGTCTAGAGACAGTTCTGTGTACAAGCTTGATCCACATTTGCAGGATTTGAGAGTAGGAGGACGATTGAGTAAGGCTGCTTTGCCAGAAGAGACTAAGCATCCACTCATTCTGTCAAAAGATCAATACATCTCCATCCTCATATTGAGGCATATTCATCAACAGGTGGGTCATGGTGGAAGAAATCACACTCTGTCAAAGCTGCGCAACAAGTTTTGGATAACAAATTCCAATGCAGCTGTGAGGAAAATCATATCACAATGCGGCTTCTGCAGGCGACATAAGGGAAGAGTAGGCGAGCAAAAAATGGCAGACCTACCGAAGGAAAGGCTTCTTCCTGATCTCCCTCCCTTTACAAATGTCGGAGTAGATTACTTCGGGCCTTTGGAAGTAAAGAGAGGTCGAAGTCTCTGTAAACGTTATGGTGTCATCTTTACCTGTCTTGCAAGCAGAGCCATTCATCTGGAAGTAGCTCCATCCCTGGACACTGATGCATGTATTAATGCTATTCGAAGGTTCGTCAGTCGAAGAGGACAAGTGTCCAGTATGCGTTCAGACAATGGATTCAATTTTGTGGGAGCAGAGAAAGAGCTGAGGGAAGCGCTATCATCATTAAATCACAACCGGATACAGGGAGTTCTGTTGCAAGATGGCATCCAGTGGAACTTAAACCCACCTTCAGCATCACACCATGGTGGTGTCTGGGAACGTGCTATCCGGATGGTGAGGAAAGTTCTCACTTCTTTGCTGTACTTGCAAACTCTGGATGATGATGGTCTTCATACAGTCCTGTGTGAGGTTGAGTCTATATTGAATGGTCGTCCCCTCACCAAGCTCTCAGACAATCCTAATGACCTCGAGCCCCTAACCACATTCTTCTGATGAAAGTGAAACCAGTCATGTCACCTGGACTTTTTAACAAGGATGATGTATATGTGAAAAGGAGATGGCGACAAGTTCAGTATATTGCAGATCTATTTTGGAAAAGATGGGTACAGGAATACCTCCCTCTGCTGCAAGAACGCCAGAAATGGAATCAGAAAAGGAGAAACTTCATTCCTGGAGACATTGTTGTTGTAATGGATTCTGCTGCTCCCCGTGGTTCTTGGCTTCTGGGCAGAATTTTGGAAACTTTCCCGGACAAAAAAGGGTTAGTACGCTCTGTGCGTCTCCAGACGAAGACAAACGTCTTGGAAAGACCTGTCAGTAAGCTTTGCTTGTTGCAGGAAGCGACAAGCAATTAGGGATGAGGTATAGTGACCTCCACAAAAAAAAGGGTTATGTTTACAGATGTTTGAATTTTTTTTTTGTTTGTTTGTTGTTGTTTGGGTTCACTTTTACTCAAGTTATGGCTCTATTTGTTTACACGTGAAGGTAATTGTAATGTCTGTGGCCATTCAATTAGGGGCCGGTGTGTTAGAGCCGTTTGTATCTAAAACTGTGTTGAGGTTACTCCCTGGTTGCCACAGTAGGTGGCGTATTGAACAGCAGCATACGAAAATGTATATGTAGAGGAAGAGGCAATTACTCCTCAGGTGTGCTGCTTACTGGGAGAAGCACACATTTTTTTGACCGCCGTTTAGAGGCTAATCTTAAAGCCTTTTTGTTGTTTTCATGCAAGTTATAAATATAAGTGTATGGATAGCAAATGCTTTATTGGTGCGTGTTGATAAATAAACACATCTGAAGTGCAAGTCCGAGGATGTTTGATTTAGTACACAGAGCCGCCGCATGACGACGCGTCAATTACATGTCCCGGTAACAGCCCCTCACTGTGGCTTAGGTTTTTTGTTTTGTTGAAATCAAGTCACTACAAATATTATTGGCTGATTTACTGACAGTGATAAAAGCTCTACATTTTATAAGATTATTATTTTTGTCATGCTTCAGCTGTGTCTCAGTTGTATTTACTGTATCTATTTTTAATAAATGTCCTGTTATACATACAGAGGACAGACTGAATGATTGCTGTGCTGTGTATTTATGTGATGTGTGATGGATGTTTTCATGTTTGGAAATGTGATCTTTTTCTACTGTGACACATGGTCTGAGATAAAGTCAACTGAACTGAACTACATTGGAATTATGGGATATCAGTGACATGTGACTGTGTGTCCTCCAGCTCTCTGTCAGCTGACTGGTCTCCTCCAACATGCTCCTCCTGCTGCTGCTCTCCCTGGCTACAGTCAGCCACGTGTCAGGTAAGAACACACATGACTTCATCCCCACGGCAGCCATGTTGAAACTCTACCTGCACCATGAGTTTAGGGATGTCAGCAGACCTGACAGATATCAGATGATCTGACACTCTGAGGAACAACAGAATTATTTGAACTGAGGCAGGAAGGTCATTGTCCAGCTGACTAGTTAGTAAACATTTTGCCAGCTTGTTCGTGATCATGGACCAAACATGTTGATCTGTGAGTCTACGTGGCTGCTGTGGGCTCCTTAGAGCTCTTTGTTCCTCAACATTAGTATCTGCAGCTTTTCCTGTTGTCCTGCTGACTGACTTCAGTTCACTAACTGACTCTCATCATGTCTCCATTTCTGCAGATGCACAAACGTATTTTACAACCAGTGCTACAGCAAACGTCAGTGCATGTCCCATTACCTTTTATGGACGAGTTTACAAGACTCTATATGTGAGTAAGATGAATCGTCACGTTTGAACAGCTGTATGTCTTTGTCCTCGTTGATCCAGGCAGCTGTGGCTCAGGAGGCAGAGCGGCTCGTCCACCAGCAGGGCTGGGGCTTCGATCCCCGGCTCTTCCTGTCCATGTGTCAAAGTGTCTCTGAGCAAAGCACTGAACACCAAGTTGCTCCCGATGGTCAAGCCGGCATCAGTGTGTGTGTGTGTGTGTGTGAATGAGAAGTAAAACTCATAAAGCGCTTTGTCTGTGAAGGTTGACAAGTGCTTTATAAATGCAGTCCATTTACCATTTGCTGGGGCTGCATGCAGCCTGCAGACACAACTCAGGGCAGAAAAAATGTCCAGTTGTTTCCAGTGAGATAGTTAAGCAGAGATCTCTTTGTAGTAAAGTTTGTATTAAACATTATTTATTAGAATTAGGTTTTTTTATACTTTTTTAAAAAATGCGCATCGTTCACTGTGAGGAAGTTTTAGCTCTTCAGCTAAAAATTTTCAAATTTTTACTGGGTATGACAATAAAAATTTCTCACTAAGTGATGAGTTAATTTTTCAAATGTTTCTTTGTAAATATTATAGACAGCAATAGCCTAAATAAGTCTCTCTCTCTCTCCTTCCCTCCTCCTGAAGCTGTCTGTGGTCCAGACTGTTGCTTGACTGACGTATCGCCTTCAAAACACTGATTTGAACTTTATTAAATGCTGTATTTCAGCTATATGTATGTAAGCTGTCACTGATGAAAGTGTCTTATTCTTTGTTGTCAGTGAACCTTTTTACTCAGTTTGCTTTTAAGAGCAGTCTGAGTGTAATTATCAGAAATGTGATGAATGTGGGGCCTGACCAACGTGGCAGCATGTAATCAAACACATGGTCACATGTAAACACACACAGTCCATTTACAGAAGTGTCATGTAGCACAATGAACCAGCCACATGACAGAAACTTTATCCTGGTTTATTAGTCTCAGCAACTCTTGACAGTGACTGTGATCATCTCTCATTCTGTCTTCAGCTGAGGCCACAGTGGGAACATGTGAAAGGATCAATAGTGAGATCTTGGTTGTGCTCACAGTTGATAAGCAGTGTGCTGATGAAACATGTGGACCTCAGAGTTCAAACACAAGCGCAGCGCCTGCTGTCTGAAGCTTTGATTTCATTCATGGGCAGCGAACATGGAGACTCAGGCTGTTTGATTTCTGTGCACGTTGGAAACTGTTGGTTTAAGAGGCTTTTTCAAGTCCTGTTGGTTGATTTGTTTGCACGGATCCACAGCAGGTTTTGTCTGTTGCCTGGTGTTGGTTTGTGTGTGTGTGTGTGTGTGTGTGTGTGTGTGTGTGTGTGTGATAGCCTTCACCAGGGTACTGTACCATGAAGTGAGACTACTATTACTACTACTAAACTATTACTGCATCACATACTCAGAATACTTTGTTCATCATCTGATAAAAAAACTAAAATACTTAGTTTACTTACTTACTTTAAGCTGTAGTCTTATAATATTTGGGAATTATTTCTAGTGTTTCTACATCTTCTATTGTGGTCATGTGATTATATTGTTTCCTTTGATTTTCACTTTTTGCTGTTGCTTTAACCAAATTCTCCTGCAGGTGTTTGGTTTCATCTCATATCATATTAAGTACTTCATTCATGGTTCTGATGATGTCACTCAATATTAACAACCCCACTTCTTTCACATTAACTCACTCGTAGCTGGAAAACCAAAGTTAACAGAGCTTGTTGATTTCCAGCTTCATGATAGCAGTTATCCAGTGAAGCAGCTGACCAAAGAGAGCCAGACTAAGCTGAACCTGCTTCATGGTTCAGGCCTCTGGTGTGTGTCAGACTGTCCGTGTCCCCACTGGGATTCGAACCCACGTCAGAGAGACATCCAGAGAGAGAAAGAAGAACAGAACACATTCACCTTCATCAGTGTTGTTGATTTATTTGTTGTGTATCTCTGATGTTAACAGGTGAACTTGACGGACAGCAACGTTGCATTTTGTTTCAAAGGCCCGTACAGGCCTGGAAGCAAAAACGACTGTATTCTGCTACCTAAGGGAGCAGTCACCAGAGGTTATCTGGATACAAACGAATGGACACGTAGACCAGGATCCTCTTTTCATATACGTCTGCCACAACTCACAGGTTCAGCAACATGCGAGGTGTACGTGGTTACATACACTGTAAATACCGAGGTGGTGAGTGTTGTTCAGTTTCATCAGTGTCCATCTGAATATCTCTTATAACAAATCAATCAAAGCCTTTTCTTAAAGATTTAAGATGTTATTTCCTAACAGTGTCTGAATCTCCTGTTTTATGTTTGCAGGGTCTATTCGACTTCGCACAGTTTGGTGAACAAGGAGCTTTAGCTGCAAGATTGTATCCAGCCTGGTCATCCAGTCCTGTGGTAGGTATATGTTTGATATGTTTGGGGACAAGTTAACACACACACACACATTTCCAGCAGTTGACTAGAAGTGATTCAGATGGAGTTTTGATGCTTTTGGAGGGGCTGGTTTATGTTTAAAGACTTTTAAGAAAAATAAGAAAGTATCCAGGATGTTAACAAAACCATGAAAGCTCAGAACACTTCACAGACATGTTGCTTTATTTGGACGAGACAGTTTTAGTTCAGTTTGTCCACAAAGTTTTGTTCATATCTTCACGTGTTGTGCTTCTGTCCTGTCAGTGTGTGACAGTAACCTCTGTGATGTCGCTTCTTTGTAGGAGGCCATTGTGCAGGTCGATGGTGTCAAACTGGATGACTGGAATATGACCACAGATGGTAGCACAACCATCAAGGACATAAGTGGATGCAGACACTCAGGTTAGCAGAGCAAATAATTATTAAAGGACCAATTCACCCAAATTACAAACAGTCGTATTTCATCTCTTCCCTCTGGTGGAATCTGACCAGTCAGATAGTTTTGGTTTTATTTGTCCAGGTATTGAGCTCTCTGTCTGAGATTTCTGCCTCCACCGAGCACAGTGCAGATCATTCAGTTTGTGATGCTGACAGCATTATAAGACATTTAAAACATTCAACAGCAATGTCTCTTTCCACAAACAGGGTCCATCCACACAACACACTGGAGTAGTTCCTGTTCAACTACAAACCACAAACTGAACTCCATTCACCTCCATTGTATCAGAGTGGAGGCAGAAATCTCAGACGGCTGGACAGATATGATAAAATCAGTTGCTTTGTAATGTGGATGAATTGACTATTTAAACGGGCCCTCAGGGGTCCTCGAAGCCAAACGACATTATAAAGTTACTGTTAGAGTTTGTACATGATTCAGCAATCTGAGTTTTTTACAGGTGTTCCACTTCTACCAAAAACGGGAAAATGTGAATTAGAAGACTTCTCTGTAACCTGTAATGCTTCAGCAGTCCTCAACACCACTCCTTGTGGCTCCGGAGAGATCTGCCGGGGCGACGGCCAGTAAATATATTTGATTCATATGTCTAACAGAATGCAGTTTTCGGTTCTGTCATCATTTAGTTCTGTGTCATAGCTCAGTGTCAGTGAGTAGTTTCCGTCCCATACATCAGTAGCATCTTTTCATGTCACTGTTGCTGTTCCTCAGTCATTTTCAAATGTCTCATCATGCTGATGATGCTACTTGTCCCAAACCTCTGTCAGATGTGTCTTGGATGCCACGTGCACTGTAACCGGCTCCACTGTCATCGATCTCGGCGGTCAAGTTGTCTCTGTCCCGGATCGCTGTGCGTACACTCTGATGTCAGAATCAGGCGTCCACCTGCAGGCCGTCTTCCAGGACCGCCGTCGTAAAGATGTTAGTTTTTTGGACCATGTGATCCTACATCTGAATGACTCAGGCGTTAACTTTCACCTGGGACAAGGCGGGAGGGTTCAGGTAAGTTATCTACAGCCACAGTTTCACTTGGAGCGAGTGACGGACTTTGATCCAGAGTCCTCCTCACATCCTCCTGGTTGTTGGATCTCATCAGTGTTCAGAACATTCAGCTGTTACTGTGGGTTGAAGTTTCTATTTTTGTGCTGCTGCTTTCCATTAATGTGCCAAAAGCAGTCATCATTTGATCTTTTTGTTTCGTCTGCATCCTTTCAAGCCAAGACAAGAAGTTCATAAAAGGAGGCACCCCCCAACATATTATTTATTTCATTTTATTCCAAAGTAACACCATGGTATATGCAGACACTGTGTTAATGTTCTGAGGTAAAAAAGTCCTGTTTACTCAAACGCTTATTGTTTGACGTTGTGGTTTAGTTCACAAATATTCACTGTGCTCCAGTGTCCTGCAGACAGCCACAGTACATCTGAACCTTTACATACGGTCCATATTCTGACCCTTCATAGTATCTCCTCATAATTAGTCTCTATATACAACTTCTGACGCACAAATCTGTTTTTATAAAAGAGAAATATGGTGGAATCCAGAGTTATGTGTCAGCTGTAGAGTCACTTCTGGTTCTCTCACACATTATCACGAGCAGAAAAGGGATTTCGTCTCATGTGAGCACGACATGCACACCCCACTTCTCACTCAACCTGCGTTCAGCGTCTCTGTCACAGAAGCAGCTGAGAGGACAGCGGCTGGACAAACTGCCTTCACCAGCCTGACTGATAGTAGAAATTTACTGAACCTAAATAGTTTGCATGTCAGCTCCATGTGAAGAAATCCACAGTGTTGTTATTTATTGATTCATTGATACGGTCAATAAGTTGAAAACACATATATGGCAGGATATTTGTGCGAGTTCCATAAGACTGTCTGAGATTCAGTGTGGATTGATACATTTAATAAAATGGAAGCATATCTGTTCTGTGAGAAAACACTTTCTATGTTAATTGGCCACGGCCTCTCTCTCCAGTTCACCGGCCCTCCCCCACCATGCAATGGGTGCTGGAGATAGGAGACTGTCACATCCTCATACAGACAGCTGCTGTGATGACTTCCCCCTGTCCTGTGCATAAGCATGAACACCCCCTGCTGCTGATTGGCCAGAGTAGTGTTGTGTTGTTCGCTCCAAGCCACTGTGTTTACATGCCCATTTACAGAGCCAGGGCTGCGTATGGACACCATTTTTTTTTAGTCCACACACAGAATGGACAGTTAGCGGACCTTGAGGAGATATTTGCTGAATTTGACAAAAAGTGCATTGGATTAGAATCACTGACTTTACTTTTAATCCTGAATGAAGCTTTCAGAAAGAGTGTATACTTTAAGTTTTACTCTATTTGTTATGTAGCAAAAACATTCACAAGCACAATATATTATTAAGGTCCTATGTTACCTGAAACCGGAGAACATAACAGCCATCATAATTTCAATGAATGTTATTGAATCTGAAGAACATATTTAAAAATTGATTTTTGAATAAATAAGGGTCAAATGAAACGCAGAACACTCTCTAGAGTTTGTATAAAAATGAGTATCAGCTGCACAAAAGTAGAAAAGTTGTGAAATTTGATCATTTTTATATATTCTCACTTTGAGAAAAGTCATAAAATATCTGGCTGAAAGAAAAGTGTTTAGGGTGTTATTACTGCACTCAAATGTAAAAGCGGGTCAGATTTGGATGGTGTGTAAGGGTTCACATGAGAGTTGAGTGTTTCCTACTTAGACCACAACAGGGAGTGTAACCTTACATCTGTCACACATGTTGTACTGCAGTGCTGAGAGGAAAGGCTGGACAGAAACCTGTCAACAATGTGTCATTTTGTGTATTTTTGTGGATAAGCGAGCATAAAATGTGTAATAAGTGGACATATGTGTAGAGTTATTGCAGAGGGTCATATATATGGTGGGAAAGTTGGCTGTTTATTCATGTTGAGAATGTTTTGGCAGAGGTTTAACTGTTAGCTATGTCAACTTAGCAGCTAAGCTAACCTGTGCTAGGTGTTCAGGGACCCTGTGGTGCTGTTTTAAGAGTCTGTGCTTG
Organism: Thunnus albacares; assembly: GCF_914725855.1. NCBI lineage: Eukaryota > Metazoa > Chordata > Actinopteri > Scombriformes > Scombridae > Thunnus > Thunnus albacares. The sequence goes on along the minus strand of NC_058116.1, from coordinate 31,767,404 downwards.
AATTACCTTGTTACCAGTGATGGAACAAGGACTCAGTAGAAATATCACAATGTAAAAATACTTAATTACAAGTAAAATTCCTGCATTTAAAATCCTACTTACGTAAAAGTACAGAAATATTAGCAGGTACATTTACTTAAAGTATTAAAGGTAGTAGTACTTGTTTTGCAGAAGAAAATTGGACTGTGAATATATTAAATACATTTGATAAATTGCATTATTAATACTGATGAATCAGTTCATAAACAGCAATTTATTGTCATTATTTGATCTTCAGGAGTTTATAAGAGTCACAAGATAAATATGAGCAACAGTGAGATGATAGTTTGTGTAAGAAAGAAGAAAACTAAAATTCTGCTTCATAAACTGAAATTCATTTTCAGGAACTTTTCTCTCATCTTTTCGTTTCTTTGTGAAATATTGCAGTTTCATCTCTTTGGGTTTTATGTGTTTGAAGTTTAGAGCAACTAACAACTCACAGACATCTGAAAACACGATGAAAAGACACAACTACACACTGATTTCATGTTAAGTTCAGAACCGCTGCTTTAATCTTAACTAATACAGCAAAATTAACAGACTCATCTTATTTCATGTGAAGTGTTAATCTGAAAAGCAACTAAAGCTGTAGATGAATGTAGTGGAGTATAAAGTACAATATTTCCCTCTGAATTGTACAGAAGTAAAAAAAAATTAAATACTCGAATAAAGTAGAAGTAATTTATATTCAAATGTAGGTTGTTACTTTTGATCACTGCTTGCTGTCATGTTTGATGGTGTGTTTCCTCCACTTTGTCCCTCTGCTGTGATGCAGCTGAACGACACAAAGCTGAGCCTCAGCAGCACGCCTGTGGAGCATCATGGTGTGCAGCTCTCTAAGGACCAAACTGGAGTCACAGCCAAGCTGGTGCACTCCAACTACAACACCTCTATCTTCTTTGATGGCTACACAGCACAGATCCACATGACAGGTACAGAAAAACACGTCCTACATGGATAAAAGAAGGCGGCAGCCAGTTTTTTCTCTGTTTGTCTCCATATGAGAAGAATGAACAACTATCTTACAAATGTTGTTTTTCAAACTGAAACATTATTTTGCTATACGCTGATGATGCTGATTGATTTACAAAAAAGAATTTGGCCGTATGGTGCAGTAAACCCAGAATGCATGGCATCAACTTGAACAACCCATGTTTCTTTGCACAAAGTAAATTTAGTATGTGTTGTCTATATTATGTTTAGATGTTTATATGCTGTATATGTATGTTTATATGACATTTATATTGCGTATTTATATTATGTGCTTTACTAACTCTGTTTACATTTTCTTACATTTTTCTCTGTTCACATTTTAAGCTTGTATCCTGTCTTCAACATGTTGTATCTCTTTGCACAGTGGGATGGGAGGGGGGGTTAAAAGCAGCTCTCAAAGACTTATAAAGAACAGTGGAAAGAGGAAATCTGGAATAAGCCCCAACTTTCAGATGCACAGAATCATACATTACAGTTATCAGAGAGGTCTGAGGTCCTTATGTGCACGCTGGTTACTGAGGCCTTGATGTGTTTCTTGTGATTTTGGTTTGTTGAGGATGAATTTCATTTTGCTTCATCAGTTCATGTAAAGCAAACTATTGAGTTCATTATCTGCAAAATTCCATGAAAGGATCCTGATTTGTTTCAGTTGACTGAAGGTGAAACTGTATGCTGAGTCTGTATTTTAAGAGATTTTTGTTTTGGTGAGATTAATAGAAAACGTGTGCTGGTTAATATTAGCATATCTGTTAGCATATGGCCCGATGCTGCTGAGGTTGGGTCTATGACTGAAGACACTTGACAGCTGGCGTTAAGAAGAACGAGGAGCTGCTGGTCTGCTTTCTGCTCTGTTTGTACGTTCAGATGTGATCATACTGTGACTGTATGAATCAGTGGTTGACAGCTGTCCTTTAGTGAGCAGCCGTGTGCATCCAGTCCGACAATTTATTGATCTGAATCACATTCTCTCCTCAAACTGTCCAGGACCAGGTGGAAACACCCTGCAGGGTTTATGTGGCAACTCCAGCCGGTCTTTGAGTGAAATGAAGGTCTCTGCGTACAGCTCAAGCAGGCAAGACCACGTCACTGACTGCTGCCTCGTCACTGGGCTGCATGTATACTAGTAGTGCCTGTGTGTGTTTATATGAAGGAGTGAGGCCTGGGGAACACTCCTGACTTCTGCTGTTTGTCTCCCCCTAGCTGTGAGAAACAGTACAATGACACTGCTGACAGTCAGATCGACTGTAGGACAGTGACTGAACGGTGAGCAGAGACACACCTGAACACACATCAAACTCTCCTTTGATCTATAAAACAACCAGAGTTACTCTTCATCACACGTTGATCTGTGAGAAAAAGAACATGTTGTTCATGTTTCATGTTGTCTGATGTGAGCAGGGATGAAGCTGGAAGCCAAACACAACTGAACTCAGATTATACACCTTTTTATTTGGGGAACAGAGTTTTTGTGTCAATCTGTCTACACAACACCTGTCCTGTTATTAGACCCAATAACACTAACCTTTGTCTTGTTCTTCATGTTAGTAATCATTGACCTTATCTTTCTGTCTGACTGGACTTGATCGTTCTCTCTCCCATGACAGCTGTAATCTCCTGAAGGAGGATCCCTTCACCTTCTGCCACAACCACACCAACCCCGAGCCCTTCATCACCGCCTGCACCAACACTCTGTGCAAATACCCAGCAGTGGATGGTCTCAACTGCCAGTTCCTGGAGGCTTACGCCAGAGCCTGCAGCCTGCAAAGCAAAGACACGCTGGAGGACTGGAGGTCAAAGGCCAGCTGCCGTAAGACCGTCCTTTACTGTCATTCAGTTATGTTTTATAGGGCATGATAGGACAAGATGAGCCCAGATAACAGTGAGGACAGAACAGGAATCAAGAACTCTACTACAAGTAAAGACCTGCATTCAGATTTACAGTAAAATATGAAAAATAGAGGCAGTAGGTGCAGTGCATGTGATCAGATCAGATCTTCTGCGGACAGTGAAATGGCCGCCTTCTCTGTCTACAGTGTTTCAGATGTAGACGGGACAAAGTGTTCTTCATATTTGACTGAATAAAGTACAAAGTTTGGTTGAGCTGTGTGATAATCTCATGCACACTGTTACTAAACTGCTCACAAGGAGTCAAGATCCGATCAGCTGTCGTTCCTGTTTATCTTACTGACTGACTCTAGTAAGTATTGATCTTTGTTTGATCTTTCAGCCTCCCCCCGGGCCTTCTGTCAGGACAAGTTCTGCAGTGCTCATGAGTTCTGTGCTGAGGACATCAGTGGTGGAACCAGCTGCTACTGTCGGGCCATTTTTGGCTCCAAGTACAGATCGACAAACACTTTTGGTATGAAGACTGAAAAAGGAGACCCGTCTCACACGTGAAATGACACAATATGACATTAAATATCATAGTTTACATGTGAAAACATGAATTTATTTTGTGAGCTGGAAATACAGCATCTGACATACTGTCACATGAAGTGAGAATTCTCTGTTGGTTCACAACAACCACAGACACTTTCACACACTGGATCGATTATTCATTTTATTAAAAAAGTATTGATTAGTGGAATGTGATGTGCTATTTTAACCACGCAAGTACAACAACAACTGCAGGGTGGTAGGTCTTAGGCACACGGACAGTGTAGGCGTCTCTATGTGCACCTGCTGTTTTGCTTCATGTATGTGCAGCAGCACAATGTGCAAAAGGGCTGAATGAAGGTGAATAGAGATCAGCAGGTGTGGTGATTATTAAATACTCTCTCAGCCAGTCACATCACTGCTCTCATAGCTCTGAAACAGCTGAGCCAATCACAGTTAAATGTGATAACGGCAGCTCAACAAACAGAAGGCTTTTCTTCACGAAATGTCTGGATGGTTCAGAGCGTTCATGACATGAACACACATCACCACAAATCTGCAGCCAAAGACAGATGGAGTAGTTTTTGTCATCAATGAGTTACTATAATAATGAAAAATAAAGAAATTGATTTGGTGAAGTCGTTTATATGATTATATCGGATCAACACAATTTCAGCAGTAATTCCAGTGTATCTTACCTCGTACATGGTCACATAGTTCAGTAATTAATTTTACACAACACACTACTTTTGCTGATAAATAAATTTGGAAAAGAGGCTGATGAGCTGCTAATCCAACGTCTCCTTCATGAAAAAGCAGAATATCAAGTTATAACCAACCAGTGTGTAACAGCACTGTGCTCTGACGCAATACTTCTCAGAGGAGTGTTAGTGTTTAATTGACATAAATTAGTTATATTTTAAGCATTAATCTGTTGTTACAGCGTATTTGCAGCAAGTATTTAGTTTAATCCTGTTGATAAAATCACCAAAGCAGCAGCAGATTGGTGTTGCACCAGAAACAGACATGGTTCTGAGACATCTGTCTTCAGGGTGACTTCTAGGACCAAATTTCAACCAAAATACAACGACTGTCTTTGCACTGCTTTATTTGAATGAACCTCCCACCTGTGCACTGTGTGCTGGTCACCAAAATGCCACACAGACGGGCAAAGTGAGTTTCAAGATCAGGAAAATACAAAACTGTCAGAGCACTGGTCAGGCTGGTCGTTGCGCCTTCATGAAAATAGCCCTCATTGTTGCACATATGTGTGTTTCATTCTCCTCGTCTGTCCTTCTGTACAGGTGAGCCGACTGTCTGCAACCAAAACTCTGCTTCACTTACTCTGGTTGGTTGTCTCCTGGAGGAAAAAAGCATTGACTGCTCTGTCTTACACCTCAATGACCCAAACTGCAGAGGTCAGTGGGACAGCAAGACCCACATGGTGACCTTCAGCTTCGACAGCAGCAACGTCTGTGGGACGGTGGTCAAGGTGGGCTTCTCTTCTCTACTTACTGACTCTCCAGTCAGAGCCAGTCAGATCCCTTCTACCTCTCAGCTGAGCTTTTCCTCACACTTGTAGTATTTGTGATCCATGTGTGACTGCAGGGGCGTTGTCAAGACCCGCCACCTCCTTTGTTCCCTGAAATACTGGGGATTTATGAAGCTTATTCTGACACACAGCCAGTCAACACCTCAACAGTGTCAGATGTTACAGTATACAATACAGTTTCTGTACCGTACAATACAATAACTAATGGGGATCTGAACAAACAAAACAACAGGTGAAATCCAAACATGAATGTGTGGTTTCCTTCACCTGAAACCTCACCTGCAGTAACACTGTCTGAATCCCTGTGACCCTGCAGGCCAACAGCAGCAAAATCATGTACAAGAACGCCATCATGACTCGGAACAGCTCTGGCCCCATCACTCGTCATGACCAAGTGAACATCGACTTCTCCTGCTTCTACAACCAGCCAGACACCAGGACCGTGGCCTTCAAAATCAGAGACAGGTGAGTGGTTCAACAGGTTTGACCCTGATTCACCTCTGAAGTCACAGCTGACAATAACAGTTTATTCTCACATTTAAATAAAGTGAAAAAGTAAAGTTACTTTAAAGCCTGTGCTGATTGAAACAGATTTATTTTTTTAACTCTGAAGTTATGAAACACTGAATCATGAATGTTTGGGATCAAATTTCGCTGTCTTCCGTCTTAATATGACTTAATCCATTCACCATTCACTCATGTTCATTTGGACAGTTTAAGTGACTCTCAGCTGAAAAATCATGGATTCATATTTCCTGCTGAATGTAAAGCAAAGGAGTTACAACTGAATTTAAAATGGGAAGGTTTAGTTTCACTGGACTGAAGCTTGTTCGAGGCCTGTGCTAAAGTGTGTGTTTTGTGGTTCTTCCTGTGTGTTGGACAGTAGATGATTCATTGTTGGAGCTGTTGAACTACTGTGTATATGCACTGCTGTGGTTTTACTGGTGACACATCATCTTTAGCATGTACCCGTGTAGATCAGCTGATGTCTGCATACAGAGAATTAATCAGATAATAAATGTGTGTGTGTGTGTGTGTGTGTGCGCTCTGCAGCTCTGTGATCCAGCAGATTGTATCTGGAGCTTGGAATTACACTCTGACCATGAAGGCCTACACCGATGCCGACCGCACTCAAGCTGTGGAGTCCAGCACAGAAATTCAACTGGAGCAGACCATCTGGGTGGAGCTGAAGACGGACGGGCTAGATGACAAACTCGTCGCTGTGGTGACCGACTCCTGCTGGGCGACCAACGAGCCGTCACCCAGTGAGAGTCTGAGATATAACCTGATCACTGGGGGGTGAGAGACACAGAGGTGGAAGCCAGTCTGCGGCTTTTCACTGCTGCTTTGACATTTCTCAGTCAGTTCTATATGAATAAGAAGTGAAGATTCATTAAGAATCCTGCTTTCTGATTCGACTTATCGACTACTGAAAGCAAAGTCTGGTCCTACCACACTTACCTCGACTTTATTTGATTTGATATCCAGCTATAAAAATTCAGAACTTCTTATCTTGGGTGATATAAACAATAACTGGTTAACTAATGCTTCTGATAATCTAAAAAATCTCTGCAATGGATTCAATCTCACACAGCCTATTTCTTCACCTACTTATCCAGATCCAAAAAGTGCAGAAAAGGCCACACTTGAAGATATTATTTTGACCTCAACATTATAAATCTAGTGGTGTTTTTCCTCTCGACTTCAGTGACCACTGCCAAACAGCATGCATCCATGACACGAAATAACAAAGATTCAAACGAAATATCACTGTCAAAAGGAATTTTAAACACTTTTCTGAGCAAGCATTTTTGTTTGATTTGTACTAAAGTGATATTGGGTTTACCATGGCAATTCCTGATCCACACTTGGCGTTGGATTATTTAATAAAAACATTTAATTCCATTGCAGACAAGCATTCGCCTTTTACAAAATTCATAGTCAAAAACAGGAACAATCCTTGGTTTCATTTGGTAAATAGCTGAAATGTTACATGAAAGGGATGCTCCCTGGCACAAAGCGCGAACAACTAAATCATCCTCTGATTGGCAATATTTTTGTCAACAATGTAATAGGTGTTTCACTGTTATTCAAAATGCTAAATCTTCATTTTATGTCTCTGCACTATCTGAGAGTAAAGGAAACCCAGCAATTTTTTGGAAGAAGGTCAAATTATTTTCCCATAGTCCTACTTCATCCTGTGAAATAGTTCATTTTATTGCATCAGGTTATTTATCTGAAACTGCTGGATTTCCTCCCTCCACCTCTGATCATAGTGCACATTACTGGACAAACACTTTAGGCACTCAGACCTTTTCATTGGAGTCTTTTGCGAATCTTGAAGTGTTTAATGCTCTTTGTTCTATCAATCCAAAAAATTTATGATCATTTAGAGCCAAGGTTTTTAGTATTAGCAGCTCAATTTTTAGTTGAATGCTTAACTTATATTTTTAATCTGACTTTGGTAACAGGAAGCATCCCTGACATTTGGAAGACAGCCTACATTCTACCTTTACATAAAGGGGCTCAGTCCAATGAGCTACATAATCATCGACCAATTTCTAAACTATCATGTATAGCTTATGTGTTAGAGAAAGTGGTAAATGATCAGGTGAGAACATTGTTAGATCAACAAATAAATGATAAATGTTTTTAAATCTTATCAATCAGGATTTAGAGCTGGTCATAGTAATGTGATGGCAGCATTAATAGTCTTGAATGATGTTGCTAATGCATTAGATAACAGGCAGGATTGTGTCGCCCTTTTTATTGGTTTATCTAAGGCTTTCGATACTGTCAACCATCAAATTCTTTTGAAACACTTGAAATCTATTGGATTTGATGAAAAATCTTGTTCTTGGTTTGCAAATTGTCTCAGAGGTACAATTCAAGCTGTTGTGGTTTATGGCTATATGTCAAGCTTTAGGAGTGTAAACAATAGTGTGCCACAGGGTTCCATTTTAGACCCACTTTTATTCACTATTTTTATAAATGAATTAGGTGAAAAAGTGACAAAAAAGTCAATTCATCTGTACACAGATGACGCTATTACCTATAGAATAGCGCTTTCTGTTACCCAGATTGCTCAAACCTTGCATACTGATTTCTGTGCAGTACAGCAAACATTGATTGATGTTAAATTACTGTTAAACTCAGATAAAGAAAATGTATGCTGTTTTCTAGAAAACTGACAGTACCATGGAAGTAAGTATTACTACTTTTAATGGGACACCGATTGAAAGAGTATCCTCTTATAAATACCTTGGTTTCTGGATAGATGATGAGCTATACTTCAAAAAACGTATTGATGAAATGACTAAATCTCGAAAAGCAAACTGGCATTCTTTTATAGAAATAAGTCTGCATGTCATACGCAGAATTATAGAAAGCAAACTCTATGGACTATGGTGGTGTTATTTATAAGCACTCTCCTGATTCTACTCTTAAACGTCTCGATGCAGTCTATCATTCCGACCTAAGGTTCATAATCGGAATTGGCTTTAAAATATAACATATAACATTTTTTGCCTCTTTATTTTTCTTTCTTTCTCATTAGCCTTTTCATCCTATATAGGTCTGAGTGTGCTTTTTTTAGTTGTGCTTTTTAATGTGCAAAAACAAAGAATAATAAGAACCAGAATCAAGAAGCAGAATCAGAGTCAGAGTCCATAAAATGGAAACTGTCACTAACTCCCAGCAGAGAGACTCGCAGTGAGTTCAGACTGAGTCAAACGTAGACGAGACGTTCAGAGGAATCTGTGATTCTGGGGATGCTGATGCAGCTTCTAACATCTGGTGTGTTTTCTTGTTTCTGAGCAGCTGTTCGAACCCTGCTGACCAGACGGTGAAGGTGCAGGCTAACGGACTGGGAACATCCAACTACTTCTCCTTCAACATGTTCCAGTTCTCTGGGAAGTCTGGTGACGTCTACCTGCACTGCAAACTCAACCTGTGTGTGAAGAAGAAGAACAGCACCTGCGCCCCGGTACGCCTGCTTCACAAATCTACTCACAGATACATGCAGAACAGCTGCCGTCTGAACACACTTCATTAAATACATGTTCTCATGATGGGTCGATCACATCTCAGATGATCAATACCATGTTCGATTTCAATGGTTACATATCACAGTACATTTTGACTGACTTCAACTAAAGTAGTTATATTTTATTATTATTTTCAGTATGTCATATATGTTTTCTTTCTATCAGAAGCTCCAGTCAACTAATATCAGTGTAGGACTGACTGAAATCTAAATCTTCATCTGTGTCTTTGTCTTGAATTTTGTCTCAGAGCTGCAGCGGAAGTAAGAGAAGACGCAGATCTGCCAGGACTACATATGAGGATGTAAACCCAGCCTTCATCACCATGGCCTGGACTAATTAGGTAAAAGCTAAATGCTGATTTATGTCATTGTACTGCAGTTTGGGAGAAAAGACATCAGCATCACACAGCAGAGACTAATAATTAATCCTCTGGTTGTCTTCTCAGGTTGTTTCCATGGCAACTCGGACGGACCTACAGACTGTCGACCTTCAGCATGATTCCAGACTTTTGCTTCATCCTGATCAAGAGCCACGTTTCCTGAAAAGATTAGCTCAGTCGTTATTGCTAATGAAGCCACGCTAGCACAAAGCTGTGATAACTAAACACTCCTGATCCTCCTCCTGCTTTGATTGGCCAATTCAGTCCAGTTTAAAGTTAAGAGTTGATTCGGTCCAGCAGGAAACAATCTGCAGCTCACATGAACTGTGTGAATGAGGACATTCAGCCCCCATCAGCTCTGAGCATGTTAGCGTGGATCATGTGTCAGTAACAAACCTGAGTAAATCTATGATGGAACGTCTCTGCAGAACATTTTTCTGTGCCTTCCTCGGTGATTTACACTTTAAAAAGACCAAACAGGCAGCAACAGAACGGTTGATCTGAATCAGGTTCATGTCTTCATATCACACAGACTGCACCTCCTTCATACAGGATCTGACTGTTCTGTGATTAATCAGACCCAAAACATAGAAGCAACTTTTCTGCAGTTAAGCATTTTTTAAATAATCTACTTATTGTTACGGTGAAGGGAAACATATTATAACCAAATTATTACATCCTTAGTACATCTACACTCAATAACAAGAACTTCAGTTTACTCTCAAATAATGAAAAACAACTGATGATTGATACAAAGTAACTCAGGGATGTAGACATGGAAGGATTTACGGTGACCAAAGTGAATGTTTTCTTTCTTGTGTGCACTGACTAAAACAATGATGAATGAAGGGTTTTAAAGGGTTTAATTCACTACGCCTTACTTTCCATTTATTGTGGTTTCTGTATTAAACTAATGAAAACTATCTAATGGAGTTTTTCCACCAAAAAGAATGTGTATCATCCACAAGGTCTGAGCACTGAAGGCTGTCAGATGTTGTATCAGAAGTGAAGAATAGGACACCAGCGTCCTGGTCCAAAAAGCAGGTTTATTGATTATCTGGAAAACCTGAAAAACTCAAACCTGAATAGAGTTGACCTGGAAGACACAGTGGATCCAAAGCTCATGGAGATGTTGTGCTCTGAAGTGTCAGTAAAGTTTTTCAGAGAAGTGGAGGACATTTATTCCATCCTGATGGCACTGGTTAGATAAGAGACAGTCATGCATACCATAGTATAACCTTCCTCTTTTCTATTTCTTTTGTATTTACTCTGGCTTGTTTGTGGTGAACAGCAGCCTGGAGACCATCATCAGCTTGTGCCTGTAACAGAATATCAGATCATGCTCAGTTCAGTCTCATTTATGGAGGAAAGTCACTCTTGAGCCCTGAGAGAAGGTTTGCCACAAAAAGGTTTTAATGTTCAGTCTGAGGGAAAGTCCATCAACATGCTGATTATCAGTAGATTCAAGTGAAATGTTAACTGTGACTTCAACTGAACCAAACATGTGGCTTTAATGACACTGAGACCTGCTGTGGTGCTGTTTCATCTTTATTATATTTTTGTTTAAGCATCAAAGACCAAAAAAATAAATGAATAAAGGGGATGTGGGTAAAAGAAAAATGTCTCAGCAGGATTGTTCCACTTTTGGCATCTGAATGCCATGATACTTGTACTGGTGTGAGAGAAGTGATTATCATTATTTCAAACTGCAGAAAATGCTTAATTTCAGCAGCAAAATCTGTGTTCCAGGCTTTCTCAGGACATACATCATTAATACATATTATGTTGTGGCCCAGGGGTAGCATGTAGATGGTAAATGAAAGGGGATCCAGAATCTATCCTTTGGGGACCCCACAAATAAGGAGGGCTTGAGAGGAGAAGGCATCTCCAAGCATAACAGAAGGACCTGTTGGACAGATAAGAGATGAACCAATCCTGAGCCACATCACTAACGCCAACATAGTTTTTCAGATGGCTGAAGCTTATGCAGAGCAGTCTCAGTGCTGTGCAGAAAGAGAAACACAGTGTGAAAGCTTTTAAAAAAAAGTGTTCATAACAGAAAAAATATTAATTAAAAATCATTAATTAAAAATTATGCAGAGTCATTTTTTTAAAAATGGTAACTTAGAAATGGGTCTAAAATGGCTTTAACAGAGGAATCCAAAGATGGCTTCTTTGAAAGGGATTAACAGTGACATGTTTAAAATCTGAAGTGATATGCCAGTAGACTGAAAGCAGTTCATAATGGTTCAAATATCTGGACCAACCGTCTGAAATACTGCTTTTCAGAATACAATGGGAATGCAGTCAGAAGGACGGGTGGATGATTTAGAAAGTGCACCACTGTGCTCCGGGTCTCTGTTATATTATTGTGAAAGTAATGAAGACATTCTCCACTCCTTCCTGTGGAGGATTCAGCTGGACAGCTTGGTGTGCGACTAATATTCACATAAGATTAAAAACACTGACAAGCTCCTCTTTGTCGAGACCCTCATATCTATGGTGACTAGGTACTGTGTTTGAGGTAGTAAAAACTTACCAGAAATAAGGAACTGTGACAGAATTTAGGGGGCAGGAGCGAATCAAAGTGGGGGAGTTTGAGAGCAGGAGATGTGAATGGAACCTGGAAGGGCACTGACATGATCAGAGACGGCAAAATAAAAAATAAAAAATTATCAAGTCTATTTTTAGAAAAGGAAAGAATTTTAACCCACATGACCTGGTCAAAGTTTGATTGAAATGTGTACTGTCAGGTGTGTAGAAACAATAAGTAACTGCAGCTGGACACAGAAAAATACTCGTACACTTGAATGGAGAGTATGAGCGAACCCACACCTTTTTGAACATTTACTGCTTCCACATAGTTTTAGATACAAACTTCATTTGAACTTTCAATGTGTCACAAGACTTTGACCTACAAATCTTGAATTTACATGTGTTTTCTATCTTTTACTGTTTTTGAGATATTAGAGTGTGAGTTTTAAAGTCTTTTCTTGTTCCTCCTGTGATTTTATAATGAGTGTGTATTGCGGAATGTCTCACAGCACTGAGGGAGTGACATCACCAGGAGCGGAGAGAGGAAGATTTTAGAGAACACTTCTTGTGAAATCTTTTTTGACTGAAATCCGTGATACGATCCAAACCGTGAGTTTTGTGATTTATTGCACCCCTAGTGTTAACATGTCACCTTGGTAGACTATATTTTGTATGTCATGCACATACATAAGAGTGTGTAAGTCATGTATTTGGTACATGCATTCATACTTTCTGATGTGAACCTACTTAGATCTGTGAATGTTTTTAGTGTTCAGTCTTTCTAGAATTCAGCACTGATCTGTTCCTGTATCACATTATAAGCTTTGTGGTACTTTATATATTTCTGTATACTAAGAAAATACATAGGAAACACATGTAAAACATGTGATATCTTGTCTGTTTTTGATGAGAATATAAATCTTTTGTCACAATAGAACAATACTATAAATCTGAATTTCACTTTGTTGGTAAAATCACACATCTGAACCACTCCACGGCTAAAATGAGCTCTTCTTTGTTTAGACACAATATGTATATGCTAAATGTCTTTAAAGACACAGCCTTTACACCACTCAGGGGTTTTTGTTTTTAAAAGCAAATTGTTTTATTGGCATATAAAATTGCCCCCCACCCCTCCCCGATTTCATCAGGTTGGGGACAATGATATAGTTTGATGCGGTTTGTTGTAAGATTCCATGTTGGTTTTCCTCCTGTCTTTCTTTTTTGAGTCACCAGCCGCCACTGGTGTGGGGGTTGAATGCAGCTCATTTTTGCAGGATACAGCAGAAAGGCCTATATACATACAGTACATTATATACAAACTTTGTATGAAGTTTGGTGTTATCATTTATTTTACAATAATTATAGGTCTTATATTTATAATTCAGTGGTGGGGATGACCTATGAGGGAAAGTGAAAAATAAGTGAGGGTGACAGTTTAGTTATAAAGTGCTGTAGAAAAATACCATCAGAACTAAAATTTGTAGCTCTGTACTGCAGTTTTTCCTTTATTAGGGCCCGAGCACCTAGCGGTTCGCTCACACTCTCCATTCAAATGTATGAGTATTTTTCTGTGTCCAGCTGCAGTTACTTATTGTCTCTACACACCTGACAGTACACATTTCAATCAAACGTTGACCAGGTCATGTGGGTTAAAAGTCTTTACTTTTCTAAAAACATGTCTCACCCTGCAGAAAATTCTCATCCTCACACCATTGAGATATCCTGTATCCATTGATACAGGTTTGAAAGTGGTCAGACGTCAGAAGCCTCTGTTTGACACAAAGGTCATGCCTCCCCATTGCTTTACAGTGTAAGGTGGATGTGGCACTGCAAACTGTTAAGGCAAAGTCTTATTTTGACAGGCTAATTGCGGACTTCCGGTTGGATTTAGGTCAGGGGTGTCAGCACATGATTTGTAGGTCTTGATGAGACCAATAACTCAGTTTTAGTTTGATCTCTCTACGACATTCCTATGGGCTGCGGCGGCCATTTTAGTTACATAGGTGGCGCTAGAGAGCACATTTTGACACTTTGGGGCTTAATTTTTACATTTTATCAAATTTTACACTAGACCTGATGTACATGCCAAATTTGGTGAGTTTTTGAGCATGTTTAGGAGGTCAGATTTAGGTCTGATGTCCTGTAATAATAAAGAAACAAACACATGAAATACAATAGTACCTTCGCACCTTCGGTGCTCAGGCCCTAAAAAGAACATTTGGTTGAAATAAACCATTGCAAAGTCACAGTATTATTTGCAACATATTCCTTCTCTCTTCTTTGGAAAAGACACGTAAAATGATGCTCCAAGGGAGGACGGCCTCCCTAACCAATCAACAACCTGAATGCAATATTGACATCGAGTTGATCCAATGATAGTTTCCAGAATTCATCTTCAATTCTCTCCACTGTAAGGCAAAGTAGCAGCAGTAGATAGCTCCTTGCGTTAGCCAATGCAACACCTGGCTTGTTGTAGCAGTCTGAAGGACTCTTTATACATCCATGGAAGGACTATTAAGGATGAAGGATATTAAGCAACCCAGCCATTGCAAAGGCCATACACTTGACTTTGTACTTGTGGTTTCTGTGTTGAAGACATGATTTTTATTTTTTATTTTGCCGTCTCTGATCATGTCAGTGCCCTTCCAGGTTCCATTCAAATCTCCTGCTCTCAAACTCCCCCACTTTGATTCACTCCTGCCCCCTAAATTCTGTCACAGTTCCTTATTTCTGGTAAGTTTTTACTACCTCAAACACAATACCTAGTCACCATAAATATGAGGGTCTCGACAAAGAGGAGCTTGTCAGTGTTTTTAATCTTATGTGAATATTAGTTGCACACCAAGCTGTCCAGCTGAATCCTCCACAGGAAGGAGTGGAAAATGTCTTCATTACTTTCACAATAATATAACAGAGACCCGGAGCACAGTGGTGCACTTTCTAAATCATCCACCCGTCCTTCTGACTGCATTCCCACTGTATTCTGAAAAGCAGTATTTCAGACGGTTGGTCCAGATATTTGAACCATTATGAACTGCTTTCAGTCTACTGGCATATCACTTCAGATTTTAAACATGTCACTGTTAATCCCTTTCAAAGAAGCCATCTTTGGATTCCTCTGTTAAAGCCATTTTGGACCCATTTCTAAGTTACCATTTTTAAAAAAATGACTCTGCATAATTTTTAATTAATGATTTTTAATTAATATTTTTTCTGTTATGAACACTTTTTTTTAAAGCTTTCACACTGTGTTTCTCTTTCTGCACAGCACTGAGACTGCTCTGCATAAGCTTCAGCCATCTGAAAAACTATGTTGGCGTTAGTGATGTGGCTCAGGATTGGTTCATCTCTTATCTGTCCAACAGGTCCTTCTGTTATGCTTGGAGATGCCTTCTCCTCTCAAGCCCTTCTTATTTGTAGGGTCCCCAAAGGATAGATTCTGGATCCCCTTTCATTTACCATCTACATGCTACCCCTGGGCCACAACATAATATGTATTAATGATGTATGTCCTGAGAAAGCCTGGAACACAGATTTTGCTGCTGAAATTAAGCATTTTCTGCAGTTTGAAATAATGATAATCACTTCTCTCACACCAGTACAAGTATCATGGCATTCAGATGCCAAAAGTGGAACAATCCTGCTGAGACATTTAACCAAATGTTCCCCTCATTTTCAGATCTGGAAAAGGTCACACATGCTCTTATATCTTTCAGACTCGACTGCTCCACCAAACTTTATTTTGGTCTAAGCGGGCCAGGCATCCAAAGACAACAGCTGATACAAACAGTCTTTTAACACATTCTAAGTGACTACACCAGTCATCCTTTAGAATTTTAAGATTTGATTTTCAGATTTTACTGCTTGTTTTTAAAACCATGCATGATCAGATTCATATATCTATGACCATCTCCCTCCGTATGAACCTGTTTGCTGCTTGAGATCCTCCAGCAGGGCCGTAGGAATGGTTCCAAAATCTCGCCTTGACACTAAGGGTGATCGGTCCTTTGTTATCCAGGAACTGTGGAGCTCCCTGCCTGAAGGTCTCTGACAGGCAAACTCAGCATCTGCTTCTAAAGTTTTTATCCCATGTCTGTGTCTGAACTGATGGTAATTTGTGTAACTGTTTTAATTATGTTATGTTGACTTCTTTGTTTTGGATTTTATTGAGTTTTTTAAATTCCTGTTTTTGGTGTTTGGCAGTACTTTGTAACTTTGACTGTTTTGAAAGGTGCCATATAAATAAAGCTTTATTTTAAAGAAACAGCTTCCAGCGGCACTCATCAAATATGAGTCCAAGTGATCGCAGTTAAAGAAAAATTAAACTGAAGATTATGGACAGCACACAGTGAAGACTTTACACTTTACAGAAATCCATAAAAACACACAAACTCATGTTTTTCTTTTACCCACATCCCCTTTATTCATTTATTTTTTTGGTCTTTGATGCTTAAACAAAAATATAATAAAGATGAAACAGCACCACAGCAGGTCTCAGTGTCATTAAAGCCACATGTTTGGTTCAGTTGAAGTCACAGTTAACATTTCACTTGAATCTACTGATAATCAGCATGTTGATGGACTTTCCCTCAGACTGAACATTAAAACCTTTTTGTGGCAAACCTTCTCTCAGGGCTCAAGAGTGACTTTCCTCCATAAATGAGACTGAACTGAGCATGATCTGATATTCTGTTACAGGCACAAGCTGATGATGGTCTCCAGGCTGCTGTTCACCACAAACAAGCCAGAGTAAATACAAAAGAAATAGAAAAGAGGAAGGTTATACTATGGTATGCATGACTGTCTCTTATCTAACCAGTGCCATCAGGATGGAATAAATGTCCTCCACTTATCTGAAAAACTTTACTGACACTTCAGAGCACAACATCTCCATGAGCTTTGGATCCACTGTGTCTTCCAGGTCAACTCTATTCAGGTTTGAGTTTTTCAGGTTTTCCAGATAATCAATAAACCTGCTTTTTGGACCAGGACGCTGGTGTCCTATTCTTCACTTCTGATACAACATCTGACAGCCTTCAGTGCTCAGACCTTTTGGATGATACACATTCTTTTTGGTGGAAAAACTCCATTAGATAGTTTTCATTAGTTTAATACAGAAACCACAATAAATGGAAAGTAAGGCGTAGTGAATTAAACCCTTTAAAACCCTTCATTCATCATTGTTTTAGTCAGTGCACACAAGAAAGAAAACATTCACTTTGGTCACCGTAAATCCTTCCATGTCTACATCCCTGAGTTACTTTGTATCAATCATCAGTTGTTTTTCATTATTTGAGAGTAAACTGAAGTTCTTGTTATTGAGTGTAGATGTACTAAGGATGTAATAATTTGGTTATAATATGTTTCCCTTCACCGTAACAATAAGTAGATTATTTAAAAAATGCTTAACTGCAGAAAAGTTGCTTCTATGTTTTGGGTCTGATTAATCACAGAACAGTCAGATCCTGTATGAAGGAGGTGCAGTCTGTGTGATATGAAGACATGAACCTGATTCAGATCAACCGTTCTGTTGCTGCCTGTTTGGTCTTTTTAAAGTGTAAATCACCGAGGAAGGCACAGAAAAATGTTCTGCAGAGACGTTCCATCATAGATTTACTCAGGTTTGTTACTGACACATGATCCACGCTAACATGCTCAGAGCTGATGGGGGCTGAATGTCCTCATTCACACAGTTCATGTGAGCTGCAGATTGTTTCCTGCTGGACCGAATCAACTCTTAACTTTAAACTGGACTGAATTGGCCAATCAAAGCAGGAGGAGGATCAGGAGTGTTTAGTTATCACAGCTTTGTGCTAGCGTGGCTTCATTAGCAATAACGACTGAGCTAATCTTTTCAGGAAACGTGGCTCTTGATCAGGATGAAGCAAAAGTCTGGAATCATGCTGAAGGTCGACAGTCTGTAGGTCCGTCCGAGTTGCCATGGAAACAACCTGAGAAGACAACCAGAGGATTAATTATTAGTCTCTGCTGTGTGATGCTGATGTCTTTTCTCCCAAACTGCAGTACAATGACATAAATCAGCATTTAGCTTTTACCTAATTAGTCCAGGCCATGGTGATGAAGGCTGGGTTTACATCCTCATATGTAGTCCTGGCAGATCTGCGTCTTCTCTTACTTCCGCTGCAGCTCTGAGACAAAATTCAAGACAAAGACACAGATGAAGATTTAGATTTCAGTCAGTCCTACACTGATATTAGTTGACTGGAGCTTCTGATAGAAAGAAAACATATATGACATACTGAAAATAATAATAAAATATAACTACTTTAGTTGAAGTCAGTCAAAATGTACTGTGATATGTAACCATTGAAATCGAACATGGTATTGATCATCTGAGATGTGATCGACCCATCATGAGAACATGTATTTAATGAAGTGTGTTCAGACGGCAGCTGTTCTGCATGTATCTGTGAGTAGATTTGTGAAGCAGGCGTACCGGGGCGCAGGTGCTGTTCTTCTTCTTCACACACAGGTTGAGTTTGCAGTGCAGGTAGACGTCACCAGACTTCCCAGAGAACTGGAACATGTTGAAGGAGAAGTAGTTGGATGTTCCCAGTCCGTTAGCCTGCACCTTCACCGTCTGGTCAGCAGGGTTCGAACAGCTGCTCAGAAACAAGAAAACACACCAGATGTTAGAAGCTGCATCAGCATCCCCAGAATCACAGATTCCTCTGAACGTCTCGTCTACGTTTGACTCAGTCTGAACTCACTGCGAGTCTCTCTGCTGGGAGTTAGTGACAGTTTCCATTTTATGGACTCTGACTCTGATTCTGCTTCTTGATTCTGGTTCTTATTATTCTTTGTTTTTGCACATTAAAAAGCACAACTAAAAAAAGCACACTCAGACCTATATAGGATGAAAAGGCTAATGAGAAAGAAAGAAAAATAAAGAGGCAAAAAATGTTATATGTTATATTTTAAAGCCAATTCCGATTATGAACCTTAGGTCGGAATGATAGACTGCATCGAGACGTTTAAGAGTAGAATCAGGAGAGTGCTTATAAATAACACCACCATAGTCCATAGAGTTTGCTTTCTATAATTCTGCGTATGACATGCAGACTTATTTCTATAAAAGAATGCCAGTTTGCTTTTCGAGATTTAGTCATTTCATCAATACGTTTTTTGAAGTATAGCTCATCATCTATCCAGAAACCAAGGTATTTATAAGAGGATACTCTTTCAATCGGTGTCCCATTAAAAGTAGTAATACTTACTTCCATGGTACTGTCAGTTTTCTAGAAAACAGCATACATTTTCTTTATCTGAGTTTAACAGTAATTTAACATCAATCAATGTTTGCTGTACTGCACAGAAATCAGTATGCAAGGTTTGAGCAATCTGGGTAACAGAAAGCGCTATTCTATAGGTAATAGCGTCATCTGTGTACAGATGAATTGACTTTTTTGTCACTTTTTCACCTAATTCATTTATAAAAATAGTGAATAAAAGTGGGTCTAAAATGGAACCCTGTGGCACACTATTGTTTACACTCCTAAAGCTTGACATATAGCCATAAACCACAACAGCTTGAATTGTACCTCTGAGACAATTTGCAAACCAAGAACAAGATTTTTCATCAAATCCAATAGATTTCAAGTGTTTCAAAAGAATTTGATGGTTGACAGTATCGAAAGCCTTAGATAAACCAATAAAAAGGGCGACACAATCCTGCCTGTTATCTAATGCATTAGCAACATCATTCAAGACTATTAATGCTGCCATCACATTACTATGACCAGCTCTAAATCCTGATTGATAAGATTTAAAAACATTTATCATTTATTTGTTGATCTAACAATGTTCTCACCTGATCATTTACCACTTTCTCTAACACATAAGCTATACATGATAGTTTAGAAATTGGTCGATGATTATGTAGCTCATTGGACTGAGCCCCTTTATGTAAAGGTAGAATGTAGGCTGTCTTCCAAATGTCAGGGATGCTTCCTGTTACCAAAGTCAGATTAAAAATATAAGTTAAGCATTCAACTAAAAATTGAGCTGCTAATACTAAAAACCTTGGCTCTAAATGATCATAAATTTTTTGGATTGATAGAACAAAGAGCATTAAACACTTCAAGATTCGCAAAAGACTCCAATGAAAAGGTCTGAGTGCCTAAAGTGTTTGTCCAGTAATGTGCACTATGATCAGAGGTGGAGGGAGGAAATCCAGCAGTTTCAGATAAATAACCTGATGCAATAAAATGAACTATTTCACAGGATGAAGTAGGACTATGGGAAAATAATTTGACCTTCTTCCAAAAAATTGCTGGGTTTCCTTTACTCTCAGATAGTGCAGAGACATAAAATGAAGATTTAGCATTTTGAATAACAGTGAAACACCTATTACATTGTTGACAAAAATATTGCCAATCAGAGGATGATTTAGTTGTTCGCGCTTTGTGCCAGGGAGCATCCCTTTCATGTAACATTTCAGCTATTTACCAAATGAAACCAAGGATTGTTCCTGTTTTTGACTATGAATTTTGTAAAAGGCGAATGCTTGTCTGCAATGGAATTAAATGTTTTTATTAAATAATCCAACGCCAAGTGTGGATCAGGAATTGCCATGGTAAACCCAATATCACTTTAGTACAAATCAAACAAAAATGCTTGCTCAGAAAAGTGTTTAAAATTCCTTTTGACAGTGATATTTCGTTTGAATCTTTGTTATTTCGTGTCATGGATGCATGCTGTTTGGCAGTGGTCACTGAAGCCGAGAGGAAAAACACCACTAGATTTATAATGTTGAGGTCAAAATAATATCTTCAAGTGTGGCCTTTTCTGTACTTTTTGGATCTGGATAAGTAGGTGAAGAAATAGGCTGTGTGAGATTGAATCCATTGCAGAGATTTTTTAGATTATCAGAAGCATTAGTTAACCAGTTATTGTTTATATCACCCAGGATAAGAAGTTCTGAATTTTTATAGCTGGATATCAAATCAAATAAAGTCGAGGTAAGTGTGGTAGGACCAGACTTTGCTTTCAGTAGTCGATAAGTCGAATCAGAAAGCAGGATTCTTAATGAATCTTCACTTCTTATTCATATAGAACTGACTGAGAAATGTCAAAGCAGCAGTGAAAAGCCGCAGACTGGCTTCCACCTCTGTGTCTCTCACCCCCCAATGATCAGGTCATATCTCAGAATCTCACTGGGTGACGGCTCGTTGGTCGCCCAGCAGGAGTCGGTCACCACAGCGACGAGTTTGTCATCTAGCCCGTCCGTCTTCAGCTCCACCCAGATGGTCTGCTCCAGTTGAATTTCTGTGCTGGACTCCACAGCTTGAGTGCGGTCGGCATCGGTGTAGGCCTTCATGGTCAGAGTGTAATTCCAAGCTCCAGATACAATCTGCTGGATCACAGAGCTGCAGAGCACACACACACACACACACACACACACACACACACACACACACACACACACACACACACACACATTTATTATCTGATTAATTCTCTGTGTGCAGACATCAGCTGATCTCCACAGGTACATGCTATAGATGATGTGTCACCAGTAAAACCACAGCAGTGCATATACACAGTAGTTCAACAGCTCCAACAATGAATCATCTACTGTCCAACACACAGGAAGAACCACAAAACACACACTTTAGCACAGGCCTCGAACAAGCTTCAGTTCAGTGAAACTCAACCTTCCCATTTTAAATTCAGTTGTAACTCCTTTGCTTTACATTCAGCAGGAAATATGAATCCTTGATTTTTCAGCTGAGAGTCACTTAAACTGTCCACATGGACATGAGTGAATGGTGAATGGATTAAGTCATATTAAGAGGGAAGACGGCGAAATTTGATCCCAAACATTCATGATTCAGTGTTTCATAACTTCAGAGTTAAAAAAATAAATCTGTTTCAACCAGCACAGGCTTTAAAGTAACTTTACTTTTTCACTTTATTTAAATGTGAGAATAAACTGTTATTGTCAGCTGTGACTTCAGAGGTGAATCAGGGTCAAACCTGTTGAACCACTCACCTGTCTTTGATTTTGAAGGCCACAGTCCTGGTGTCTGGCTGGTTGTAGAAGCAGGAGAAGTCGACGTTCACTTGGTCATGACGAGTGATGGGGCCAGAGCTGTTCCGAGTCATGATGGCGTTCTTGTACATGATTTTGCTGCTGTTGGCCTGCAGGGTCACAGGGATTCAGACAGTGTTACTGCAGGTGAGGTTTCAGGTGAAGGAAACCACACATTCATGTTTGGATTTCACCTGTTGTTTTGTTTGTTCAGATCCCCATTAGTTATTGTATTGTACGGTACAGAAACTGTATTGTATACTGTAACATCTGACACTGTTGAGGTGTTGACTGGCTGTGTGTCAGAATAAGCTTCATAAATCCCCAGTATTTCAGGGAACAAAGGAGGTAGCGTGTCTTGACCACGCCCCTGCAGTTACACATGGATCACAAACACTGCAAGTGTGAGGAAAAGCTCAGCTGAGAGGTAGAAGGGATCTGACTGGCTCTGACTGGAGAGTCAGTAAGTAGAGAAGAGAAGCCCACCGTGACCACCGTCCCACAGACGTTGCTGCTGTCGAAGCTGAAGGTCACCATGTGGGTCTTGCTGTCCCGCTGACCTCTGCAGTTTGGGTCATTGAGGTGTAAGACAGAGTAGTCGATGCTTTTTTCCTCCAGGAGACAACCAACCAGCTTAAGTGAAGCAGAGTTTTGGTTGCAGACGGTCGGCTCACCTGTACAGCAGGACAGACGAGGCGAATGAAACACACATACGTGCAACAGTGAGGGCTATTTTCATGGAGGCGCAATGACCAGCCTGACCAGTGCTCTGACAGTTTTGTATTTTCCTGATCTTAAAACTCACTTTGCCCGTCTGTGTGGCATTTTGGTGACCAGCACACAGTGCACAGGTGGGAGGTTCATTCAAATAAAGCAGTGCAAAGACAGTTGTTGTATTTTGGTTGAAATTTGGTCCTAGAAGTCACCCTGAAGACAGATGTCTCAGAACCATGTCTGTTTCTGGTGCAACGCCAATCTGCTGCTGCTTTGGTGATTTTATCAACAGGATCAAACTAAATACTTGCTGCAGATATGCTGTAACAACAGATTAATGCTTAAAATATAACTAATTTAACACTAACACTCCTCACTAACACAATTAAACACTAACACTCCTCTGAGAAGTATTGTGTCAGAGCACAGTGCTGTTACACACTGGTTGGTTATAACTTGATATTCTGCTTTTTCATGAAGGAGAAGTTGGATTAGCAGCTCATCAGCCTCTTTTCCAACTTTATTTATCAGCAAAAGTAGTGTGTTGTGTAAAATTAATTACTGAACTATGTGACCATGTACGAGGTAAGATACACTGGAATTACTGCTGAAATTGTGTTGATCCGATATAATCATATAAACGACTTCACCAAATCAATTTCTTTATTTTTCATTAGTAACTCATTGATGACAAAAACTACTCCATCTGTCTTTGGCTGCAGATTTGTGGTGATGTGTGTTCATGTCACGACGCTCTGAACCATCCAGACATTTCGTGAAGAAAAGCCTTCTGTGTGTTGAGCTGCTGTTATCACATTTAACTGTGATTGGCTCAGCTGTTTCAGAGCTATGAGAGCAGTGATGTGACTGGCTGAGAGAGTATTTAATAAATCACCACACCTACTGATCTCTATTCACCTTCATATAGCCCTTTTGACATTGTGCTGCTGCACATACATGAAGCAAAACAGCAGGTGCATATAGAGACGCCTACACTGTCCGTGTGCCTAAGACCTACCACCCTGCAGTTGTTGTTGTACTTGCGTGGTTAAAATAGCACATCACATTCCACTAATCAATACTTTTTTAATAAAATGAATAATCGATCCAGTGTGAGAAAGTGTCTGTGGTTGTTGTGAACCAACAGAGAATTCTCACTTCATGTGACAGTATGTCAGATGCTGTATTTCCAGCTCACAAAATAAATTCATGTTTTCACATGTAAACTATGATATTTAATGTCATATTGTGTCATTTCACGTGTGAGACGGGTCTCCTTTTTCAGTCTTCATACCAAAAGTGTTTGTCGATCTGTACTTGGAGCCAAAAATGGCCCGACAGTAGCAGCTGGTTCCACCACTGATGTCCTCAGCACAGAACTCATGAGCACTGCAGAACTTGTCCTGACAGAAGGCCCGGGGGGAGGCTGAAAGATCAAACAAAGATCAATACTTACTAGAGTCAGTCAGTAAGATAAACAGGAACGACAGCTGATCGGATCCTGACTCCTTGTGAGCAGTTTAGTAACAGCGTGCATGAGATTATCACACAGCTCAACCAAACTTTGTTCTTTATTCAGTCAAATATGAAGAACACTTTGTCCCGTCTACATCTGGAACACTGTAGACAGAGAAGGCGGCCATTTCACTGTCCGCAGAAGATCTGATCTGATCACATGCACTGCACCTACTGCCTCTATTTTTCATATTTTACTGTAAATCTGAATGTAGGTCTTTACTTGTAGTAGAGTTCTTGATTCCTGTTCTGTCCTCACTGTTATCTGGGCTCATCTTGTCCTATCATGCCCTATAAAACATAACTTAATGACAGTAAAAGACGGTCTTATGGCAGCTGGCCTTTGACCTCCAGTCCTCCAGCGTGACTTTGCTTTGCAGGCTGCAGGCTCTGGCGTAAGCCTCCAGGAACTGGCAGTTGAGACCGTCCACTGCTGGGTATTTGCACAGAGTGTTGGTGCAGGCGGTGATGAAGGGCTCGGGGTTGGTGTGGTTGTGGCAGAAGGTGAGGGGATCCTCCTTCAGGAGATTACAGCTGTCATGGGAGAGAGAACGATCAAGTCCAGTCAGACAGAAAGATAAGGTCAATGATTACTAACATGAAGAACAAGACAAAGGTTAGTGTTATTGGGTCTAATAACAGGACAGGTGTTGTGTAGACAGATTGACACAAAAACTCTGTTCCCCAAATAAAAAGGTGTATAATCTGAGTTCAGTTGTGTTTGGCTTCCAGCTTCATCCCTGCTCACATCAGACAACATGAAACATGAACAACATGTTCTTTTTCTCACAGATCAACGTGTGATGAAGAGTAACTCTGGTTGTTTTATAGATCAAAGGAGAGTTTGATGTGTGTTCAGGTGTGTCTCTGCTCACCGTTCAGTCACTGTCCTACAGTCGATCTGACTGTCAGCAGTGTCATTGTACTGTTTCTCACAGCTAGGGGGAGACAAACAGCAGAAGTCAGGAGTGTTCCCCAGGCCTCACTCCTTCATATAAACACACACAGGCACTACTAGTATACATGCAGCCCAGTGATGAGGCAGCAGTCAGTGACGTGGTCTTACCTGCTTGAGCTGTACGCAGAGACCTTCATTTCACTCAAAGACCGGCTGGAGTTGCCACATAAACCCTGCAGGGTGTTTCCACCTGGTACTGGACAGTTTGAGGAGAGAATGTGATTCAGATCAATAAATTGTCGGACTGGATGCACACGGCTGCTCACTAAAGGACAGCTGTCAACCACTGATTCATACAGTCACAGTATGATCACATCTGAACGTACAAACAGAGCAGAAAGCAGACCAGCAGCTCCTCGTTCTTCTTAACGCCAGCTGTCAAGTGTCTTCAGTCATAGACCCAACCTCAGCAGCATCGGGCCATATGCTAACAGATATGCTAATATTAACCAGCACACGTTTTCTATTAATCTCACCAAAACAAAAATCTCTTAAAATACAGACTCAGCATACAGTTTCACCTTCAGTCAACTGAAACAAATCAGGATCCTTTCATGGAATTTTGCAGATAATGAACTCAATAGTTTGCTGTACATGAACTGATGAAACAAAATGAAATTCATCCTCAACAAACCAAAATCACAAGAAACACATCAAGGCCTCAGTAACCAGCGTGCACATAAGGACCTCAGACCTCTCTGATAACTGTAATGTATGATTCTGTGCATCTGAAAGTTGGGGCTTATTCCAGATTTCCTCTTTCCACTGTTCGTTATAAGTCTTTGAGAGCTGCTTTTATTCCCTCTGTGAAGCATGTATTTTTATAAAACACAATAGATATTTGTTAGACATGGATCCAAACTGAAATATATCGTTGACTTTACTGACAACCCCCCCTCCCATCCCACTGTGCAAAGAGATACAACATGTTGAAGACAGGACACAAGCTTAAAATGTGAACAGAGAAAAATGTAAGAAAATGTAAACAGAGTTAGTAAAGCACATAATATAAACACGCAATATAAATGTAATATAAACATACATATACAGCATATAAACATCTAAACATAATATAGACAACACATACTAAATTTACTTTGTGCAAAGAAACATGGGTTGTGCAAGTTGATGCCATGCATTCTGGGTTTACTGCACCATACGGCCAAATTCTTTTTTGTAAATCAATCAGCATCATCAGCATATAGCAAAATAATGTTTCAGTTTGAAAAACAACATTTGTAAGATAGTTGTTCATTCTTCTCATATGGAGACAAACAGAGAAAAAACTGGCTGCCGCCTTCTTTTATCCATGTAGGACGTGTTTTTCTGTACCTGTCATGTGGATCTGTGCTGTGTAGCCATCAAAGAAGATAGAGGTGTTGTAGTTGGAGTGCACCAGCTTGGCTGTGACTCCAGTTTGGTCCTTAGAGAGCTGCACACCATGATGCTCCACAGGCGTGCTGCTGAGGCTCAGCTTTGTGTCGTTCAGCTGCATCACAGCAGAGGGACAAAGTGGAGGAAACACACCATCAAACATGACAGCAAGCAGTGATCAAAAGTAACAACCTACATTTGAATATAAATTACTTGTACTTTACTCGAGTATTTAAATTTTCAGCTACTTTGTAGTTTTATTCCTTTTATTGCTAGGATTTTAAATGCAGGAATTTTACTTGTAATTAAGTATTTTTACATTGTGATATTTCTACTTTTACTTAAGTAAAGGACCTGAGTCCTTGTTCCATTACTGGTAACAAGGTAATTCAAGCACAGACTCTTAAAACAGCACCACAGGGTCCCTGAACACTTAGCACAGGTTAGCTTAGCTGCTAAGTTGACATAGCTAACAGTTAAACCTCTGCCAAAACATTCTCAACATGAATAAACAGCCAAATTTCCCACCATATATATGACCCTCTGCAATAACTCTACACATATGTCCACTTATTACACATTTTATGCTCGCTTATCCACAAAAATACACAAAATGACACATTGCACTGCAGTACAACATGTGTGACAGATGTAAGGTTACACTCCCTGTTGTGGTCTAAGTAGGAAACACTGTTAACTCTCATGTGAACCCTTACACACCATCCGGGTCAAATCTGACCCGCTTTTACATTTGAGTGCAGTAATAACACCCTAAACACTTTTCTTTCAGCCAGATATTTTATGACTTTTCTCAAAGTGAGAATATATAAAAATGATCAAATTTCACAACTTTTCTATTTTTGTGCAGCTGATACTCATTTTTATACAAACTGTAGAGAGTGTTCTGCGTTCAATTTGACCCTTATTTATTCAAAAATCAATTTTTAAATATGTTCTTCACATTCAATAACATTCATTGAAATTATGATGGCTGTTATGTTCTCCGGTTTCAGGTAACATAGGACCTTAATAATATATTGTGCTTGTGAATGTTTTTGCTACATAACAAATAGAGTAAAACTTAAAGTATACACTCTTTCTGAAAGCTTCATTCAGGATTAAAAGTAAAGTCAGTGATTCTAATCCAATACACTTTTTGTCAAATTCAGCAAATATCTCCTCAAGGTCCGCTAACTGTCCATTCTGTGTGTGGACTGAAAAAAAATGGTGTCCATACACAGCCCTGGCTCTGTAAATGGGCATGTAAACACAGTGGCTTGGAGCGTACAACACAACACTACTCTGGCCAATCAGCAGCAGGGGGTGTTCATGCTTATGCACAGGACAGGGGGAAGTCATCACAGCAGCTGTCTGTATGAGGATGTGACAGTCTCCTATCTCCAGCACCCATTGCATGGTGGGGGAGGGCCGGTGAACTGGAGAGAGAGGCCGTGGCCAATTAACATAGAAAGTGTTTTCTCACAGAACAGATATGCTTCCATTTTATTAAATGTATCAATCCACACTGAATCTCAGACAGTCTTATGGAACTCGCACAAATATCCTGCCATATATGTGTTTTCAACTTATTAACCGTATCAATGAATCAATAAATAACAACACTGTGGATTTCTTCACATGGAGCTGACATGCAAACTATTTAGGTTCAGTAAATTTCTACTATCAGTCAGCCTGGTGAAGGCAGTTTGTCCAGCCGCTGTCCTCTCAGCTGCTTCTGTGGACAGAGACGCTGAACGCAGGTTGAGTGAGAAGTGGGGTGTGCATGTCGTGCTCACATGAGACGAAATCCCTTTTCTGCTCGTGATAATGTGTGAGAGAACCAGAAGTGACTCTACAGCTGACACATCGCTCTGGATTCCACCATATTTCTCTTTTATAAAAACTGATTTGTGCGTCAGAAGTTTGGTATAGAGACTAATTATGAGGAGATACTATGAAGGGTCAGAATATGAACAGTATGTAAAGGTTCAGATGTACTGTGGCTGTCTGCAGGACACTGGAGCACAGTGAATATTTGTGAACTAAACCACAACGTCAAACAATAAGCGTTTGAGTAAACAGGACTTTTTTACCTCAGAACATTAACGCAGTGTCTGCATATACCATGGTGTTACTTTGGAAATGAAATAAACAATATGTTGGGGGGTGCCTCTTTTTATGAACTTCTTGTCTTGGCTTGAAAGGATGCAGACGAAAGAAAAAGATCAAATGATGACTGCTTTTGGTACATTAATGGAAAGCAGCAGCACAAAAATAGAAACTTCAACCCACAGTAACAGCTGAATGTTCTGAACACTGACGAGATCCAACAACCAGGAGGATGTGAGGAGGACTCTGGATCAAAGTCCGTCACTCACTCCAAGTGAAACTGTGGCTGTAGATAACTTACCTGAACCCTCCCGCCTTGTCCCAGGTGAAAGTTAACGCCTGAGTCATTCAGATGTAGAATCACATGGTCCAAAAAACTAACATCTTTACGACGGCGGTCCTGGAAGACGGCCTGCAGGTGGACATCAGAGTGTACGCACAGCGATCCGAGACAGAGACAACTTGACCGCCGAGATCGATGACAGTGGAGCCGGTTACAGTGCACGTGGCATCCAAGACACATCTGACAGAGGTTTGGGACAAGTAGCATCATCAGCATGATGAGACATTTGGAAATGACTGAGGAACAGCAACAGTGACATGAAAAGATGCTACTGATGTATGGGATGGAAACTACTCACTGACACTGAGCTATGACACAGAACTAAATGATGACAGAACAGAAAACTGCATTCTGTTAGACATATGAATCAAATATATTTACTGGCCGTCGCCCCGGCAGATCTCTCCGGAGCCACAAGGAGTGATTCTGAGGACTGCTGAAGCATTACAGGTTACAGAGAAGTCTTCTGATTCACATTTTCCCGTTTTTGGTAGAAGTAGAACACCTGTAAAAAACTCAGATTGCTGAATCGTGTACAAACTCTAACAGTAACTTTATAATGTCGTTTGGCTTCGAGGACCCCTGAGGGCCCGTTTAAATAGTCAGTTCATCCACATTACAAAGCAACTGATTTTATCATATCTGTCCAGCCGTCTGAGATTTCTGCCTCCACTCTGATACAATGGAGGTGAATGGAGTTCAGTTTGTGGTTTGTAGTTGAACGGGAACTACTCTACTACCAAAATGTTTTGGTATTAAAGCACATCAAAGCCAGCCTCCCTCCCACCTTCGATCCACATCAGTGTACATACAGAGCAAAGAGGTCCACGGAGGATGCCATCGCCATAGCTCTCCATAGGAGGCTGAGTCACTTAGAACACAGAGGGAGTTACGTAAAGATGCTCTTCATAGATTACAGCTCAGCATTTAACACAATCATCCCAGATATACTAATCAGCAGTCTGTCTGTCCTGGGCCTCTCCACTCACACCTGCACCTGGATTCAGGACTTTCTTACAAACCACCCACAAACTGTTAAGCTTGGCCACCATCTTTCTTCCAGCCTCATGCTTCCACGCATCGACTCCCCACAAGGCTGCGTGCTGAGCCCAATAATCTACTGATTTTACACTTATGACTGTGCACCAACCCATCCCACCAACACCTTCATTAAATTTGCAGATGACACCACTGTGGTTGGACTCATCTGAGGAGAGGATGAGTCTGCCTACAGAGATGTGGTCCAGAAACTGACAACAATCTGGTGCTGAACACCACAAAAACCAAGGAACTCATTATAGATTTCAGAGAGGACAGTGCAGACTCCCTCCTACTACTCATCAATGGAGACTGTGTAGAAACGGTCCACAACTTTACATTCCTGGGAACCCACATTTCTGACAACCTCTCTGGGTCCGCCAACACGACTGCTGTTGTCAAAAAGGCACAGCAGCGACTGCACTTCCTGAGAGCTCTCAGGAAAAACAGGCTGAATGAAAGGCTGCTTTTATCGCTCCTCAATAAAGATTATTCTGTCTCCCTGGAGGACATCGCCAACACCTACTACCTTTCCAGAGCCACAAACATCATACAAGACTGTTCACACCTTGGTCACCACCTGTTTGACCCGTTGCCCTCTGGCAGGAGCTACACGGAAAACACGGACCACAAGATTCATGAGCAGTTTCTTTCCCAAGGCCATCTGCACTCTAAACTCTATCAAAAACTAATCAACTCAGCATGCAATATGAAAACCGTCCTGGTGCCACAATTCATTATTTACTCTCATAAAGTGCAATAATATCATATCATTCTTGTGAATTTCACACTACACACTACTACTGCAATAATCTGTTTATGTGCAATATTTCAATATTACTCTGGTGTATACTACACCTATTTTCATAGATACACTTTACCAATTTATATATATTTACTTGTTTCTTTTAGGACTTGTGTTGTGTGGTTGTGTGAGACTATGTTGTACTGTGTTTTAAATGCACTAACCAGTAGTAGCTCTCCTAATTTAATTGTATTTGCAATACAATGACAATAAAAGCTTTCTTTTTCTATTTCTGTTTTATTTTAAATGTCTTATAATGCTGTCAGCATCACAAACTGAATGATCTGCACTGTGTTCGGTGGAGGCAGAAATCTCAGACAGAGAGCTCAATACCTGGACAAATAAAACCAAAACTATCTGACTGGTCAGATTCCACCAGAGGGAAGAGATGAAATACGACTGTTTGTAATTTGGGTGAATTGGTCCTTTAATAATTATTTGCTCTGCTAACCTGAGTATCTGCATCCACTTATGTCCTTGTAGATTGGGAGACTATCTGTGGTCATATTCCAGTCATCCACTTTGACACCATCGACCTGCACAACGGCCTCCTACAAAGAAGCGACATCACAGAGGTTACTGTCACACACTGACAGGACAGAAGCACAACATGTGAAGATATGAACAAAACTTTGTGGACAAACTGAACTAAAACTGTCTTGTCCAAATAAAGCAACATGTCTGAAGTGTTCAGAGCTTTCATGGTTTTGTTAACATCCTGGATACTTTCTTATTTTTCTTAAAAGTCTTTAAACATAAACCAGCCCCTCCAAAAGCATCAAAACTCCATCTGAATCACTTCTAGTCAACTGCTGGAAATGTGTGTGTGTGTGTGTGTGTGTGTGTGTGTGTTAACTTGTCCCCAAACATATCAAACATATACCTACCACAGGACTGGATGACCAGGCTGGAGACAATATTGCAGTTAAAGCTCCTTGTTCACCAAACTGTGCGAAGTAGAATAGACCCTGCAAACATAAAACAGGAGATTCAGACACTGTTAGGAAATAACATCTTAAATCTTTAAGAAAAGGCTTTGACTGATTTGTTATAAGAGATATTCAGATGGACACTGATGAAACTGAACAACACTCACCGCCCGGGTATTTCCATTCTCTGTAACCACGTTCACGTAGCATGTTGATGAACCTGTGAGTTGAGGCATACCTGTATGATATGCGGATCCTGGTCTATATGTCCATTGGCCTGTACCCAGATAACCTCTGGTGACTGCTCCCTTAGGTAGCAGAATACAGTCGTTTTTGCTTCCAGGCCTGTACGTGCCATTGAAACAAAATGCAACGTTGCTGTCCGTCAAGTTCACCTGTTAACGTCAGAGATACACAACAAATAAATCAACAACACTGATGAAGGTGAATGTGTTCTGTTCTTCTTTCTCTCTCTGGATGTCTCTCTGACGTGGGATCGAATCCCAGCGGGGACACGGACAGTCTGACACACACCAGAGGCCTGAACCATGAAGCAGGTTCAGCTTAGTCTGGCTCTCTTTGGTCAGCTGCTTCACTGGATAACTGCTATCATGAAGCTGGAAATCAACAAGCTCTGTTAACTTTGGTTTTCCAGCTACGAGTGAGTTAATGTGAAAGAAGTGGGGTTGTTAATATTGAGTGACATCATCAGAACCATGAATGAAGTACTTAATATGATATGAGATGAAACCAAACACCTGCAGGAGAATTTGGTTAAAGCAACAGCAAAAAGTGAAAATCAAAGGAAACAATATAATCACATGACCACAATAGAAGATGTAGAAACACTAGAAATAATTCCCAAATATTATAAGACTACAGCTTAAAGTAAGTAAGTAAACTAAGTATTTTAGTTTTTTTATCAGATGATGAACAAAGTATTCTGAGTATGTGATGCAGTAATAGTTTAGTAGTAGTAATAGTAGTCTCACTTCATGGTACAGTACCCTGGTGAAGGCTATCACACACACACGCACACACAAACACACAAACCAACACCAGGCAACAGACAAAACCTGCTGTGGATCCGTGCAAACAAATCAACCAACAGGACTTGAAAAAGCCTCTTAAACCAACAGTTTCCAACGTGCACAGAAATCAAACAGCCTGAGTCTCCATGTTCGCTGCCCATGAATGAAATCAAAGCTTCAGACAGCAGGCGCTGCGCTTGTGTTTGAACTCTGAGGTCCACATGTTTCATCAGCACGTTGCTTATCAACTGTGAGCACAACCAAGATCTCACTATTGATCCTTTCACATGTTCCCACTGTGGCCTCAGCTGAAGACAGAATGAGAGATGATCACAGTCACTGTCAAGAGTTGCTGAGACTAATAAACCAGGATAAAGTTTCTGTCATGTGGCTGGTTCATTGTGCTACATGACACTTCTGTAAATGGACTGTGTGTGTTTACATGTGACCATGTGTTTGATTACATGCTGCCACGTTGGTCAGGCCCCACATTCACCACATTTCTGATAATTACACTCAGACTGCTCTTAAAAGCAAACTGAGTAAAAAGGTTCACTGACAACAAAGAATAAGACACTTTCATCAGTGACAGCTTACATACATATAGCTGAAATACAGCATTTAATAAAGTTCAAAGATAAGCCAGATCAGTGTTTTGAAGGCGATACGTCAGTCAAGCAACAGTCTGGACCACGGACAGCTTCAGGAGGAGGGAAGGAGAGAGAGAGAGACTTATTTAGGCTATTGCTGTCTATGATATTTACAAAGAAACATTTGAAAAATTAACTCATCACTTAGTGAGAAATTTTTATTGTCATAGCCAGTAAAAATTTTAGGAGGGTGTTTTTTTACATGTATTATTGTCTGAAATCTTATTTTTGTAAAAGAGAAATCTGCTTCATGACGGTACGTGATCGGGATCAGCAGCTAAGTCTGACAGACGGAGGGGACACTCAGATTTAATGCAGAAATGATGAGAGGCTGCAGAACTGAATGCACGGTTAGGATGTGCCCTCCAGCAGCAACACTGCACCGACTGCATGCTGAGAATTGTTGATCTGACATGAATCTGTGCACAATAATTACACAGAGAACAGAAGCACATGATACATAAACACACCCTGAACATGTCCATCAAGCAGGTTAAGTTGCACCATGTTTCACACGCACTTTTAAAATGACGGGACATCAGATTTGAAATAGATTTGATATATTTTTATATCATTCACTGCAGCATTAGAAGTGTTAATACTTATTTATCAAGACCCCCCAAACTCAAAATTTTGTTGCTTCCAGGGGAGCTCAGGACTCTTTCTGGGGGAGCTCAGGACTCTTTCTGGGGGAGCTCAGGACTCTTTCTGGGGGAGCTGAGCCTCTTTCTTTTTGAAGCCTGCATCTAGTGGCCGTCGGTGGCATTGCACTGTAAGGTACTGCTTTGGCTTCAGACTGTAGGCGCAGTAGTTACCACTGACGTGGAACATCCTAACAGAAGTGTGTTGGAGGTAACAGCTCACAACAAAGCAGCAGCTGCTGAAGAGCTAAAACTGCCTCACAGTGAACGATGCGCATTTTTTTAAACATGTTTTCCATCGTGACCAATGATAAAGAGTCATTGTAAAACACGTGCTCTCCTCTGTCTCTGTGCTGCAGCCATCTACCATCTACTCTGAACCAACTTCACAGACCTCTAACATTTAAGAGCGTCATGACGTAAAAAAGAGAAATAAACGTAAAAAAAAAATGTTCATGTGCTTTCCATAAAAATGAAAGTATAAAAAAACCTAATTCTAATAAATAATGTTTAATACAAACTTTACTACAAAGAGCTCTCTGCTTAACTATCTCACTGGAAACAAAGTCTGCAGGACATTTTTTCTGCCCTGAGTTGTGTCTGCAGGCTGCATGCAGCCCCAGCAAATGGTAAATGGACTGCATTTATAAAGCACTTGTCAACCTTCACAGACAAAGCGCTTTATGAGTTTTACTTCTCATTCACACACACACTGATGCCGGCTTGACCATCGGGAGCAACTTGGTGTTCAGTGCTTTGCTCAGAGACACTTTGACACATGGACAGGAAGAGCCGGGGATCGACGCCCCAGCCCTGCTGGTGGTCGAGCCGCTCTGCCTCCTGAGCCACAGCTGCCTGTTCATAACAAACAGTGTCATCTGAGAAGCAGAACCAACAGCAAAATAAGTTATGCTCATTGCTTTGAGCTCACATTAGTAACTGAAGGAGCCTCAGATGAACGTATCAATATTTTGATCAACTCAGATCAACTTTTCTCAGGACAGTCAAAAAACAAAGTTCAGAGAAACTGCAGGAAGAAAAATCAACCTGAAACAATAAAACATGTCTCCTCGTGCATCCTCAGTGGAAATGACGCTTGTTTTAGAGCATTTTAAGTCAAAAGAAGTTTGATTTATACATTGAATAGTTTCTGAGTAAAAGTGAAGCATTGTTACAGACACAAAGGATCAACGAGGACAAAGACATACAGCTGTTCAAACGTGACGATTCATCTTACTCACATATAGAGTCTTGTAAACTCGTCCATAAAAGGCAATGGGACATGCACTGATGTTTGCTGCAATGCTGGTTGTAAAATACGTTCGTGCAGCTGCAGAAATGGAGACATGATGAGAGTCAGTTAGTGAACTGAAGTCAGTCAGCAGGACAACAGGAAAAGCTGCAGATACTAATGTTGAGGAACAAAGAGCTCTAAGGAGCCCACAGCAGCCACGTAGACTCACAGATCAACATGTTTGGTCCATGATCACGAACAAGCTGGCAAAATGTTTACTAACTAGTCAGCTGGACAATGACCTTCCTGCCTCAGTTCAAATAATTCTGTTGTTCCTCAGAGTGTCAGATCATCTGATATCTGTCAGGTCTGCTGACATCCCTAAACTCATGGTGCAGGTAGAGTTTCAACATGGCTGCCGTGGGGATGAAGTCATGTGTGTTCTTACCTGACACGTGGCTGACTGTAGCCAGGGAGAGCAGCAGCAGGAGGAGCATGT
The DNA here is from genome assembly GCF_914725855.1 of Thunnus albacares. Classification (NCBI taxonomy): domain Eukaryota; kingdom Metazoa; phylum Chordata; class Actinopteri; order Scombriformes; family Scombridae; genus Thunnus; species Thunnus albacares. The sequence continues at coordinate 31,731,587 of NC_058116.1, read as the reverse complement.
TGGAGGAGACCAGTCAGCTGACAGAGAGCTGGAGGACACACAGTCACATGTCACTGATATCCCATAATTTCAATGTAGTTCAGTTCAGCTGACTTTATCTCAGACCATGTGTCACAGTAGAAAAAGATCACATTTCCAAACATGAAAACATCCATCACACATCACATAAATACACAGCACAGCAATCATTCAGTCTGTCCTCTGTATGTATAACAGGACATTTATTAAAAATAGATACAGTAAATACAACTGAGACACAGCTGAAGCATGACAAAAATAATAATCTTATAAAATGTAGAGCTTTTATCACTGTCAGTAAATCAGCCAATAATATTGTTACAGGGATAACACTAATTCTTTTACTTTGCTGGAAATATAATACAATATAATATCTTCTATGTGAGCATTTAAATGCAAATCTCCTCTGGCTTTAATTCTCTTATCAGTATTATGATCTATTGTTATGTTGTTCTAACACTTTGGATCTTTAATGTATGCATGCATGTAATTGTTAAAATATTCATTCTATTATTTATTGTTTGGTAAGACAAATGGTTTTAATGATCTGTGTCACACCAGACAGATTTGATTCCTGGCTGGTGTGTGACAGTTATTCCAAAGAATTTCTCTGTGAGGTGAGAAATCATGAATATAACAAAGCTTCCCAGAGAGAGGAGCTTGCTGCTGAAACTTGACAATTACAGTATTTACAGAGATAAAGTAGTAGTAGTTACAGCTCCTTCCAAATATTAAATCACAAACCAACTGAAACATCTTCTGTGGAATAAAGAAGCACACAGGTTTTTTTCAACCGTTTTACCTTTGAAATAAGATTAAGATTCAGAGTTCAATCCTTGGAAGAAGCGGAACATCTTTTGAAAGATCATAAGCGACACTGTAACATCTTCACACATACAGTCACATCCTCATGACATCATGGTAAGAACATCTCAATTAAATATTTCTTTAAAAGTTAGTTTATATATTTAGAGCTCTTTCAAACTCACCTGAACGCTTCTATTTCACAGCCTGCTAGTTTAATAATGTATTTTTTTTATAGTGGATGTGTTTAATATGCAAATTAGAATCTCCAATCTCCAAACATCACTGTCTCTGTTAATAAAAGGTGTTTTATAGCCTGTACAAGTTGTTCATTATTTATATTCTCAAGAATATGTGGCTGAGGATATTTAATATGAAATAATCATCCTTAAAACAAAGTCTTCCTCAATTAATATTGAGCAACATCATTAAATAAAGCACTCCAGTGTCATTTGTGTATATGTGTGTGTGTGTGTGTGTGTGTGTGTGTGTGTGTGTGAAGGGGGGAACTCAATGAGCTGCACACAAAGATCTTAATCAGTTTGGAATAAATTCAGTAATTAAATGTAAATATTATATATAATAGTAAGTAAATGTTTTGTAACGGGTAACAATTGGGACTGTCTTTGTCTCCATAATAAAGGTGGCTGCGGATCTTGGGTAAAATAGCCTTCTGCTATCCAAATATTTCTCAGAATTGAAGGAGAAATAATAGAAACTGACAGCCGTAACAATGAGCTATCATATTGTTGAGTTATCAAGAACACTTTAGTGTTTTTGTGTTGGGAAATGTTGAGGATATCATTAACAGAAAACATTAATGGGAATTGACAGTGAGGAAAATACTTTCGGGCGGCGGGTCCTCAGGTGTGCCCACTGGACCGATTCTCACAGCATCTTATCGTGCCTCTGGAGGGTTAACATTGGAGTGAATAGAAGGCCGGAGCAGTTGCTCTTAACATCTAATATTGCCACAGATGAGTTTACATCGGAGTTAGCTGAAAGCCCGGTGCATTGCTATACAGGGCACTTTGTTCGTTGCTATCAGACGCCGAGGGGCATGACCTGTGTACAGAGAGAGGGACAGAGATGAGTGGTCAGGTTGTCTTACCTTCTGGAAGCTTTCTGGACAATCAGGAAGAAAATACTTGGTTTCAGCACCGAGAAATGCAGTATTCGAGTGCAATGGTGCCCTTTCATACCCCATCACATATTTATAATGATTTCATGTGGACAAACTGGTTTCATGACATTCAATGTTCGTGGATGGATCGGCATGTACAGACGCTGAGGGTAGCGTTCATGTTATATTTGGTAGGGACATTTGTCAGATGGCCAAAATAATTGTGTATTGGCACTTGCTCTCTAGAGCTCTCTTCTCTCTTGCCAGCCGACATTTCAGTGTTTACTCACGGGTGATTCATCGTTGTGGATTTTGTTTTGATTTTGAAAGTTGATATTGTGACATTGTTTCAATGTCGTAATTTTCAACATGGGTGAACCTGAGTCAATGTTGAATCACTGTTGGATTTTGTTTCGATTTTAAAAGGCAAATCAAAGTTGAATTTGCAACTTTGTTTCATCTTTCAACACTGAATAAACTATAGATTGCATTTCCTTTTCATTCCACATTGTACACAATTGTGCATTCAATTATATTATAACCTAGTTTCCAGTTGGATCAACATGACAATATTGACTGAATCAGTGATTTACGTGTTTCATGTTATCATGAAAGAGAAACATGCATTTTATTTTTATAATCTTTGCTCAGTATATATGATGTTTAGTTTGTTAGTTATTACGAAGGTTGTTTCAGGTCTTGCCAGAAAATTGTATTGTATATTCTATCGTAGGTATGGTGGTTGCTATGGACCTTGCTGTCACTGAAACCACTTAGTTGCATGTTGTTTAGTCTAGTGGGGGAATACGGTACTGTGTGCTCTTCAAGATATGATGGTGCCTGACCATTAAGGGCTTTGTAAGTTGGGAGAAGGATTTTAAATTCAATTCTAGATTTTACAGGAAGCCAATGTAGCGAAATGGGAAAAATATGATCTCTTTTTATAGATTTTGTTAGTATATGTGCAGCTGCATTCTGGACCAGCTGGAGAGTCTTTAGAGACTTGTTATTGCAGCCTGATGATAAGGAAATGCAATAATCCAGCCTAGAAGTAACAAATGCGTGAACTAGTTTTTCTGCATCTTTTTGGGACAGGATGTGCCTGATTTTTGCAATATTATGTAAGTGAGAAAAGGTAGTCCTTGAAATTTGATTTATGTGGGAGTTAAAGGACATATCCTGATCAAAGATAACTCACAGATTCCTTATGGTGGTGCTGGAGGCCAGGGTAATGCCATCCAGCGTAGCTATATCATTAGATAATGTGTTTCTAAGGTGTTCAGGGCCAAACACAATAACTTCAGTTTTATCTGAGTTTAGTAGTAGAAAATTGCAGATCATCCAAGTCTTTATGTCCTTAAGGCATGCTTGGAGTTTGTTTAACTGATTGGTTTCATCAGGCTTCATTGATAAATATAATTGGGTATCATCTGCATAACAATGAAGTGTTTCCTAATAATATTATCTAAAGGAAGCGTATACAAGGTGAATAGTATTTGTCCAAGCAAAGAACCTTGTGGAACTCCGTGTCTAACTTTTGCCCTCATGGAGGATTCATCATTAACATGTACAAACTGAAATCTGTCTGATGAATAGGACTTAAACCAGCTTAATGCAGTTCCTTTAATGCCAATTAAATATTCCAGTCTCTGCAAAAGGATTTGATGGTCAATTGTGTCGAATGCGGCACTAAGATCTAACAAGACAAGTACAGAGAGAAGTCCTTTGTCTGATGCAGTTAGGAGGTCATTTGTGACTTTCACCAGTGCTGTCTCTGTGCTATGATGCCTCTAAATCCTGACTGAAAATCCTCAAATAAACTATTGTTATGTAGAAAGTCACATAACTGATTAGAGACTGCTTTATCAAGGATGTTAGAGAGAAAGGGAAGATTAGATATAGGTCTACGATTGGCTTAAATGCCTGAATCAAGAGTAGGCTTCTTAAGAAGAGGTTTAATTACAGCTACTTTAAAGGCCTGTGGTACATAGCCTGTTACTAAAGACAGATTGATCATATCTAGTAAAGAAGTGCTAACTAAGGGTAAGGCTTCCTTAAGCAACCTAGTTGGGATGGAGTCTAAGAGACAGGTTGATGGTTGAGGGCAGGAGGTGGTTAATTTTGTCTCTCATAGTTAGAATTTTATCATTAAAGAAGCTCATAAAGTCATTACTACTGAGAGCTATAGGAATACATGGATCAGTAGAGTTATGACTCTTTGTCAGCCAAAGTGCTGAAAAGGAACCTAGGGCAGTTTTTATTCTCTTCTATTAATGCTGAGTAATAGGCGGCTCTGGCATTACAGAGGGCCTTCCTATATGTTTTAAGACTATCTTGCCAGACTAAGCGAGATTCTTCCACTTTGGTGGAACGCCAAATCCTTTCCAATTTTCGCAATGTTTGCTTTAATTTGCGGGTTTGGGAGTTATACCATGGAGCTAACCTCTTATGTTTTATTATCTTCCTTTTTAAGGGGGCGATGGAGTCGAGTGTTTTTCTTAATGAGCCTGCAGCACTATCAACAAGATTATCAATTTGGGAGGGACTAAAGTTAACATAAGAGTCCTCTGTAGTATTGAGACATGGCAGTGAATTCCGTACTGATGGAATTGCTTCCTTAAATTTATCTACAACACTATCAGAGAGACATCTAGTGAGGACATTTTTGTCTAATGGTGTGTAATCCAGTAATAAGAATTCAAAAGTTATTAAGTAATGGTCTGATAAAGTAGGAGTTTGTGGAAAAATTATTAAAGGGAATTCAGAGTACGGGCCAGGAGGACGGTACACTATAACACATAGAACTGGCTGTTCTAGTTTTCCAGGTTGAGCGAGAGAGACTAAGAACAAGGCTTTCGAATGAGTCATGATTAAATTTAGGTCTAGGGTTGATGATTAGGCTTGAGGTGAAAATGGCTGCAACTCCACCTCCTCGGCCAGTGTCCTGAGGAATGTGAGTATTAATATGACTGGGGGGAGTGGATTCATTAAGGCATATGACATATTCTTCACGACACAGCCAGGTTTCAGTAAGACAAAATAAATCAATATGATGATCTGAGATTAAATCGTTTACTAATACGGCGTTAGATGACAGAGATCTAATGTTCAAGAGTCCACATTTAATTCTCTTATTTTGTTGTACTATTGCAGTAGTGGTCTTAATTTTTATTTAAACAAGCAACTGAGACCCGGGGAGACATGAGAGCAGCTGCTGGCTAACAGTTACAGCAGAGAGCAGGAGGGAGGACGGACTTCTCACTATCTACTCTGTGCTGTGACTATGCTGCTGCTGCAAAGTCATGCAGCAAACACTTTAGTTTGTAACTGTACTGTCAGTCAGAGAGAGAGAACGAGAAGGGGGCAAGGGGGCTAAGCAAACCAATGTGCTGTATGCAGCTCTACTATGAAATAAGATTTTACCCATTTTAAATAGTAAAAAAAAAAAGAAAATCAATATGTGGCAGTCAATGTTGATATTGTAGCGGTCACCACAAATAAATGCATGTATGGGGAACCCTGACATGTATACATACATACATATGCCTGATACATAGACAACAAATAAGCCCACGACCAAGGTAATCAAAACCAAAATTGAACAGAGAGTAATTATAAAAAGGCTAACCTATAGAAATGAGTTTTCAGAAGCCGCTTAAAACAAAGCACAGATTCAGCAGATCTGATTGAATTGGGAAGGCTGTTCCAAGGTTTAAGAGCAACTACTGTAAAAGCATGGTCACCTCTGGATTTAAAATAGGAATGGGGAACAGATAAAAGGCCTTGATCAGATGATCAGGGTGGTTAGGGCTCAATAACTCTGCTATATATGCAGAAGCTAGACCATGCAAGGTCTTGTTCATAATTAGTAAAATTTTAAAATTTTAAAGTTCCATGTTTTACTGGAAGCCAATGAAGGGAGGCAAGAATTGAGGTGATGTGGTACCGATGACTAGTTTTTGTTAACAGCCTTGTGGCTGCATTTTGCACTAATTCAAGATGAGCAAGAGAGGACTGAGTAATGCAAGTAAAGAGGGAGTTACAGTAGTCTAAGCAGGAAAAGAGGAACTAGAAGTTTGATTTTTGCAATATGCCTCAACTGAAAGAAACAAGATTGAATGAGCTTAGTAATATGAGGTTCAAAGTTCAACTGTTGTTCAAAAAGGATACCAAGATTGTGGTCTTGATGTTGCTAACAAGAGGGTCAATATAGTGACCGACCTTCTTAGTAAAACAATTGGGACTGATCACCTCAGTTTTGTCAGAATTGAGATGGAGGAAATTTTGAGACATCCAATTTGTAACAGAAGCTAGGCAGTCATGAAGGGTGGTAAGGTTATTGAGGTCATTAGGTTTAACTGAGAAGTAAAACAGCATGTCATCGGCATAGCAATGATAAGAGATACCACTGGAAGAGTTAACCCAGACCCAGAGGTAGCATATATAATAAAAACAGAATAGGTTCAAGGATCGACCTCACATAAGTGAGGAGCGGAGGAAGACATGTAATTATTAATGTGAACATTGAACTGTCTGTCAGACCAGTATGAGGAAAACCATTTGAGTTCAGTACCAGAGATACAAACCCGGTTCAGTAGTTTTTCAGTAAAAAAACAAAACAAAACAAAAACTATTATTATTGTGGTTGTTTTTCTCTATATTTAACATAAATTTAGATTTCTGAAGTAGTCTTATGATAAAAATATAATAAAATGCTAATAAAATAATAATGATCGTAATAATAATTTAAAAGGCAATACATTTATTTTGCCTGATGTTGAAGACATGTTGATTTGACGTACAGATCTTGTTAAAATTTCAATATTGATTTATAGGTATTTTTTTGGCCTTTGCAGCCATTTAGCATTAAGCTTCAATGTTTTTTCAACACTGAAACAACTGACATTGTTTCGACCACATTTCAAGGTTGAAGGTTGGTCTTTATGTGTGTACGCACATGTGCCTATTACACAAATGAAGACTGTGAGTTCAGAACATACCTGAGTGATTACACTCATTACATTACATTACATTACCTGTCAGCCTGCAGCACCTCATCCATCAAAACTCTCATAAAGGAGCCTGTTTGATGAGGCTCTGGTACATTCTTAACAGGTTTCTTGCTGATTTGCATGTTGCAGCTGGTGTCATTGGATTGATTCCCCTGTTGACAAAAAAAACCTGTTATGCAAGTAGTTTTTTACCTGTCACATGCAAGTAACACATCATGGAATCACATAATGTTTGATTTAGATGAAAAATAAAGAAGAAATCCAATTAAACTAGTTGGTAGAACTGCCACAAAGCTAATTTGGGCTTGAGCCCAAAGGGCGAAGACCCTATTGTATTTCGTGTGTTTGTTTCTTTCTTATTCTTTCTTTATTAGTACGCCACTTCAATCCTAAATTTGACCCCCTAAACATGCTCAAAAACTCTTTGTTAAAATGTAAAAATTAACCCCCAAAGTGCCAAAATGTGCTTGAGAGCGCCACCTATGTATCTAAAATGGCCGCCACGGCCCGTAGGAATGTTGTAGAGAGATTGAACCAAAACTCAATTATTTGTCTCATCAAGACCTACAAATCATACACTGACACCCCTGACCTAAATCCAACAGGAAGTCCGCAGTTCACCCATGAAAGTATGATTTTATGCCAATTTTGGACCTTGAATAAACGCTATCTCCTCCTAGGGCGTTAATGGTATCGACTTCAAACTTTAATACATGACTTATCACACTGTGTTGAACAAAAGTTATAAAAAACTTTGTAATAACTCGAATGGTTTAGATCTAGTAAGCCCTGAAAGTTGGAGTGCCACATCACACCTTACAATGTAAACCAATGGGGAGGCAATCTCTGGGCATGGACTTTGTGCCAAACTGGGGTGTCTGACGTCTAAACTATGAGTCCGACCACTTTCAAACCTGTATCAATAGATTTGCGACGGAAATTCCTACAAAAAAATGTGATTTTTATGTAGGATTTGGCCAAAGTCATGGGATTTATGAGAATATTTCACAAGAAGAGTACTCTGAAATCCTTCTCTGAGAGGGAGAGAGAGAATGGGAGGGGGGGGGATGGGTGAAGTCAGGCCTGTCAGCCCAAGTCTGAAAACATCTACATGCCCGTGACAGAAGCCCTTGGACTGCGCCACACTCCAGTTACTTAGTGCTTCTACACATCTGACGGCAGTGTTCAATCCTTACTTTTTTTCAAGGAGTACATGTGCTCCTAATTGAAAAAAATTAGGAGCATACATATAACTTTAGGAGCACACTGAAAAATGTTCAAGTAACAGTTTCTTAAAGAAAACAATTCATTACATACATATTTACAATTTATCACATACATATTTAAACTCTTTGTGTGTGTGTGTGTGTGTGTGTGTAAATCAAAATTTATGTTGTCTTTAGGGGTGCTCGATTGTGGCCAAAATCATAATCACAATTATTTTTGTTCAATATTGAGATCATGATTATTTAACATGATCACTTTTTGACTGTCATTTTTGCCAGTTGCTGATGTTGATATATGCACATATTTTTTTCCACTTGGCTGAGGAGACTATTACACATGCAGTCATATATTGTACTAATGATCAAGAAAGACTATAGCCTATATGAGGGAAGAACTTTAATGCTGAGCTACTGAACTCCAGTCTTCCTAAGTTCTTCCTTCATCTTTCTTGATCATAGTATAATCTATGCTTGCATGAATAATAGCCTGTAAAATATGTGCATATATCGGCATTGGCAATCGGCCACAATGAGTTGGAAATGTCAGCATATTGGATATTGGCAAAAATCTAATGTTGTGCATCCCTAGTTAAAAGTCTTTACATTCCTAAAAATAGACTTGATGAAAATTAGGAAACTAATTTGTTTTACACACAAACTCATCAAGGGTTTTCAATTTACTAATTGAAATTCAAGTGAATGGGCACAAAACTTGCATGATTTTGATGCCACAGGTGTGAGCAAGGCAGCCATGTCTCACCCTGCAGAAAATTCTCATCCTCACACTGTTGAGATTTGATGTTTCACCATGACAGAGGAAGTTGCTATAACTTTATTGTAAATGCTCCAGTCTGCACCAAACTTTACATGTTTGATAAGACTCCCGGCCTGAACGCGTGTACATGACAATATTCCATGAGTGATGCAAACTGGCTGAATAGCGCCCCCTACGAAATTTCAGTAAAGCAGCCCCACAGCGGGCAAAATAGTGGACAAAGGAAGTGTTTGTCTCCTTCTTGCACTGTCTGAAAACAGCCCGGGTCTGAAGACATCTACATGCCCGTAACAGAAGCCCTTTGATTGCGCCACGGCCCGACGTGCGCAAGGGCGCGAAGGCCCGCTCAACGCTGCTTGCAGCTTTAATTAAAGTCAACAATTTATCACATACATATTTAAATGCTTTGTGTGTGTGTGTGTGTGTATGTAAATCAAAATGTACGTTCTCTTTAGGGGTGCTTGATTATGGCAAAAAGCATAATCACAATTATTTTTGCTCAATATTGACATCACAGTTATTTAACACGATTACTTTTCATTTTTGGCGATTACCAATATATGCACATATTTCTTCCCACTTTGCTGAGGAAACTATTACACATGCAAGCATAGATTGTACTAAGTATGATCAAAAAAGACAATATATGAGGGAAGAGCTCAGGAAGACTAGAGTTCCGGAGCTCAGCATTAAAACTTTAATGAACCTGCCAAGTGGGTGGAGTAGCAGTTTTTTGGGGTTTTTTTGAGTTTATTAGACAGACAGGATTGATGTGTAGGATTTAATATTTGGTCTACAGTCCGAAGCGGAGGGTGGTGGTAATGTGCCTAATATGCTATAATTTAACTATCGTTGAAGCGTGTGGCTGTGGCGTGGCGTTGAGTTTTGATGTTTCGCCATGACAGAGGAAACTGCTATAATTTAAGTGCAAATGCTCCAGTCCGCACCAAACTTTGCATGTTTGATAAGAGTCCTGGCCTGAAAACAGCCCGGGTCTGAAGACATCTACATGCCCGTGATAGAAGCCCTTGGACTGCGCTGCGGCCCGACGTGCGCAAGGGCGCGAAGGCCCGTTCAACGCTGCTTGCAGCTTTAATTAAATATGTTTCTGAAAGTAACCTAATCACATAAATGTTGCCTAACTTTATTTCCTTTCACTATAGTATTAAACTTTATTTCAGTAGATGGTTTAAGATGTGTAGATAGTTTGAGAAAGTTGAACCAATGAAAGTTAATGTTTGTTATTAGAAGAACTGACTTATTATGTATCATGTAATATGCTTAAGTGTTTCTTTAATGGTTTTACAAATATGATACAAGCTGACAGGACCATTATTAATCAGAAATATCATGAATGTTTGGACATTATGACAGGAATGTGTTTACAGCTTAATGTGACATAATAGGCAACAATGACTTGAAATGTAAGTTTTTGCATGTAAAAACTCATCAATAGTTCGGCACGAACCCCTTCTGAACATCCCTAAAACTCCTCCCATCTTATTCTAACTTATAAAAACAGCCTCAAAGAGATTCCTCTTTGAGCTGGCCTCCAAGACCTCAAGAAAATTCTTAAGACATCTCTTTCATTTGTTTTTCAATCAAATGTATCGAAATTTAATCTTTTATTGCAACAAGTTAATTTGTTTTATTTTATTAGTAACATTAAGTCTCGTATTTCCACGTATAGTAATTTAATTTTGAAGTAAACACGTACAGTATTTTATTTTGAAGTAGACGCCGCTGAAGATTTGAGCGTAGTCAGACTAAACTTTACTCGAAACTTAACTCAAGTTACTACAAGCCAAATAAAGCCTGAACGTAAGCTCCCGAAGAAGAAGAAGAAGAAGAAGAAGGTGGCTTGAAACTGAACCTGCTCTCTGAGAGCAATATTGAAAACCAGAAGTGAAGCAGGCCTAAAGACTCTTTCAGAGCAGCCTGAAGCGGCTTGAGTCTTTACTGGCATTCAACACCTCTGCATCCACTGAGATGCACCACAGCCCACAGCTGATACGGGCTCTTTCACTGCAACATTACCGGTGATGCTGCACCAACAATGCTGGACCTGCCAAGATGACGCCTCTACCACGACAAGATACCCTGACAGTAAGGCATAACATGTGATCAAGAGTTGATGTCGAATAATGTTAAAATTAAAGAATTTATTTAGAGAAGTTGAATTAGCTTTTCCCTTAGCATTCCCCGGTACAACATGTTAAGCCTCGAGTCACGCACTTCGAGCCACTCTTGCTGAATCATTTTCTTTATTATTTCTTTTTATCATTCTTAGGCCTTATTTATTTATTTTACTTTCTTTTTATTTATTATTGTCTGTATATTATCTGTATATATTATATTATCTATGCTTTATCTTGTATCCTCAAGACGTTTAGCTATTAATAAATGTCTTCATTTATCCTAAAAGTGTTTGGTTGTTTCTTTGAGCTGCAGTAAACAGAGGTCACTGTTTGGGACAAGAACTTACGATTGTGAGACTGATTCATTGATTAAATTGAACAAGTGTTAGTGCTCCCTCCTGGCACTAACAAATCCTAACCAAAAAGGAGGTGGTGCCCTAATGACGAGGTAATTCATTAATAAAGTATTAATACTCCTACATAAAGCTCTGCCACAACTCAAAGGTTCAGCATCATGTTATGTGTACAAGTGTAGGTTCACATCAGAAAGTATGAATGCATGTATCAAATACTTGACTTACACACTCTTAGCTATGTGCACGACATACAAAATATAGTCTACAAAGCTGACATGTTAACACTAGGGGTGCAATGAATCACAAAACTCACGGTTCGGATTGTATCACGGATTTCAGTCAAAAAAATAAAAGTTTGTTTTCCATTTATTCTATAACACACTTACAGCAAGAAACAGCAAGGAACTTTTGCCCATGGTCTTAAATGAAAACAACATTTAAGATGTCCAATGTTTAAATAAAATAAAATAAAATAAATGAAATATTCAATGCTCAATTACTGCAATATGAGGTATGATACCTTCCTCTTTTAAAGACGGTAGTGAATGAAACAGCCTTTGTGTACATCATCAAAACTTGATGATAACTTAGAAACATGAACACACGTCCCATCCTGCAGCTTGTTGAACGAGCCACCAAACAAACATTCACCGCTAACGTCATTTAGCAGCTAGATGCTAATTAGCTGCTCAGCTGCAGCACATCAAACAGCATGTAAACATACCTACAGATGGCACCTCAGACCCATAAGGTGCTGGTTTGATCGTTGCCCTTCAAAATCCTTGTTAGCAACACGCTGTCTGCCCATGACTTGTACGTACAGCAGTTTGTTTACTTTGTCTTAAATGAGACATTTAATTTTGCAATTAATCTGCAGTTCATATGCCTGCCGAACCGTGGGGGGGGGGGCGATCCGTATGGATCACGGATCAACTACTATCAGTTACATCACTAGTTAACACTTGTTATTCTAGTTACTTTAAGCTTATTACTCAATATATGGCTCAGCTTAAAAACGAACTAAAGAAACTGTCAGAAGCAAGCAGCCAGACCTCCTGCACACTAATCATAGAACATCAACAAGTGACTGAACAACCACTCAATTAAAAACGGGATCAATTCCACATGAATGAATGAGTCCAGACAGCTCACTGTAACTTCAACAAGCAAACTACCCACAACACATTATATATATATCTCTGTTCTATTCTTGTTAAGGAGATAAATTCACACAACAGCCACACAGAGAGACATTTAACCATCAGAGATGAAATTAGCGACCAAAGAGACAGAGTGAGAGAGAAGCTGTATCTGACTCATGTTATCTGATATCTTCTTCTTTCTATCATGGAGATGAAGTATTCATGTCATAACATCCATTTGTGACTGTTGGTCATCTTGTTTGTTAGTTAACAGAACTTTATGGCTGCTGCTTAACCAGTCTGATATCATTAGCAACAATGACAAACAAGCTAACTCTCCTGGTTGTTTCTCCGGTTGCTTCTCTCTCCAGCCGCTGCCTGGCGGTGTCCTGCTGCTGCTGCGCTGCACAGTCCAGATCATTTCTCCCATTAGCTTAACAACAGTCCTTAGTAGTCCTTCCATGGATGTATAAAGAGTCCTTCAGGCTGCTACAACAAGCCAGGTGTTGCATTGGCTAACGCAAGGAGCTATCTACTGCTGCTACTTTGCCTTACAGTGGAGAGAATTGAAGATGAATTCTGGAAACTATCATTGGATCAACTCGATGTCAATATTGCATTCAGGTTGTTGATTTGTTAGGGAGGCCTTCCTCCCTTGGAGCATCATTTTACGTGTCTTTTCCAAAGAAGAGAGAAGGAATATGTTGCAAATAATACTGTGACTTTGCAATGGTTTATTTCAACCAAATGTTCTTTTTAGGGCCTGAGCACCGAAGGTGCGAAGGCACTATTGTTTTTCATGTGTTTGTTTCTTTATTATTACAGGACATCAGACCTAAATCTGACCTCCTAAACATGCTCAAAAACTCACCAAATTTGGCATGTACATCAGGTCTAGTGTAAAATTTGATAAAATGTGAAAATTAAGCCCCAAAGTGTCAAAATGTGCTCTCTAGCGCTACCTATGTAACTAAAATGGCCGCCGCGGCCCATAGGAATGTCGTAGAGAGATCAAACTAAAACTGAGTTATTGGTCTCATCAAGACCTAAAAATCATGTGCTGACACCCCTGACCTAAATCCAACCGAAAGTCCGCAATTAGCCTGTCAAAATAAGACTTTGCCTTAACAGTTTGCAGTGCCACATCCACCTTACACTGTAAAGCAATGGGGAGGCATGACCTTTGTGTCAAACAGAGGCTTCTGACGTCTGACCACTTTCAAACCTGTATCAATGGATACAGGATATCTCAATGGTGTGAGGATGAGAATTTTCTGCAGGGTGAGACATATTTTTAGAAAAATAAAGACTTTTAACCCACATGACCTGGTCAACGTTTGATTGAAATGTGTACTGTCAGGTGTGTAGAGACAATAAGTAACTGCAGCTGGACACAGAAAAATACTCATACATTTGAATGGAGAGTGTGGGTGTGCTCGGGCCGTAATAAAGGAAAAACTGCAGTACAGAGCTACAAATTTTAGTTCTGATGGTATTTTTCTACAGCACTTTATAACTAAACTGTCACCCTCACTTATTTTTCACTTCCCCTCATAGGTCATCCCCACCACTGAATTATAAATATAAGACCTATAATTGTTGTAAAATAAATGATAACACCAAACTTCATACAAAGTTTGTATATAATGTACTGTATGTATATAGGCCTTTCTGCTGTATCCTGCAAAAATGAGCTGCATTCAACCCCCACACCAGTGGCGGCTGGTGACTCAAAAAATTGGGGAGGACAGGAGGAAAACCAACATGGAATCTTACAACAAACCGCATCAAACTATATCATTGTCCCCAACCTGATGAAATCGGGGAGGGGTGGGGGGCAATTTTATATGCCAATAAAACAATTTGCTTTTAAAAACAAAAACCCCTGAGTGGTGTAAAGGCTGTGTCTTTAAAGACATTTAGCATATACATATTGTGTCTAAACAAAGAAGAGCTCATTTTAGCCGTGGAGTGGTTCAGATGTGTGATTTTACCAACAAAGTGAAATTCAGATTTATAGTATTGTTCTATTGTGACAAAAGATTTATGTTCTCATCAAAAACAGACAAGATATCACATGTTTTACATGTGTTTCCTATGTATTTTCTTAGTATACAGAAATATATAAAGTACCACAAAGCTTATAATGTGATACAGGAACAGATCAGTGCTGAATTCTAGAAAGACTGAACACTAAAAACATTCACAGATCTAAGTAGGTTCACATCAGAAAGTATGAATGCATGTACCAAATACATGACTTACACACTCTTATCTATGTGCATGACATACAAAATATAGTCTACCAAGGTGACATGTTAACACTAGGGGTGCAATGAATCACAAAACTCACGGTTTGGATCGTATCACGGATTTCAGTCAAAAAAGATTTCACAAGAAGTGTTCTCTAAAATCCTCCTCTCTCCGCTCCTGGTGATGTCACTCCCTCAGTGCTGTGAAACATTCCGCAATACACACTCATTATAAAATCACAGGAAATCACAAGGAATCACAAGAAAAGACTTTAAAACTCACACTCTAATATCTCAAAAACAGTAAAAGATAGAAAACACATGTAAATTCAAGATTTGTAGGTCAAAGTCTTGTGACACATTGAAAGTTCAAATGAAGTTTGTATCTAAAACTATGTGGAAGCAGTAAATGTTCAAAAAGGTGTGGGTTCGCTCATACTCTCCATTCAAGTGTACGAGTATTTTTCTGTGTCCAGCTGCAGTTACTTATTGTTTCTACACACCTGACAGTACACATTTCAATCAAACTTTGACCAGGTCATGTGGGTTAAAATTCTTTCCTTTTCTAAAAATAGACTTGATGAAAATTAGGAAATTAATTTGTTTTACACACAAACTCATAAAGAGTTTTCAATTTACTAATTGAAATTCAAGTGAATGGGCCTAAAACTTGATGCCACAGGTGTGCGCAAGGTAGACATGTCTCACCCTGCAGAAAATTCTCACACTGTTGAGATTTGATTTTTCGCCATGATAGAGGAAGTTGCTATAACTTTATTGTAAATGTTCCAGTCTGCACCATACTTTACGTGTTTGATAAGACTGCCGGCCTGAACACGTCTACATGAAAATATTCCATCAGTGATGCAAACTGGCTGAATAGCACCCCCCATGAAATTTCAGCAAGGTAGCCCCAGCAGCAGGCAAAATAGTGGACAAAGGAGGTGATGATCATCTCCTTCTTGCACTGTCTGAAAACAGCCATGTCTGAAGACATCTACATGCTCGTGACAGAAGCCCTTCGATTGCGTTGCGGCCTGACATTCGCGGAGGCGTGAGAGCCCGTTCAATGCTGCTTGCAGCTTTAATTATTTCTTGTTCTTTCCATGTGTGTTGTCCATTTTCCTCTTTGTTCACTTCTGATTTTATCAGACTTTTTGATTCTTTTAATCTTACTCCATACATCAAGCAACCCAGCCATTGCAAAGGCCATACACTTGACTTTGTACTTGTGGTTTCTGTGTTGAAGACATGATTTTTATTTTTTATTTTGCCGTCTCTGATCATGTCAGTGCCCTTCCAGGTTCCATTCACATCTCCTGCTCTCAAACTCCCCCACTTTGATTCACTCCTGCCCCCTAAATTCTGTCACAGTTCCTTATTTCTGGTAAGTTTTTACTACCTTAAACACAATACCTAGTCACCATAAATATGAGGGTCTCGACAAAGAGGAGCTTGTCAGTGTTTTTAATCTTATGTGAATATTAGTCGCACACCAAGCTGTCCAGCTGAATCCTCCACAGGAAGGAGTGGAGAATGTCTTCATTACTTTCACAATAATATAACAGAGACCCGGAGCACAGTGGTGCACTTTCTAAATCATCCACCCGTCCTTCTGACTGCATTCCCATTGTATTCTGAAAAGCAGTATTTCAGACGGTTGGTCCAGATATTTGAACCATTATGAACTGCTTTCAGTCTACTGGCATATCACTTCAGATTTTAAACATGTCACTGTTAATCCCTTTCAAAGAAGCCATCTTTGGATTCCTCTGTTAAAGCCATTTTAGACCCATTTCTAAGTTACCATTTTTAAAAAAATGACTCTGCATAATTTTTAATTAATGATTTTTAATTAATATTTTTTCTGTTATGAACACTTTTTTTTAAAAGCTTTCACACTGTGTTTCTCTTTCTGCACAGCACTGAGACTGCTCTGCATAAGCTTCAGCCATCTGAAAAACTATGTTGGCGTTAGTGATGTGGCTCAGGATTGGTTCATCTCTTATCTGTCCAACAGGTCCTTCTGTTATGCTTGGAGATGCCTTCTCCTCTCAAGCCCTCCTTATTTGTGGGGTCCCCAAAGGATAGATTCTGGATCCCCTTTCATTTACCATCTACATGCTACCCCTGGGCCACAACATAATATGTATTAATGATGTATGTCCTGAGAAAGCCTGGAACACAGATTTTGCTGCTGAAATTAAGCATTTTCTGCAGTTTGAAATAATGATAATCACTTCACTCACACCAGTACAAGTATCATGAAGAGTTGGGTCTGGGTGCCTTATCTAACAATGTTAAAAAAGAGGCCTGAAACCTGTATGTAATTTCTTATTTAAAGTTGTCTTTTCATTTTCAGATGCCAAAAGTGGAACAATCCTGCTGAGACATTTAACCAAATGTTCCCCTCATTTTCAGATCTGGAAAAGGTCACACATGCTCATATATCTTTCAGACTCGACTGCTCCACCAAACTTTATTTTGGTCTAAGCGGGCCAGGCATCCAAAGACAACAGCTGATACAAACAGTCTTTTAACACATTCTAAGAGAAGTGACTACACCAGTCATCCTTTAGAATTTTAAGGTTTGATTTTCAGATTTTACTGCTTGTTTTTAAAACCATGCATGATCAGATTCATATATTTATGACCATCTCCCTCCGTATGAACCTGTTTGCTGCTTGAGATCCTCCAGCAGGGCCGTAGGAATGGTTCCAAAATCTCGCCTTGACACTAAGGGTGATCGGTCCTTTGTTATCCAGGAACTGTGGAGCTCCCTGCCTAAAGGTCTCTGACAGGCAAACTTAGCATCTGCTTCTAAATTTCTTCTTAAAACCTGTTTTTATCTCATGTCTGTGTCTGAACTGATGGTAATTTGTGTAACTGTTTTAATTATGTTATGTTGACTTCTTTGTTTTGGATTTTATTGAGTTTTTTAAATTCCTGTTTTTGGTGTTTGGTAGTACTTTGTAACTTTGACTGTTTTGAAAGGTGCCATATAAATAAAGCTTTATTTTAAAGAAACAGCTTCCAGCGGCACTCATCAAATATGAGTCCAAGTGATCGCAGTTAAAGAAAAATTAAACTGAAGATTATGGACAGCACACAGTGAAGACTTTACACTTTACAGAAATCCATAAAAACACACAAACTCATGTTTTTCTTTTACCCACATCCCCTTTATTCATTTACTTTTTTGGTCTTTGATGCTTAAACAAAAATATAATAAAGATGAAACAGCACCACAGCAGGTCTCAGTGTCATTAAAGCCACATGTTTGGTTCAGTTGAAGTCACAGTTAACATTTCACTTGAATCTACTGATAATCAGCATGTTGATGGACTTTCCCTCAGACTGAACATTAAAACCTTTTTGTGGCAAACCTTCTCTCAGGGCTCAAGAGTGACTTTCCTCCATAAATGAGACTGAACTGAGCATGATCTGATATTCTGTTACAGGCACAAGCTGATGATGGTCTCCAGGCTGCTGTTCACCACAAACAAGCCAGAGTAAATACAAAAGAAATAGAAAAGAGGAAGGTTATACTATGGTATGCATGACTGTCTCTTATCTAACCAGTGCCATCAGGATGGAATAAATGTCCTCCACTTCTCTGAAAAACTTTACTGACACTTCAGAGCACAACATCTCCATGAGCTTTGGATCCACTGTGTCTTCCAGGTCAACTCTATTCAGGTTTGAGTTTTTCAGTTTTTCCAGATAATCAATAAACCTGCTTTTTGGACCAGGACGCTGGTGTCCTATTCTTCACTTCTGATACAACATCTGACAGCCTTCAGTGCTCAGACTTTTTGGATGATACACATTCTTTTTGGTGGAAAAACTCCATTAGATAGTTTTCATTAGTTTAATACAGAAACCACAAAAAATGGAAAGTAAGGCGTAGTGAATTAAACCCTTTAAAACCCTTCATTCATCATTGTTTTAGTCAGTGCACACAAGAAAGAAAACATTCACTTTGGTCACCGTAAATCCTTCCATGTCTACATCCCTGAGTTACTTTGTATCAATCATCAGTTGTTTTTCATTATTTGAGAGTAAACTGAAGTTCTTGTTATTGAGTGTAGATGTACTAAGGATGTAATAATTTGGTTATAATATGTTTCCCTTCACCGTAACAATAAGTAGATTATTTAAAAAATGCTTAACTGCAGAAAAGTTGCTCCTATGTTTTGGGTCTGATTAATCACAGAACAGTGAGATCCTGTATGAAGGAGGTGCAGTCTGTGTGATATGAAGACATGAACCTGATTCAGATCAACCGTTCTGTTGCTGCCTGTTTGGTCTTTTTAAAGTGTAAATCACTGAGGAAGGCACAGCAACATGTTCTGCAGAGACGTTCCATCATAGATTTACTCAGGTTTGTTACTGACACATGATCCACGCTAACATGCTCAGAGCTGATGGGGGCTGAATGTCCTCATTCACACAGTTCATGTGAGCTGCAGATTGTTTCCTGCTGGACCGAATCAACTCTTAACTTTAAACTGGACTGAATTGGCCAATCAAAGCAGGAGGAGGATCAGGAGTGTTTAGTTATCACAGCTTTGTGCTAGCGTGGCTTCATTAGCAATAACGACTGAGCTAATCTTTTCAGGAAACGTGGCTCTTGATCAGGATGAAGCAAAAGTCTGGAATCATGCTGAAGGTCGACAGTCTGTAGGTCTGTCCGAGTTGCCATGGAAACAACCTGAGAAGACCACCAGAGGATTAGTTATTAGTCTCTGCTGTGTGATGCTGATGTCTTTTCTCCCAAACTGCAGTGCAATGACATAAATCAGCATTTAGCTTTTACCTAATTAGTCCAGGCCATGGTGATGAAGGCTGGGTTTACATCCTCATATGTAGTCCTGGCAGATCTGCGTCTTCTCTTACTTCCGCTGCAGCTCTGAGACAAAATTCAAGACAAAGACACAGATGAAGATTTAGATTTCAGTCAGTCCTACACTGATATTAGTTGACTGGAGCTTCTGATAGAAAGAAAACATATATGACATACTGAAAATAATAATAAAATATAACTACTTTAGTTGAAGTCAGTCAAAATGTACTGTGATATGTAACCATTGAAATCGAACATGGTATTGATCATCTGAGATGTGATCGACCCATCATGAGAACATGTATTTAATGAAGTGTGTTCAGACGGCA
Source organism: Thunnus albacares (assembly GCF_914725855.1). NCBI lineage: Eukaryota > Metazoa > Chordata > Actinopteri > Scombriformes > Scombridae > Thunnus > Thunnus albacares. The sequence goes on along the minus strand of NC_058116.1, from coordinate 31,711,566 downwards.
GCTGTTCTGCATGTATCTGTGAGTAGATTTGGGAAGCAGGCGTACCGGGGCGCAGGTGCTGTTCTTCTTCTTCACACACAGGTTGAGTTTGCAGTGCAGGTAGACGTCACCAGACTTCCCAGAGAACTGGAACATGTTGAAGGAGAAGTAGTTGGATGTTCCCAGTCCGTTAGCCTGCACCTTCACCGTCTGGTCAGCAGGGTTCGAACAGCTGCTCAGAAACAAGAAAACACACCAGATGTTAGAAGCTGCATCAGCATCCCCAGAATCACAGATTCCACTGAACGTCTCGTCTACGTTTGACTCAGTCTGAACTCACTGCGAGTCTCTCTGCTGGGAGTTTATGACAGTTTCCATTTTATGGACTCTGACTCTGATTCTGCTTCTTGATTCTGGTTCTTATTATTCTTTGTTTTTGCACATTAAAAAGCACAACTAAAAAAAGCACACTCAGACCTATATAGGATGAAAAAGCTAATGAGAAAGAAAGAAAAATAAAGAGGCAAAAAATGTTATATGTTATATTTTAAAGCCAATTCCGGTTATGAACCTTAGGTCGGAATGATAGACTGCATCGAGACGTTTAAGAGTAGAATCAGGAGAGTGCTTATAAATAACACCACCATAGTCCATAGAGTTTGCTTTCTATAATTCTGCGTATGACATGCAGACTAATTTCTATAAAAGAATGCCTTTTCGAGATTTAGTCATTTCATCAATACGTTTTTTGAAATATAGCTCATCATCTATCCAGAAACCAAGGTATTTATAAGAGGATACTCTTTCAATCGGTGTCCCATTAAAAGTAGTAATACTTACTTCCATGGTACTGTCAGTTTTCTAGAAAACAGCATACATTTTGTTTATCTGAGTTTAATAGTAATTTAACATCAATCAATGTTTGCTGTACTGCACAGAAATCAGTATGCAAGTTTTGAGCAATCTGGGTAACAGAAAGCGCTATTGTATAGGTAATAGCGTCATCTGTGTACAGATGAATTGACTTTTTTGTCACTTTTTCACCTAATTCATTTATAAAAATAGTGAATAAAAGTGGGTCTAAAATGGAACCCTGTGGCACACTATTGTTTACACTCCTAAAGCTTGACATATAGCCATAAACCACAACAGCTTGAATTATACCTCTGAGACAATTTGCAAACCAAGAACAAGATTTTTCATCAAATCCAATAGATTTCAAGTGTTTCAAAAGAATTTGATGGTTGACAGTATCGAAAGCCTTAGATAAACCAATAAAAAGGGCGACACAATCCTGCCTGTTATCTAATGCATTAGCAACATCATTCAAGACTATTAATGCTGCCATCACATTACTATGACCAGCTCTAAATCCTGATTGATAAGATTTAAAAACATTTATCATTTATTTGTTGATCTAACAATGTTCTCACCTGATCATTTACCACTTTCTCTAACACATAAGCTATACATGATAGTTTAGAAATTGGTCGATGATTATGTAGCTCATTGGACTGAACCCCTTTATGTAAAGGTAGAATGTAGGCTGTCTTCCAAATGTCAGGGATGCTTCCTGTTACCAAAGTCAGATTAAAAATATAAGTTAAGCATTCAACTAAAAATTGAGCTGCTAATACTAAAAACCTTGGCTCTGAATGATCATAAATTTTTTGGATTGATAGAACAAAGAGCGTTAAACACTTCAAGATTCGCAAAAGGCTCCAATGAAAAGGTCTGAGTGCCCAAAGTGTTTGTCCAGTAATGAGCACTATGATCAGAGGTGGAGGGAGGAAATCCAGCAGTTTCAGATAAATAACCTGATGCAATAAAATGAACTATTTCACTGGGTAAGGATGAAGTAGGACTATGGGAAAATAATTTGACCTTTTTCCAAAAAATTGCTGGGTTTCCTTTACTCTCAGATAGTGCAGAGACATAAAATGAAGATTTAGCATTTTGAATAGCAGTGAAACACCTATTACGTTGTTGACAAAAATATTGCCAATCAGAGGATGATTTAGTTGTTCGCGCTTTGTGCCAGGGAGCATCCCTTTCATGTAACATTTCAGCTATTTACCAAATGAAACCAAGGATTGTTCCCGTTTTTGACTATGAATTTTGTAAAAGGCGAATGCTTGTCTGCAATGGAATTAAATGTTTTTATTAAATAATCCAACGCCAAGTGTGGATCAGGAATTGCCATGGTAAACCCAATATCACTTTAGTACAAATCAAACAAAAATGCTTGCTCAGAAAAGTGTTTAAAATTCCTTTTGACAGTGATATTTCGTTTGAATCTTTGTTATTTCGTGTCATGGATGCATGCTGTTTGGCAGTGGTCACTGAAGCCGAGAGGAAAAACACCACTAGATTTATAATGTTGAGGTCAAAATAATATCTTCAAGTGTGGCCTTTTCTGCACTTTTTGGATCTGGATAAGTAGGTGAAGAAATAGGCTGTGTGAGATTGAATCCATTGCAGAGATTTTTTAGATTATCAGAAGCATTAGTTAACCAGTTATTGTTTATATCACCCAGGATAAGAAGTTCTGAATTTTTATAGCTGGATATCAAATCAAATAAAGTCGAGGTAAGTGTGGTAGGACCAGACTTTGCTTTCAGTAGTCGATAAGTCGAATCAGAAAGCAGGATTCTTAATGAATCTTCACTTCTTATTCGTATAGAACTGACTGAGAAATGTCAAAGCAGCAGTGAAAAGCCGCAGACTGGCTTCCACCTCTGTGTCTCTCACCCCCCAGTGATCAGGTTATATCTCAGACTCTCACTGGGTGACGGCTCGTTGGTCGCCCAGCAGGAGTCGGTCACCACAGCGACGAGTTTGTCATCTAGCCCGTCCGTCTTCAGCTCCACCCAGATGGTCTGCTCCAGTTGGATTTCTGTGCTGGACTCCACAGCTTGAGTGCGGTCGGCATCGGTGTAGGCCTTCATGGTCAGAGTGTAATTCCAAGCTCCAGATACAATCTGCTGGATCACAGAGCTGCAGAGCGCACACACACACACACACACACACACACACATACATTTATTATCTGATTAATTCTCTGTGTGCAGACATCAGCTGATCTCCACAGGTACATGCTATAGATGATGTGTCACCAGTAAAACCACAGCAGTGCATATACACAGTAGTTCAACAGCTCCAACAATGAATCATCTACTGTCCAACACACAGGAAGAACCACAAAACACACACTTTAGCACAGGCCTCGAACAAGCTTCAGTCCAGTGAAACTCAACCTTCCCATTTTAAATTCAGTTGTAACTCCTTTGCTTTACATTCAGCAGGAAATATGAATCCTTGATTTTTCAGCTGAGAGTCACTTAAACTGTCCACATGGACATGAGTGAATGGTGAATGGATTAAGTCATATTAAGAGGGAAGACAGCGAAATTTGATCCCAAACATTCATGATTCAGTGTTTCATAACTTCAGAGTTAAAAAAATAAATCTGTTTCAACCAGCACAGGCTTTAAAGTAACTTTACTTTTTCACTTTATTTAAATGTGAGAATAAACTGTCAGCTGTGACTTCAGAGGTGAATCAGGGTCAAACCTGTTGAACCACTCACCTGTCTTTGATTTTGAAGGCCACAGTCCTGGTGTCTGGCTGGTTGTAGAAGCAGGAGAAGTCGATGTTCACTTGGTCATGACGAGTGATGGGGCCAGAGCTGTTCCGAGTCATGATGGCGTTCTTGTACATGATTTTGCTGCTGTTGGCCTGCAGGGTCACAGGGATTCAGACAGTGTTACTGCAGGTGAGGTTTCAAGTGAAGGAAACCACACATTCATGTTTGGATTTCACCTGTTGTTTTGTTTGTTCAGATCCCCATTAGTTATTGCATTGTATTGTACAGAAACTGTATTGTATACTCTAACATCTGACACTGTTGAGGTGTTGACTGGCTGTGTGTCAGAATAAGCTTCATAAATCCCCAGTATTTCAGGGAACAAAGGAGGTGGCGTGTCTTGACCACGCCCCTGCAGTTACACATGGATCACAAACACTACAAGTGTGAGGAAAAGCTCAGCTGAGAGGTAGAAGGGATCTGACTGGCTCTGACTGGAGAGTTAGTAAGTAGAGAAGAGAAGCCCACCTTGACCACCGTCCCACAGACGTTGCTGCTGTCGAAGCTGAAGGTCACCATGTGGGTCTTGCTGTCCCGCTGACCTCTGCAGTTTGGGTCATTGAGGTGTAAGACAGAGTAGTCGATGCTTTTTTCCTCCAGGAGACAACCAACCAGAGTAAGTGAAGCAGAGTTTTTGTTGCAGACGGTCGGCTCACCTGTACAGAAGGACAGACGAGGAGAATGAAACACACATACGTGCAACAATGAGGGCTATTTTCATGGAGGCGCAATGACCAGCCCGACCAGTGCTCTGACAGTTTTGTATTTTCCTGATCTTGAAACTCACTTTGCCCGTCTGTGTGGCATTTTGGTGACCAGCACACAGTGCACAGGTGGGAGGTTCATTCAAATAAAGCAGTGCAAAGACAGTCGTTGTATTTTGGTTGAAATTTGGTCCTAGAAGTCACCCTGAAGACAGATGTCTCAGAACCATGTCTGTTTCTGGTGCAACGCCAATCTGCTGCTGCTTTGGTGATTTTATCAACAGGATTAAACTAAATACTTGCTGCAGATATGCTGTAACAACAGATTAATGCTTAAAATATAACTAATTTATTTCAATTAAACACTAACACTCCTCTGAGGAGTATTGCGTCACAGCACAGTGCTGTTACACACTGGTTGGTTATAACTTGATATTCTGCTTTTTCATGAAGGAGAAGTTGGATTAGCAGCTCATCAGCCTCTTTTCCAACTTTATTTATCAGCAAAAGTAGTGTGTTGTGTAAAATTAATTACTGAACTATGTGACCATGTACGAGGTAAGATACACTGGAATTACTGCTGAAATTGTGTTGATCCGATATAATCATATAAACGACTTCACCAAATCAATTTCTTTATTTTTCATTATTATAGTAACTCATTGATGACAAAAACTACTCCATCTGTCTTTGGCTGCAGATTTGTGGTGATGTGTGTTCATGTCATGACGCTCTGAACCATCCAGACATTTCGTGAAGAAAAGCCTTCTGTTTGTTGAGCTGCTGTTATCACATTTAACTGTGATTGGCTCAGCTGTTTCAGAGCTATGAGAGCAGTGATGTGACTGGCTGAGAGAGTATTTAATAATCACCACAAATGCTGATCTCTATTCACCTTCATATAGCCCTTTTGCACATTGTGCTGCTGCACATACATGAAGCAAAACAGCAGGTGCACATATAGAGACGCCTACACTGTCTGTGTGCCTAAGACCTACCACCCTGCAGTTGTTGTTGTACTTGCGTGGTTAAAAAAACATCACATTCCACTAATCAGTACTTTTTTAATAAAATTAATAATCGATCCAGTGTGAGAGAGTGTCTGTGGTTGTTGTGAACCAACAGAGAATTCTCACTTCATGTGACAGTATGTCAGATGCTGTATTTCCAGCTCACAAAATAAATTCATGTTTTCACATGTAAACTATGATATTTGATGTCATATTGTGTCATTTCACGTGTGAGACGGGTCTCCTTGTTCAGTCTTCATACCAAAAGTGTTTGTCGATCTGTACTTGGAGCCAAAAATGGCCCGACAGTAGCAGCTGGTTCCACCACTGATGTCCTCAGCACAGAACTCATGAGCACTGCAGAACTTGTCCTGACAGAAGGCCCGGGGGGAGGCTGAAAGATCAAACAAAGATCAATACTTACTAGAGTCAGTCAGTAAGATAAACAGGAACGACAGCTGATCGGATCCTGACTCCTTGTGAGCAGTTTAGTAACAGCGTGCATGAGATTATCACACAGCTCAACCAAACTTTGTTCTTTATTCAGTCAAATATGAAGAACACTTTGTCCCGTCTACATCTGGAACACTGTAGACAGAGAAGACGGCCATTTCACTGTCCGCAGAAGATCTGATCTGATCACATGCACTGCACCTACTGCTTCTATTTTTCATATTTTACTGTAAATCTGAATGCAGGTCTTTACTTGTAGTAGAGTTCTTGATTCCTGTTCTGTCTTCACTGTTATCTGGGCTCATCTTGTCCTATCATGCCCTATAAAACATAACTGAATGACAGTAAAGGACGGTCTTACGGCAGCTGGCCTTTGACCTCCAGTCCTCCAGCGTGACTTTGCTTTGCAGGCTGCAGGCTCTGGCGTAAGCCTCCAGGAACTGGCAGTTGAGACCGTCCACTGCTGGGTATTTGCACAGAGTGTTGGTGCAGGCGGTGATGAAGGGCTCGGGGTTGGTGTGGTTGTGGCAGAAGGTGAAGGGATCCTCCTTCAGGAGCTTACAGCTGTCATGGGAGAGAGAACGATCAAGTCCAGTCAGACAGAAAGATAAGGTCAATGATTGCTAACATGAAGAACAAGACAAAGGTTAGTGTTATTGGGTCTAATAACAGGACAGGTGTTGTGTAGACAGATTGACACAAAAACTCTGTTCCCCAAATAAAAAGGTGTATAATCTGAGTTCAGGTGTGTTTGGCTTCCAGCTTCATCCCTGCTCACATCAGACAACATGAAACATGAACAACATGTTCTTTTTCTCACAGATCAACGTGTGATGAAGAGTAACTCTGGTTGTTTTATAGATCAAAGGAGAGTTTGATGTGTGTTCAGGTGTGTCTCTGCTCACCGTTCAGTCACTTCAGTCTTGCAGGTGATCTGACTGTCAGCAGTGTCATTGTACTGTTTCTCACAGCTAGGGGGAGACAAACAGCAGAAGTCGGGAGTGTTACCCAGGCCTCACTCCTTCATATAAACACACACAGGCACTACTAGTATACATGCAGCCCAGTGATGAGGCAGCAGTCAGTGACGTGGTCTTACCTGCTTGAGCTGTACGCAGAGACCTTCATTTCACTCAAAGACCGGCTGGAGTTGCCACATAAACCCTGCAGGGTGTTTCCACCTGGTCCTGGACAGTTCGAGGAGAGAATGTGATTCAGATCAATAAATTGTCGGACTGGATGCACACGGCTGCTCACTAAAGGACAGCTGTCAACCACTGATTCATACAGTCACAGTATGATCACATCTGAACGTACAAACAGAGCAGAAAGCAGACCAGCAGCTCCTCGTTCTTCTTAACGCCAGCTGTCAAGTGTCTTCAGTCATAGACCCAACCTCAGCAGCATCGGGCCATATGCTAACAGATATGCTAATATTAACCAGCACACGTTTTCTATTAATCTCACCAAAACAAAAATCTCTTAAAATACAGACTCAGCATACAGTTTCACCTTCAGTCAACTGAAACGAATCAGGATCCTTTCATGGAATTTTGCAGATAATGAACTCAATAGTTTGCTGTACATGAACTGATGAAACAAAATGAAATTCATCCTCAACAAACCAAAATCACAAGAAACACATCAAGGCCTCAGTAACCAGCGTGCACATAAGGACCTCAGACCTCTCTGATAACTGTAATGTATGATTCTGTGCATCTGAAAGTTGGGGCTTATTCCAGATTTCCTCTTTCCACTGTTCGTTATAAGTCTTTGAGAGCTGCTTTTATTCCCTCTGTGAAGCATGTATTTTTATAAAACACAATAGATATTTGTTAGACATGGATCCAAACTGAAATATATCGTTGACTTTACTGACAACCCCCCCTCCCATCCCACTGTGCAAAGAGATACAACATGTTGAAGACGGGACACAAGCTTAAAATGTGAAGAGAGAAAAATGTAAGAAAATGTAAACAGAGTTAGTAAAGCACATAATATAAACACGCAATATAAATGTCATATAAACATACATATACAGCATATAAACATCTAAACATAATATAGACAACACATACTAAATTTACTTTGTGCAAAGAAGCATGGGTTGTGCAAGTTGATGCCATGCATTCTGGGTTTACTGCACCATACGGCCAAATTCTTTTTTGTAAATCAATCAGCATCATCAGCGTATAGCAAAATAATGTTTCAGTTTGAAAAACAACATTTGTAAGATAGTTGTTCATTCTTCTCATATGGAGACAAACAGAGAAAAAACTGGCTGCCGCCTTCTTTTATCCATGTAGGACGTGTTTTTCTGTACCTGTCATGTGGATCTGTGCTGTGTAGCCATCAAAGAAGATAGAGGTGTTGTAGTTGGAGTGCACCAGCTTGGCTGTGACTCCAGTTTGGTCCTTAGAGAGCTGCACACCATGATGCTCCACAGGCGTGCTGCTGAGGCTCAGCTTTGTGTCGTTCAGCTGCATCACAGCAGAGGGACAAAGTGGAGGAAACACACCATCAAACATGACAGCAAGCAGTGATCAAAAGTAACAACCTACATTTGAATATAAATTACTTGTACTTTACTCGAGTATTTAAATTTTCAGCTACTTTGTAGTTTTATTCCTTTTATTGCTAGGATTTTAAATGCAGGAATTTTACTTGTAATTAAGTATTTTTACATTGTGATATTTCTACTTTTACTTAAGTAAAGGACCTGAGTCCTTGTTCCATTACTGGTAACAAGGTAATTCAAGCACAGACTCTTAAAACAGCACCACAGGGTCCCTGAACACCTAGCACAGGTTAGCTTAGCTGCTAAGTTGACATAGCTAACAGTTAAACGTCTGCCAAAACATTCTCAACATGAATAAACAGCCAACTTTCCCACCATATATATGACCCTCTGCAATAACTCTACACATATGTCCACTTATTACACATTTTATGCTCGCTTATCCACAAAAATACACAAAATGACACATTGCACTGCAGTACAACATGTGTGACAGATGTAAGGTTACACTCCCTGTTGTGGTGTAAGTAGGAAACACTGTCAACTCTCATGTGAACCCTTACACACCATCCGGGTCAAATCTGACCCGCTTTTACATTTGAGTGCAGTAATAACACCCTAAACACTTTTCTTTCAGCCAGATATTTTATGACTTTTCTCAAAGTGAGAATATATAAAAATGATCAAATTTCACAACTTTTCTATTTTTGTGCAGCTGATACTCATTTTTATACAAACTGTAGAGAGTGTTCTGCGTTCAATTTGACCCTTATTTATTCAAAAATCAATTTTTAAATATGTTCTTCACATTCAATAACATTCATTGAAATTATGATGGCTGTTATGTTCTCCGGTTTCAGGTAACATAGGACCTTAATAATATATTGTGCTTGTGAATGTTTTTGCTACATAACAAATAGAGTAAAACTTAAAGTATACACTCTTTCTGAAAGCTTCATTCAGGATTAAAAGTAAAGTCAGTGATTCTAATCCAATACACTTTTTGTCAAATTCAGCAAATATCTCCTCAAGGTCCGCTAACTGTCCATTCTGTGTGTGGACTGAAAAAAAATGGTGTCCATACACAGCCCTGGCTCTGTAAATGGGCATGTAAACACAGTGGCTTGGAGCGTACAACACAACACTACTCTGGCCAATCAGCAGCAGGGGGTGTTCATGCTTATGCACAGGACAGGGGGAAGTCATCACAGCAGCTGTCTGTATGAGGATGTGACAGTCTCCTATCTCCAGCACCCATTGCATGGTGGGGGAGGGCCGGTGAACTGGAGAGAGAGGCCGTGGCCAATTAACATAGAAAGTGTTTTCTCACAGAACAGATATGCTTCCATTTTATTAAATGTATCAATCCACACTGAATCTCAGACAGTCTTATGGAACTCGCACAAATATCCTGCCATATATGTGTTTTCAACTTATTAACCGTATCAATGAATCAATAAATAACAACACTGTGGATTTCTTCACATGGAGCTGACATGCAAACTATTTAGGTTCAGTAAATTTCTACTATCAGTCAGCCTGTTGAAGGCAGTTTGTCCAGCCGCTGTCCTCTCAGCTGCTTCTGTGGACAGAGACGCTGAACGCAGGTTGAGTGAGAAGTGGGGTGTGCATGTCGTGCTCACATGAGACGAAATCCCTTTTCTGCTCGTGATAATGTGTGAGAGAACCAGACGTGACTCTACAGCTGACACATCGCTCTGGATTCCACCATATTTCTCTTTTATAAAAACTGATTTGTGCGTCAGAAGTTTGGTACAGAGACTAATTATGAGGAGATACTATGAAGGGTCAGAATATGAACAGTATGTAAAGGTTCAGATGTACTGTGGCTGTCTGCAGGACACTGGAGCACAGTGAATATTTGTGAACTAAACCACAACGTCAAACAATAAGCGTTTGAGTAAACAGGACTTTTTTACCTCAGAACATTAACGCAGTGTCTGCATATACCATGGTGTTACTTTGGAATAAAATGAAATAAATAATATGTTGAGGGGTGCCTCTTTTTATGAACTTCTTGTCTTGGCTTGAAAGGATACAGACGAAACAAAAAGATCAAATGATGACTGCTTTTGGCACATTAATGGAAAGCAGCAGCACAAAAATAGAAACTTCAACCCACAGTAACAGCTGAATGTTCTGAACACTGACGAGATCCAACAACCAGGAGGATGTGAGGAGGACTCTGGATCAAAGTCCGTCACTCACTCCAAGTGAAACTGTGGCTGTAGATAACTTACCTGAACCCTCCCGCCTTGTCCCAGGTGAAAGTTAACGCCTGAGTCATTCAGATGTAGGATCACATGGTCCAAAAAACTAACATCTTTACGACGGCGGTCCTGGAAGACGGCCTGCAGGTGGACGCCTGATTCTGACATCAGAGTGTACGCACAGCGATCCGGGACAGAGACAACTTGACCGCCGAGATCGATGACAGTGGAGCCGGTTACAGTGCACGTGGCATCCAAGACACATCTGACAGAGGTTTGGGACAAGTAGCATCATCAGCATGATGAGACATTTGGAAATGACTGAGGAACAGCAACAGTGACATGAAAAGATGCTACTGATGTATGGGATGGAAACTACTCACTGACACTGAGCTATGACACAGAACTAAATGATGACAGAACAGAAAACTGCATTCTGTTAGACATATGAATCAAATATATTTACTGGCCGTCGCCCCGGCAGATCTCTCCGGAGCCACAAGGAGTGATTCTGAGGACTGCTGAAGCATTACAGGTTACAGAGAGGTCTTCTGATTCACATTTTCCCGTTTTTGGTAGAAGTAGAGCACCTGTAAAAAACTCAGATTGCTGAATCGTGTACAAACTCTAACAGTAACTTTATAATGTCGTTTGGCTTCGAGGACCCCTGAGGGCCCGTTTAAATAGTCAGTTCATCCACATTACAAAGCAACTGATTTTATCATATCTGTCCAGCCGTCTGAGATTTCTGCCTCCACTCTGATACAATAGAGGTGAATGGAGTTCAGTTTGTGGTTTGTAGTTGAACGGGAACTACTCTACTACCAAAATGTTTTGGTATTAAAGCACATCAAAGCCAGCCTCCCTCCCACCTTCGATCCACATCAGTGTACATACAGAGCAAAGAGGTCCACGGAGGATGCCATCGCCATAGCTCTCCATAGGAGGCTGAGTCACTTAGAACACAGAGGGAGTTACGTAAAGATGCTCTTCATAGATTACAGCTCAGCATTTAACACAATCATCCCAGATATACTAATCAGCAGTCTGTCTGTCCTGGGCCTCTCCACTCACACCTGCACCTGGATTCAGGACTTTCTTACAAACCACCCACAAACTGTTAAGCTTGGCCACCATCTTTCTTCCAGCCTCATGCTTCCACGCATCGACTCCCCACAAGGCTGCGTGCTGAGCCCAATAATCTACTGATTTTACACTTATGACTGTGCACCAACCCATCCCACCAACACCTTCATTAAATTTGCAGATGACACCACTGTGGTTGGACTCATCTGAGGAGAGGATGAGTCTGCCTACAGAGATGTGGTCCAGAAACTGACAACAATCTGGTGCTGAACACCACAAAAACCAAGGAACTCATTATAGATTTCAGAGAGGACAGTGCAGACTCCCTCCTACTACTCATCAATGGAGACTGTGTAGAAACAGTCCACAACTTTACATTCCTGGGAACCCACATTTCTGACAACCTCTCTGGGTCCGCCAACACGACTGCTGTTGTCAAAAAGGCACAGCAGCGACTGCACTTCCTGAGAGCTCTCAGGAAAAACAGGCTGAATGAAAGGCTGCTTTTATCGCTCCTCAATAAAGATTATTCTGTCTCCCTGGAGGACATCGCCAACACCTACTACCTTTCCAGAGCCACAAACATCATACAAGACTGTTCACACCTTGGTCACCACCTGTTTGACCCGTTGCCCTCTGGCAGGAGCTACACGGAAAACACGGACCACAAGATTCATGAGCAGTTTCTTTCCCAAGGCCATCTGCACTCTAAACTCTATCAAAAACTAATCAACTCAGCATGCAATATGAAAACCGTCCTGGTGCCACAATTCATTATTTACTCTCATAAAGTGCAATAATATCATATCATTCTTGTGAATTTCACACTACACACTACTACTGCAATAATCTGTTTATGTGCAATATTTCAATATTACTCTGGTGTATACTACACCTATTTTCATAGATACACTTTACCAATTTATATATATTTACTTGTTTCTTTTAGGACTTGTGTTGTGTGGTTGTGTGAGACTATGTTGTACTGTGTTTTAAATGCACTAACCAGTAGTAGCTCTCCTAATTTAATTGTATTTGCAATACAATGACAATAAAAGCTTTCTTTTTCTATTTCTGTTTTATTTTAAATGTCTTATAATGCTGTCAGCATCACAAACTGAATGATCTGCACTGTGTTCGGTGGAGGCAGAAATCTCAGACAGAGAGCTCAATACCTGGACAAATAAAACCAAAACTATCTGACTGGTCAGATTCCACCAGAGGGAAGAGATGAAATACGACTGTTTGTAATTTGGGTGAATTGGTCCTTTAATAATTATTTGCTCTGCTAACCTGAGTATCTGCATCCACTTATGTCCTTGTAGATTAGGAGACTATCTGTGGTCATATTCCAGTCATCCACTTTGACACCATCGACCTGCACAACGGCCTCCTACAAAGAAGCGACATCACAGAGGTTACTGTCACACACTGACAGGACAGAAGCACAACATGTGAAGATATGAACAAAACTTTGTGGACAAACTGAACTAAAACTGTCTTGTCCAAATAAAGCAACATGTCTGAAGTGTTCAGAGCTTTCATGGTTTTGTTAACATCCTGGATACTTTCTTATTTTTCTTAAAAGTCTTTAAACATAAACCAGCCCCTCCAAAAGCATCAAAACTCCATCTGAATCACTTCTAGTCAACTGCTGGAAATGTGTGTGTGTGTGTGTGTGTGTGTGTGTGTGTGTTAACTTGTCCCCAAACATATCAAACATATACCTACCACAGGACTGGATGACCAGGCTGGAGACAATATTGCAGATAAAGCTCCTTGTTCACCAAACTGTGCGAAGTCGAATACACCCTGCAAACATAAAACAGGAGATTCAGACACTGTTAGGAAATAACATCTTAAATCTTTAAGAAAAGGCTTTGACTGATTTGTTATAAGAGATATTCAGATGGACACTGATGAAACTGAACAACACTCACCGCCTCGGTATTTACATTCTCTGTAACCACGTACACCTCGCATGTTGCTGAACCTGTGAGTTGTGGCAGATTTCTATGAAAAGATATGTATGTCCATTGGCGTGTACCCAGATAACCTCTGGTGACTGCTCCCTTAGGTAGCAGAATACAGTCGTTTTTGCTTCCAGGCCTGTACGGGCCATTGAAACAAAATGCGACGTTGCTGTCCGTCAAGTTCACCTGTTAACGTCAGAGATACACAACAAATAAATCAACAACACTGATGAAGATGAATGTGTTCTGTTCTTCTTTCTCTCTCTGGATGTCTCTCTGACGTGGGATCGAATCCCAGCGGGGACACGGACAGTCTGACACACACCAGAGGCCTGAACCATGAAGCAGGTTCAGCTTAGTCTGGCTCTCTTTGGTCAGCTGCTTCACTGGATAACTGCTATCATGAAGCTGGAAATCAACAAGCTCTGTTAACTTTGGTTTTCCAGCTACGAGTGAGTTAATGTGAAAGAAGTGGGGTTGTTAATATTGAGTGACATCATCAGAACCATGAATGAAGTACTTAATATGATATGAGATGAAACCAAACACCTGCAGGAGAATTTGGTTAAAGCAACAGCAAAAAGTGAAAATCAAAGGAAACAATATAATCACATGACCACAATAGAAGATGTAGAAACACTAGAAATAATTCCCAAATATTATAAGACTACAGCTTAAAGTAAGTAAGTAAACTAAGTATTTTAGTTTTTTTATCAGATGATGAACAAAGTATTCTGAGTATGTGATGCAGTAATAGTTTAGTAGTAGTAATAGTAGTCTCACTTCATGGTACAGTACCCTGGTGAAGGCTATCACACACAAACACACACACACACACACACACACACACACACACACACACACACACACAAACCAACACCAGGCAACAGACAAAACCTGCTGTGGATCCGTGCAAACAAATCAACCAACAGGACTTGAAAAAGCCTCTTAAACCAACAGTTTCCAACGTGCACAGAAATCAAACAGCCTGAGTCTCCATGTTCGCTGCCCATGAACGAAATCAAAGCTTCAGACAGCAGGCGCTGCGCTTGTGTTTGAACTCTGAGGTCCACATGTTTCATCAGCACGTTCCTTATCAACTGTGAGCACAACCAAGATCTCACTATTGATTCTTTCACATGTTCCCACTGTGGCCTCAGCTGAAGACAGAATGAGAGATGATCACAGTCACTGTCAAGAGTTGCTGAGACTAATAAACCAGGATAAAGTTTCTGTCATGTGGCTGGTTCATTGTGCTACATGACACTTCTGTAAATGGACTGTGTGTGTTTACATGTGACCATGTGTTTGATTACATGCTGCCACGTTGGTCAGGCCCCACATTCATCACATTTCTGATAATTACACTCAGACTGCTCTTAAAAGCAAACTGAGTAAAAAGGTTCACTGACAACAAAGAATAAGACACTTTCATCAGTGACAGCTTACATACATATAGCTGAAATACAGCATTTAATAAAGTTCAAAGATAAGCCAGATCAGTGTTTTGAAGGCGATACGTCAGTCAAGCAACAGTCTGGACCACGGACAGCTTCAGGAGGAGGGAAGGAGAGAGAGAGAGACTTATTTAGGCTATTGCTGTCTATGATATTTACAAAGAAACATTTGAAAAATTAACTCATCACTTAGTGAGAAATTTAATTAAAAATTTTAGGAGGGTGTTTTTTTACATGTATTATTGTCTGAAATCTTATTTTTGTAAAAGAGAAATCTGCTTCATGACGGTACGTGATCGGGATCAGCAGCTAAGTCTGACAGACGGAGGGGACACTCAGATTTAATGCAGAAATGATGAGAGGCTGCAGAACTGAATGCACGGTTAGGATGTGCCCTCCAGCAGCAACACTGCACCGACCGCATGCTGAGAATTGTTGATCTGACATGAATCTGTGCACAATAATTACACAGAGAACAGAAGCACATGATACATAAACACACCCTGAACATGTCCATCAAGCAGGTTAAGTTGCTACATGTTTCACACGCACTTTTAAAATGACGGGACATCAGATTTGAAATAGATTTGATATATTTTTATATCATTCACTGCAGCATTAGAAGTGTTAATACTTATTTATCAAGACCCCCCAAACTCAAAATTTTGTTGCTTCCAGGGGAGCTCAGGACTCTTTCTGGGGGAGCTCAGGACTCTTTCTGGGGGAGCTCAGGACTCTTTCTGGGGGAGCTCAGGACTCTTTCTGGGGGAGCTGAGCCTCTTTCTTTTTGAAGCCTGCATCTAGTGGCCGTCGGTGGCATTGCACTGTAAGGTACTGCTTTGGCTTCAGACTGTAGGCGCAGTAGTTACCACTGACGTGGAACATCCTAACAGAAGTGTGTTGGAGGTAACAGCTCACAACAAAGCAGCAGCTGCTGAAGAGCTAAAACTGCCTCACAGTGAACGATGCGCATTTTTTTAAACATGTTTTCCATCGTGACCAATGATAAAGAGTCATTGTAAAACACGTGCTCTCCTCTGTCTCTGTGCTGCAGCCATCTACCATCTACTCTGAACCAACTTCACAGACCTCTAACATTTAAGAGCGTCATGACGTAAAAAAGAGAAATAAACGTAAAAAAAAAATGTTCATGTGCTTTCCATAAAAATGAAAGTATAAAAAACATGGACAGGAAGAGCCGGGGATCGACGCCCCAGCCCTGCTGGTGGTCGAGCCACTCTGCTTCCTGAGCCACAGCCGCCTGTTCATATCAAACAGTGTCATCTGAGAAGCAGAACCAACAGCAAAATAAGTTATGCTCATTGTTTTGAGCTCACATTAGTAACTGAAGGAGGCTCAGATGAACGTATCAATATTTTGATCAACTCAGATCAACTTTTCTCAGGACAGTCAAAAAACAAAGTTCAGAGAAACTGCAGGAAGAAAAATCAACCTGAAACAATAAAACATGTCTCCTCGTGCATCCTCAGTGGAAATGACGCTTGTTTTAGAGCATTTTAAGTCAAAAGAAGTTTGATTTATACATTGAATAGTTTCTGAGTAAAATTGAAGCATTGTTACAGACACAAAGGATCAACGAGGACAAAGACATACAGCTGTTCAAACGTGACGATTCATCTTACTCACATATAGAGTCTTGTAAACTCGTCCATAAAAGGTAATGGGACATGCACTGATGTTTGCTGTAGCATTAGTTGTAAAAGTAACTGATGTAGCTGCAGAAATGGAGACATGATGAGAGTCAGTTAGTGAACTGAAGTCAGTCAGCAGGACAACAGGAAAAGCTGCAGATACTAATGTTGAGGAACAAAGAGCTCTAAGGAGCCCACAGCAGCCACGTAGACTCACAGATCAACATGTTTGGTCCATGATCACGAACAAGCTGGCAAAATGTTTACTAACTAGCCAGCTGGACAATGACCTTCCTGCCTCAGTTCAAATAATTCTGTTGTTCCTCAGAGTGTCAGATCATCTGATATCTGTCAGGTCTGCTGACATCCCTAAACTCATGGTGCAGGTAGAGTTTCAACATGGCTGCCGTGGGGATGAAGTCATGTGTGTTCTTACCTGACATGTGGCTGACTGTAGCCAGGGAGAGCAGCAGCAGGAGGAGCATGTTGGAGGAGACCAGTCAGCTGACAGAGAGCTGGAGGACACACAGTCACATGTCACTGATATCCCATAATTTCAATGTAGTTCAGTTCAGTTGACTTTATCTCAGACCATGTGTCACAGTAGAAAAAGATCACATTTCCAAACATGAAAACATCCATCACACATCACATAAATACACAGCACAGCAATCATTCAGTCTGTCCTCTGTATGTATAACAGGACATTTATTAAAAATAGATACAGTAAATACAACTGAGACACAGCTGAAGCATGACAAAAATAAATATATGGATAATAAATAATAGATTACAGTAGAAACTTGATCCTTTTTACTGGTTACAGCTTTCAAAGAGTCCATGTAATGAGATCATTCAAACGACAAAACACAGCTCTGAAGTTTGGGGGAGATTCTGAAATGATGACCTGTGTATGTGGAAAATATACCAACATTATAGTTGAATAGTTGAATGAATTCTGTCTTTTGCAGCATGAAGATTAAAGGTCTTTGTTACTTAGCTTTATGCTGTCATCTAAATCACAGAAATATTGCTGTAAATTTTTCCAAATCTTAAGCAAATGTTCACAGTTATAAAATAACAGAGTTGGTGACTCTTCTCTCTTATAAAATGTAGAGCTTTTATCACTGTCAGTAAATCAGCCAATATATTGTTACAGGGATAACACTAATTCTTTTACTTTGCTGGAAATATAATACAATATAATATCTTCTATGTGAGCATTTAAATGCAAATCTCCTCTGGCTTTAATTCTCTTATCAGTATTATGATCTATTATTATGTTGTTCTAACACTTTGGATCTTTAATGTATGCATGCATGTAATTGTTAAAATATTCATTCTATTATTTATTGTTTGGTAAGACAAATGGTTTTAATGATCTGTGTCACACCAGACAGATTTGATTCCTGGCTGGTGTGTGACAGTTATTCCAAAGAATTTCTCTGTGAGGTGAGAAATCATGAATATAACAAAGCTTCCCAGAGAGAGGAGCTTGCTGCTGAAACTTGACAATTACAGTATTTACAGAGATAAAGTAGTAGTAGTTACAGCTCCTTCCAAATATTAAATCACAAACCAACTGAAATATCTTCTGTGGAATAAAGAAGCACACAGGTTTTTTTCAACCGTTTTACCTTTGAAATAAGATTAAGATTCAGAGTTCAATCCTTGGAAGAAGCAGAACATCTTTTGAAAGATCATAAGCGACACTGTAACATCTTCACACATACAGTCACATCCTCATGACATCATGGTAAGAACATCTCAATTAAATATTTCTTTAAAAGTTAGTTTATATATTTAGAGCTCTTTCAAACTCACCTGAACACTTCTATTTCACAGCCTGCTAGTTTAATAATGTATTTTTTTTATAGTGGATGTGTTTAATATGCAAATTAGAATCTCCAATCTCCAAACATCACTGTCTCTGTTAATAAAAGGTGTTTTATAGCCTGTACAAGTTGTTCATTATTTATATTCTCAAGAATATGTGGCTGAGGATATTTAATATGAAATCATCATCCTTAAAACAAAGTCTTCCTCAATTAATATTGAGCAACATCATTAAATAAAGCACTCCAGTGTCATGTGTGTATATGTGTGTGTGTGTGTGTGTGTGTGTGTGTGTGTGTGTGTGTGTGTGTGTGTGTGTGAAGGGGGGAACTCAATGAGCTGCACACAAAGATCTTAATCAGTTTGGAATAAATTCAGTAATTAAATGTAAATAGTAGATATAATTGTAAGTAAATGTTTTGTAACGGGTAACAATTGGGACTGTCTTTGTCTCCATAGTAAAGGTGGCTGCGGATCTTGGGTAAAATAGCCTTCTGCTATCCAAATATTTCTCAGAATTGAAGGAGAAATAATAGAAACTGACAGCCGTAACAATGAGCTATCATATTGTTGAGTTATCAAGAACACTTTAGTGTTTTTTGTGTTGGGAAATGTTGAGGATATCATTAACAGAAAACATTAATGGGAATTGACAGTGAGGAAAATACTTTCGGGCGGCGGGTCCTCAGGTGTGCCCACCGGACCGATTCTCACAGCATCTTATCGTGCCTCGGGAGGGTTAACATTGGAGTGAATGGAAGGCCGGAGCAGTTGCTCTTAACATCTAATATTGCCACAGATGAGTTTACATCGGAGTTAGCTGAAAGCCCGGTGCATTGCTATACAGGGCACTTTGTTCGTTGCTATCAGACGCCAAGGGGCATGACCTGTGTACAGAGAGAGGGACAGAGATGAGTGTTCAGGTTGTCTTACCTTCTGGAAGCTTTCTGGACAATCAGGAAGAAAATGCTCTGAGGTTTCAGCACCGAGAAATGCAGTATTCGAGTGCAATGGTGCCCTTTCATACCCCATCACATATTTATAATGATTTCATGTGGACAAACTGGTTTCATGACATTCAATGTTCGTGGGTGGATCGGCATGTACAGACGCTGAGGGTAGCGTTCGTGTTATATTTGGTAGGGACATATTTTAGACATTTGTCAGATGGCCAAAATAATTGTGTATTGGCACTTGCTCTCTAGAGCTCTCTTCTCTCTTGCCAGCCGACATTTCAGTGTTTACTCACGGGTGATTCATCGTTGTGGATTTTGTTTTGATTTTGAAAGTTGAGAGAAAGGGAAGATTAGATATAGGTCTATAATTGGCTAAAACACCTGAATCAAGAGTAGGCTTCTTAAGAAGAGGTTTAATTACAGCTACTTTAAAGGCCTGTGGTACATAGCCTGTTACTAAAGACAGATTGATCATATCTAGTAAAGAAGTGCTAACTAAGGGTAAGGCTTCCTTAAGCAACCTAGTTGGGATGGAGTCTAAGAGACAGGTTGATGGTTGAGGGCTGGAGGTGGTTAATTTTGTCTCTCATAGTTAGAATTTTATCATTAAAGAAGCTCATAAAGTCATTACTACTGAGAGCTATAGGAATACATGGATCAGTAGAGTTATGACTCTTTGTCAGCCAAAGTGCTGAAAAGGAACCTGGGGCAGTTTTTATTCTCTTCTATTAATGCTGAGTAATAGGCGGCTCTGGCATTACAGAGGGCCTTCCTGTATGTTTTAAGACTATCTTGCCAGACTAAGCGAGATTCTTCCATTTTGGTGGAACGCCAAATCCTTTCCAATTTTCATGATGTTTGCTTTAATTTGCGGGTTTGGGAGTTATACCATGGAGCTAACCTCTTATGTTTTATTATCTTCCTTTTTAAGGGGGCGATGGAGTCGAGTGTTTTTCTTAATGAGCCTGCAGCTCTATCAACAAGATTATCAATTTGGGAGGGACTAAAGTTAACATAAGAGTCCTCTGTAGTATTGAGACATGGCACTGAATTCAGTACTGATGGAATTGCTTCCTTAAATTTATCTACAACACTATCAGAGAGACATCTAGTGAGGACATTTTTGTCTAATGGTGTGTAATCCAGTAATAAGAATTCAAAAGTTATTAAGTAATGGTTTGATAAAGTAGGAGTTTGTGGAAAAATTATTAAAGGGAATTCAGAGTACGGGCCAGGAGGACGGTACACTATAACACATAGAACTGGCTGTTCTAGTTTTCTAATTTAGGTCTAGGGTTGATGATTAGGCTTGAGGTGAAAATGGCTGCAACTCCACCTCCTCGACCAGTGTCCTGAGGAATGTGAGTATTAATATGACTGGGGGGAGTGGATTCATTAAGGCATATGACATATTCTTCACGACACAGCCAGGTTTCAGTAAGACAAAATAAATCAATATGATGATCTGAGATTAAATCGTTTACTAATATGGCGTTAGATGACAGAGATCTAATGTTCAAGAGTCCACATTTAATTCTCTTATTTTGTTGTACTATTGCAGTAGTGGTTTTAATTTTTATTTAAACAAGCAACTGAGACCCGGGGAGACATGAGAGCAGCTGCTGGCTAACAGTTACAGCAGAGAGCAGGAGGGAGGACGGACTTCTCACTATCTACTCTGTGCTGTGACTATGCTGCTGCTGCAAAGTCATGCAGCAAACACTTTAGTTTGTAACTGTACTGTCAGTCAGAGAGAGAGAACGAGAAGGGGGCAAGGGGGCTAAGCAAACCAATGTGCTGTATGCAGCTCTACTATGAAATAAGATTTTACCCATTTTAAATAGTAAAAAAAAAAGAAAATCAATATGTGGCAGTCAATGTTGATATTGTAGCGGTCACCACAAATAAATGCATGTATGGGGAACCCTGACATGTATACATACATACATATGCCTGATACATAGACAACAAATAAGCCCACGACCAAGGTAATCAAAACCAAAATTGAACAGAGAGTAATTATAAAAAGGCTAACCTATAGAAATGAGTTTTCAGAAGCCGCTTAAAACAAAGCACAGATTCAGCAGATCTGATTGAATTGGGAAGGCTGTTCCAAGGTTTAAGAGCAACTACTGTAAAAGCATGGTCAACTCTGGATTTAAAATAGGAATGGGGAACAGATAAAAGGCCTTGATCAGATGATCAGGGTGGTTAGGGCTCAATAACTCTGCTATATATGCAGAAGCTAGACCATGCAAGGTCTTGTACATAATTAGTAAAATTTTAAAATTTTAAAGTTCCATGTCTTACTGGAAGCCAATGAAGGGAGGCAAGAATTGAGGTGATGTGGTACCGATGACTAGTTTTTGTTAACAGCCTTGTGGCTGCATTTTGCACTAATTCAAGATGAGCAAGAGAGGACTGAGTAATGCAAGTAAAGAGGGAGTTACAGTAGTCTAAGCAGGAAAAGAGGAACTAGAAGTTTGATTTTTGCAATATGCCTCAACTGAAAGAAACAAGATTGAATGAGCTTAGTAATATGAGGTTCAAAGTTCAACTGTTGTTCAAAAAGGATACCAAGATTGTGGTCTTGATGTTGCTAACAAGAGGGTCAATATAGTGACTGACCTTCTTAGTAAAACAATTGGGACTGATCACCTCAGTTTTGTCAGAATTGAGATGGAGGAAATTTTGAGACATCCAATTTGTAACAGAAGCTAGGCAGTCATGAAGGGTGGTAAGGTTATTGAGGTCATTAAGTTTAACTGAGAAGTAAAACAGCATGTCATCGGCATAGCAATGATAAGAGATACCACTGGAAGAGTTAACCCAGACCCAGAGGTAGCATATATAATAAAAACAGAATAGGTTCAAGGATCGACCTCTGTTGTGGAAATTTTCTCTCGAGAAAGAAGGCACATGGAGACATAAAGAAAGCATTAAACATTGTTACTTGTTGAAGCAGTTGTAAACACTGTACAATCCATCACATCATCAGTAACAATTATACAAATGTCCAAACACAAACAAAAATACAATCCTCTTGTATTTTTGGAGAGAAAGCATGTTGTTCAGCTGGCCCTTTCCCTAAAGCCAGCCCTTTCTCTAAAGATTGTGAACTCAAACTAGACAGCTTTATACCTCTCCAGAAGCAAAGCTAAAAACAGTCTGGTCCCTAAATGGACACTTCCACAAACCGTTACACCTTCTTACAAACAAGTATGGTCTCTAAAACAGTAGGCTTAAGACAAAGATATCTCTAGCTAACCCCAGAGGTCAGCAAGCAATCCTCAGATAGAAACAGGTTCAAGAGTTCAACTAGCCTAGGAGCAGGATTTCTTCACCAACATGTGTCCCCAAAATGACGATGACATTACATCACAGTCAGTTGATAACAAACATTGACTCCTTAGTTTGAAAACATTTGTAACATATATACAAAAGATTTATAAAATGATAACCTACTATTCAATTTGCTTTCACACCTCACATAAGTGAGGAGCGGAGGAAGACATGTAATTATTAATGTGAACATTGAACTGTCTGTCAGACCAGTATGAGGAAAACCATTTGAGTTCAGTACCAGAGATACCAACCCGGTTCAGTAGTTTTTCAGTAAAAAAACAAAACAAAACAAAAACTATTATTATTGTGGTTGTTTTTCTCTATATTTAACATAAATTTAGATTTCTGAAGTAGTCTTATGATAAAAATATAATAAAATGCTAATAAAATAATAATGATCGTAATAATAATTTAAAAGGCAATACATTTATTTTGCCTGATGTTGAAGACATGTTGATTTGACGTACAGATCTTGTTAAAATTTCAATATTGATTTATAGGTATTTTTTTGGCCTTTGCAGCCATTTAGCATTAAGCTTCAATGTTTTTTCAACACTGAAACAATTGACATTGTTTCGACCACATTTCAAAGTTGAAGGTTGGTCATGTGCCAGCTGGGTTTCATATGCAAGCAAGCAAGCAAAGTTTATTTATATAGCACCTTTCACAAACACCATATATATTGTGATATATTTAACAATACAATAATAACTCTGCTCCTGACCCACTAAAAGGGGAGAGGTGGTATTAAATAGTAAATATTATTATATTTATTAGTTATGTTGCCTAAATCAACAAACTGAAAGAAGGACAGAACTGCAGAATCTAATAAATAAAAGATAAAACAAATAAAGGGAGAGTCAGCAAATACACATTCCAGATATTGTAGTCAGGCTCTTTATGTGTGTACGCACATGTGCCTATTACACAAATGAAGACTGTGAGTTCAGAACATACCTGAGTGATTACACTCATTACATTACATTACATTACATTACCTGTCAGCCTGCAGCACCTCATCCATCAAAACTCTCATAAAGGAGCCTGTTTGATGAGGCTCTGGTACATTCTTAACAGGTTACTTGCTGATTTGCATGTTGCAGCTGGTGTCATTGGATTGATTCCCCTGTTGACAAAAAAAACCTGTTATGCAAGTAGTTTTTTACCTGTCACATGCAAGTAACACATCATGGAATCACATAATGTTTGATTTAGATGAAAAATAAAGAAGAAATCCAATTAAACTAGTTGGTAGAACTGCCACAAAGCTAATTTGGGCCTGAGCCCAAAGGGCGAAGACCCTATTGTATTTCGTGTGTTTGTTTCTTTCTTATTCTTTCTTTATTAGTACGTCACTTCAATCCTAAATTTGACCCCCTAAACATGCTCAAAAACTCTTTGTTAAAATGTAAAAATTAACCCCCAAAGTGCCAAAATGTGCTCGAGAGCGCCACCTATGTATCTAAAATGGCCGCCACGGCCCGTAGGAATGTTGTAGAGAGATTGAACCAAAACTCAATTATTTGTCTCATCAAGACCTACAAATCATACACTGACACTCCTGACCTAAATCCAACAGGAAGTCCGCAGTTCACCCATGAAAGTATGATTTTGTGCCAATTTTGGACCTTGAATAAACGCTATCTCCTCCTAGGGCGTTAATGGTATCGGCTTCAAACTTTAATACATGACTTATCACACTGTGTTGAACAAAAGTTATAAAAAACTTTGTAATAACTCGAATGGTTTAGATCTAGTAAGCCCTGAAAGTTGGAGTGCCACATCACACCTTACAATGTAAACCAATGGGGAGGCAATCTCTGGGCATGGACTTTGTGCCAAACTGGGGTGTCTGACGTCTAAACTATGAGTCCGACCACTTTCAAACCTGTATCAATAGATTTGCGACGGAAATTCCTACAAAAAAATGTGATTTTTATGTAGGATTTGGCCAAAGTCATGGGATTTATGAGGATATTTCACAAGAAGAGTACTCTGAAATCCTTCTCTCCAGCTGAGAGGGAGAGAGAGAATGGGAGGGGGGGGGATGGGTGAAGTCAGGCCTGTCAGCCCAGGTCTGAAAACATCTACATGCCCATGACAGAAACCCTTGGACTGCGCCACACTCCAGTTACTTAGTGTTTCTACACATCTGACAGCAGTGTTCAATCCTTACTTTTTTTTTCAAGGAGTACATGTGCTCCTAAATGAAAAAAATTAGGAGCACACATATAACTTTAGGAGCACACTGAAAAATGTTCAAGTAACAGTTTCTTAAAGAAAACAATTCATTACATACATATTTACAATTTATCACATACATATTTAAACTCTTTGTGTGTGTGTGTGTGTGTGTGTATGTAAATCAAAATGTATGTTGTCTTTAGGGATGCTCGATTATGGCAAAAATCAATCACAATTATTTTTGTTCAATATTGAGATCATGATTATTTAACATGATCACTTTTTGACTGTCATTTTTGCCAGTTGCTGATGTTGATATATGCACATATTTTTTTCCACTTGGCTGAGGAGACTATTACACATGCAGTCATATGTTGTACTAATGATCAAGAAAGACTATAGCCTATATGAGGGAAGAACTTTAATGCTGAGCTACTGAACTCCAGTCTTCCTAAGTTCTTCCTTCATCTTTCTTGATCATAGTATAATCTATGCTTGCATAAATAATAGCCTGTAAAATATGTGCATATATCGGCATCGGCAATCGGCCACAATGAGTTGGAAATGTCCGCATATTGGATATTGGCAAAAATCTAATGTTGTGCATCCCTAGTTAAAAGTCTTTACATTCCTAAAAATAGACTCGATGAAAATTAGGAAACTAATTTGTTTTACACACAAACTCATCAAGGGTTTTCAATTTACTAATTGAAATTCAAGTGAATGGGCACAAAACTTGCATGATTTTGATGCCACAGGTGTGAGCAAGGCAGCCATGTCTCACCCTGCAGAAAATTCTCATCCTCACACAATTGAGATTTGATGTTTCACTATGACAGAGGAAGTTGCTATAACTTTATTGTAAATGCTCCAGTCTGCACCAAACTTTACATGTTTGATAAGACTCCCGGCCTGAACGCGTGTACATGACAATATTCCATCAGTGATGCAAACTGGCTGAATAGCGCCCCCTACGAAATTTCAGTAAAGCAGCCCCACAGTGGGCAAAATAGTGGACAAAGGAAGTGTTTGTCTCCTTCTTGCACTGTCTGAAAACAGCCCGGGTCTGAAGACATCTACATGCCCGTAACAGAAGCCCTTTGATTGCGCCACGGCCCGACGTGCGCAAGGGCGCGAAGGCCCGCCTAACGCTGCTTGCAGCTTTAATTAAAGTCAACAATTTATCACATACATATTTAAATGCTTTGTGTGTGTGTGTGTGTATGTAAATCAAAATGTATGTTCTCTTTAGGGGTGTTTGATTATGGCAAAAAGCATAATCACAATTATTTTTGCTCAATATTGACATCACAGTTATTTAACACGATTACTTTTTGACTATCATTTTTGGCGATTGCCCATATATGCACATATTTCTTCCCACTTTGCTGAGGAAACTATTACACATGCAAGCATAGATTGTACAAAGTATGATCAAAAAAGACAATATATGAGGGAAGAGCTCAGGAAGACTAGAGTTCCGGAGCTCAGCATTAAAACTTTAATGAACCTGCCAAGTGGGTGGAGTAGCAGTTTTTTGGGGTTTTTTTGAGTTTATTAGACAGACAGGATTGATGTGTAGGATTTAATATTTGGTCTACAGTCTGAAGCGGAGGGTGGTGGTAATGTGCCTAATATGCTATAATTTAGCTATCGTTGAAGCGTGTGGCTGTGGCGTGGCGTTGAGTTTTGATGTTTCGCCATGACAGAGGAAACTGCTATAACTTAAGTGCAAATGCTCCAGTCCGTACCAAACTTTGCATGTTTGATAAGAGTCCCGGCCTGAACGCGTCCTCATGACAATATTCAGTCAGTGATGCAAACTGGCTGAATAGGGCCCCCTACGAAATTGTAGCAAAGCAGCCCCAGCAGCGGGCAAAACAATGGACAAAGGAAGTGATGTTTATCTCCTTCTTGCACTGTCTGAAAACAGCCCGGGTCTGAAGACATCTACATACCCGTGATAGAAGGCCTTGGACTGCGCTGCGGCCCGACGTGTGCAAGGACGCGAAGGCCCGTTCAACGCTGCTTGCAGCTTTAATTAAATATGTTTCTGAAAGTAATCTAATCACATAAATGTTGCCTGACTTTATTTCCTTTCACTATAGTATTAAACTTTATTTCAGTAGATGGTTTAAGATGTGTAGATAGTTTGAGAAAGTTGAACCAATGAAGGTTAATGTTTGTTATTAGAAGAACTGACTTATTATGTATCATGTAATATGCTTAAGTGTTTCTTTAATGGTTTTACAAATATGATACAAGCTGACAGGACCATTATTAATCAGAAATATCATGAATGTTTGGACATTATGACAGGAATGTGTTTACAGCTTAATGTGAAATAATAGGCAACAGTGACTTGAAGTGTAAGTTTTTGCATGTAAAAACTCAGAATTAGATTTTCCCAAATTCCTTTACTTCAGGAGGCACAGCCTGCAGACCACCAGCCACACCTAAAGCCTCTAGAACAAAGAAATTGAATATTCATCAATAGTTCGGCACAAACCCCTTTAGAACATCCCTAAAACTCCTCCCATCTTATTCTAACATATAAAAACAGCCTCAAAGAGATTCCTCTTTGAGCTGGCCTCCAAGACCTCAAGAAAATTCTTAAGACATCTCTTTCATTTGGTTTTCAATCAAATGTATCCAAATTTAATCTTTTATTGCAACAAGTTAATTTGTTTTGTTTTATTAATAACATTAAGTCTCGTATTTCCACGTATAGTAATTTAATTTTGAAGTAAACACGTACAGTATTTTATTTTGAAGTAGATGCCGCTGAAGATTTGAGCGTAGTCAGACTAAACTTTATTCGAAACTTAACTCAAGTTGCTACAAGCCAAATAAAACCTGAACGTAAGCTCCCGAAGAAGAAGAAGAAGAAGGCGGCTAGAAAATCCAATCACAGTAAACTTTTCCTACGCTGTCAGGCAAGTTCAAATTGCTTTTTGAACAGTTCAGTTTGAACCTGGTGGTGGTGGTAATGATGACTACGGCAGATAAAGATGATGATATGATGATTCCTCACCAGAACACCCATGGCCATATCTGAAGTCCATGTTTCAGATTTTTGAAATGAAAGCAGTGTTGCTGTTGGGCAGTTGTAAAGCTAGAGGTGTGTAACTGTTTATTTAAGGTAGGGAGGTTTTATTTATTTTTTTATTTTCTGAGGAAGAGGCATCTACAGCAATCCCACTGTGCCTGATGCACACATGTGCACGAATGCACACACATACACACACACACACACACACACACACACACACACACACACACACACACATTACCAGAGCTGTGTCAGAACACTGACATGCTGTTTTGTGGAGATGGAGTGGGGTGTGTTAAATAAAAAAATAAAAATGACAATGGCTGTCTTTTTGTTGATTCAATTGTGTTTCTATAGGCATTTATATAGGCTTTGTAGCATATTCTACAAGCTTTTTATTGTACAGGTTGTACAAGCAAGTCAGTGTATTCAGTAGGTTGTTTCAGTCATTAGGTCATTAGGTTCTGTATATGCATTGTGGCAACAATACAACAATGCGTTGACATTAAAAAGAAAATGTACTTTTGAATACTTAAGTATTTTGGAGTTGTGTACTTTGTCCACCACTGGTAAAGGATGACACTAATTAAAGATTCAAGATTCAAGATTTAGTTTATTCACTAGCAAGGATCACACCATCAGGAAGATACATTTGAATGATTTATTGAAAAAAGATTAATGAGGCTTGCTCTTCTGCTAGCTTGCTTGTTTGGATGCGGTGTGGGGAGGCTTCGTGGGGAATTCGCGGTGGCACCCGGGCAGCAACAGACCCCCTCAGGACCCTACGAGGGAAGAAGGAGAGGAAAAACAGGAAGAAAGAGTATGGTGGGAGGGAGGGATGCAGAATGCAAGAGCAAAAGAGGAGGAGAGGGTTTGGTTAGTATTGAGTATTAGTATTGGTGCGGTTGAGGTGTGGTCCTGCTCCTGAAACTTTGCTAGTTAGCTTCAATTCACTAACAAAGACCACACCATCAACAAAATACATTTGAATTTATTGAAAAAGATTAATGAGGATTGCTCTTTCGCTAGCTTGCCTGTTTGGATGTGGTGTGGGGAGGCTTCTTGGGGAATCTGCCATGGTGCCTGGGCAGCAACAGACCCCCAAAAACTTCCAGTTATTTAAGGTGAGCTTGAGCAGATCTGAGATCTTTGAGATCCGAACGGATGTAATGATGGTATGTTTGAGAGGACCACCGACCCGTGAGTCGTATGAAATGTTCCGGAACTCCATTGCGGGAAGCTGAAGCAGCTCTGATTCTGAAGGAGTGTCCAGAGTAATATATGGGAGACATACCAGATAGGGAAAGTATGTGGCGGAAGTGTTGGTGGAACCAGAATCGAGTAGCCACTTGTCTGGATTCGGAGATGAAAAGAGGATCTCTCGTTGTTGTGCTCTGAGATTTTCTGTATATCAAGTAGTTTGCAAGGGTTTTGAAAGGATTCAGAGGTGATTGGACTTTGAAGTAGAAGACGGGTTTAGGCTGACTGGATGGATTGGTTTTAGTTTGCTTTAGGTAGAAAACCATGGTGTCATCTGAGAAAAGAGACAAGTCTGAAATGCAAGCATGACGGCGAGGGTTGAAGTGAAAGGTTGAGGAAGTGAATTCGGAGCATCTGAGGAAAGCGAAGAAGGCAAGCAAGAACATGGCTTCTAGAATTTGAGCCACATAGGGAGTGGAGCCCGGAGCAGATGGTGTGGATGCATGTTGACAGCAGGTCAGCAGTAAGAGGTAGACAGCGAGGGTTTTTGGCTGGTTCTTGACAAAGGAGTCCTTTGAGGAGTGAAGTTATCTGAGGATGGCTTGAAGCCAAGCCTGGACTGCCAGTTATGAGTTTGGAGAAGAAGCTGATGCCGCTCAGATAAACTTTGATGGTGTGTGTTCCATGGTGTAATGGAATGGGCATAGATAATGAAACAAGTCAGGGTGACGAGATCGAATGACAGGAAGGTTATGTTATGCTGGTTGTGAAAGTAATGGAAACTTTTCCAAGCTGTCCAGTAGAATGAAAGGATTGAGGGCGATAGGCTGTTGATGACGGAGTTCTGGGAGTCAATGATCAAGGGTACTAGGGCAGGATTTGCAAGTTGAAAGTCAGTGCTGAATATGGAGGAACTGGAGTAGGCAGGGTATCTGCATGTGGAGCCAAGCTTCTGAACTTCTGAAACAAGAAACAGGAAAGAGAGTCAGCGATGGTGTTGGAGTGACCAGGAACATGAGCTGCCTGCGCGGAGGACGTAATGGTGTGTAACTGACTGCCAGGTTAGGCAGCGCATGAATGACATGATGGATGAGGAGTTGGAACGTCCTTTGTTGGTTATGTCTATGACTGCGGGGTTGTCTGAGTATATGAGGATGTACTTATGGGACCATTCATGGCCCCACAGAACAGCTATTATGGCCCTCCGTTTTTACTGCAGACAGTGGAATTCCAAGGTCAGAGAAAACTGAGGTCAGAGTGACCAGACAAAAAGCAGGTGGCGATGAGGGGGGGAAATGATAAGGAAATCATCCAAGAGATAGATGAGGAATGAGGTGTTATGGTTATTAGACAGGATCCAGCAATGGACTTCAAACAAAGTGTCAAAGAGTTTAGGGCTGCTTTTGCAACCGAAAGCAAACCTGATGGCAAAGTAATATGCACCCTGCCTGCGGATGCAGAAGAATTGCTAGAAGTCAGGGTAGACAGGGAGAAAAGTGAAAGTGAAAGTGCTGGTTATCTCAGCTTTTGAGAGCCAAGACCCTTTTCCAGCAAGTTTGATGAGGGTGATGGCATGGTTGATGGTGGCATAGTGAAGGGAGAAGTCTTTACTCAGAATCAAGTTGTTAATGCTGGGAATAGTAAAGCTGTGTGGTGCCGAAAGCTCGACGATAATGCATTTCTTTCTGGAGTATTTCCTGGTTGTGATACCGAGAGGGCTGATATGGAAAGTAGGAAAGGAAGGAAGAGTGAACGGACCAATCATGAAGCCTTCTTTAACTTCCTTAGCGAGCAGGCGGTCGACTGCCTCAGGTACTGCAGAGATTCCAGGGTGGAACCCTTCCCGAATTCCACTTAGGAGGAACATAACGAAAACTGGATTGGGGTGATTATGTAGTGCGTCGGCCAAGGTGGAAATGTTAATAGGTGTAGACAGGTGATTACCTAGCTTCTGTGAGGTGGGGTTGTGTGGGCATGCAGGGCGGGTGTGGCCACCCCCGCAGAAGGCGCAGACGTAGAGGAAGCAGCACTGGGACATAGAGCATCCGGCATTGTTAAAGTTGTTAAAAGTGGTTCGACCGCCTTGGTGCATGATGGGCCTGCCTTTTTTGTCTATGCCATTGGGTAAGGGGTAGATGACGGAAGGGGTGGAAGACGTTGGCTTTGGAGGTATGGGTGCTGGTGGGGCCACTGATGCTAAGCGGGAGAGAGCAAAAGCTCTTGTTTGGGCTTGACGTGTCTCGGTGTGAGCTGGACCAGAATGGGTTATGAAGGAAGACCAGAGTTAAAAATGGAAGGAACTAGCTGCTGTGTGGGCTGTGGGGAGAAACTGGGAGCCAGCATCCCAGTACCAATTGCCCCGGCGGACAAGCACTGCAGGGAATGGTGGGGCTGAGAGGTGGAGGATCCCGGCATCCCGGTGTCTGGAGCCCCTGCTAAGGCTAGCTGCTGTGGTCGGAGGAAGGGAGCAGCAGGGGGTGCTGGCATCCTGGTGGCAGCATCCTCGACCAAGGCAGGCTGCTGCAGTTGCTTCATCCAAAGTAGGTGAGTGAGCACGTTGTTGGGAGGTGGGTATTGGAGCCCTAGTGTTATTTAGTCCATTTGATCCATGTTTTTTCCTCTGATGCTGTCCTTTCCGCTGGCTTTGGGCTGGAGGGTGTAATTGTGCCGTCTCTTTAACGGGGCCTCTGACGTCACGGCATGTCATTGGGTTTTGCCTGGTGACGTCACCTAGAAGAAGGCTGGTGTTGACGGAGTGGTGTGTACGACAGGCTGACATTGAAAAGTTGAAAAGTCTTGCCTCATTGTCTGTACAGTGGAATGGGATTCCCTTCTCTTTGTATGTGTCCTCCCAGTTGTGATGCCAGTGTCGGGATGATGCCAGGGGCCTGGAGCTATCCTCGTGGGCGAAGGAGTTGGAGAATTGTGGCGACGGCAATGGACAGTTTTTGAATTGCCTTGTCCTCTGTGGATGAAGGAGGTGGGCTGGTAGATGCTGAGGATTTGTCGGGTGAACTATAGTTTTGGATGTTGAGGAGAGATGAACCAGGTGGGATATGGACTGTGGAGGAGATAGAGCTTGCTGGAGTCGCCCACTTCCTGGATGGATTGTGGACCTCGGAAAGCGGGGTCTCAAGCATGGATGTGGTGGGGAAGTTTTGAGCTGGATCCGTTGGTGAGGCAGAAACTTTGGACTTGGTCATCCTGGTGCTGTCAAAAAAGATTGTCATCCAATGGGAATAAGGAGATGAAATTCATGGTTGAGATAAGGTGAGTAGAAGATGAAAGTTCGTAAAACAAGTAGTATGTTTATAGTTTTTTGATGTGCTCGAAGCAATCGGCTCTGATGCAGAATGCAAGAGCGAAAGAGGAGGAGAGGGTTTAGTTAGTATTTATGGGATTGCCGGAAGGGGTGGGATTGAGGTGTGGTCCTGCTCCTGAAACTTTGCTAGTTAGCTTCAATTGTCATTTTCTTGTATATTTGCATACACAAAAAAATGAAATGCTGCTTCTCCCAGTCCACAGCAGTGTAACAACAACAGAAAGGATAAAGATATACTGTATATCTAAAAATTCACCATAAAAAATGATAAAAATATGTAAATCCCAAGAGAAAAAACAGAAACAAAAACAGAATGAGCACGGTGCATTTAAGTGCATTTAAAGAGAAAAGTACATGTCTCAGTTGGATGTAGACAGTTCTTGCATGTCAACGCCTGACCAGCACAGATGGAGGAGTTTATAATCCATTTTGCTATCCAGAGAGTGAACATTAGGCAACTTGATTGTTGAAACTGCCGGTTTGTATGGGTTAACAGTTAGCCTAGCTTGCTCCGCTTCCGCGTCCTGTCGCACTGCTTTCGATGTTTCCTCTCAAGCACAGCTCTGGTAAAGGCCGTGGTCTCCTTTGGGTCCATTGGGCGTAGCAGACAAAGCACGCTCAGCTGATTTAGCTCCCAGCAAGTATTTCTCGTAGCAAAGGTCTTTGTTCTGAATGTCCAAAAGAAACTGGTGATCATAGACATATTTCCTCTGCACTCCACACAATGCCACTGCATAGTCAGAACTAGGAGAGGACACTGCAAACGTTGGTCGCGCCACTACCACACATGGAGAGAGAGAGAGAGAATACCACCAACAAGGACCCCTTAATTTCTCTTCTTGTCTTCACAAAATAACTCTTCTGTTAGCTTCCTCAATGCAGTTTCTCCTTGGGAAGGTTGGTAACAGTGGCAGGTAGCAGTTAGCAGTTGACAGCTACATAGTGTTTTCATTGAAAAAATATATCCAAAGATGAAATTTTCTCCTCTGTTATTGCTGATTAATGCTGTTACCTCTTCTTTAGAGTCTTTTCTGAAGAGTATTTGAAGGTTAGTTTGCAAAATGTCCCACTTTTTAGGTCCAAGTTTGAGATGTATTCAAGAGCCCATCTCAAGTGCAGCCACTCTCTCTCATCTTGAACGTACATGCCAAGTTTCGTTCACAGTACACAGTTCAATAGTAGAGCTTTAAACGTTTTCAAGTCATTAAGACTATGGATGTAATCCCACCTCTCACCACAATATGGGTTGCAATGGCAGTGGTTCTGTCTGTCCCTGTCCGAGCTGCAGAATCTCAGGTGAGGTTTGAAAACCTGCAAACCAGCAAAAGTTGTTTTAAACAGTATAAGTAAGAGTATCACATTACCTACAGTTTCTATACATTTATTTCCTTATAACATTTATTGTGACAATTGTTGTGCCTCAATTATGTGGTCAGACAAAGGCAGGCCAAGACTTGTAAACTCTGAAGCGTGACCACGAGGCCACCTGTGTCCTTTAATCCCTGAAACAAAGGAGGAGCCCCAAAAGGCTGCTCCCACTGACTCCATTTCCCAGCCTACCCTGCAGTTCACACCTTGGTGTGAAATCTGGGAGAGCCCCAAACTCTCATCCCTCATTGGCAGAGACGTCTCAACACCACAGGGAGTCCTGGCGACGCAGCCATAATGTCAGTTCAGCTTTAAGTACCAGCTGCACAGATACACCCATTGGCTTTCCATTGTAACTGTGCTGCAGAAAGCTCTGCTTTCCCTGTGAGCCAGTTTACTAAAGGAGGTTGAAAGGTTCCAATGCATGTGTATTTCCCATTGCTGAGTATGAAGATCCTCCCCTAGCTGAACGCCGCTCTCCTGTTTGCCTGCAGAAGGAAGAGAAGGATCTCTTCACAAAGATGCGGATAACTTCTATGCCCTGCTGCCTTCTGACCAAGTCTACTCTCCTGTGTTTCCTTGCTGCCCACTGAGAGACCAGCTGCCACTAACCCTTGAGGAAATGAGGACAGCACCAACAGGACCCACACATTGGAGGACCTGTGCTGGACCCCAATTATCGCTTACTGAAGTGACCCAAATGAGAGTCTTACGTCTGGGCAGAGACAGTGTTGTACTGTGTGTTTATTAGCCTTATTGCTTGTTAAGCTTTATTGCTGTTGTTGTGGTTATGAATTGCTAATCTCTGAGGAGCATTGATGCTTGCTGCTTTTTTAGTTGTGTTCACCATGCTAATCTAATTTGTGTTGTCCCACTCAGGACTGCTGTGTATTGTGCCACCGCAAGTGAGAAAGCAGGTTGGTTTTTCAGTCAACAGTCCAGATAATGCACGTTACAGACTACCGTATACTGTATGCGTGGTTTTCTGTGTGACAAAGTGAAGACTACTTTTCTCTGTCTTATTACTTAGTGATGGGCAAAAATGAATGAACAAATCTTTTTGAACGAATCTCTTTAGTGTCTGGTATGTACCGGGTCAGTGTGTCGAACGTACCGAGTGCTCATGAATCCTGGACTTTTCCCACTCATACCGCCCACACCCACTCACTGTTATTGTAGGGTACTGCTCACACTGCCTGCCTGCCTGCTACAGTGGTGCAATCACTCAAAACATGAATGAGCACCAATGAATGAGCGGGAATCATTGTCTTGAACGACAACGTCAGTGTGTGACTCGAGTCAAGACAGCCTGGCAGCTACTCACTGTACAAGATCAAATGAACCGTTTTCTTGAACTAGGACGTACGATTGAATGAGAGGTGATTTAATTGGACTCGAGTCGAGACAGACGGCAGGTTAAATTGAACAAGACTGAATGAACTGCTGCTCTCTCGAACTAGGAGGTCTGTGACTTACTCCTCAAAAAGACTGAAAGATCGTTGGTCAGTGTCGCATCACATTTCTGTAACATCGTATTGAGCTTATATAGCCTACCTACATACAAGTGGGATGCTGAATCAATGCATTTAAATTAATATTTTATCTTTATTAATGTAAACTTATACATGATGACTGGTAATCCACTGAAGAGAAATTTTGTGGGGCAGGCAGCACTAGCTGTCGAATGTGCCTGCACTATAACTGAGTGTCATGAAGAAACTGACGGCATATTTTGGAAAAAGGTTCGATACATTTACATGTATAAACTCGAAAGAACCGACACTGTGAAAAGAATCGGTCCGCCCATTACTATTATTACTAGCTCTGTTTACACGAACACATGCACATAAACACTTGCACCCCTTTGCACATCTGGTGGGCAGATAATGTGGGACACAGCGGCATTCTGCCCCCAGCCATCTTACCACCAGACGTGTATTTGAATGCACACATGCTGAATTGGGTAAGTGCAGAGTCGCTGGCTATCTTGCTATTGTCTCTAACCAAAACACTGCGGTCACATCTGCTTTTTGATTCTCACGTGATGTGAATTCCTCCCGTAGTCCTGTGTGCCATCTTGAGTCTTGCATGACATTATCATCCCCGGTTACACCCACCATCTTGTCACCCACACACACACACACACACACACACACAAACACATACATACACGCACACACATACACGCACACACACTTGCATTGACTTGCATGTGTATTTAACTGTGTACAGCTGTTGTCGTGTGTATGTTTTGCTTAGGTAGTATTAGTCATAGTACGGTAATTTGATAACTAAAGCATTTCTTAATTGTATTAATTCTTGCTGAGGTTAATAAATCCTGTTGTACATTTAAAGAGAAGTCTTTTGTGATTACTGTGTTTACTTGTGATGAGAGGCTAGTTCAGAAAGTCAGAGCTCAGACTCAAACCTTCTCCGTTCACCAGTGTGTTTGGTTATTGGTCCCGGTTTCCAGGTGATGCTGTGTTATTATTAATTTGTATTCATATTTTTTTAATCAATTTTAATAAATAATAGTTACCTATGATAATTATTAATGATCACTAATGACCAAACTTATGCCTCCCAGCCATGACACAATCTATGAAATATCAATTATAAATATGAATTAAAGTCTCATATTTATATATATGCGCTAAAAATACAAGGTAAAGTAAAATAAAAGGCAAGCCAGCAAATACATATTCCATATATTGTAGTCAAGCTCTTTATGTGTGCATGCACATGTGCGTATGAAAGAGAAAAGATAGCTATAGAGGGCGTGTGCAAATACACAACTATTTTGGCCGACAAAAAATGTCCCTACCAACATTAAAACCAAACCTACACCCCTGCGGCAGTTATTACACACATGAAGGCTGTGCATTCAGAACATACCTGAATAATTACACACCTGTCAGCCTGCAGCACCTCATCCATCAAAATTCTCATAAAAGGAGCCTGTTTGATGTGGCTCTGATACATTCTTATCAGGTTTTTTGCTGATTTGCATATTACACCAAATGTTGTGTACAGTGCCTGTACACAACCTGTCACATTCAATCCCTACATACAGGTAACACATCTTGGAGTCACATAACGTTTGATTTAGATGTCACATAAAGAAGAAATGCAATGAAAGCTGCAAGCAGTGTTGAACGGACCCTTGCACCTCCACACATGTCAGGCCGCGGAGCAATCGAAGGGCTTCTGTCACGGGCATGTAGATGTCTTCAGACCCAGGCTGTTTTCAGACAGTGCAAGGAGATAAACATCACTTCCTTTGTCCACTATTTTGCCCACTGCTGGGACTGCTTCGCTGAAATTTCGTGGGGGGTGCTATTCAGCCAGTTTGCATCACTGATGGTATATTGTCATGTAGACGTGTTCAGGTCAGGAGAAGTTTGGTGCAGACTGGAGCATTTACAATAAAGTTATAGCAACTTCCTCTGTCATGGCGAAAAATCAAATTTTCTGAAGGGTGAGACATGTCTGTCTTGCTCACACCTGCTCATCAAATTTTGGGCCCGTTCACTTGAATTTAAAAAACAAATGAATTTCCAAATTTTCATCAAGTCTATTTTTTGAAAAGTAAAGACTTTTGACCCACATGACCTGGTCAAAGTTTGATTGAAATGTGTACTGTCAGGTGTGTAGAGACAATAAGTAACTGCAGCTGGACACAGAAAAATACTCATATATTTGAATGGAGAGTGTGAGCGAACCGCTAGGTGCTCGGGCCCTAATAAAGGAAAAACTGCAGTACAGAGCTACAAATTTTAGTTTTGATGGTATTTTTCTACAGCACTTTATAACTAAACTGTCACCCTCACTCCATTTTTTCCCTTCCCCTCATAGGTCATCCCCACTACTGAATTATAAATATAAGACCTATAATTATTGTAAAATAAATGATAATAAGACCAAACTTCATACAAAGTTTGTATATAATGTATTGAATGTATATAGGCCTATCTGCTGTATCCTACAAAAATGAGCTGCATTCAACCCCCACACCAGTGGCGGCTGGTGACTCAAGAAATTGGGGAGGACAGGAGGAAAACCAACATACCGCATCAAACTATATCATTGTCCCCCACCTGATGAAACTGGGGGTAGGGGGGTGGGGGGCAATTTTATATGCCAATAAAACAATTTGCTTTTAAAAACAAAAACCCCTGAGTGG
The DNA here is from genome assembly GCF_914725855.1 of Thunnus albacares. Classification (NCBI taxonomy): domain Eukaryota; kingdom Metazoa; phylum Chordata; class Actinopteri; order Scombriformes; family Scombridae; genus Thunnus; species Thunnus albacares. Next base: position 31,673,411 of record NC_058116.1, on the reverse strand, counting down.
TGTAAAGGCTGCTTCTTTAAAGACATTTAGCATATACATATTGTTTCTAAACAAAGAAGAGCTCATTTTAGCCGTGGAGTGGTTCAGATGTGTGATTTTACCAACAAAATGAAATTCAAATTTAAAGTATTGTTCTATTGTGACAACAGATTTATGTTCTCATCAAAAACAGACAAAATTTCACATGATTTACACGTGATTCCTGTGTATTTTCTTAGTATACAGAAATACATAAAGTACCACAAAGCTTATAATGTGATACAGGAACAGATCAGTGCTGAATACTAGAAAGACTGAACACTAAAAACATTCACAGATCTAAAAGTGTAGGCCGGTCTTTGAGTGACATGAAGGTCTCTGCGTACAGCTCAAGCAGGTAAGACCACGTCACTGACTGCTGCCTCATCACTGGGCTGCATGTATACTAGTAGTGCCTGTGTGTGTTTATATGAAGGAGTGAGGCCTGGGTAACACTCCTGACTTCTGCTGTTTGTCTCCCCCTAGCTGTGAGGAACAGTACAAAGACACTGCTGACAGTCAGATCGACTGCAAGACAGTGACTCAACGGTGAGCAGAGACACACCTGAACACACATCAAACTCTCCTTTGATCTATAAAACAACCAGAGTTACTCTTCATCACACGTTGATCTGTGAGAAAAAGAACATGTTGTTCATGTTTCATGTTGTCTGATGTGAGCAGGGATGAAGCTGGAAGCCAAACACAACTGAACTCAGATTATACACCTTTTTATTTGGGGAACAGAGTTTTTGTGTCAATCTGTCTACACAACACCTGTCCTGTTATTAGACCCAATAACACTAACCTTTGTCTTGCTCTTCATGTTAGTAATCATTGACCTTATCTTTCTGTCTGACTGGACTTGATCGTTCTCTCTCCCATGACAGCTGTAATCTCCTGAAGGAGGATCCCTTCACCTTCTGCCACAACCGCACCAACCCCGAGCCCTTCATCACCGCCTGCACCAACACTCTGTGCAAATACCCAGCAGTGGACGGTCTCAACTGCCAGTTCCTGGAGGCTTACGCCAGAGCCTGCAGCCTGCAAAGCAAAGACACGCTGGAGGACTGGAGGTCAAAGGCCAGCTGCCGTAAGACCGTCCTTTACTGTCATTAAGTTATGTTTTATAGGGCATGATAGGACAAGATGAGCCCAGATAACAGTGAGGACAGAACAGGAATCAAGAACTCTACTACAAGTAAAGACCTGCATTCAGATTTACAGTAAAATATGAAAAATAGAAGCAGTAGGTGCAGTGCATGTGATCAGATCAGATCTTCTCTGGACATTGAAATGGCCGCCTTCTCTGTCAACAGTGTTTCAGATGTAGACGGGACAAAGTGTTCTTCATATTTGACTGAATAAAGAACAAAGTTTGGTTGAGCTGTGTGATAATCTTATGCACGCTGTTACTAAACTGCTCACAAGGAGTCAGGATCCGATCAGCTGTCGTTCCTGTTTATCTTACTGACTGACTCTAGTAAGTATTGATCTTTGTTTGATTTTCAAGCCTGAGGACATCAGTGGTGGAACCAGCTGCTACTGTCGGGCTATTTTTGGCTCCAAGTACAGATCGACAAACACTTTTGATATGAAGACTGAAAAAGGAGACCCGTCTCACACGTGAAATGACACAATATGACATTAAATATCATAGTTTACATGTGAAAACATGAATTTATTTTGTGAGGTGGAAATACAGCATCTGACATACTGTCACATGAAGTGAGAATTCTCTGTTGGTTCACAACAACCACAGACACTTTCACACACTGGATCAATTATTAATTTTAAAAAAGTATCGATTAGTGAAATATGAATCTTAGGGCCCTATTTTAACCACACAAGTACAACAACAACTGCAGGGTGGTAGGTCTTAGGCACACGGACAGTGTAGGCGTCTCTATGTGCACCTGCTGTTTTGGTTCATGTATGTGCAGCAGCACAATGTGCAAAAGGGCTGAATGAAGGTGAATAGAGATCAGCAGGTGTGATGATTATTAAATACTCTCTCAGCCAGTCACATCACTGCTCTCATAGCTCTGAAACAGCTCAGCCAATCACAGTTAAATGTGATAACAGCAGCTCAACACACAGAAGGCTTTTCTTCAGGAAATGTCTTGATGGTTCAGAGTGTCATGACTAGGGCTGTAGTCTGCTGGTCGACTGGTTGATTAGTTGGTCGATATGCTCTCATCCGACTAACAAATTACCTGTGAAAACGGGTGTATTCAAAACACCCCCTATGTTTTCACAACTTTGAACTCGCCCAACCTAATGGAGACTGCTCGGTCCAACTTTACTCAACATTTACTGAATGTACTGAATGTTTACTGAATCTGTGTTTCTCCATAATGACACAACGAGAACCCCCGCCAGGCCAAAAAGATATTTTTAGGGCCTGAGCCCAAAGGGTGAAGACCCTATTGTTTTTCGTGTGTTTGTTTGTTTCTTATTGTTCTTTCTTTATTAATCCGCCACTTCAACCCTAACTTTGACCCCCTAAACATGCTCAAAAACTCACCAAATTTGACACGCACATCAGGTCTTATGAAAAATTTGATAAAATGTAAAAATTAACCCCCAAAGTGCCAAAATGTGCTCGAGAGCGCCACCTATGTATCTAAAACGACCGCCATGGCCCGTAGGAATGTCGTAGAGCGATCGAACCGAAACTCAATTATTCGTCTCATCAAGCCCTACAAATCATATGCTGACACCCCTGACCTAAATCCAACAGGAAGTCCGCAATCTCAATTTCAAAGTATGACTTTGTGCCAATTTTGAACTTTGAATAAACGCTATCTCCTCCTAGAAATCCGTCTCTCTGGCTGAGAGGGAGAGAGAGAGAATGGGAGGGGGGGGATGGGTGAAGTCAGGCCTGTCAGCCCAGACAAAAATCAATCACAATTATTTTTGTTCAATATTGAGATCATGATTATTTAACATGATCACTTTTTGACTGTCATTTTTGCCAGTTGCCGATGTTGATATATGCACATAGTTTTTCCCACTTGGCTGAGGAGACTATTACACATGCAGTCATATATTGTACTAATGATCAAGAAAGACTATAGCCTATATGAGGGAAGAACTTTAATGCTGAGCTACTGAACTCCAGTCTTCCTAAGTTCTTCCTTCATATATTGTCTTTCTTGATCATAGTATAATCTATGCTTGCATGCGTAATAGCCTCCTCAGCCAGCTGGTCAAAATATGTGCATATGTCGGCATCAGCAATCGGCCACAGTGAGTTGGAAATGTCAGCATATTGGATATTGGCAAAAATCTAATGTTGTTCATCCCTAGTTAAAAGTCTTTACATTCCTAAAAATAGACTTGATGAAAATTAGGAAATTAATTTGTTTTACACACAAACTCATCAAGGGTTTTCAATTTACTAATTGAAATTCAAGTGAATGGGCACAAAATTTGCATGATTTTGATGCCACAGGTGTGAGCAAGGCAGCCATGTCTCACCCTGCAGAAAATTCTCATCCTCACACAATTGAGATTTGATGTTTCACCATGGAAGGATTTACGGTGACCAAAGTGAATGTTTTCTTTCTTGTGTGCACTGACTAAAACAATGATGAATGAAGGGTTTTAAAGGGTTTAATTCACTACGCCTTACTTTCCATTTATTGTGGTTTCTGTATTAAACTAATGAAAACTATCTAATGGAGTTTTTTCCACCAAAAAGAATGTGTATCATCCAAAAAGTCTGAGCATTGAAGGCTGTCAGATGTTGTATCAGAAGTGAAGAATAGGACACCAGCGTCCTGGTCCAAAAAGCAGGTTTATTGATTATCTGGAAAACCTGAAAAACTCAAACCTGAATAGAGTTGACCTGGAAGACACAGTGGATCCAAAGCTCATGGAGATGTTGTGCTCTGAAGTGTCAGTAAAGTTTTTCAGAGAAGTGGAGGACATTTATTCCATCCTGATGGCACTGGTTAGATAAGAGACAGTCATGCATACCATAGTATAACCTTCCTCTTTTCTATTTCTTTTGTATTTACTCTGGCTTGTTTGTGGTGAACAGCAGCCTGGAGACCATCATCAGCTTGTGCCTGTAACAGAATATCAGATCATGCTCAGTTCAGTCTCATTTATGGAGGAAAGTCACTCTTGAGCCCTGAGAGAAGGTTTGCCACAAAAAGGTTTTAATGTTCAGTCTGAGGGAAAGTCCATCAACATGCTGATTATCAGTAGATTCAAGTGAAATGTTAACTGTGACTTCAACTGAACCAAACATGTGGCTTTAATGACACTGAGACCTGCTGTGGTGCTGTTTCATCTTTATTATATTTTTGTTTAAGCATCAAAGACCAAAAAAATACATGAATAAAGGGGATGTGGGTAAAAGAAAAACATGAGTTTGTGTGTTTTTATGGATTTCTGTAAAGTGTAAAGTCTTCACTGTGTGCTGTCCATAATCTTCAGTTAAATTTTTCTTTAACTGCGATCACTTGGACTCATATTTGATGAGTGCCGCTGGAAGCTGTTTCTTTAAAATAAAGCTTTATTTATATAGCACCTTTCAAAACAGTCAAAGTTACAAAGTACTACCAAACACCAAAAACAGGAATTTAAAAAACTCAATAAAATCCAAAACAAAGAAGTCAACATAACATAATTAAAACAGTTACACAAATTACCATCAGTTCAGACACAGACATGAGATAAAAACAGGTTTTAAGAAGAAATTTAGAAGCAGATGCTGAGTTTGCCTGTCAGAGACCTTCAGGCAGGGAGCTCCACAGTTCCTGGATAATAAAGGACCGATCACCCTTAGTGTCAAGGCGAGATTTTGGAACCATTCCTACGGCCCTGCTGGAGGATCTCAAGCAGCAATCAGGTTCATATGGAGGGAGATGGTCATAGATATATGAATCTGATCATGCATGGTTTTAAAAACAAGCAGTAAAATCTGAAAATCAAATATTAAAATTCTAAAACTGACACGTAACCAGCGAGGACTGTTGTGATGTGGTCGCTTCTCTTTGAATGTGGTAAAGGCCTGTTTGTATGAGCTGTAGTCTTTGGATGCCTGGCCCGCTTAGACCAAAATAAAGATTGTTGCAGTGGTCGAGTCTGAAAGTTATTGAAGCATGTGTGACCTTTTCCAGATCTGAAAATGAGAGGAACAACCTAACCTTGTTTAAATGTCTCAGTTGTACAATGCAGGACTGTTCCACGGTGAATGAGTAATTATATCTAGGTTTCGGGCCTCTTTTTTTAACATTGTTCGATAAGACACCCAGACCTGACTGTTCATGATGCTCGTACTGGTGGGAGAGAAGTGATTATCATTATTTCTGATTTTGAGTCATTCAAACTGCAGAATTTTGTAGATTTTGAAAAAGCCTTTGACAGCCTAGATAGGGAAGTGCTCTGGAAGCTCTTAGGTCACTATGGCCTACCCTCTAAGATCATCAAACAAAAAAGAACATGTACCAGGATTTCAGTGGCTGGGTGATCTGCAAGGACAAACTGTCAGACACCTTTGCCATCACAACAGGGGTGCGGCAGGGTTGTCTTCTTTGTCCTCTGATTTTCCTCATTGCCAGCGATTGGATCATGAGAAGAACAACTGAAAATCAATGCAGGAATCCAGTGGACCTTGTTTACACAGCTTGAGGATCTTGATTTCGCAGATGACCTTGCACTAGTCTCTGAAAACCACACACACATGCAACAGAAGACAGATAGGCTACAGACTAATAGTGACCAGCTTGCACTCAAGATCAACACCGGAAAAACCAAGACCATGAGGATGTGGAGCATTTTACCTACCTGGGGAGTAACATCAGCAAGGATGGAGGAGCAGACAGGGACATTGAGGCACACATCAGCAAAGCACAGGTAGCATTCAAGATACTCAGGCCAATCTGGTTGTCCATGCAACTCTCCAACAACACCAAGCTACGGATCTTCAATACCAATGTGAAGACTGTCCTGCTCTATGGCTCCGAAACGTGGAAGGCTACTGAGGGCCTCACAAGCAAGATACAAGTGTTGGTTAACAAATGCCTGCGCTACATCCTCAAGCTGTGGTGGCCCACCATAACCACAAATGAGGAGCTGTGGCGGATACCAAACCAGGAAAGCATAGCTACCACCATCAAAAGGAGAAAGTGGAACTCAGGGCATACCCTGAGAAAGGACTCAAACAACATCACTAGACAGGCCCTGGATTACAACCCGCAGGGGAAGAGGAAAGCTGGTAGGCCGAGAAACACCTGGAGACGTTCCACACCCCAAGACCTGAAGAACATCGGAGTGAGCTGGCAAGAAGCAAAGGCCCGGGCCCAGAAGAGAGTGAGATGGAGAGCTCTGGTGGACACCCTATGCCCCTCAACGAGGTAAAGAGGATTAAGTCAAGTCAAGTCAAACTGCAGAAAATGTTTGGACATCCAATCCTTAACTTCCTCTGTGTGCCAGGCTTTCTCAGGACATACAGCCGTGTGTAATCAGTGAAAATCAATATTATGTTGTGGCCCAGAGGTAGCATGTAGATGGTAAATGAAAGGGGGACCCCACAAAAGAGATGGTCATGAGTGGAGGTAACTTCAGTCATAACAGAGAAGAACTTGTTGGACAGATAAGAAATGACCCAATCCAGAGCAATATCACTGACGCCAACATAGTTTTTCAGACAACTGATTAAGACATGTGGCTGACCACAGTTACCATTCTGGTGTAGGAATGGTAACTTTAGTTTTTACTTGTAACTAAAGTTCTACAACTTTTGTCAACCAAAGATCATTTGACCAATTAAAACAAACTTTAGTTATGATATATAATATTTGGTGTCATTGACTGCAGTCTGTGATCCCAGAGGACACTTATATCTCGCCTGGTAATTCTATGCCAGACCTGAACTGCAAACTGGACTTTTGCCTTTGGTCTGATTTTTGGTGAGTGACACACCTGCTCAGCTGGATTGAGGTTAGGTGAATGACAATCCCAGTTGAGAACATCCCACTGCTGGGTCATAAAAACTCCCTGGCTGCATTTGTTTTATATTTAGGATTGTCCTCCTCCTGCATTGTCCTTAAATTGACAGACTACCTATAAAAGAGGGCTACAGTTGATTCACTGTTCACCCAGTATGGATGTGAACACACTAAAACTACTTATAACAAAGTCAGCACTTTCATTTTAGTCATTGTTTCATTTCAAATCAAATATGCCGGAGCCAAAACAACCTAAATGTGTCACTTTCTAAATGATGGACTCTCCTCTCTACTTACCAGCTGCTATTTTCCCTCTTCCTGTTTCTAGGTCATCCTGGAGCAGTCATAGGGTGAGTTTACTCATCAGCCTACCCATGGTGGACCCACACGTGTTGAATAGCGACACACAACATTTATTATGTTATTTAGAACATTACTTTGTAGACTGCACGCACAAACACATTGCTGGTAATCTACTCATCTGTGATCACAAAGACTACACTAAAGCTTAATAAACCAAAAATTCATGCCAAAACACCCATGATCCTTCCATATATGTCTGAGGAGGGTCCAGTTAACTCACTTCTACCATAAATGTAGAGCTTTCACACAGACTAAGATAAGCAAATATCCAAATGAGGTGCAAAACAGCTGACAATAATGAACGAGTAATACAGTTCATATTGCTACCAGTGATAAATGCACTAGCCTTTCTGACAGAAACACAATAGAAATTATTACCTACTAGTGATAAATGCACTAACCATTCTGACAGAAAGACAATTGATAATATTATTGACTAACATCACTAACTTTTCTTACAAAAAGATGGTTTATCTCACTAGCTGCCAGTGATAAAACGCTTTTAATTCAGCAGACTGGTTGAAAATTTTCAACTAAATTTGCCTTCAACTGCCACGGGGCTAACGTTAATGTGAACTTAGCATTTTCTGAAAAAATGTAGCTAGCAAGCTAACATTAGCTAATTAGCCTCTTAATTTTCACGCTTAACATTAGCTTTTGTTTTCTCTTAAGTGATATTGGATATAGTAGCTTAACTACACAGTAACCAATAAGTATTTTGTATTTAATAATGTCAATAACTTTAATACTCACCAATGGAGCAAGCTCTGGATGGTTGGTCGGGATCTAGATTTGTGGTGAAAGCGAAAATGGCATATCATTGACTGAAGCCGTGTTTGATTCTATTGGCTGCTGGAGGAAATGGGTTGGATTTCTGTTAGAAAAGCTTTCCGGCAGAAAGCCCTGAGGGAAAACCTATAAAAAGAGACTGAACTAAGCTCCAAACAGAACAAGCTCTGATCTAGAGCGAAAGAGATAGCAGTTGGTTAATGAGTGTTTTTGAAACTTTGTTTTTGAGTTTGACTCTGATTGAAGCTGTTGTCAGGCTTTGTTGGAGCAGAGAACTTCCTAGTTTCACTCTCTGAGTTTCAATAGGTGGGCCGCTGTCGGGGGTTCACATCCTCTATTGTTGCCTTGCTATGAAAATCTAAAAGGGGTGGGTTCAGCCTCCTGATATTTAAACACACAAGCTGTGCTGTAGTGTCAGCAATTCAGTCTACCAGTTAAAAGCGATTTGTGTAAAGACCTTTGAGTCTACCTGTGCGAGTCCACCGAACAGTGAATCTTTTTCTACTATCTATTCACATAGCCTGCCTCTCTCACCATGTGCTACAAAGACATCCCCGTCATCCAAGGCTTTTGAAAAAATGCAATTCTCCTTTACTCTTGGCCTATAGAAATGCCAGTCTGCTGTAAACAAAACAGAATTTATCCAAGCAATTGCTAATCTGACAGACAGATACTAGCCCTGACTGAAACCTGGATCCGTCCAGAAAACACTGCCACACTGGCCGCACTCTCTGTTGACTCCACTTTCTCACACACACCCCGTCCTGTTGGGCGTGGAAGGGGTATTTTCATTTCCAAACACCTACAGCCTACATAATGGAAATGGTAATAAACAATTAAATGAGTGTCTTGCTGACAGACTCTCGTCTTCTTCCTGACTATACTTTTATCCATACTAAATAACGGGGGGAAATAAGAGATCATTGGTGACGGAAATTGCATCCATTGAGTGCAAAGAGTTAAGAAGAATGGATTACATTAAAATTTGTAAGGTCCTGGGTTATCAATATGTTGAATGACAGCAAGATAGCCCCTTTCTGTTAGCCAGTGTCCCATCCACTGTTTAAGTGGATTACTAGCATGACCCCCTCCAACACTATAAAAGAACTAGAGCACCTTGGCTTTGGCTGGGTGTGTAGTCTCTTGTTTGCTAGTGTCAGCATGCAATACTTTCATTGCAAGCTTAGCATTAGCATCCTGATGTATGCTGCAGTCACAACAGTAGATGTAAACTCTCTGGGCAGACAGAAAGGTCTATACTTAACTATGAGATATGCTAGGTTAGCAGAGCAGTGCCTCTTTATAATGGCATTGTCCATGCACCACGATTTTTTAATATAAATGCACAGTGCCCCATGCCACTCTGGTCTTACCAGAGTCATCAGCTGTTGTATCCACCCTGAGGATGTATCAGCCTGGTAGCTCAATGGCGTTTTCGGGGATCTTGCTGTTAAGCCAAGTTTCCATAAAAATCATGATGTTGCAGTCCATAATCTTTTTGCTATTGGTGATCCGCAGTCACAGTTCATCCATGTTGTTCACCAGAGACCATACATTGGTGAGGAAAATGCTGGGTAGAGATAGCCGATGAGGAGTTAGCCTTAGCTTAGCCATTAGAGCTCCTCTCTTTCTCTGTTTGTTTACACTCTCTCCTGGCCAGCAGAGCCAGGCTGATAGATGCCAGTGTCACAGTATTAGCTGTTATTGGTGAATGGGGCCATTTTCAGTCAACGGTAGTGCTCAAGGATTATTTCAAACCCAGCTGAAGTGTCTGTTGACGGGTAGAGGTGGCATTGTTAAAGTTCCAGTCCACCGAGAGGATATATCGATGTCTCGCTGGTGTAGCATTGCTGCAGGAGCCGCTGCCTGTGTAGCGGGCCTCTCTGCCTCTCTGTCCGGTCTAACCCTCGTTGTCTCGGGGTGTGTTGTGGTGGTGCCTTCATTTTCACTACAGATGTAATCCTGTGGCTGCGGGTCCTGCCCCTTGCTGGCACATTTCAAAGAAGCGAGTAACATTGGCACCAAACTTCATTGAAAATAACAACAATTTAACATAACGATGATTGGCGATGAATTGCTTGTTAACTACTCATTTAAGTCACATTTTTACTGAAATATGTCTGCATTTACCTACAAAATAGGTGCCAAAAGACAGCGGCTCCTAGCATTACTTAATTTTTTAAATATCATCCATGCTGCTTGTCTTACACCTACAAACAAGGTCTATGTTAAATTGTGCATTTTTAATGGAGTTCAGCATCAGCATTGTTAAGTTCAGAGGCTCAGGGGCTGTTCAGATGGGGGCGCGGTTTCAGCTCCTTCAGCGGACACACCCCTAGCGTTTCAGAGTTCAGAATACTGCTGTCTTTTCCATGATTTTGAAACCTAATTTTATATACTTGGCACTTTCTTTAATCAGTCAAATTCGTCTGGGTGGTTAATAACACATTTTTCTGTGGTGTGAAAAACACATATTTATTATTGCTTTACACAGACTTTAAAGGCACATAATAAATCATGACAAACCTTTTAAAAAGGTGATCAAAGTGAGAGCTCAACAGCTGCCTCTTCAGCAGATGAAGCAGTCAGCCATGGTCTCAACATTGGTCATCACATTCATATTTCATGGTAGATTTAGAGTGTGCAGCAGTGTTGAACCTCCACAAACTGCAATGTGTCTCTACGTCCACAGAGGGGCACTCTTGCTCTGTGTCAGAAGTGAAGCCATATTCCACAGTGAATCAAACTGTCTTACACACAAGTACTGGTATTGTTTTTTGTCACAGGTGCGGCTGGTAAATGCCTCTATTTTGACATCAGCACTTTAGGACTGTAAATGTTTAATGCCTTGACTGATTGTGTTTTTCTTTCCAACCGATGTTTTTGACCTGAAGACTCTCAGAGGAGACATGAACATCAGATCTCCTGTCAGGACTGTTTGTTTCACAACCATCCATCAATCAGCAGAAACCAGAAAGCCTCTGTGATTAGACATCAGTCTGCAGCTCTTGATTGATAATCATGATCTGTTCTGTTCTTAAAGTCAATATGATTAATGAAGTGAGGTCTCAATCATATATATTTTGGTGATGGCTGCCAAGGCAAAAGTTTTCTGTGGCAGGTGAAGCTGAAGAGGAACAAAAACATCTTGGACTTTATTTATTTATTTTTTGACACTGGAGGTCAAACTCATGCCTTTTTGGTGACTGTTTTGGTCTCAGTCTTGGTTTTATCACCATCCACTGTTGCCCTGCTTTTAACTCAAGGCACTCGACTTCATCTTGGAAATGACCTTGACTAAAGCTGAACGATTGGACTTTTCTGAACAATATTGTGATGGCAGTTTAAATTGCATTTATTATCTATAAATTAAACAACAGACTATAGGTGTAGATTTGGGTATGGACAGAAGGGACATGTCCCTACCAATATCAAGGTGTGGCTGAATTGTCCTTACCATTATTTTTTACCGATAGTATTTCTAGTTTAAATGTTTCAAACATCACAGAATTTAAAACATCTTCATTGGACAACAACAAAAATTTGTCATTTGATATTTTATTTCATTTCAGGTGTGAGGCATTCTTAGCTAATCTGTAATTGTTGGTCAGACATGTCATTTAACTTTATTATGTTTAGTGAAAATTGCTCCCAAAAGTGACATCATGTCCTTTTTTTTTTTTAAATGAAAACCAAAGTGTCAGTAATAGTTGAGTTTATTTAACAAGAATGTTCTCTAATCCATCCAAACATTCATCTTTGAAATTAGTGGGAGAAATATTATTACTACTATATATTAAAAAATGTATATATAGTTATTATTGTATATGTGTCATTAAAACATAAAAATTATTTATAAGGTAAATTTTCCATCTGACAACAAATGTCTCTACCAAAGTTTCAGGCAGTTTGTTCCAGAGAACAGCAACATAGTGACTAAATGCACTTTTACCTCATTTAGATTTAATTCTAGGTACATTCAGGAGACACATGCTTGATGATCTGAGGGATCTGATTGGGCTACAGCCAGTGAGCAGGTTGGAAATATATTTAGGAGCCATACCATTTAGGGTCAAGCAGTAATACTTTACTGTACCAGCAGCCAGTGAAGTGCTTTCAGTACAGGTGTGATGTGTTGTATTTTACTAGCCCCAGTTAGCACTCTGGTTCAGCATTCTGAAACCACCTGCTCCTGAATGTGGCCAAGACCAAAGAGATGGATCTTAGGAGGATCAGGGCTAGGACAAACACCACTAACAGAGCCATTAACAAAAGATGAGGTGGAGGTGCTGGTCAAACATAAGAGCACTTTCAGTCAGAGAATTCTTCAGCTCCACTGTGTCAAACAGGAAGTCATTCCTGCCAACTGCCATCAGTGTGTAATATGACTCCTCTCTGTGTTGGAAGAGGGGAGGACTCCTCTGATGGTAAAGACAGACTGCTCACCTGGACTTTTACTTTATTACATTATCCATCACATCAGTTGTATTTCAGATTCATATTTTGATCATATTTGGGTACCGTCTGAAAATGCTGCTGTTATCATATGTATATGCATTGTGTAGACTATTCAGGTATCAATATTAAGTACAATCAATTCTGACATCGATGGACAATCATGTACTTTACCATTCTATTCATTCTGTTCTATTTATGTTTTGTATTTGAGTTAGTTTATTTAGTTATTGTATATAATTTAGCCTTTGATTGCATTTTTTTTTTAACCTTTTTTAACTCATTGTTTTTTTTTACCTCATTATAGCTGCTGTAATATTTTAATTTCCCTTTGGGATTAATAAAATAACTATCTATCTATCTATCTATCTATCTATCTATCTATCTATCTATCTATCTATCTATCTATCTAAATGATTACAGCATGTGATGAGCTAAGCTAGCTCGCACTTCCTTAGCAGCAGCATTCTGACTGCATTACAGAACCCAAAATAAACAAAACACATATCCTAACAGAAAGACCACAGGAAGGCGTTTACATTTACATGATACGGAAATTGTTTGGACCATGTGTGTGTGATTTGTACCATCTGTTAACCTGAAAAGAACGGGGAAATAAAGAGACGGTGACAGGTAGTGTGTTTCCTTGTCTCACCTCTGCCAGTCTGAAGATGAGCTGCCTGTAGGCCACACCAACCAGCTGTCTCACTGTGGAGGTGATGCCCTCCTGTGGCAAAAATTGGAATTCAACTCCAAATAAGAATTTACACACTATTAAATCAATAATAACCATTTACAAATGTACATGTTAAAACTACACATAATGAACAACATTAGATCACATAGTGTCACCACACATTGTTGTGTGACACACTTACAATGATCACATGATATTCTTAAAAGTTTCTGTTCACCAGCTGTCAATCATTTACAGTCGACAGCTACCGAGATACCAGCTACTATCTGTCTGAACCTGACATATTGTCACCAGAATGATAATGTTATGATCCTCTGAAGGCTGAGAATATGATCAAACTAATATAACACTCTTAGGATTATAGGCTAGTAAAGAAAAAGCTGAGTTGTGTTGATTGAAACAGGTAAAACTGGGGAGACAACAATACATTTCTCTGTGACATCTTTTGCAAAGACAAGAATCTAAAGACTGAGCTAGCAATAAATTTGGGATTTAAAGAGTTCATATTGTACACAGGTTCACTTTGGGGGTTTTATTTATGAACCACTGAATGCTTAAATGTGCTAAAAACACAATGTTTCACATATACTTTCCCTTGATGCAACACCATTTTGCCCAGCCCTGTCTCCTAGAAATTACGTTCATATACAACTAAGTTGTTTTCCCAATTATGCTGGCAAACATAATTGCTGCCTGGATTAGTGTTAGTGAAAGATTGTGGGGGGCAGTAGAGCCCCCCAGCATTCAGGCAACGTCAGGTGGTGGTGGAAGTCTGGCAGCGGTGAGGGGGGGCTTTGGATGCTAATGGTGGGCGCTGACGAAGCGCAGGTGTGTGTTAAGTGGTTTTGTGCCTTTGAGTGCCCAGCTACTGTGCTTGAGAAAATAATGGCACAGATGAAGAAAAAGTGACGCCAATACCATGTGGACTGTCTTTGCTTCGCTAATCTGATAGCCTCAGGTGCACTCAGGCTCAAATTAACTTCCCTCTGTCCAAAGAAATTAGCAAATAACCAGGAATAGAGCTCCCACTAATGTGCCTACATACTGAAGACTCTCCTCTGGGTAATATTAATGCTGGCAGGTATTGGTTAGTTTTTTTTAAGTATCAATTTTCATTGTTATATTTGTTCAAAATGTAATGCAGATTATGCTGACTTCATTTTATACATTGGTTCATTGGCTTCAATAATTTTATGTATTTTATATTATTAATTTATGTTTGAGGTTAAATACATTTCAAAGGAACTCTTCAGTGTTGTGTGATTTTTACAATGTACGTTTTAGTTGTAGAAACATGTACATTATTGGGCAATAATTGTGACTCAACAAATGGTGATTCGATTAAATGACAGCCTTGGTGACAAAAAACGTTGTGTGTGTGTGTGGAGGGGTGGATGTGGGGCAGTCTAGTTATGTTGAGAGAAAACATCATTCATCCAGCATTACATTTCTAGCAAAATGTCATTTCTGGGAGACAGAGTTGATTTTGCAAAGGTACAGTTACATTGTGCTTTTTAGCACATGTGGATAATAATGGAGAAGAACCGTAGACACTGTGGAAGGCCTCCAACGATGACATCTGATGGTGATAGTTTAGCTTCTCTACACCACTGAGAAGAGGAAGCGTAATTACAATGGAGAAACTGAAGGTTATTCAAGGTGCATTTTATTATTTCATCTCGTTGCAAATGATGTTTGTTTGTTGCAGGTTGAAAATGAGGGATTCAAGCTGACACATGCAATTGATGTAATATGAGTTTAACAATTCACATTGAAGGATTTATGAGGATTTGTTCTGACAACATTCAAGATTTATGGAGGTGTGTATATCTCTTGCTCTCAGACATTCCAATACTTAACACAGTCCATGATATGATAAACAAACAATATGAATACATTTTAAACAATATACTGGTGTTGTGTTATTGACACTGGTTAAAGTGGTTACTGGTGTTGCGTTTACTGTCATTGATTAACATTTGTTGGTGTTGTTGCAGCATTTTGGTACACCTTTCTGGTAATCAAATAATCAATTAATCTGCAAATCTACCTCATGGTTGATGACATCACTCACTAAAGTCTTGAATCTTTATTTATCAGCAGCTCTCTGCTTAAAGAGGATCTGCTGGAGAACCTCCTCGCTGTCTGTTTAAATCTCTCTCTCTCTCTCTCTCTCTCTCTCTCTCTATCTCTGGGGATGTCATGGTGTAATGGTTGCATCCTTGACAGTGAGCTGCTCTCTACATGTGTGCCACTTGGCAAAGACTTAGGCAAAGTTAAGCCAATGGAGAGAAGGAAATGTTAACATCTTTTATTATTCACACAGCCAGCAGAGGCTTGAGCCCTGGGACACTTACATAACAGCCAAGCGTTAACTCCTTCATTTATAGAGACGGAGATACACCGAGTCACTGCAGATTAAGAAACTCGCCCGAGAGGATGAACACCAGCATCGCCTCCAACATGATGTGAAGCTGCTGGCCGTGAACTTCACTAAATCCCAACTTCTATCCAGAAAAGCAGATTTTATTTAAAAACAGTAATATTTTGAACATTAAAAAAACGGCTGCACTGGCTGGATAAGCTTTTCTGAATACAATTTTTATCCTGATTTTCATATGAGGAGAATAAAAAGTAAAGGAAAAGGAAGGGAAATGACATAAGGGGAAACTCTTGAAATCCAGTTAATTTGCTCCATGGCCAAAATTAAGCCTGCAGCTTTCATAAATTACCATTTCATTAAGATTCAGAGGCAAAACACATTTAAATATTCATGTGTTCTCTGGCTCTGCAGCCCTGTCTTTGATTAGATTTTAATTACATGACTTTGTCTAAAACAAATGAGGGGCGGCAGAATAAAGGCCTATTTGTCTTAACCGATAATGAGTGCACCTGATAGGTAGCTGAAGAAGAGTGAAGAGGAGGTGAAGCTCCCTGCAGGCTGAGGCAATGAAACCGTCTGTTTCTGTGTAACTGAAGCCAGGTGAGACGCCTTCACACCTGCTGCTCCACTCACATCTTATCTTCCTTTTAAAGGTTGTTAATGAGGTTCAAGTGGTCACTGAAGTGATTCTAGAGGTCTTCTAGGAAGTTTTAATTAACTGTTAGGAGGTTCTTTTGTTCCTTTAGGTGTTTTTTGTGGTCATTTAGGAGGTTCTAGGGTCTTAAGAAGATTCTAGTGGTCACTGATGAGGTTCTAGAAGTCCTTTGGGAGTTTCAAGGGATCATTCAGGTGGTTCTTGAGCTGCTATATGTGGTTTTAGAGGTTCTATTGGCCCATCAGGAGGTTATAGAGGTCCTTAAGGTGGATTATTGTGGTCACTAAGGAGGTTCTATTGGTGGTTGTAATGGTCCTTAAGGTGGTTCTAGTGGTCATTGGGGAGTTTCCTGGGATCCTGTAGGTGGTTCCTGGGGTGGTTTTAGTATTTCTTTAGGAGATTTTAGTGAACCTTTGGCAGGTTCCAGTGGTCACTTACAATATTCCAGGGTTATTTAGGAGGTTCTTGTGGTCACTGTGCCCTTCTTCTCTCCTCTTACATTTTATCTATCTCATAGGGGTTGTTTACGATGTTCTGGTGGTCATTGAAAAGGTTCTAGAGGTAATTGAGGAAGTCTAGTGGTCTTTGAGGAGATTCTAGAGGGCAATGTTTAGATTTTAGTGGTCCTTCAGATGGCCACTGAGGTGGTTCTAGAGGTCCATTATGTGGTTGTTGTGTTTACAGAGGAGGTTCTAGTGGTCTTATTGGTGGCTCTTATAGTCATTGAGAAGTTTATGTTGGTCCTTTAGAAGGTTCTAGTGGTCTTTCAGGTGGTTCTATTGATCGATAGATCTGAAGCATTGACTTCAAACTGCTCTGAAAACTAAGTTACCGACGTTTTTTTCTACTTTCAGCCTGAGCCAATGCTAGCTTGTGACAGATTTCTTTATGTGGACATCTACATGCACAGCATGCAAGTTCACTGCTCTGCTCCACTAACATCATGGTGTTTTTCCATTGTGTTAGGGGTAGTCATGCTGAGCCATGACTCCACTACACAGCACAGTAAAGTAAAATAAGTAGTTTACCTGTTGGAGGTGTGCTGGTCGTCTGCAGCTCTTCATCAAACATCATCATCACTGTGGCTGTTTCTGCTTGTACTATTCCTCCCTGCATTATTTCTGACTGTTCCGCTGAACAAACAGCTCCAAATAGGTCCATATGTTGTTGTTACGACTGTTTTTTAGCATCGTTATCGAAGCTTCGTTAATTCAGTGAGGAACACGTTTCACTTCCTGTAAATTCTTCACAATAAAAATCCTCCTTAAAGAGACAGGAGCTAAAACAGACTATAAAGAGACAAAGGCTATACTGAGCGGCTGCATAAACAGTCAGTATAAGATAAATAAGGACTTTTTTGAATTGTGAATCATGTCAAGTTACTCTAGTGGAGTCCAAAAATAAAAATTTTGAACGGGAAATGAGCATAATAAGTCCTCTAATAGGTCCTGTATGTGGTTCTACTTATCCTGTAAAAGGCTCTAGTCATCCTTTGGGTGGTTCTGCACACTAAAAAAAAGGTGTTCAAAGGTGTTTTGTTCTTTAGGTGGTTGAACAGTTTTGAGATATATTGGATTTATGTGTTCGGCAGTGCTCTCCACTATCTGACTAGATCCAGACTGGATGTTTATTGAGTCTCTCATTTCTCCACTCTCTGCCTCCTCCCCTCTGATGGGACATTACACATACATCACATGCTGCATCTCTTTATCAGCCTGAGGGAAGGACGGTGTAATGATCCCTGCTAATGATATCAGAAAGACAGGAAGCAGGTTGTGCTCATGTAAGCAGTGTGTGGTCCCTCATGGAGGAACTGCCATGCTGATTCTTTTTGACCAAAGGCCTTATGGCTCCTTTTACCTCCTCTCTCAGCAGTTAGCCATGTGGAATGACACCAGTTGTTTGAAGTGAAGATATGAGATGTGGCCTCTGCTCCACTGATCTTTCATAACTCATTTTTAAAAGAAAAAAACAAGAAAGTGCAGTGCAAGCTAATATAATACCTATATTTCTTCATGAGACTGACCAATACAATGAATGATGAGGCATTTAAAATACTATATATCAGAGTTAAACATGTCCTAATAAGATATTGAAATAAGTGATTGGTTCATTTTAATGTCTCTCCAGATTGTCGCTTTGTTTTGCTGTATTGGCGAGGCCTTCTACAAATTTACAGAGGGACCACCAATCACAGAAACCCAGAAACTAGTCACAGAAAGATTGTGTCAAGGGGATTTATTTTCTTGTTTGTTGTTGATTTTTCAAATAAAGACAAATTGAAGTGATTTGGGAAGGTTAATTTTGACTTAGCAACATTTTGATATTATGGTAAATGACTTTGAGAATATATATAAATATTAAAGAAGAGGAGAAATTATTTTTACAATTAGATTTTTGTTTATCTTAGACCCTCTGTGAGGGACTAGCAGGCCCTTATGGTTCCCCAATGAAATATAATCAGTGTTGTGCTTTTAAAACAATGTTTTTACATCATGTACATGTATAAAATGTTTGTTTCAATAGTGAAACACACAGTGGAACCAGTGAAACCCTTGCAGGCTGGAAAACAGGAGAGGAGGAAGAATATCTAGTGAGTGTGTGGGAGAAAGGCTGGAGGATGACTCAGAGTTAGCAGCAAACAGGCACACACAAGCCTGGACAACAACCGTAAATATGGAAACAAAGAGGAAAAGTCATCAGGCTGCAGGCGAAGAAGCTGCTGAGCTGATGTGATGTTCAGTGGCAGTAAATGCAAAATGCAGTCACTACAAATTGGTTAAAATTGAGTTATGGAAGGGGAGACAACCTCACCCTAAGCACCAATTATTTTATTAGATATTCAACATTTGACCATTTTTGGTCTTTCTCAAGGCAAGCTTCAAACATACCCTTCTATGTACACATCTAACACTTGGTACTAAATTATTATCAGTGACTTCATCAACAAGTTACAAGGATACACTTGAGCTCATCGCCGGCTGAATCCAAATGTCTATCCTCTGGACTTGCAGGCTGAGGCTGCATTTGATGTGGAAATTTCCAAGTTGAAATATCCGACCTCTGAGCTTGAAGTGATCCATGTCTGATGACCATAATACCTCTATTACCTTGACAACATCAGATTATTATTGCCACATACACTAACGTAAACATACAGTAACATAAACGATCAACATGGCTGACTTTGAGAAACTAGTCTTTTTATATAATATAATATAATATAATATAATATAATATAATATAATATAATATAATATAATATAATATAATATAATATAATATAATATAATATAATATAATTTTATTTACAGTGTTTTTAGGCAGGAGAAATATGGCCTTAAGTTGATTACTTACCTTTCATCGTGTCGAGCTTCACCTCACCTCTGTGGAAGCTGCCATAACTCAGTGACGACACAGCGTCTAGTTCTCGGTGAAGTCGGGGTGCATGAAATTTGCACAAGTTTCCCAGTATGAACTTCGACTTCGAGAGCCATTCCATCATACTTTTTCAAGTTGGATTTTTTAAATTTTTGAGTGCAAAGGTGCAGTAAAACCCTGCAGACTTCTGGCGTATGTACGGTGACATGATCACCATCATCATGTCAAGTCTGTGAACTTGCTGGACCATGAGGGCATAAAAGGCAATATAAGAAAGGACTTAGGACCTCCATGGAGAAATTACATTCCTTTTTTCTGCATGACTCATACAACAAAAGTGAAATTTTCCCTCACAACAGTGCTGATATTATGTTCACGTCTGGTGAATTCTGCAGCCCAAACGGACTCTGGAAGTCTGCAGAAAGTCAGAACAAGCACCCATGTGGACTTGACTGAATTGTGCATTTAGACATCCCTCAGTGCAGTGAAGTCCAGAAATCTAGATTCACTGACACTTTTTAACTTTTGGATGGTCCACTTTAAGCTGTGCTATTGAAACACCTGAAATACTCACTGTTTTGGTAAGGATTAGAGTGAAGGTCTAGTTTTAATTTATGCCTCAGTTATTTCAATGTTTACAACTTTATCATGAGTATCATGAGACCAATAACTATGCAAAACTTTATGTTATTTTTCAGACATCAGCTAAAGTCTGTTCAGTGAAATCCAGATTTAATGGAGATATGGCTATAATTTCAGTGCACTGTATTTAAGCTTCACACAACCAGCTCTGAAATTATCAAACCATCTTGCAAGTCATAAACATGGGACTGTCTCCTGTGTCCACCATCCATCGCATTTGACATGAAACACAAATCAATGGGGAAACAAACACAACCTTGGTGCAGATTCAGAGAAAACATCTGCTGTTGCAAATACAGAAATCTTTTGTCCTCAATTATAAAACAACCTCCACTTTTTGAAAACATTTACATTAAATTATTCTTCTATTCTGGCCAGTAAGGGGTGAAGGTTCATTTTAAAAAGCTTTATTTTTTTCCTTCACCATCTTCCTTCCCTCATTCTAATGTGCTCTTTTCTCTGTCTCATCTACCAGCTGAAAGATTGAACTCCTCACTGCACACAACTCTTTTCAGTCTTGAGCAGAAAAACATCGAAGCGGCAGCATCTTTTCTATATATGAATACATTTTTTTCCTCATTTTTCTAAACCTGGAATTTGTGCTTGTTTGACTTGACATACCTTTTATTTGCTTTTAGTTGAATTTTACTCCACTGGGATGAATAAAATATTGGTGCATCAAAATAATGCAGATCCATCAATATTTCAGTAGTTTCTGTTGTAAAGAGTCAATTTTTACCATTTCAATCCAGGCAGAAAAAAAAAACATGTAGTGTGATGCTGCTGAGAGCTGCTGCCTCCCAGTCACATAGATTTATTTACCCTCATTCCAAAAAGGAAACAGACTGTGTGCTGTGTGATTTGGAAGAAGTTTTAACTGACTCCCATTTTCTTCTGTGTTCTTCCACACTAATGATGACTGAAGAATGTCAATTTTTCATGAAATGGCTCAACAAAACTCTGAAATATTCTGGTGCGCAGATCAAAAACCTGAACAATTCCTGCATGGAACTGCAACTAAAACCCCAAACTGTTGTTTTTACATTTCTGTTTGTGTATGTATTAAACAAACGAGATATGTGTTTAATTAGTGTTGGCAAAAAATACATTTGGTGTGCACAAGGTCTGCACTGGTATGTCCCGCTTCCAGGAAATAGCTATTTCTACCAGTTCTGTATTGTGTGTTATGCAATTACTAATCCATGATGTGTGTTTTTTCTTGTGTATGTATGTATGTGTATGTACCCCTGGTACACCCCTGGTCAATATCACTAAAATGTTAAGTAATTACAAATCATCTCCATTTAATACAATTTTATTTGTTTTTAGACAATACTCAAGAAGAATTAAGCCAATTCACTTGAAAAACAGAATGTTTGACTATTAAATTACAATGAAAGGTCAATATTTAAGAACAAACTGCAGCAAAAGTCAGCACACCCTTCATTAGTAAGAATTTGCTCTTTTATTTTTCAATATTTTGTATGCCCGCCTTTATTTTTGATGACAGATTCGACCCTTCTGGACATTGATGATACCAATCTTGCCCAAGTAAGTTGAGAAATGTTCTGTCATTCCTCACAGATAATTCTTTTCAGCTGCTCAATAAGGGGCAAACTCTAGACTTAATCATCTCCAAGGACCTGAACATTTCTAAGGTTGTGGTGACGGATGTTGCCCTCTGATCATTCCTGTGTTTTCTTTGAGAGTGCCTATCTCAAACAGAGGTAATCACAAAATGGTATATCACTGAAAACACCAGTGAAATATTTATTCAGACTTTCTCTTCCACACCCACCCTCTTGGGTCTTAGTCAATGAGCTTGTAGCTAATTTCTAAAATTACAAATGTTATTGATGCCATTGCACCCACTAAGATGAAGGTGGTCTCTGGTCAGAAAAGATCTGCATAGAGAAATGCCACATTGGCCAGAACAGAACAAAAAAGTGTGTCGAAAACAAATCTCCAGGTTCATTATGACATCTATAAAGAGACACTCTGCATTTATAATTTGGAACTGAGAAAAGCAAGGCAGTCCTTCCTCTCTGACATTATTGCCAAAAACAATAATAATGCACGTGCCTTATTTGCTGCTGTCGACAGGCTAACAAACCCTCCTGTGTCAGTAGCCCCTGCACTTCTATCCACCAAGGCCTGTAATGAATTTGCCTCCTTCTTCACTGACAAAATTCAGAAAATTATGTGTTGTCCCTGTGTCCACTTAAAATCAATTTGAGTAGTATGACACAATTTTATCCGATCAACCATAAAAACCTGGAGGACATTATACAACATCTTAAATTCTCCTCCTGCTGCCTTGATATTCTGCCTACAGGCTTTTTCAAAATTGTTTCAAACTGTATGGCCTCAGATCTTCTACAGATTATCAGCATATCTCTTCTCTCAGGTTTCTTCCCACAGGACCTGAAAACTGCCGTCATCAAGCCACTCAAGAACAATCTAGACACTTCACTAATAAGCAACTATAGGCCCATATCAAACCTCCCATTTTTAAGTAAAATCATTGGAAAAAACTTCTTGCCTCTAAACAACTGTTTTGATGTCTTCCAGTCAGGATTTCAACCAAACTACAGCACTGAGGCTGCTCTTATTATGGTCTTCAGTGACATACACCTAAACACTGACAGTGGCAGAATTTCAGAGTTAGTATTACTGGATCTCAGTGCAGCATTTGACACAGTTGACCATAACATATTACTAGACAGACTGGAAAACTGGGTGGGACTTTCTGGCACAGTACTAAACTGGTTTGAATCCTACTTAAAGGACAGGGACTACTTTGTGTCTATAAGTAATTAAACATCTGAGTGGACAAAAATGACATGCAGGGTTCCCCAAGGCTCCATTCTGGGGCCTCTTCTGTTCAACATCTACATGCTCCCACTGGCTCAGATTATGGAAAACAACAAAATATGTTACCACAGTTATGCAGACGACACACAAATTTACATAACCATATCACTAGAGGACTATAGTCCAATACAAGCACCGAGTAAGTGCATTGAACAAATCAACTATTGGATGTGCCAGAAATTCTTTCAATTAAGCAAAGACAAAACTGAAACAATTGTTTTTGGAGCCAAGGAAGAGCAATTAAAAGTCAGCACTCAGTCAATAATGTTAAAACTACAAACCAAGCCAGAAATCTTGGTGTAGTTATGGACTCAAACCTGAATTTCAACAGCCACATTAAGACCATTACAAAGTCAGCCAACCATCACCTGAAGAATATATCAAGAATTAAAGGACTTATGTCTCAGCAGGATTTGGAAAAACTTGTCCTGCATTTATCTTCAGTAGACTTGACTACTGTAACACTGTCTTCACAGGTCTCCCTAAAAAATCAGACAGCTGCAGCTGATTCAGAACACTACTGATCAAGTCCTCACTAAGACTAAGAAAGTGGATCACATCACCCCAGTTCTCAGATCTTTACACTGGCTTCCTGTCTATCAAAGAATTGATTTTAAAATACTGCTGTTGGTTTATAGAACACTGAATGGTTTAGGACCAAAATACATTTCTGATCTGCTGCTACGTTATGAACCATCTAGACCTCTCAGGTTGTCTGGGACAGGTCTGCTTCTGTCCCCAGAGTAAAAACTAAACATGGAGAAGCAGCGTTCAGTTTGCATGCTCCACATATCTGAACAAACTCTCAGAAAAATGCAGGTCTGCTGCAACTCTGTTCTTATAAATCAAGGCTAAAGACTTTTCTGTTTGCCGCTGCCTTTTCTTAAATCAAATAATTATTAATTTCTTACACTGCACTCTAACTTTTATTCTCCTGCTTGTTGTCTGTAGAGGTTGATTTCATGCAATGTTCTTCGCACTGTCCGAACAGTCACTGAAACACCAATATCCACAGATAATCCTTGCGCCAAGTCAGAAGCATTTGTCAATGCAAGTTTGCATGAATAGTGAATTGCGCGTGGTGTCGTTTTTCAAGGACAGCCACGGCACCTGCTGTTATTGGTAGTATGGGTCATTCTGTACCTCCTAGACACTGCTGCAGCTGTGCTAATGATCTTGTGCACCTCTCCCATCTTTATGAAGTCTCACAATCTGGTTTCTTAACTTGTTCAGGCAATTCCTCACCATGTGGAGCCATGTTGCATTAGACACATCCCAGGCGTTCACATGTTCTTTTATAACCTTGTTCAGGTTCAATTAGTATTAATTGTAAGTGACAGGTGTAATCATTATTGTTTCAGTAGTCATAGGTGTACTCACTTTTGTTTCATTGAGGTTATACTTTGAATAGGGGTGTGCCTGAATATAAAGATGTTATTTAGCAAAGTACAAATAGTGGGTTTGTTTGAATATTTGTTTCATACAAATATTTTAAAAATTATTTGTTTTCGGGAAGAAAAAAAACATGTCAAATACCAGTGCGCAGGTTGGTTACATTACAGTCACTGTCCTCTGCCCTACTGTTACGTCTATCAGCAGGTCTCAGTGAGGGGAGTCACATCCGCCTGCTACATGACACACATTTCCTAATTTGGACATCACTCCTAGAGTTGGGAGTGTTCCCCAGAGAAAAAGCTGAACTACTGACACAAGCAAAGTGCTCCCAAGGGACTCACCAGTTAGGTTGTAAAAAATAGGCAATAAGTGAAAAGTACAAAGCAAGAATCGCCTTTGAAGTTCCTCCCTACACGTTACACAGTGGACTTTTTCTGTGTTATGGGTGTATAAATAGGTAGAGGTCTGTCTGCAATGAGGCAATGAGTAAAGCTTTAGCTCAGTAGTCAGTGCAGTCGTCTATGATCTGGGAGACTCCAGTTTGAGACCTGGTGTGAGGACCTCCTTCATAAGGTAGTTTATTTATGAACACTTATTGTAACACTTTAATTTTCTAAAATTAAAAGCGTAATAAAAACGAAAACAAGATTTTTATGCCTCTTTCCACTTTTATTCAAATACAAATACAAATAATTTTGCTGCCTCAACAAATAGAGAGACAAATACAAATACTGGGCTCTCTGTACATCCCCACCCCCTACATACTCACACACACAAAATACAATTGCACCACCTCAACAAAGTTGTATGGTCAATAACTTAATCACCTGATCCTCCTTCACTACTGCACTCTGTCTGTCCTGTATTTCTGTACTGTAAAACATTAGCCAGATGTGTGTGTGTGTGTATATATATATATATATATATATATATATATATATATATATATATATATATATATATATAGTAC
Organism: Thunnus albacares; assembly: GCF_914725855.1. NCBI lineage: Eukaryota > Metazoa > Chordata > Actinopteri > Scombriformes > Scombridae > Thunnus > Thunnus albacares. The sequence continues at coordinate 31,647,824 of NC_058116.1, read as the reverse complement.
CGTGCAAAAGTTTTAGGCACCCTAGATGTTTAGATTCTTATTCATTATGCAATACCATCAGGGAGGTGTCTGATCAGTCCCAAATTTATTCATGACATGACAGTGACCCCGAGCATACAGCTAGAGTCATTAACTATTTTCAGCAACAAGAAGAATGATGAGTCCTGCAACAGATGGTTTGGCCCCCACAGAGCCCTGATCTCAACATCATGGAGTCAATCTGGGATTACATGAAGAAGCACCTGAGATGGCCTAAATAATAAATCCAGAGAACAACATTCTTTCTCCAGGATGGTTACAACAACCTACCTGCAAGTTACCATTAAAAACTGTGTTAAAATGTACCGAGGAGAACTACTGCTGTTTTAAAGGAAAAGCTGCTCACAGCAAATATTGATTTCATTTAGGTTTCTGCTGTTTACTCAACTTTTTAAGAAGTTAATTGATAAATTAAAACAATTTATAACAATATTTTTGTAAGCATTCTCACTTTACTTTTAGTGCCTAGAACTTTTGCACAGAACTGTATATGTATATATATATATATATATATATATATATATATATATATATATATATATATATATATATATATATACACATATACATATATATACATATCTTTTTCACAATCTATGTTCACGAATGCTGCCAGTTTTTCAATGCCTGTACCAATTCAACCTTGCACACAAGATTATTTACATTCCCTATTTTTTATTTTTCAAATCTTTTTTTCTATTTTAAACCTTAATTTTAATTATTCTAAAGTTTTAATACCTGTGCATTTATGCTACCTTTGCATCGAGCCAATGAAACACAATTCATAGGTAGCATTTGACACTGAAAAGTAGATGTAAGTAGATGTAGGTAACTGTGGTGAGATGACAATAAGGGTCCTTGAGTCCTAGCTTGTTGTGCAACATATCACAACCTCTTGACTTTGTAGCCTACATTATACATTTCTCAAAGAACTTCGGTACAAAGTCAAGGGATTATGGTATGTAGCACAACAAGCTAGCAAAGCTCTGCAAACGGAACTGAATTTCGGCGCATGCCCAGTAGCAGGTTACTATCTTATTGCAATTTTTACTCTTTGGAGTCGTTTCTAAGCTAACGTGACTAAATTCTTCATAATGAAAGAACATGTCACCCAGTGCAGTGTGGCTCATTAACATGTTTTTAATAGTTTTAAAACATGTACGGACAGACTTTAGAAGTTCATATTTTGAGTAAAGAATAAGAAAAAATAGTGGAATTCTACTACTGTTGTTTGTTTACATTTCCAGAGCCAGAGGAAGCTGGCCAATCAGAACAGAGTGGGCTCATCAGGAGGTGGGCCTTAAAGAGACAGGAGCTAAAACGGCCTGTTGAGACAGAGGCTGAACTGAGGGGCTGCATAAAGGACCAGTATATGATAAATAAGGTTTTAACTAGAAATCATGTAAAGAGCCCCAGAATATAAATATAGATATAGAAATATGCAGAATATTTCCCCTTTAAACAATATTCAGGCTTATATGTACATTGAAAGAGCTATTACTTGCTGTAATCATTTCTCCTCTCTCTATACTGGCTGGAGATTCCTTCCTTATGTAACTCCGATGTACAGTAAGTGATGAGGGACAAAATCAACAGTCCACATTCTCTGCAAAAATGTGTTCACAGTTCAGCTGAAGCCTCATATTAGCTTCTGCTGAACTTTCAAATGCAATTTTTCCCCAAAACAAGGACGATCTCTTCCATTGGAGACTTTTTAAGTTCACAGCCTCAAAGTACACTACAGACAGACAAACTGGATGGACAGAAGATGCATCTCCAGACACTGATGTTTTGTTTTCAAACTGATGTCAGATCAGTCACACTGATAAAAAAAAGAGTAAATGTGAAAATGGAGCAGAGCGATTTTTTTTCCTGCTGAGTATCTGGCCACTCATCTTCCAAAACCACATAAATCCACATCAAAACCACAGTGAGGTCCAGTGAACACAGCAGCAGCAGTTTGCACATGCTCAGATGAAGTACTCCTTCTTGCTGATGTCCATGGCGTCACGCAGGGCAGGGTCGCCTCGCAGCGCTGTGTCCGCTGTCTCTGCAAACTCCATGCCCTTGGCTTCGTTGGTGCGATATGAGCCCTTGTGTCTGAACATGTAGCGGATCACAACAACCGCCAGACCGATCAGCACCAGGATGACGGCGGCGATGACAACTGGGAAAAGGAAGATAAATGAGTCAGAACAGACTGAGATGAGGTTTCACAGTCACAGCTGGTCTCACACAGATACAATATCCAAGAAGAAGACAGAAAACATCATATAGTTTAATTTCTCTGCACCATATATTCAGTATAAGTCCATTTTCTGCAGTTATGTTTGAGTCATATTAAAGTAAATTTTCCACCATTCTGACATCACTTTCCTGCTTAATATATATGTGAATTTTACAGAGCCCAGGAGGGACCACTGAGAAAAGTAACTAATTTGTGCTCTCGATTTAGTAATTTGTACTCTTGGTTCAACGGATTTCACCCCAATGCCATTCTCTTGTATTATGTACACCCTCACAGTGGATCGCTTGGATTTAATGAGGTTTTATTTTGATCTTGGACTAAGATATGTGGGTACACTTTAAGCAGAACACTGTTATTTCTGAGATCTCTTATAATATAGAGTGTAGAATACGGGATAACAGACTTTTTTGCCATAAACACTTTCATGCTCCTGTGGATGTCATCCAGTTGATGAAAACTCAGCTTCAGGGTTGAGGGCAGGAATGTATTATCCATCCATCCATCCATTTTCTATAACCCTTATCCTCTAGAGGGTTATGGGGAAGCTGAGCCGATCTCAGCTGACAATGGGCGGGAGGAACCTCTTGGACAGGTCACCAGCAGCGATAGAGACAAACAACCATTCACACTCACACCTACGGGCAATTTAGAGTCGCCAAATAATCTAACCTGCATGTTTTAGGTCTGTGGAACGAAGCCACAGGAAGCCAGAGAGAACCTACACAGGCACTAGGAGAACAAGCAAACGTATAGATATACAGTGGAAACTGCTTATAGTGATCACGTCTGTCTGGGTCAAATTGATCGCTATAAGCGGATGATTATTTTAACCATATTTTTTCTTTTTCTTTATTTCTCATGCAGATTATCATCTAATTGACATTTGTATGTTATATATATATATATATATATATATATACACAGATAGAAGAAGTGGCTGATATCAAGAAATCCTACCAGTGGCTGGAAAAGGCTGGACTGAAGGACAGCACAGAAGCACTAATCATGGCAGCACAAGAACAGGCACTCAGTACAAGATCAATAGAGGCGGGGATCTACCACACCAGACAGGACCCCAGGTGCAGGCTGTGCAAAGATGCTCCTGAGACAGTTCAGCACATAATAGTGTAAGATGAAGGCAGGAACAGCGTACATGGAACGCCATAATTAAGTGGCTGGCATAGTGTACAGGAACATTTGCATTGAGTATGGGTTGGAAGTCCCGAGGTCATGATGGAAGACACCCTCTAAGGTGGTTGAGAATGACCAAGCCAAGATCCTGTGGGACTTCCAGATCCAGACTGACAAGCTGGTGATGGCTAACCAACCGGACATTGTGTTGATCGACAAACAACAGAGGAAGGCAGTGGTGATAGACGTAGTGACAGCAACAACAAGAAGAAGGAACATGAGAAGATCGAAAAATACCAAGGGCTGAAAGAGGAGCTAGAAAAGATGTGGGGAGTAAAGGAAACACTGGTGCCAGTGGTAATTGGAGCACTGGGGGCTGTGACCCACAAACTGGGAGAGTGGCTCCAGCAGATTCCAGGTACAACATCTGAGGTCTCTGTCCAGAAGAACGCAGTCCTAGGAACAGCTAAGATACTGCGCAGAACCCTCAAACTCCCAGGCCTCTGGTAGAGGACCCGAGCTTGAGGAAGACACACCACCACCCCCCCATAGGAGTGGGGTGAGAGGGAGATTTTTTTTTTTTATATGTAAGGATGGCTTATAAGAATGGTGTTCATCCCTCCAGAAGAGTTCCAGAAGAACAGAATCAATTGTAGAATCAATGCCAAGGCTGAGGAACACCATTCTTCAAAAAGATATTCCCTTTTTTGATGTTTTGATAACGGTGGTGGAGAGCGCTGTCTAACACGTCAGTCCAAAATCTTTCAAACCATTCAGTGACCCCTCATGCCCTGTGAATTGGGGCACTGTCATCCTGGAAGAGACCACTCCCATCAGGATAGATATGTTTCATCATGGGATAAAGGTGATCACTCAGAACAACTTTGCATTGATTAGCAGTGACCCTTCCCTCTAAGGTGACAAGTGGACCCAAATCATACCAGCAAAATACCCCCCAAAGCATAACAGAGCCACCGGATCCCCTCACTGTGGGGGTCAAGCATTCAGACGTGTACCAGTTTTTCCTTTAGTTTGTCACCTGTTTGTAACTCCCTCCCCAGTGCTTAAAAAATTATTTGACGTGCGTCCCCTGTTTTGCACCCCCCCCCCCCCCCTCTCAAACACCAAAGACTATCAAATAAAACTTTTGAATTCTGGCTTTAAAAGCCTTTGTTCCAGGACATTTATCAGACTTTTTTTATGCCTCTGTGACAGCCATGGCTGGAGGCATTATATTTTTGGGTTGTCTGTCCGTCTGTCTGTCCATATGTACGTCTGTCCCATTCTTGTGAACATGATATCTCAGAAATGCCTTGAGGGAATTTCTTCAAATTTGGCACAAACATCCACTTGGACGTTTGGATGAACTGATTAGATTTTGGTGGTCAAAGGTCAAGGTCACTGTAACCTCACAAAACACGCTGTTGGCCATAACTCAAGAATTCATATGCTAATTATGACAAAGTTTAACAAAAATGTCTAATAGGATAAAATGAAGTGAAGACATTTTATATCCGAAAGGTCAAAGGTCAACTTCACCGTGACATCACAATGTCCTGCAAGAACACCATAACTCAGGAACAGCAGGGGAGATTGTGACCATGTTTCACATTTGGTCGGATACTGAATTGTTGACACTAATATTGGTTCCCACCTTGAAACTGTGGTGATTTTATTAAATTCCTTCAAAGTAATCACTAAGAATATTATATGAATCTGGACACACATGGATGTAAACTGCAACTTGACAGGTTGTTGGAGGCATACATTTGCAAGGCGGTATTTCTAGTTTTCTTCAAGAGAAGTGTGTGTTTTTTTCAGTCTCAATGAACCAGGGCTGCTGTCTGTACTCAGCAGTGTATTATTGTCTACAGAAGCAGAAATGAGGCCTGAAGAGACAAAACCGGTGGGATTCGTTGAATGGCTCATACATGGTGAGAAAATCTGAACTCACCTCCCAGAATGGCGTCAAAATATCCGTCATCCATATCGTAATCTGCCACAGAGAAAACACAGAAGATGTTAGCTGAACATTCACAGAAGAAGGTTTAGTGTTGTTTAATGTGCAGAAGAAGGTTTACAGATGAACATTAAATCATGGAAGAATTTGAGACCTTTTATACAGTGGAAACCGGTTATAGTGATCACATCCGTCGGGGTCAAAATGATCACTATAAGCAATGATTATTATAAGATTTTTTTTCTTTTTCTTAATTTCTCATGCCATCTAATCGACATTTGTATATTTATTACATGAATATAAAATAATGAAATGGGCAGCTTTGCTATTTACTGAATTTTATAAACTGTTTCAAAATATAGTACAGCTGTTTCAAACGCTTGTTGTTTCTCTGTTGCATCTCATTGGCTTGTTTTTGGGAGTTTGTCATGAGCTTCAATGACACTACGTTTTTCATTGAGAGAAAATTACTTTCTCCTTTTCTTTTTCCTGTCATGATTTCAATGTGCACGCACGCCCCCAGCCTGAATTAGACGGGTTCTGCATTGTGCGTTTAGGCTGCGGGGCCGGGGCTACACTGTAACGCTGCACAACCCTGCCATGAGGGAAGACAAAAACATTACTAGGAAGAGGGGAGGACATTTCTCTTCATTTGATAACATTAAAAGTAAAGTTAGGCTTTGCTGATGGCTTTCCGACTCATTTTAAAAAAGACGAGAGAGAGAGAGAGAGAAGCAGTGGTTGAGCGAGCTAGAAAGTGGATGAGAACAGTGATCACTGGTAGCGAGAAAGCCGGTGAATGAAAGGAAAAAAATGTTATTTTCTGATTGTTTCACAATGGTTACAAATAATCACCCACACCCTGCACCTCCACACAAACCTGCAGAGGTGTGCCACAACGCCTGATAATGGTTCCGCAGCCACTAAATACACATCATACGTGAACTATGGGAGTAAGGTAAGTAATTAGCATAGTTTTTCCCATATGTTTTCATGTATGAAAAGACCCAAAATGAACACTGAAAGTGGACTACTTGATTACTATAAGCAAATTATTTAAACAGCATTTGTATAGGAATGATTCTGACCCAAGCTTTTTGATCCATATTAGCGGTTGATCACTGTAACTGTGATCACTATAAGCAGTTTCCATTGTATTGACTCATTATATAAATTAATTAACTAAAGGCAAAGCAACTTAATTTGAGACTGTCCTTCCAAGAAAAAGGACACAATAGGTTGTAATGTCAGTCACCCAAAAACGACCTACAGTTATGTTTGAGTGACAGCTGCCATCTAGCGGCTGTAATAATTATGACTCAGAGCAGTGGTATAGTTCAGATGGTGTGTAAACATGTGGACAGATTTCCTCATTTAGAGGAGGAGGGTGGATAGAGGCATTAATCCAACAGAAGACTTCTGTTCGTTTCCTGTTTGCCACCATGAGTTGGGACAGTTTTTTTAAAAAGCGTAACTACGATCGTCCCCTAACCTTTAACCCCATGGTCATTATTGTAGCAATGACGATGGAGGTGGCCTAACTTTAAGGAGGTAGTAACTTTTACCCACATCACATGTTTTTCTAACCTTAACAAAGTGATCACTTTAACCCAAACCATGATCTTTCCCTAAACCTAACCAAATGATTTTTGTGCCTAAACCTAACCAGACGTTAACCACAGCGTTGTCACATCATAAAACATCATAATTCTTTAACAGTGATATGTAACGGTTTTGGAAAGTACAGACAAATGATGTTGTCCTGCCGATTATGCCAAGAGGGGCAGACGTTACTCTTAAAATTGTGTCACCACAAATTGTGTTCCTATAGTTTCAATGAATATGCATCATTCTGCTCTCATTTCTGTATTAGACTTAGTCTGTATGTAAGTGTGAGACAAACAACATACACACCATAAATAAAAGGAAAGAGAAGATTCAGAAACTTAAAATATACCGCTGGGGAAGTGTCATTTCAGCCGGAAGAGTGACAGAGTTTGTCAATTTCTGACAAAGTTGGAAGCAAATATTCTCAACAACAGATCTTTCTCAACTGTTGGACAAAATCTAAGATGTGGGAGGAGATTTAGATGTTTGGATGCAGATGACTTTGTTATTGTAACAGCTGTGAATTTTTCATCAGAGTTTGTTTGAACAGTAAGCTCGTTACAGAAAGTGATTAAAGGTAATCATGAATTATTGCTCAGGCAACATCTGCCCGCCTTCACTCGACTTTCTGCTGAAGGACGGACGTAGCTCCACGTGAATGTGTATGTGTGTGTTTGTGTTTGTGTTTGTGTGTGAGAGAGATCTACAACTGGGATCCATCCCATAAGCCCAGCAGTGTTCAGCACACAGTATTAACATTCAGCCTGATGTGTGCAATTAACAGAGAGGCTCATTAATACCTAATCACCTCAACACATTGAGGTGTTCGCCCACTCGTTAAATTCTCATTCTGCTGCGTTGTTTACAATGTGGATGAGTTCAGTGCAATTAAAGCAGAATTACAAGACTCAGTCATGTGGGACATAAAGAGACAGAGAGAAAGGAAATTAAACTACACTGACTGCAAACTGTAAAAATATCTCTGCTCTGACAAGTTATTCGGCCAAATGTGTCCAAAGTGTCTAAAAACTACTTTTGAACTCTTCTGTTTGCGATATAAATCCACATTTCAAGAATTTTCTAGAATCAATCTTGTAACAAGAGAAAACATGCTGGAAACAAGAGTTATTTTATACTCATTTACTGATTTGCAGATCAAAGATATCAAGATATCTGGGTTGGAATTAGGCTATATTTTGTTGAAAAGTGAAAGTTTTTAACAAACTACATGTCTAGATAAGTATTTGATTCTAGAATCTTGAATCTCATCAGCTTTTAAGTTAATATGTTATATTTGTTAGCAAAGAGTTGCTTATGCCTACCCCCAGCAGTTCAGAGCATCATTATCATTCATTTGGAGTTGTGTTTCTGTCCACCTGATGAATGTAAGTCCAATATTCACTCTCTTTTGGCTCTGTATTTGCTCTCTAACAACTCCTGAGGGAAATATCTGGCTCTTTAGCTGCTAAAGGCTCCACTATGTTCACCAGCTAGTCTAGCTAGCAGATAGGTGGAGCCACTCTGGAGGGTGACCAGAAGGCAGAACAGATGGGTGGAGTCACTTGGGAGGTCAACCAAATGGCAGAACAGATGGGGAGGACTGCTCTGGAGGTCAATGATGTAGGTGGGACTCTTCTGGAGGCTGACAGAGATGCTCAGGGCAGAGACCTTGAGGGCTGAGACATCGACAAAGCCACTCAGAAGGGCAGGCATTGACGGGGCTCTGATTTAGCTGGTGAACAGTGCTCCACTATGTTCACCAGCTAGATGATGGTAGCAGATGGTTGGAGGTCTGGTGGGGCATTGATGAGGGCGGCCGACGACTGGAGGTCTGGCAGGGCGTCGACGGCCAACATCTCTTGAACTGGCAGGGCGATGGCAGCTGACTGCTGAAGGTCTGGCTGGGCATCAGTGGGGCCAGCTGATGGCTGGGGGTGTGGCAGGATGTCAGCGGAGACAGCCGACAGCTGGGGGTCTGGCAGGATGTCGGCGGAGACAGCCATTGGCTGGAGGTCTGGTGGGGCGTCAGCAGGGGTGGCCAACGACTGGGATTCAGGCTGGGTGTTGGCAGGGGTGGCTGATGGCTCAGGATCAGGTTGGGCGTCGTCTGTGGTGCTGGGCAGCGGAGACTCTGAGGAGCTGGACAGAAGAGAGAGCTGGCAGCCTCGGGAACCACGATGTCAGAGAGCAAGGAATTACAGTGGACCAGCTGACTGGTTATGAAGGTGAGGATGACAGTTTTCAGATTTTTGGCAGAAAGAAATAGCCTAATCTTTGAACTGTTTCTAAGATGATGAAAACAGGATTGATCTGACTTGCTTTTGATCAAAAATGACACAAAGCTTTGCAGCATTTTTGTGTCAGCACCCGAATATTTTCATTTATCTAGGACATTGAGAGGCAACTACATCTTTTGAGACTAGATCAGAGAGTTAGGGATGTACAGAGAGCCCAGTATTTGTATTTGTATCTGTATTTGTTGAGGCAGCATGAATATAAATCACACATATGAGCGGACAAAAATGACATGCGGGGTTCCCCAAGGCTCCATTCTGGGGCCTCTTCTGTTCAACATCTACATGCTCCCACTAGCTCAGATTATGGAGAACAAAAAATATGTAACCACAGTTATGCAGATGACACACAAATTTACATAACCATATCACCAGGGGACTACAGTCCAATACAAGCACTGAGTAAGTGCATTGAACAAATCAACGATTGGATGTGCCAGAATTTTCTTCAATTAAACAAAGACAAAACTGAAGTAATTGTTTTTGGAGCCAAGGAAGAACGTTTAAAAGTCAGCACTCAGCTTCAATTGATAATGTTAAAAACTACAAACCAAGTCAGAAATCTTGGTGTCGTCATGGACTCAGACCTGAATTTCAACAGCCACATTAAGACAATTACAAAGTCAGCCTACTATCACCTGAAGAATATATCAAGAATTAAAGGACTTGTGTCTCAGCAGGATTTGGAAAAACTTGTCCTGCATTTATCTTCAGTAGACTTGACTACTGTAACGCCGTCTTCACAGGTCTCCCTAAAAAATTGATCAGACAGCTGCAGCTGATTCAGACGCTGCTGCTCGAGTCCTCACTAAGACCAAGAAAGTGGATCATATAACTCCGGTTCTCAGATCTTTACACTGGCTTCCTGTCTATCAAAGCATTGATTTTAAAATACTGCTGTTGGTTTATAGAGCATTGAATGGTTTAGGGCCAAAATACATTTCTGATCTGCTGCTACGTTATGAACCATCTAGACCTCTCAGGTGGTCTGGATCACGTCTGCTTTCTGTCTCCAGAGTAAAAACTAAACATGGAGAAGCAGCGTTCAGTTTTTATGCTCCACATATGTGAAACAAACTCCCAGAAAACTGCAGGTCTGCTGCAACTCTCAGTTCTTTGAAATCACAGCTGAAGACTTTTCTGTCTGCCGCTGCCTTTTATTAAACCAAATTTGAGGGTTAAAATTTCACACTGCATTGTAACTTTTATTCTCCTGTTTTATCTGTCTTATTCCTTTTTAGCTTCTTTTTGTTTCCAAATTAAACACTTTTAAATTGTATTTAAATGTCTTTATACTTGTGTTGCTTTTATATTTTGTCTTGATGCCTTTTATGCTCTATGTAAAGCACTTTGAATTGCCTTGTTTTTGAAATGTGCTACACAAATAAATTTGCCTTACCTTTAATCAGGAAAGGAAAGACTTCAAAGGTGCTAAACAGCCCCATATCAGTGCTAGAGCATTTGTAGCTATCTTTACATAAAAGAGCAACCCCACCACCCCTGCCAATAACCAGTTGGGCTGGCTTTGAGTAAGGGAACATGATCATTTGGTGTCAACCAAGATTCTGTGATCACAGAGATCTAGATTGTTTGAAAGAATAAAATTGTTACATAAGAAATATTTGTTTACAAATGATCTCACATTAAGAGAAGCTGACTGCAATTGCTTGAGCGGAGTTGACAAAGGAAAGTGAGAAACTGTGATTAAACTGGATATACCTGTATTTGAATATAACTGCTGCTGCCCCTTTTGCACAGTGGTTTGTCTCCTACCACAAATAGTCATTAACTGGTTCATTTGAGAATCATTTGAATTCTGTTGGAGAGGAAGTGTGCTAGATAGTCCGCATGGCCAGGTATTGTTTATAAAATAAACAAAATTTTAGGTAGTGGGTTGGAGAAGTGAGCTTGTGACTGGAGGATTGCTGGCTCAATCCCCCGGACTGGCAGGATAAATCTGCACGGGGAAAGTGAAAAAGCAGTGCTTGCTTCTCCCTTATTACCACCACTAAGGTGCCCTTGAGCAAGGCCCCTAACCCTAACTGCTCCAATGGAGCTGCTCAGTGGCCGGCAGATCAAACTATGGTTGTACTGGGCAGCCTCCATGTATGAATGTATAACTGTGTGAATTTGATCAAGGCTTTCCTGAAAAAGACAGCACTGCTCTCAGAGAAACTCCCCTGAATAAATAAAGGTTTAAAAATTTGCTGTGAGTAAATGTGTGCCTTTTTTGTTAGGGTGTAGCCTATCTCTTTTGAGCCTCTCCAATTCCAAAATGCATCAGAGTGATAAATATAGCTGAAACTGATGGCAGAACACAACACTTGACGCCATTGATTAAAACCAGAAAGCCGGCTAAAACCTTCACGCCCTTTTTTCAGAGTTGGAATGGGCTCAGATACTACATACAGACTTTCACAGTTACAGCAAGAAATTCAATATCATGTTGGAGTTTGATTGATTGTTCATACCTGGGCCATATCAAAGATTTTAGCACAAGAGAAACAGTATGTTAAGCCCCTGAGCAGTTCCACAAAGTGAACAATTGAGTTTCCCACCAGCAGAAACTCCGGATCTGAGACATTGCCTCCATACACAGTAAAATTTGAGTGGAGGTGGGGGGGTCCCTGAAATTGACAGCAGGTGCAGGAGGGGGCACACTCGGGAAGGTGACAGGGCATCACAGACCGAGAGAGTCCACCTCATCCAGCTGACGAGGGAAGGCGGAGGCCTCCAGACAAAGAAACTCAGGCCTGCAGGACAGTGATGATACCCTCTGACATTTGGGCTGTGAAGGACTGGACAGTGTATTGCTCACAGGGCTAACTGGGCATTTCCTTCTCAGATGTCTCTCTACATCTGAGCTCTACCAAATTGTGATTTTTCCCTCTTACCCTCTCACATGGTTTGTTTATTTACATAAATATGTAAATGATCCAATATTTCTCCAGAAATCAAAGATTAGAGAAAAAATCCAAAAACTGAAAACAGATTTACGTATCAGAAGTTAGTTGTTTTTTTTATTTTACCTTGCACCACTGTTCTACAATGTAGAAAATAGTAAAAACCCTTGAAAAAGTAGGTATTTCCAAACTTTTGACTGGTGCTGTATAGTGGCTGTTTTACCATGTTCCAAGTTCCTAGGCTACTTAGTCTGCAAATCTTTGTTTTGATTCGTGTTCCAGTGAATCAAATCCCAATGTGCTCACATGTCCTCAGCAGCAGGGAAAACACTGAATGAAAATTTATTTGAAGTTACATTAAGCCTTGTCCATTATCTACTTGAAGTTGTATTCTGAACTGTAACATCTCATATCTCATGTACACGTTACACATGTTACACATTATACATGGTCAAAAACTTGTTTTGATTGGACATTGTCTGCAGATTCCTCTACATCTTAGCACCACCTTTTTTGAGTATTTAATGCACAGGTGCATTAAAACTACCTTATGGCACAATCTACTGTCGCAAACAACTAAAATATACAGTGTGTTCCTGCATCCCAGCACTCAAGAACAAGATAATAGCAAGTGCATACATAACCTTTGCAAAATCCAACTATAATCCTCTTCAAACTATACTTGAACTGTACATAAACTGCTGCATAAATTTAAATTTAACATTATTTAACATTCTTTAACAACAAGTCTGTCTTGCATGATCAAACAATAGATGATTAGTGTCTACAAACTCTATTATGCTGTGGAAAGTTCCACTATATGTGGCTGAGACAAACTCTATTCAAGCCTACTTCAAACTATTTTAATTGGAGACAAATTAATATAGTTGAATGTCTTGCACCATTTCTGAGGAATTTTCACAATTTATGCAACGTGTACTGAACTGGAACTGAACCTTCACAGATGACCATAACAAACACAAACAAACATCACAAAACTGAGGCAAACACCAGATATTCTGAGGCAATAGAGGAGCTGTGTTTCTGCACCTTGCAGACATCCCATGATTACATGCTCAAAATGTGAATAAGAAGTTCAAAATTTCCATGTACTCTGATGTAAGTGACAGATATAGAAATGCTCACTTTTTTATGTAAAGTCATGTAACATCAACATGAAACTGATAGATGTCTTGAAGATAGACGATATGTGGTAATACAAATAAGAGGAAATTGTAGAGTTATAAAAAAGTAAAGCCAAGAGAGGCTCTAGGGAGTTGGTTCCTTTTTCTTTTTGTGGGACCTCTTTTTTCCTTAGGGTCTTTTGAGGGATCTCTTTGAGACTCTTTAATCTTTTAATTTTTGCTTTTTAATTTTTTGTTTCAGTTTTTGTATTTTAGTTTTTGTATTCTTAGATTGCTTGCTTTGTAAAACCAAATAAAACTGGTTTGTATTTTTATACACTCCAACCAAAGTTCCTGACTTGTCCTCTGGTGTTCCTTTAAGGTAAGAAAATACGCCCCCTCGGGATAGGCTGACATTAGTTTTGAAATTGTTTAGATTATAAATTATTGAATTTTGCAAAGGTAAAAATTAGTGCTGTTTATAGAATAACAGAGTGGTAATGGTTCAGTGACTGAAGTTAATATATTGCTGTACATGTGATAGAGGTATGATTTCTGTCTAAAATTAGGTTGAGTGTTTTATAATTAGGGGTCTAATTGGCTAAATTGTTAGGGCTAGGGCTCTGAAGCTGCCCTATAAAACCAGGAGAGTGCCCTCGACCGACAGAGTGGGGCTCCTCCAGAGATGACCTGTTAGGAGGCCATCTTGGAGGACTTTCAAACCTCCAACACCTATTTGCACCAATACACTTCGTTGTGACCCAGGCTGTCAGGACATACTTGACTAAATAGGCCCGTTGGTAGTGGTTCAACAACAGCTGGTGATTATAGAAGCCAGGCTGAATTTGGTTCCCTAAGCAAGGCTAGGATGGATCATGCGTCTGTAGATTTTGTGAACTACGTTCGATACCTCGGTCAGAGGTAGAGGACAGCTGTCTGTCGGTGCCTTATCCACACCGGCAGGGGGCACCAGATATCTGTAGGCATAAACCATTTCAATGCAAAGTTGAGGCCATACTTAATGACAGACCACTACTTCATCTGACAACCTGAATGATCTTGAACCAAAACACCAAACCATTTGCTATTATTAAAGAAACAGCCCTTGCTTCCCCGAGGACTATTTAGCAAGGATGACTGCTAATCACATCACAGATGGAAGCAAACTGTTCATGAAATGTTGCATAAACTTAAATAATGTTAGAAAATACATAGCATGTGATTACAACAGACACAGTTTGCCAAATACCAGTATGTGCCAGTACAGTATATCTATAGCTATTAGTTGCCCTCTTAGTTGGCGGTCCGAGCGTTTGCTTGCCTGACGGTAAAATCTCAGCACTGACAAGTTTATTTTTTAACTGTAAAATGTCCTGTTCAGTACAAACAATCACAATTTTTCAATCAAAAATGTCAGACAACTTTTTATACTATCAAATTTCGGTGTTGGTATCAACCTCAAGACTCCGGTATCACTCTACTCTATCTGCTCTATTTCTGAGGCAACATAGGTTGGTGGAACCAGAGCAGGGGTAGCTAATGGAGACTCACAGCTTTTGTTTGCCTGCCAAATAGAGTTTAATCTGACCCAAGAGGGATGGAACAAGTCAACATCCAGAAGGAATGAATGTCAGAGCAGGTTGAAGAGCACAAATCTCAGTCACATTTGTCTAGTAAAGCCAGAGCCTCATTAGCCTCGTTAGAAAAATCCAGAGGCCTCTGCAGGACAAAGACGGGACATATGCTCTGCCCCGCTGGCAGCCACGGGCCTCTTCAGAGGGCAGAGGAAAGGAAGGAAGACTCTCCACACAGAATATCTTGTCCCCTGGGGAGTGTCACACACGCCTTTCATCGCATTCCCAGAAGTGGCGTTAATCTCACCCAAAGCCGAAGACGAAGAAAAAGCTGCAAGTGTCTCCGAGCAGGAACTAGAAGCCAAATTAATTTCACCCTGCAGCGCTGCGGCTGACACTGTGCTGATAGGATATTCTCAGCAAATACATACATGCAAAAGCAGGGCAGAAATTTAACTCTTTTGACTGAATCATTAAATGGGAAGATGGGAATGAAACACACACACACACACACACACACACACACACACACACCATCACAATCAAAACGAGAATGTTATCAGTGTGTGCAGACAGACTTTGAGCTCTCGGGGAGTTTCTGACCGTTGTGGCGCTGCAGTTGGATCATTTATGGACCCTGTGAGGATGGACGGGCTGTTGAATGGAGCCAACAGTGTGACAGAAACAGCCCTCAATTTGGCAGCTTCAGGCCAAACATTCAGTGAATGCTTTGTGCCATCAATAGCCATCATGTTGTTATCAGCCAGACTCTGTGGAGATGTTTGTTATTTGCCTAAAAGTCTGCAGGCTGAAGGGGACCTGATGCTGTCGGCTCCACACTGAATCGGTTTAATAGGAAAAAGGTCCAGAGTGTTTTCAAAGGATAATTGGACACTTTTGCAATCCCGAATTTCTGCTGGTGATGATTTATGAACGTAGAAATATAAATGTACACTCTGCAAAGCAGCTTCTGAATGCTGAGTTCTCCACAAGCCTGATAGATGACTGAAGTGAAATGATGGAGTGTATCTATCTAAGCTTGGGCCTTTTTTTTTTTTTACCCATTTCCATCATCTGACATTTGTGAGTCTGACTGAAGGTGAAAATGTCCAATTAATGTCTGGCTGACACTTCCCCTCCAACCAGCAACACTTCCATCACCTCTCTGTGTTACCTCACTCTCAAGAGTCACTTCACCTAAGTTGCATTTTTGGTTTTAGTTGTCTTGTTTGAGATATCTGTCTCTGAAATTTCTATTGTAACATTTTTCCCCTTTAATATCCTACAGATTTTCCTTAAATTCACCCCAAAAATATCCTTGTCACTAATCCAACACGCCTGCGTAAATCCTAATTTCATGAAAATGTTTAATGAATCAGTTTTTGTCCATAAAAAACACATTTTCTGTTGGAAATCAGATGTATATAAATGTATTTTTTTCAACTGAGGGTGATAAAGTACAAAATGGCGAGCTGATGCTTCCCCTCCGACCACCACCAATCATATCTCACTCTTCTGCTCTTTCACCATCATAGATATATGATCGGCCCTGCTAGTCATCAGGCCTCATACAAGAACCACTCATACAAACGGATTCGTTCTTAAGAAGCATGTATGAGACATTCATCAATCTCCTTGTACAAAGAATTTTCATGTCATGGACAGACAGTCTGACTTTCTTCACAAAAGGAGAAACACTTGATTGATTTAAAATGATAATAACTTAATCTGAGTGAATTTGGAGTTTAAATATACTGAAATCAACTAAAACAAAGTTTATGCAAAATTAATATTATGTTTGCCGTATTATCATCAGAATCAGAATCATCTTTTATTGGCCGAGTTTGTTTACACATACAAGGAATTTGTCTCCCATGTAGTGGCTCCTAATGTACTTTCACAGAATAACAACACAACAATCATGAGGAATATTCACAAGGAAAGACGATATACAGGTGAAAGCGTTTCTGTGAACTGTAAACAGGATACAAATAGTGCAAAGAAGTGAAGAGTGCAAGGAGTGATGAGATTAATATTAAATGATAAAAAAAAGACATTTATGTACAGTATATACAGCCTGTTCAGATATACAGTAGTGAGTGGAATGTATTGCACATTTTGTATTTTAGACTAAATTAAATATATATAATTTGTGGGTACAGTGGGTATTATAGTGTCCGGGGTTATTCCACAGTGCAACAAGTGAGTTAACTGTTCATAAGTGTGACATGAAGGGGAAAAAACTGTTCCCATGTCTGGTGGTTTTGGTGTTCAGTGTTCTGTAGCGTCTATTGTCCAGGGTGTGAAGGGTCCGCAGTTATCATTATCATAGCTGCCAAGAGGGTTTTCAGATTTTATCATTTTTATTGGCATATTTTATCCCGGCAACCCGGAGAGGTTTTTTTCAGTGTGATGATTTTTCTGTCAGTAGCAGCTGTAAACATCTGGTTCAGTGTCTCTCTGCAGCTCTCTGTCCAGCATCATGTTGTGTTGCAGCTCTAATATTCTCTCCTCTAATATCTCTGCAACGTCACATGACCTCCTCTCATATAAGTCACTTTGCTTTAGAAAGATGCTTTTTTTAGCATCTAACTTCATGTCAAAGTGTTTCCTCTTTATTTCTGTCACGGTGCAGCTGCTGCTCTGATGGATTCATGTTTTCTAATTGTTTCAGCTCCTCTAATACGACGACTGACACTGATCAATGTGTCTGCTGGTTTCTGACAGCAGCAAACCTCAAACTCTTTTCATATGGACATTTTAGGAGCGTTGATGATGCTGATTCCTAAACAAGTGATTGTGGGAAGAGGTCTATTGGCTCTTGTCAATCAATCAATCACTTTTCCAATCACTTGGACTGCATGTTTGTGTTTGAGAAACATGATCAATATAAATTTAGTCTAATGTAAGTTTTAGTCGCCGTAAAAAAGCAGCATTTATTCTTTGAGAGAGATCATCAGGTCGGTGCTTGGACTCTGGTTGGCTGCTGTGTGTGCATGTTACTGTATCCAGGTAAATAAATTCACTTCACTCATAGCTACACAATAGAAAGATTAAAGCCACTTCTTATTGTTTATAGTGGTAACACTATATCAGATTCAACATGTTGTAGAAGAACAGTAGAAATTATTCCTTGTGTCTTGGTTTTGGCGTTTCTTTCTTCAGAAGATCCAAATGCAGCACAATAGTCTGGTATTTTGGTATTCTCATTCACGTCACTCCATCATAAAGATTATAAAGCAGCAGTAAAATCATTAATAAAATGGAATTATAGTGAGAAAAACATATTTGAGTGAATTTGGGACTGTTGGAGAATTATTAGAGAAGTTGTGTTGAATGAAGAGTTACAATCTTTAAGGAGAGCAACTTTCTAATCACAGATATTTTATTTTCTTCTTCACTTGTTATATTTATTGTAAATAAATCAATATATGAATGGAAATAGGAATCAAATGTAACTATTTGAATATATATGATTATATTAGTTTAAAAATCATTAAATTGACAATTAATTATTCTACTATCTTATTGGTATTTCATAATTTTAAGGAAAAATAATTGAATGTTAATATGCATCATTTATCTGTTTTTATAGATTTTTTTTTTAATTCAGTTACATCAGTAATTAATTAAAGTTATGCCTTATATTTTTAATTTGAAAATTCAAGTTGTCTTGAAATACGTGTTGTGTTTGATAAAGCGGGAAACAGATTAAGTGTGAGATGGAAAAACAGAATAACAAAGTTAGATTTTAAATCATTTGAAAAAATGTTTGATCATATATTGACAGAATTTCTATTTGGATGATAATGATAATTATCTTTTATATGTATGTTTATAAAATATATTTGATTCTATTTGTGTTATTACTCCGGTGGCTTCGCATTAAAATAATAATTTTAAAAAAGCTGAAACTCAAATTTAAATATTTTTTTTCTCAATCATTTAAACAAATAATGATTGAATTCTAAAATGGAATCACAGTATTAATTTATAATTAATTCATCACATAATTTTAAATGTATTATTATTATATTATTATATAATTTCAGTTATTAATTGCATTTATTTATTGTAATAGTTTTTTTTTGTTTAAATTAAAGCCATCACAAAATGCCAAGTGTAAATGTTCAAACATAAATGAATGTAAAGGAGACAAATAGATTGTGAGATGGAATATAACAGGCGGACACAATAATAAATTTAAAAACCTTTAAATTGATACTGTGATTTTATTTTAAAATTCAATTATTAGTTCTTTGTTTCAAGACATTAATTCGAAATTGTGTTTAACTTTAAGCTTTGTATGCATAGTTTAAATAAAAATGGCCTTAATTTTTTATTATGTTTTTTATTAATCAATTTATTAATTAAACTCTAAAAGGTCCATTACTGCGGTTGCACAGTCCAGACCTTCAAATCTGAAGGGTTAATCCTCTGGCGAGCAGGAAAGCGGATCAGTGAATTTCAAAGATGGATGTTTCATGTGTCAAAGTGGAGCGTTGACCTCAGAACGACCTCAGCCGGAGGAAACTAAACATTAATCTCTAATGGATTCATCACATGCTTGTGTCTCTGCAGTATATGAAGAGTCCAGACGTGTTGCATGAAGCTGCAGTGGAGCAGGTGATTACGGTGCAGTGCTGCAGGCTGACCAGTGTCTCCACAGAAGGTTAATGAAAGGAAATGATTGTCAGAGGGAAACAGCCCACCAGGAAAAACGACTCATTTCCTTTTTATGAACTGGTACATAGTACACACTGTGTTCACTGCTAACAAAAGCACTGGACAAATAAAAGCTTTGACCTGCTGATGGCACCAGATGAAAATTCAGAAGAGCACCAAAGTTATTACAATTCACCCTGAACTGCTCTGTCTCCTAGAAATGATGTTCATATACGACTAAATTGCAACAGCAAATACATTTTGCTAGCAACTTACTGCTGATGCATTACGTTTTCTCTCAACATAATGAGAAAATGGTAATTAACATATTTGACATGTTGATAATGAACATATAAGTGAAAAGTTCACAGACAACATAGTTGTTTTTTCCACCAAAATACAGAAAAAAGTCTGCAGTGACTTGAGGCTCAACATGTTAATGATCTTCCACTAACCTGAACCAAACCTGAACACACACAGGACTCATCCACCCCGACCTGCTCCCTCCCACTGCAGAAAGATATATAAATATAGTTTCATTCATTCAAAAAAAAAACATAACCCATGAACATAACCCAGGCAGTAGTTACATTTGCAAATGCAACAGAATTGGGAAAACAATTAAGTCGTATATGAACATAGTTTCTAGGAGACAGGGTTGTGTTGAGAAGGAGACAAATGTCTGTTGGACCTCACACAGACTCATTTCATCAACTTCTTCTTTATGTTTGTTCTTTGTTTTTGGTTCTTTTGTTTTGATTTAACCACAAGATGGTACTATGATGCGTAAAGCAAAGACAGGTGACAATACAGGTGGCACAGATGATTCTGAATGATGTAATGATCTTATAGGATGCCTTGTGTGATGTTTGAATTTTATAAAAAGTGGTTTTCAACCAATTATTACTGTTTTGTTTGTTTTTTTGGCCCAATATATAAAAAAAAAATCAAATATCAAAATCCAAACACGTTTTCTTCCTGTAAAACAAAATACAACGTATGCTTATGTAGGCTTGAACCAACCAGTTTTAACCAATAATATGACATCCACCAATCAATCAATCTTATGAAACCTTTCAGCACTCAAATCAAAATCCTCCTTACGTTACGTCCTGCCTGTCTATCCTGTTCCACTCTGATACTTTCAAAATGTTGTTTCATCTGGACTTTAAGACTATGAGACCACCAGCATAAATGAGATGGGGTTGAGGTGAATGTCAATACCAAATTTCATGTCAATCCTTCCAATAGTTAGCAAGATGTTTCAGTCCAGAGTAGCGGTGGGAAGTTCAAGTGTTGTGTTGCTTTGGTATACCTGAGTCTGGACTTCTAAATATTTGGAGTATTTCAACTACTTTGAGTATTTGTTGTTGTCCAGGCATCTTTCAGGACACATTAACAGGATGTGCAGGTATCAAATAGTAGTAAATCAATTTGTTACTTTGATATATGCGTTGATGCTTCGTGTGCTTTACTTTTACAGTAAATAAACAAAAATATACAAAAGGTGGGGACACATGAGGACTGATGGGAGTGAACTGGAGCAGGTCTGTTCCAGTCTGTGCCAGCTGGTGTTGATAAAATCATAAAAGTGTGTGTGATGTAAGGATTCTCATCTGAAATCTGCAGATCAAGTTGCTGCCAGTTGTTTTCATGAAGAGATTTTTGAACATTTTTAATATTTGTGACTGAAAAAAAAAGAAAGGTTTGTGGTTTAAGAGAAATGGAGGAAAAGCTGATAATGAACGTCTCTACAACATCAAATCAAATCGCTACACAACCAACCACAACCTGAACTTCCAGTCCACATTTCCAGCACCTCTTCATCCAGGATCTCACACAAACTCTCTGCTTTTTCTTCTTTTTTGCCTTCAGCACAAACTGCTCTGCATACGAACCTTACAAGAAGCTCATCTACCTCCATGATATTCATCCAACCACTGTCACGTCCTACCGAGACTTTTTTATGTTTTGGACTCTTTGTGTATTCTGTTTTCTTGAGTTTTTAGTGTTGCTATTATGTTTCCTGGTTTTCTCTGTTTCCCTTGTGTGTTCCTCCTGTGTTTTTGTGTCACTTGTTTGTTTACTTAAGTTCTTGTTTTATTCTGAAATATTTGTGTCTAGTTTGCAATCACTCCCTTTGTATTTATAGTCCAGTTTTCAGTTCAGTCTTGGTCGAGTCGTCTGCTTTTGTTCTACATTTATTCCATGTTCCTGGTTAGTGTTCCTGTGTCTGTGTCTCCTGCATTTCTGGTATGTTCCTATGACTTTTGCATTTTCATTAAATATTTCTGCATGGGATTTTGCCTGCCTGCCTGCCTGCCTGCCGTCTCTGCATTTGGGTCCACCTGCTCCGCTCACCCACCTTTGTGACAGTATGACTCGACCAAGACCGAACTGAAAACTGGACTATAAATACACAGGGAGTGATTGCAAACTAATCACAGGTGAGACACATGAGACAATCAAACACAGGAAGTAAAGGTGACCAGACACAAGGAGAAAATATTTCAGAATAAAACAGGAATTAAAGTAAACAAACAGGTGACACAAAAACACAGGAGGAACACACAAGGGAAACAGAGAAAACCAGGAAACATAATAGCAACACTGAAAACTCAAGAAAACAGAATACACAAAGAGTCCAAAACAGCAAAAGTCCCGGTAGGACATGGCAACCACAGCATGTTTGGTATTTTTGCCCAATCGATTAATAGACTGATAGTTGCAGCTCTAAAGTAAAGCTGAGTAGGCGGGAGAAGGTGAGAGTTTTTGTCACCATCAGACGTGTGAACATATGACTGTTTTCCTGGAGACAGCACTAGTCTGAGCCGAAGTGATGATAGACCAAACAACAGCATAAAAATAATACCAATAATCAGTAAAGTCATACTCAAGAGAGGCTGGATAAGTATCAACATACTGCTCAGAGAATGAGATTATGAGGAGTTGGCAGAGTTGAGATGACCTCTGGGAAATTGGATCTGATCTGTTGGTCACCAGCCACAGAGTTATTTAATGAGGCAAGAATATTATTTTTGAGGAACAGAAAAAAAAAAATCATATTGGAAAATAAAGCTGGGAGGGTCTCAGTAGTGATAACTGACTGGCTTGAAGCAGTTTTTATTTATTTTACAGGAGAAACAATCACAGCATAAATCATTCAGTCTCTGGGCAGAGAACAGAAGCTGCACAAGGAAACTTCTCCATCGACCTTTCAGAAACACTGAGACTTGTTGACTTAATCTCCCAGAAATCCTGTGCATACTTTAAATGTTCTATATGTAGAATTGTGAAGCATTTTGCATGTATTAATGTATGAGGAGGGGGGCTGACTGACTGGAAATGAGAGATGCTCTGCAAAACACAACATTAGAGATCTTTTATGTAATTATGAGGAGTGTAAGTGAGGAAAAGGATGTCACCTGCAGTAGTTTCACACCGCACAGCAGCGGGATGTTGACTGCACCTCATTTAATGACCTCAGATGTCACTAATGAGAAGGAATTTCTGATTCCTACATACAGAACCTTTAACTGAAACATATTTTTCCTGCCCTAACCCTAACCCTAACCCTAACCCTAACCCTAACCCTAACCCCTAACCCTAACCCCTAACCCCTAACCCTAACACTATGACAATAAAAAGTAGGACTCACATAGCCTGATTAAGGTTAGGGTAACCCCTAACCCTAACCCCTAACCCCTAACCCTAAAAAGATTATAAACATAGAAAAAAAAAATACAATCCAACACTACGACAATAAAAAGTAGGACTCACATAGCCTGATTAGGGTTAAGGTAACCCCTAACCCTAACCCTAACCCCTAACCCTAACCCCTAACCCCTCCTTAATGTAACAAATCACAAATTTAACAACTTACAATAAAAAAACAAACAAAAGTAGAAAACAAAGTAATACCAATCAAATTAAAAAAAAAAAACTGTCAAAAACAGGTGACTTGTGCAATATAACTGGGTAATACACATTCGATGAGGTTTGCAGATGTCAGGTATCATGGTTCAACAAATAATCCTTAAATTTTATTTTATTTTTTTAATTATATATATAATGGTGGATTTCTACTCTAAACGCACTCATAAATAATTAGTAATAAAAGTTAATTGTGTGTGTTTCTTATTGTCATTTATTTTCTTTGTATTTTATAAAATCATGTTGTATTTATTAGTTTAGTATTTTTCCTTTGTTTTCTTAAGTTGAGGGGAGGTTTGTTGTATCAGCGTGTAGTTTCTGCGCCTCTCCTGTCACACCTATTTTATCTTTATTAGCTGGATTTGATGCTGTTGTACATGTGTATAGATAAAAAATTTAAAAAACGTATATGTAACCCAAAAAGACTTGAGTTCCCTCCAAGAACCTTAACTTGGATCGAAACATTGTCTACTTGAATACATTTTGTTGCTGCTATTAATCACAGTTTACCATCCTGTCATGCTATATCTTACAGAATGTAAGATTTCCTTCATCACACAATATACACAACAATTGTCTTCCTCAGAAACAAAGAGTCTGAACGCCTTTAAGAAGAGCTCTGCAGCCTGTTAACAGTGTCACCGACAACAGGAAACAGCGGCACGATCCTCCATTTTTAGCATGACGGCGGGTGTCGGACGAGAAGATACAGGAGCTGACCTCAACTCGTCTGAAGCTGCCAGAAACACAGAGAGACACAGTGAGGAGAATTTTTCAATTATCCACTGTGTCTCTCTATCGGCATCACTAGAAATTACCTGGTCAGACGAGGAAGGAAAAACTGGACAGGTGGGAGAGGCAAAGAGAGGTCATGAGGTAGATGACAGAGTGAGTCAGGCGGCTGGAGGAGGGAGAGTGAGGCTGAGAAACTCAGAGTGACAGGATGAAACAAAGGGCTGGAGGCAGAGAAGGGAAAGCACTTACAGTGCACAGGAATGAGACAAAGAGAAATCGATAAGTAAAAAGTGGCAGCAGAAGAAAAACAGCACTAAAGGGAGGAGGAGGGAGAGGAAAAAAAAAAACCCAGCTGCAAGAGGAAACCATCTACTGCCAGCTCAGTTGGAACAGGATGTGTTGAGTTTTGGAGCTGCAGGCTTTGGAGGTAGTTTTTCCTTCTGAGAGGAGGAGGAGGAGGAGGAGGAGGAGGAGGAGGAGGAGGAGGAGGAGGAGGAGGAGAGAGTGTCGCTGGTGAAGATGTATTGGGAAATCAACAGGGAGGGGTGCAAAAGGCAGAAATGGTGTCGGGTGTCTGTTTATCTTACAGCCCCAAGAGCCCCCCTTCCCTCCCTCCCCCCACCTCCTCCAGTCTTGTGTCAGAGATAGGGAAGGAGAGCTGCAGCCCTACAGGACTCCCCTCCTCCTCCTCCTCCTCCTCCTCCTTCTCCTCGTCTTCCTCCTGCTCTTCATCTCTCACGCTGAGCTGCCGTCTTTCCACAGACAGCCCATCAGTCAGGGATTCTGGCCTACAACTGTTCAGCCTGCCGTCCAATTACCTAAAAAAAAAAAAACTTTGTTGACACTGAAAAACATCTCAAGCAGCGTTCACCAAAGTCACGTTTGCTCGCCCACGTGAGACAGACGGCGCCAGAAGCTCGGTGATGTAGTGACTACTCGCAGGGTTGGTTAGTGATAGGTTGCTGGTGCGGTCGGGCTAATTAGTCACAATACCTCCCACAGCTTTGTTCTATTTTCTCTCTACTGTTCTGTTTACCGTTCAATAAAAAGTTATTAAAGATGGAAAATAAACTCAACTCTCCACTCAGCTTTATTTATATAGCACTTGATCCAAAGTAAAACAAAAACAAAGTAAAGAAATAATAAAAAAGAGTGTGGAGACAATAAAGGCACATTAGCTGGTTAGGTTCGGCATAGTTGAAAGCTATAAACGCATAAAAGTGAGTTTCTTGAAAATCTCCAATAGGGGGAGAATCGTACGGCCGGAGGGAGAGAATTCATACTTTTGTCCCCCTTAACATTTAGTCCTGGATCTGTGGACAGACAGAAGATCTCAGGTCTCTGACAGTGTGATATGGACACAGGAGTTCTCTGATGTAAGAAGGGGTGAGAACATTTAACCCTTTGTAGAGCAGCAACATTTTGAATTCAGTTTGATAGCTAACAGGGAGCCGGAGCAGGGAGGTGAGGTTGTTAAAACTGTTGCTGCAGCGTTCTGAACTAATTGGAGACGAGATAAAGAAGACGAGAGGATGAGAGATGAAGGCAAGGATGGCTTTCTCCAGGTCAGACGTTTGGAGACAACCTGATTGATTCGTTTGTCGAGAGTCGAATATACCTCCAAGATTTTTTATATGTGATTTAACAACAGGAGACGATTGGCCAAGATGAAGAAGAAATAATGTCAGTTAATGGTTCCAATTTGATCCAAATAATAAAACTTCAGATTTAAAGTTCTCCAAGTTAACAAGTTTGCTATTGTTCAATTAGCAAACTTCTCTAATGGGACAATAAGGTCACAGTTTATTTAAAAAACATATTTGTACCATCGACTCCTGTCTCACATCGGTCTGCAAACCGTGTCTCTGTTGTGGAACGAATAGTTTTTACTCCGACAGAGGAGGTTCAGTAAAGAAGTTCAGCACTGTCAAGACAGCTTGTTTACAGTCAGAAGTGCAGATTGATAAGTCAAAGTTCACAAAATTTGAACTCAGCATGAAAGTATTGTGTACATTTAGTTCGTCGCTGCAAGCAAATGAAATCCGGTCAGATCAGAAAACACTTTTATGTGTCGTTCTGGACGTATTTCGTCGTTTCGTTGGACTACTGTAATTTATGAGAACCTTTGACTCAGCATTTCAACATCGCTACAGCAGTCCAACAGGAAGACGAGTTGTCAGAGGATCTCAAAGGTTTTAAACAACCAAGATTTCATCAGATTGATCTGAACCACTTTATTTGGATTCATTTATAAAGCAGACAATCACAAATTTGCTTCACAGAGGTCGACGATCTGTACAGCATAATTAGCAGTCCGGGTGGTTTTTGTTTTAATATTCTGATTGTGTGATTATGATTTTATTGGTATTTTGGCTGTGTACCAGGATCCTGGTATCTGACTCACAAGGAGACTTTCCTCAGGAGGATGATGAGGAACATAGATCGGTAGATTACCATCTGCATGTTGATACTGTGATATATATTGTTTCCAGTTGACAAAACACATTTTTCACATACAGTAATTCTAAATATAGCATTCATTTTACTGGTAATCCAGCAATGTCCATGAAATCATCTTTATTAATACAGTTATTACAGTTGGTTATTATTTAATCTACATGTAACAAACAGTCTAACCCAGGGGGTCGGCAACCTTTTAGATGTCCTGTGCCACCTTACAATGTTTAAAAAAAAAAACACACACACAGCCCTGAGTGCCAGTTCATTTTCATAATGAATATTTATCTGTTTATTTATTTATTTATTTACTGCTGCTGCACTCTACACACACGCCCACACTTTATTACTTGCTCAGATGTATGAAAATTACTAGGGCATAGAAGAAAATTTATTCAGTCTTACCAATGTAGTGCGACCTTTGACCCTGCTTTGGCAGCACACAGGGTTGTAAACATGTTGCCCCTCTTAACTGGTTCAGCTTTATCAGCCTTTTCCTTGAAGTTTTTTTCAGGCCTTGTTTCAAAATGACGTTTTACACTTGAAGTTCAACACACAACATTTTCACAGCAGGGAGTAAAAACATCTGAATTAGTTCATCCAAGACGGCTAAAAGAGGCGAATATTAGACAACCTACTTTTTTTTTTTTTGCTTCTGCCATCATCAGTTGTTCTTGAATTAAAGCAAAAAAGGAAGCCAGCTAGCTTTCCTTCGTTTTCACCACTACTGTGATGCTGTGATGTATTTTGAGACTAATTCATTATTTCAATATAATTTTAAAATGAAATGTTCATTTTTTAGTTTACCATTAGGCTACACTTTATATTAAAAAAAATATTTTTTATTGAATTGCTCCCTGTGCCCACTTTCATGGTCTCATGTGCAACAGGTTCCCGACACCTGGTCTGACCAAACAGTCAGTTGATGTATCTGATGTCCATCAGCACTGCTAACTGTGTTTTTCCAGTGTCTAGTTGTGCAAACTGTCATCTGCTGTTTGATTGTTCTTAACTGGCACCGTTATTTCACTAATGTTTAATATTTAGAGACCGAGCCCAAAAGGCAGAGGACTAAGGGTGAGGACCCTATTGTTTGTTTGTGTGTTTGTTTGTTTGTTTCTTTCTTTCTTTCTTTATTATTACGCCACTTAAACCCTAAATTTGACCCCCTAAACATGCTCAAAAACTCACCAAATTTGGCACACACATCAGGTCTGGTGAAAAATTTGATTAAATTTAAAAATTAACCCCCAGAGTGCCAGAATGTGCTCTCTAGCGCCACCTATGTAACTAAAATGGCCGCCATGGATTCGCCACGAAATTTCCTACTAAAATATGATTTTTAATGTAAGATTTGGCCAAAGTCATGGGATTTATGAGGAGATTTCACAAAAGGAGTACTCTAAAATCCTCCTCTCCAACTGCTCCTGGTGATGTCACTCCCTCAGTGCTGTGAAACATTCCGCAATACACACTCATTATAAAATCACAGGAGGAGCAAGAAAAGACTTTAAAAGTCTAATATCTCAAAAACAGTAAAAGATAGAAAAAACATGTAAATTTAAGATTTGTAGGTCAAAGTCTCGTGATTCATTTAAAGTTCAAATGAAGTTTGTATCTAAAACTATGTGGAAGCAGTAAATGTTCAAAAAGGTGTGGGTTCACTCACACTCTCCATTCAAATATATGAGTATTTTTCTTTGTCTTGCTTGCAGCTTTATTTAAATGAATGTTTCCAAAACACTGACACGGTAAGGCTCATTGCCTGCAGCATTTGACTGATTGTGAGCAGTGACTTAGGAGTCCTCTGTACTACCTCTAACTTCTCTCAATCAATCAATCAATTAATCAATCAATCAGTCAGTCAAACTTCATTAGTATTGCACCTTTCATACAGGTTAGTGCAATTCAAAGTGCTTTGCCTGAGACTGAGAAGCTGATTAAACCTACTAAACCACCTTTAGTGATAAAATGTTTTGTGAAATACTCTTTGACCAAAGACGAGTCTTAAAAAAAACCTGCAAACCTTTTCCACAACTTTATAACTAACTTGAACAACTTCCGCTTTGCATGGGATGTATGACGAACCCTCAAAGTTAGCTTCAAGCTACTGAGTTCTGTCAACTACAGTCACGTTATCTCATGATAAACTATTAATTTGAACATAATACTAATATAAATTCTCCGTCAGCTACATGCTGGATATAGCAAGAATAACAGGAATTTATTAATTTATAAAAAAAATAAAAATAAAAATCACCCAAGACAAAGGGCACTTTCTGTCTCGGAGGCGGACAGGTGCTCGACCTCCTTTGTTGAACTCATTTCTGCTCCTTGTGTCTGGTGTCCCCATTCACTCACCACTAGCACCAGTCAGCTGTTCGAAGCAGAGGAAGTGTGCATGGTTTGAAGTCCTTGTGATTATTATGTACAATGTGTGTAAATGATTACAGTTTTCAGGTAACTTGCCTGACACTGGTCTAAAACAGCCATTATAGTTAATAAAACTGTGATGCTCTCAGACATGTCAAAAAATATAAAAAAAATTAGCAAAAGAAACTTTACAAATCTTTGCCTCATCTTCTGTTCTGTATTCGGGAGAGCTCACGGTGTGTTATCCTTTAAACTGACAACTGGCTGCAACCAAAACACGGGCCGCTCAGAGACGTTTGCGGTGCGATTTATTTTATACTTGTTTGTAATTGGTTTACGTCTCCTCTTGCCTGCGTAGGTTCACATAAATGTTTACACGTGTTTTCAGAGAAGCAAACTGTCTTCACATACCGGTCTCAATATCTACAGCGAACAGTTAGCTTAACTTAATAACTGCATAATTAAGTCTACATGCATAAATTAAGCTAAAGTGCATTCAAGCCAACTACACTGATCAATGCTGTTTCAGTATTAGCAGAAAATTATCCAAAAGAAAAATTTAAATCATCCACACAGAAAACAACCAACAAAAATTAATACCTGACTGATTAATAGTCTGGTAACAAGATGCTTTTTACAGTATTTTTGAAGCAATAACTTCACTTTTTGTCACATTTTTACATATAAAAAAATACAGTGTTTTTGTGCTAATGTTGCTGCTACTCTTCTGCTCTTCCTGCCTCCTGTCCTATTCAATGCTAAAACCTCTGAAAAGGGTTGACAACATCCATTATAATTCCCACCTGTTCTCCCTTTTTTCTGCACATACAATATAGAGCACAAACATGGTGTTGGAGCCATTCAGCAAATACATATCCTCTGCAAGCAGCCGACTTTTCTTTTGCAGTACTCTACATGAGTGGTGTGTTGTTTCACAGCTGGCACATCCATCTCTCCTCCCTTCAGGTTTCACAAATGTCCATGTTGTCTTTGTTTAAATAAAGGCACTCCACCTCAGGGAAGCAGCCATACAGAGCAGAAAATCAACAACATCATTGTCTGGCTGCTCAGTGACTGCTTTTCAACACTCAGCTGTGGATGGAGACTGACAGGAAGCACAAACATACAAAGGGAGCACCTGGAGTGGCGGGTGAAAAGCTGGCAACTGCTTTTCACTGCACGAGACACCTGACCTGGTAAAAACCCAGGCACTCAGCGGGGGAAAAACATTTTGGTTCCCTATTTCAGAGGGTGTGGTGATGAAAAAAATAAATACACCTTCAGCCAGTCACATCACTGGTCTCGTAACTCTGAAACAGCTGAACCAATCACAGTGAAGCATGACAACAACAGCTCAACAAATGAGGAAACTGCTTTCCCATGAAATCTTGTTGATGTTGTCTGGAGCGGAGCAGCTCAACGAGAACACACAGCACCACAGATGTGATGATGGTTTGGGTTTTTACTTACTTACTTCAGGGTTAATTAGTACAATGACAAAAACAAATACATATTTTCAGTATAACATTTAATTGCTTTGTACTCTTGAGTACTTTTTGATGCTTTACTACAACTTTATTGTGAATAATTCACCCTGGTTCATATAGGTGGTTGTTACCAAATGACAATTGATTTTATTCTTTATTTATGAATATATATAGGCCTTATCAATGTATTTTCTCTTTTCCCCGCCCCCTCCCAGGTTTACTTGTCCTATTAGATTGTTGATTCCTTGGTCCCTAGGATTGGCTATTTTTTTTATGTGGGTGCTTATGTGTATGTACTTATAACAGACTCATTGTCATTTGCTGTATGAAATGCCTGATGAAGGTCGCTTGACTGAAACACAGCTAGTAAATAAATACACCACAAGTGTTGACAGTGTGCAGGAGTCGATATTTTTGCTTTGAACTACAGCTTTTTCTCCCACCTGTCTGAAGTACTGAAGTTCTTTGAGAAATTTACAATGAGGACAAAGTCAAGAGGTTGTGACATGTAACACAGCGAGCTAGTGAAGCTAGGTGGTGTCTGCCTTACACAGAACTACTCTCTAGAGACTGAAAACGCGATCACTGTTATTAGTCTTTGGAGCCGTTTCTAAACAAACTAATGTGACAAAACTCTTCATGATGAAGGAACATGTCACCCAGTGCAGCGCTGTGGCTCACTGATGCGTTTTTAATAGTTTTTAGACAACAACAGATGTGACGTGAATGGAAGTGAGCATATTTTAGGACACAGAGGCTATGGTAGAGACCAAGTAGCAGTAGTAGTGGAAGTTGACATTGCAGTGGTGTTTACATCTTATCCAACTTATCAATTTTCATAACCATTCTCACGACTGGAGTGTGATTTTTCAGCTTAAAAACAAAACAGTGGAACTCACAGAGTCACAGAGTAAACAAAGAGGCATCACGTGGTAAACATCAGCTGTAAGACGAACAAACATTACCTTCAGCAACATTTCCTGACAAATGTTCACGTGTTCACAGCGTTTTCACACAGGTAAGATATAATCAAAACACGTTTGACTGTTACGTGGTTACTGCTAACTCTGCATACATGGCGTACGGTAGCCAAGCTGTGTTGTTTGTTGTTGGTTTGTTGCTACACATCTTACTTTGCACAACTAGATGGCTGCAGAGCTACATAACTAATCAAAGATATTCTTTGTGGATTTTTTTAGACAATGATACAGTGTTATCCTGACTGGGTACCTTCATGACACCTCGGGCACACAGACCTCAAAGCAATGCACACTGAGTGGTTTAACGAAACGACAAAGAGACAGTAAGTTCTCACAGGGAACAACACTGCACCTGCAGCACAAATGGGTGAAACAACACCACCAGATATAGCTGCACAGAGGTCACAGGTGGGTGAAGCTGCACTACAGGACGACACTAGAGAACAGCATAAATACAGTTTTTGTTGCCGCAGGTTACACTGAACAGGATACTGAAGGAAGAGTTCTCCCAAAAGAAGATGGATGAGCATTTCTTGAAAGATGATGACATGAAGGTCAGGTACTACGCCATGTTTTGCTGTTGTGACAGGTGTACTTCTTCCTTGCCTACCACAGAGAGGCTGAGAACTTACTCTTTTTCAAATGCTCCTCTTGACTCTGATGCACCTGAATTGCACACATCTTCCGCATAGACCGAAAGACTGTGTCCACCATGTTCAGAGACACCAAAGGTGCACTGTTTACACACCTTAGCCCCCTTGGTGAACTGGCCAGAGAGACGTTGTTTAAAGGCAGCATGCCACATCAGTTTGTGGAGGCTTTTGGCAGTCATGTGGTTATTGTGGAGTGCTTTGAAATTTACACTGAGAAAGCATCAAATCTGAAAGCCAGACATTTTCCCATTACAAACACAAGCACACCATAAAGTATCTTATTGGCATTACACCACAGGGAGATATCTCTTGCATTACCACAGGGTTGGGGAGGCTGTGCCAGTGACAAGCAGGTGACTGAGAACATAAACTATTGCCTGGAGACTTGGTGTTGGTGGATCGTGGATTTGACCTCAGGGACGGTGTCAGACTAATGTGTGCAGAAGTGAAAAATCCCTGCATTCACAAGAGGACGCTGCCAGCTGGATGCAAAAGATGTGGAGGAGACACAGCAGATAGCTCACCTCAGGGTCCATATGGAGGAGGTGATTGGATGTGTATACACCAAATACACCATACTAAGTGAGACCGTACCAGCGTGCATGGTGCTCCCATGTGGAGGCGAGGACATGATTTCCCTTGACAAGACTGTGTCTGTGTGCTGTGCCTTGACTAATACGTACCCCAGTGTTTTTATGAAAAAGTTACTAAACTGTATACTTCTGAGATAAATCCCCTTGTGATGTAGACTGTACTAACTACTTTATTCATATGTTGCGTACTACATGTTACCTTAATAAATGATGGAAAATTAATCCAAATCTGAATCTCTTTATTTGTGTAACATGTTGTTATATTAGCATATTGCTAGTGTAATGCTAAAGTAAATATGTGTACCAATGCTGTGCAAATACAACAGAAAAGAAGTAAAGTGACAGTGTAACAAGTACTGACATTTCAAAAAAAGGCAAATAAAAAAACATAAAAAAACATAAAAACTATTGCTCTGAAAAGTCCAGATAGTAATTGTGTCTTCTGCTTAAGTGTGCAACACACAGGTGCTCAGGTGTTCCTAATAAAGTGCTCCCTGAGTGTGTTTGTGACAAATATCCTCATTCAGAAGAAAAAGTGGCCACAGGAGACCGGTTTCCTGTTTCCTGTTGCCGTGAGTCGGGACAGTTTTTTAAAAAGCGTAACTACGATCGTTCCCTAACCTTTAACCCTCTGTGGTTATTATTGTTATTATTATTATTAACAAAGGTGGCCTAACTTTAAGGAAGTAGTAACTTTAACCCACAACACATGTTTCTCTAAGCTTAACAAAGCGATCATTTTAACCCAAACCATGATTTTTCCCTAAACCTAACCAGACCTGAACCACAGCCTTGTCACATCATAAAACATCATTATTGTTTAGCAGTGATGTGTAACAGTTTTGGAAAACGGAGTCACATGATCAAACCATGTGTTTAGTTGTTTAATTTGGAGGACTGAGAAAAGAAGAAAATCATCACTTTTAAGAAACTACAAACAGAATTTCTTGTGGTTTCACTTAATAAAAGATTCAAATGAAAACTATGTTCATTACAACATTTTTGTTCTGGTCATCTGTTGCAACAGGTGCAAAGTTTGAGGAACTTCTCTTTTCTCATTTCAAATATTCCTCCTCAATATTTTTGAGCATGAAACACGCCCCGCTAGCTCGCACCCAAACTAATGCTAGCTTACTGGGAACACTGAGTGCTGCACACTTGGGCTAACATTATCTACTTTAGCTAAATTGTGCTAACAGGGCAAGTATCAAGTCACATTAAACGTAGTGAAATATTGCGACAATAGTCCGACTCAGTGTGAGTCCCAGAGTCGGAGAGAGCAGTGGGTGACCCAACTGTCAATCACAGCTGTCAATCAACACCAACACAGCAGACATCAAAGCTACTAGAAGTCTTCAAATCTTATTAACAGAGCAATAATTTCCAAAATGACCACCAGCACACTTATTAGAGGGTCTGAATTTAAAGATTGAGACCAGAATGACTCATTGAAAACAATGATTGACTCAGTATTTCTGGAGAGAAGTTGAGGAAGCATCTAGCAGCTGTCAGTGACACTTTGCTCTCAATACTACAGTACCCATGATCCCCAGCTACTGTTGCTATGGAGAAGAAGTCAATAAGAGGCTCTTTTCATTGATGAATTTGGAAACAAAACATGATGTCAAAGTTACTGAATTTATCCAAAATTAAGAAGCAGATAGTTCTCACACAGTTGTTCATCTCGTGTACTCATGATTCAACTGGGGAAACATAACTTTTACTTCTGGAAACATGGGTGTCTGAAATAACCCCTCCGACTGTGAAACTATTCTACACCACAAAAAGGTCAGACGATGAGACAGGTTGGAAACAAACCTGCAAGTTATTCAAACTTATTTGGAAGAGAAAACAAAGGCCAACAGTAAAATTACCACCAAACTGTCTGTAAACATCCGTCATAGTTGACACATCCTCTTCCTGCTTCATCTTTGACCCGCAGTTGTTAATGTAATTGTGCTTAAACAGTTTTCGTGTTGAATGAATGAATTCAGGTGCGTTCACTTTCATTGTGACTTCCAAATCAAGTGGTTTAGATAATCTGCATGAACTGTCGGTTTGATTCCAACCTGTCTGATCTCAGCTCTTCACTTGGCAAGTACAACGTTACTATTACTGATATAAATGATGGTTAAAACTCATAGACAAATATGGACGTAGTTACCGTGATGTCACCCGTTGGTTTCTGAAGAGCAGTTTTGAAACTCAAAGTGAGCCGCCGTCGCCGTATTGGCAGTACGTGCCTAACTCCCAGCCAATCAAAAATGGGTAAAGAGGCGTGGCCGAATGGCTGAAACAAGCCACCTAGCGGCTGGCGGACCTGTCACTCAAAGCAGCCATGTCCTTCATTATGCAGAACTTTACGGCTTAATAAAATTTAAATGGGTGAGTTATAAAAAAATTCACCCCCCGTACAGTTGTCATGAAAGAGGAAATTAGCTACAGAGACCAAAACCGTTGTTTGTACCAGGCTGTAAACATGTTTATTTCTGCTGTAAAGTTGGGCATTTAAACATGGGGGTCTATGGGGATTGACTCGCTTTTGGAGCCTCAAGGAACTGCAGTTTTTGGCACTTCCGCATTGGCTTCATTTTTTAGCCCCGGAGGTTGCCGCTTGGTTATTAAAATAAGACAGACATTGTACTGGTTTATCCTTTAAGATACTATGTCATATTCAAAGTGTTGTTAATATTACTATGTTGCAAATGAAAATAAGTGTTGATTCACACTCACCGGTCTGCATGGAGACTGTGATGGTTTCTGTTTGTGTCTGAAGAGAGATTGGCGTAACTGAAGGTTTGTCCATGATTGTATGTGACGATTTGTAACCACAGAGAGAGAGAGAGAGAGGAAAGAGATGGAAACAGAGGATTGTATGTCTCCAGTGAAAGAGAGACTTAAGTGAAGTGATGGGTGACTGTGTGAGTCAGGAGGTGAAAGGTAAAGAGATTTCTTCACACTTTTCCACTGTCTGTCCCGATGTTTCTGTGGGAAAGAAGAGAAAATCGAGATAGTTTCCCCACATCTACTAACATGTAACCAAGCACAGAAACACAACTCCAGTGGGTTAATGTTACTCTGCAGCTATTTGCCGTGTTTCTGTCAGTTTGTTTTGAGGTCAAAACTTACTTGATGCAGCTTTAAACAATGAGTCTGGTGATATTCCATATTTTTCTTATTGTCATGAAATGCCATGAAAACACCAAAACCAACAACTGACTTATTACTGAGAGTACTGCTGTAACACTGGCTCCTCTTTTTAATTTCACATCTCATTGTTTGTTATTGATTCTTGTTAACTTGTGTATATTTTGAATGTCATATGCACATCGTTTTGTACAAGAAACAATACATTTGTGACAGTTTTTAGCTAAAGCTTGTTATGCGATTGCTACTGCAATTTAAACCGATGTTGTGTTGGTGCTATATTTACCCAAACTGCATAAAATTGTGCAATAAGAAAAGGCTTCCAGGATGAGGACTCTCTTCCCCTTGGACTGATAGCATCTCATGGAAACTTGTGTGAAAGTGTGTTGTAGCTTCAAGTCTTTTTCCACAAACAGGTGTTACAAAAGGGAGAGTTGTCTTCTATCCAAGCCAATACAGTATATAGTTTTTAAAAAGTCTGTCATTTGTAGTTTTTAAGCAAACATTGCTCAAACAGGAGGGAATAGTGCATTTCTTGGGGGACTATTTTCAGTGGTGGATCAATCCACAGTTGGAGCTCTAGTGAGTATTTTGGGCAGCAGGATGGTATGTGTGAGTTGGGGTGAGCCCAACCCTCACCCTAACTGTGAAACTGAAAGGATTACTCCAGTGATTTATTTTTATTGTAAAGTCGGGGGACCCATGAGAGAGATTAAACAAAGAGAACGGTCAAAATCAAGGCAGCAAAGGTCGCAATATCTTCCACAAACATAATGCAACTTGATAGCATCTTCTCATCGGTCCATTTCTGCCTGGTAAACATCCACATCTTTCACACTCCACACCCCCAGTAGTCTGAGATAACCCTGATGACGTCACTGTGACATCATCAGGGTTAGTTTTTCAGACTCTGTTTTCATAGGCTGAGTCATCTAAACCATGAGTAGTAAACTGATCTTGAGATGTATGTTTGATATTTTAATTTAAAAAAACTGATCAAGCAGATTTTTGTATTATTGACTTTTCCTGCCAATTTTCACACTTTTTTTTTTTTTTTTTTAAAGAGTTTGAAGTAAATTTCTACATTTTTTTTAACTTTAAGAGGCTGTATATGTGGTTTGTATGTGAATGAATGGCTGATGAAGTTGAACTGACTGTGTATCTGCTGCCTGCCTCTTCAGCTTGACTCTCCAACATATTTCCTCCCAGTTATTCTCAGTAAATAAAACCTGCTGCAGGAACCGTTTCCTCCCACAGTGCCTCAGCGCCGGAGAGTGTTTATAAAAAGACTGTCAGCCTGACAACTGGCCGCCTCCCAGCAAACTGATAATTACAACTCAAACACTCTAACTCTACAGACTCTCAGCTGCAGAGTTGATTTTAAAATAAGAACTCACCGCTGTCTCCGTCAGCCGAGCCGGACTTCCTGTCTCTTTAAAAACACACACAGTCATGTGAAAGCTGATCTCCACCATCAAATAATTTCCAGTTTGTTCAGTTTTTGCATGTTGCAGAACCAGGATGACAATCATGTGAATTCAGTTATTCTTTTGCTCTTTTGCAAATTGACTGGTCTCTGCTCTTCCATCCCAGCAGCAGCTCCTCCCAGCACCATGTAAATAACCCACAGCTGTTGTGTGGGCTGGATTTCACTCTGGGTCAGAGGGAAGGGAGAGTCCCTCCGGCTTCAAGTCATTTGTCAGTGATCTGCAGCTCTCTGAACTCTGATACTGGCAGTGGGTCACACAATAATTACATTAGCAGAGTTAGACTCTGAGCTATGGAGGCCCATTTCCACAAGGAAAAGAAAAAAATGCATGAAAAGTTAGGAATGAAAGAAAGACTCCATATTATGGTGATACAAAGTCAACATTTTGACATATTACCTCATAATTATTACTGTAAAAGCACTTATGAATTAATATCTCAATTTTAAACATAAAAAGTTAATTCTATCTTTGTATCTCATAATAATAATAAATATTATTATGATTTATTGTCTCATTATAGAAGCCCTGTTTACACAGTATCTCATTATTTTGACTTAGCATCTTACAATTTTGACGTAGTATCTCACAATTCATTGTCATAATTTCATAAGTCATAATTTTGGTTTAGTATATCTAAATTTGTTCTCATAATGTTTATTTAAAAGTCATATTTCTATGTAGTTTCTCATGAAATCATGGCTTTGATTATGTGTTTGTGCATATTGTGTGTATTTGTGCATATAAAACAATAATCTCTGATTTACTATTTCATATTTTTTACTTTAAAAGTCATAATTTTTACAGCTTATCACATAATTTTGACTTAAAGTCTATTTTGATGTAGTATCAGAAGTTTGACATACAAAGTCTTAATTTTGATGTAGCATCTTATAATTTAATAATCTCATAAAGTCACAAGTGTGATGTAGTATTAATGTAGTAGTTCTTAATTTTTTACATAAAAAGTAAAAATTTTGATTAAGTATCTTAAAATCTTGACTAAGAATCTTAAATTAACAATCATATTTGCATCATATTTTTTACTTAAATTCCAATGTAGTATCTCATAATTTCAACTTAAAGTCAGAATTTTGACTACACACTCATGACTTACCATGAGTATTTATCTATGTATTTCCTTTTTATCATTTCATCTATCTTTTTCTTTTTCTGGCATTAATGGGCTTCCATACCGAAGACCACTTCTTAGTCTTTAAACATGATGAAAATTCATATTCACAGTTCAGAAAACTAAGATTTGAAAGGCTGAAAGTAAAACTATTGCATGTACCTAATATGTACAATACATAGCAAATGTCTGAATTAATTATTATTATTATTGTTATTATTATTATTATTATTATTATTATTATTATTATTATTATTATTATTATTATTATTATTATTAATAATAATAATAATAATAATAATAATAATAATAATAATAAAACTTTATTTATACAGCAAAGTTACAACATGCTTTACATGGTTAAAACATTTAACTATTACAGTTAAGCAGTAAAATCACTAAAATAAAACAATAAAATACCCCTAGTATAATATCAAAAATAATAATAACAATAAAATAAAAAAAAATGTTGGAAATAAAACACTGTGATAAGAATTAAATAAAGGCCTTTTTTTAAAAAAAGATATGTTTTGAGAAGTGATTTAAAAGACTTCACTGATTCTGCAAAAGCCTTTAGCCTCTAGTCACCTTTAGTCTTGAGCCGTGGCATAAGAACAGTCAGAATTACAATCAGTTGTAATGTGGGCATGGACTAACAAGTTAGTTCTTAATCTATCTTGATCTATCAGATCAAAATTCTCTTTTTACTTTTCTCTGTACAGGGAGTGCCTTTAAAATAGGTAGAGTAAACCAAACTCCATGGATCAATATTAGACAGTAGAATGATAAAACTGTCCTAGTTATGGGGGAGAGGTCTGGCAGTTATTAAGATATGTGCTAATTTTTTACCATAACAATGCATTTCTCAAATTGTTCAAACATCACTTCTTACTCATTTAGATAACTGTCCAGTAGTGTAGTCAAATAAAGACTTGGAAAAACTACAGTTATTCCAGAATAGAGCTGCATGACTCGCTCTGAACTGTATCAGAATTTCATCAAGATGCACATAACCTTCGGCTGGTCACTGGTGAGGGACAGGATAGTTATTTCCCTGCTCTGTTTTATAAAAAAATATTTCATTGTCTAAAATCCCAAATGCTCTGTACCATCAATTTTCATTTAGTAGTAATGACCATAACTTAGATATTAGGCATGCATCAAGAGGTTGTTTTTCACTTCCTTCCAATGTACTGTTATGTACAGAGGAATGAAAGTATGGAATGGTTGCCATCAGACATTACACATTTAATCAGGCCAGGCTGAAAGAGAGAAACCAGATCACACAGCCTGTTTATCTGCACAAACTGGGATTTGTATTGGATCCACATGAGTCAGCTCAACATCAGTAGAGAGAACAAACACTCAATGCTAATCTCATTTGTCCCTGTGTTCCAGGAACCATTAAAACCTACCGAGCCTTTCATCATGTACCTAATGACAACTACAGTTCCTTCAGTCTAACAGAATTCAGGCTGGGGAAGAAGGAGGATATGTTATTATCCTGCTGTATGACTAACAGACAGTTTCAAATCACTGCAACTAAGCTGCAAACAACCTTATCATGAATTACAGGAGCTGATACACAACTTCCGCCGTGAGGAGAGTAAAAGTACTCATTATGCAGACTGGCTTCTTTTAGAGTGTTATATTATTATAGTATATTATACTGTTTGTTTGAAAAGTAACTATAAGTGGTAAATAAATGTAGTGGAGTTAAAAGTACAATATTTTCTCTGAAATGTAGCTTAAAATGTAAATACTCAAGTAATACAAGTATCTCAAAATTGTACTTTAGCACTTGAGTAAATGTACTTAGTTACACCCTTAGCTTAGTAAAGCTAGTTAGCTTAGCTTAAAGGTATAATATGTAATTATTCCACATTAAAATGTCTAAAAACAACTAGACCTATGTTATATATGTTGTTGAGTTGTGTACTTACATTATCCCAAATGTTTCCAACAATGTTCAAACTCAGAGAAATCTGTAATTTAATCAAAGTAACGGACCGTTTCATTTGCTCGCCTGTCGATGGTGTCATACCTCCTCTACCAAAGAGTAAACACACACCAGATGCATACGGCGGCGCTGTGTTTGTCCGCTACAATGGCGTCTACCAAAGAGTAACTTACACACATACAAGATAATACATCGGCGTTGTGGTTGTTCCACACAAACTGTTATAAATGGACTTTTATTCAGTTTTAAGACACATTTTCATGATAAATTTAGGTGGTTTTTAACTATATCTTTTAGCCGGAAGAAGGATTTTAGTCATTGGACGTCTGGATCTTAAGTTATCAGAGAAATAAACTGGACAAACGTTAGCAGCAGCTCGGCTAACAGCCCCTCCAGGAAGTCTGGTGGTCACCAAACATCATTGGAGAAATATGTGAAACAGCTTTAATTTGTATTTTTAACAATTTTAATCTGCGTGTACGTTTGTTTTTGGAGAGGAGGAGACCTCTGCAGATAATTCGGCTCCCGGGAGAAACCGACTGAACGTCTGGATCTAAAGTTATAAGAGAAATAAACCAAACAAGTGTTAGCAGCAGCTCGGCTAACAGCCCCTCCAGGAAGTCCGGTGGTCACCGTACATCGTTGGAGAAACACTGATTTTTTTGGTGAAACAGCTTTATTCAGTGTTTTTACCTGTAATCTCCGGGTCCGTTTGTTCTGGAGAGGAGGAGACCTCTGCGGGTAAAAACGTCCCGAATGATGAACACTGGAGTAATCCTATCCCGGTGAAGCTGGTTATTTAACGACGAAGACAACAACTCCCATGATCCCTTGTTACTTCACACCATCATCACACTCCGTCTTTTGTTATTGTTTTGATTGAGACCCCTAGCGGCTGAAATTACATATTGTACGTTTAACTGGCTTTACTAAGGAAAGCTCAACAAACTCAGGCATCCTTCCCTCTTCTTTGCTTCTCTCACCTCTAACAAACAACAACTCTCCCCTTTAAGAGGTCCTCCAGTCAGTCTCGGCAGAACCATATTTCTCTTGGGGTGTCTCACTTTTGCTCATCCAGACACGATCCAGACAATACTATTGTTTATACAATATACTCCTTACCATCTGCCAAGAAACCCATGTACAAAAACAAATACTAAACAAAATCTTTGATAATGTCAGTGAGAGCATAAAAGCAGGAAGTGGTTGGGAGAGTTTGGTAAGCATCAAAGTGAGCAAATGATTGATTCAGGAAACTCAGGATTAAATCAATAAACAATAACTGAACTTAAAAATTATTTGTATGTCTTGTTTTAACCAGAAAATGCTGACTGTAGCCTAACTAACAAAACATCATGCTAAACACAAACAAACCCCGGATAATAAGCGCTAGCAATGCAACAGATAAAGATACTGACTTTGCAAGAAATACATCAAGGTGCACATGGGACTAAGTGTGTGGTCTCACCCTTTCTCACAAGCTGCATGAAAAAGTTGTCTATGGACTCAAATGAGGCTCAATAAGATTTTGATCTTGTAAAATGATGTTCAGAAATTCTTTCAAAGCTTGTGATTACATGTCAGCCACTATAAACCTGTGAGAAACAGCTTGTGAATGTATAGAAAAGACTCGTTGGTGAGAATGTCAAAACGATCAATGGCGAGGTTACACAAAGACAACTGAGAAAGAATACATGCTTCTGTTAACATCTGAGTACAGGTTCAAGGCAGAAAACTACGTGTGA
The DNA here is from genome assembly GCF_914725855.1 of Thunnus albacares. Classification (NCBI taxonomy): domain Eukaryota; kingdom Metazoa; phylum Chordata; class Actinopteri; order Scombriformes; family Scombridae; genus Thunnus; species Thunnus albacares. The sequence continues at coordinate 31,605,596 of NC_058116.1, read as the reverse complement.
AACACGGCACTCAAAGTTCCCACACTGTGTGTGACACTAAAGTTACTTTTACATCTGGAATCAGGGCCAACATTTGTGCTAAATCTTGAATGTGTGTGTGTGCAGCGTTAGATAGTTTTCTGCTTTGAATCTGTACTCAAATCACAAAAGCACTTCAGTATTTCAGTAACCTCACCATTGACATACTGTGTATAAAGGTTTTAGTTTGACATTCTCATTTTTTCCTACAACTATAGATCTTTTCTGCACATCCGAAAACGTCAATCTCTCATTTTTTCACAGGTTTACAAAGTTTCATCCACAACCACAGGCATCATTTCAGTCTTACTGACCATTATTTGAGCCCACAGGATTCCATATAAAATCATCAATGTGCATATGTTTTCTCTTTGATTTGATTTGATTTGATTTGATTTATTGATTGGGACAGTGTGCAGTATGAAGCATAAATGATGCACTGCACCAGAGTTAGCTTGAAGCTAATTTGCATCTGTAGTCCATTACAATCAAAATATACAACAGCACAACAACAAACAGTACAAAGCAAAAAAAAAAAAAAAAACTCACAAAGAACACACCATACAAAATACAAAGCTACACACAACAGCACATCACATACACCCACAATGTCAATTAAAAATTAATAACGTAAACTAGGCTCAGTGGTCATACTTTCCTTGGCACACTAACATTATCAAAGAGCTGAGTATATATTATGGAACAAAAGCATTATATTTGAAATAGATTCTTTGTCTCCTAACTTTAAAAAGATTAAAAATAAATAAATAAATAGATAAATAGCAACCCCTAGAGGCTGCAGTGTTCATTACAGCCACAATATGGCTGTATATTTATAATATAGTTATAATAGTTTATATCTTCGTTTTTCATATACTAGATGTTTATTTAATATTATAACATATTCTATATTTACACCATATATACATATATCACATTTGGTATACTGTATTAAACATATATTTGTTATATTGCTTATATATATTACAATAAAGATAAACAAATGTTATATTGTAACTATATGTAGTATGAAAAATATAAAACTATATTACATATTATTAAAATAAAATATAGAATACATCATGATAATACATATATAAACATTTTAAAATATAATTTGTTATAAATCAATATATGATATTCTACATATATCTGTATTTTTATATATTTTATTTTTATATCTAAACCTTTCAACTATTTTACAGTATATAGGTATTTATACATTTACTGTATTTATTTGTATATATTTAAACAGTGTTATTTATTATAAAGTTATATTTTTTTATCTGTTTATTTTAAATGTAATAATATTTTCTCTATACTATATTTATACTAACTAACTAATTATATTGTGAATTTTTGTATTACATACTGTATATTACATTTGGCAAATTTACTGTATGTTATACATGTATGTTGTGTTAGTGTGTATGTTAAATATATTACACGTTATATTTATCAAAAAAGGATATTACGATACTATTATATATATAGATATTACAGCCATATTATATTGCTATAGCTTATTGTCACTGATAGGGTGTCACTGTGACATCATGAATCATTTATATGGGTCTCTGGTCAGTAGTTGTTGATATATTTCACTCTTGTACAGATCATCTGACCAATGGTGAACAGGGAAAAAACTGAATAAAAACTAGAAACATAAATAAATAATAATAAAATAATAAAAAAATAATAAAAAAATGTTAACTTCAGAGGGCACTTTGAAGCTTGTATATTCTTTTAGCTGCAGGTTACATGGATGCATACTCTGGTCCCCAGTCGCCTCATTTCTTACTTTTATCGTTCTGATCTTTTCTGAACATGTCGGCAGCAGCAGACTTGATCCTGTGTGTTGAAGAGAGTAAATAGTCTCCATCTGACTGGAGATTCATCCTGACCAAATAAATCTAACACCTCAAATCCAAATCTCAACCCACAAATACTAAAGAGTAAAGAGTAAAACAGGTTCAACAGATATGATTTCCTTATGGAAGTTCAAGGTTGCTGAGATTAAAATGAAATCAAATCTAAAAATGAAAAAAAAAAAAAGTTTGTACATTGTATTTTACATATACCTTATGTATCAATTAAGTTTTCATTTTGGCAGTAATTATGCATTTTCACCCTGTATAATTAGTTACTTTGTGAAGGTTACGTAATTTGAATGCAAATATCTCACATATAATTTTAAACCAGCACATAAAATGTAAAAAAAGACAGAGAACACTACATTATTGTTCATGACCTTAGAAAGTGATATTTTGTGTTTTAAGTATTGTTGATTATTATATTTCTTTTTGTCCTAAGTTAATTTAAATGTTTCCCTAGTTAATATAAGAAGTGAGAAAAAAGATGGTGTTTTTTTGTTATATTCATGCTATAGTTGTGTTTAATGGTTCTTTTTCTTTCTTTTTTACAGAAACCCTAAGAGGAGCATTTTTTCAAGTTTCATGTGCTTATAAACTATCTCATTTTAAATCAAGGTCCACTTCCTAGCTTTTTCTGAAGCTTTCCTCATTTGTTATTGTTGTTGTTGCTAATAACATGTGACCATTCCTTAATTATCTGTGATGACAACTAATCAAACTCCATCTGCTGAGAAAGACCATGAGATGTGGTAGTTCAGAAAATGCTAGTAAGTGGACCTTTGTTTGTTTTGCTTTTTTTCTTTGTTTGTTATTTTATATACATTGGATAAGTGCATTTTACATTTTAATTAAAATGTTCATACACAATAGACACATGAATGGAAAGTATAATTTAAATTTGATGAAATGATTTCATTGTAATATTGGAAGATCATAGCCCTAACCCTAACCCCTACCCTAACTCCTAACCCTAACCCCGAACCTCAACCCCAGCCCTAACCCCTAACCCTAACCCCTACCCTAACTCTAACCCTAATCCTAACCCCTAACCCTAACTCTAACTCTAACCCCTACCCTAACCCTAACCCCTAACTCTAACCCCTACCCTAACTCTAGCCCTAATCCTAACCCCTAACCCTAACCCCTACCCTAACCCTAACCCCAACCCCAGCCCTAACCCCTAACCCCTACCCTAACCCCAACCCTAACCTAACCCCAACCCTAACTCTAACCCCTACCCTAACCCTAACCCCTAACCCCAACCCCAGCCCTAACCCCTAACCCTAACCCCAGCCCTAACCCCTAACCCTAACCCCTACCCTAACCCTAACCCTAACTCTAACCCCCACCCTAACCCTAACCCCTAACCCCAACCCCAGCCCTAACCCCTTACCCCAACCCCAGCCCTAACCCCAACCCCAGCCCTAACCCCTAACCCTAACCTAACCCCTAACCTAACCCCTAATCATAACCCTTTTAATTAAAATGTTCATACACAATAGACACATGAATGGAAAGTATAATTTAAATTTGATGAAATTATTTCATTGTAACATTGGCAGATCATAGCCCTAACCCTAACCCCTACCCTAACCCTAACCCCTACCCTAACCCTAACCCTGCCAAAGCAAGCTCAACATATCCAGTATTATCTTTTGGTTATCTGGCTTCACTGAGCCTAACATTGACCGTCCAGATAACCAGAACTACAAAACTGGTTATCAACTGGCTCAGTCAACTCTGGGTTTAACAGCTGCAAGCGTCTTCACATAAAAGAGGCAGGGTTGTTAATTATGAGTGACATCATCAGAACCATGAATGAAGTTCTTCATATGATATGAGATGAAACAGTGATATTAAGTACCTGCAAAAAACTTCAGTTTTAGGAACAGCAAAAAGTCATGTTCAACGAAGCAAAATGTAAACAAGCCTGTAATCATACAACAGAATGAGAAAATGAAGAAACAATAGAAATAATTTCCAAATATTAAAAGTAGGCTACGACTTAAAATACATGTGGGAATTATCAATATATGACTTAATCTTAGAGTGAGTATTTCTTGCTATTTAGTTGGAGAACATTTTGAATATGTCACATAAAAAACTTAAAAGTAACGTCAGACTGTTTCTGCTACTGAAGAAAAGAGTGTAAAAGTAGTTAATGACCGATGAGTCTATCTGACCCAAATGTTGCTTTATAATCATGGAGCCCATTTACAGTGTGAGGATTGTTTTTCTAATAAAAGACAATCTTTCATTTTTATTTCCATTTATCATCACAGTTGTCTCATGATTCTTGTGAGTTGCAGAGTGTAAAATCATCCACACTGTCAGCTGTCACTCCCCCAGCTAAAATCATCATTATGTGTTTAGTGTCGTAAACGATCTCTCTGTTTGTTAGAGGCTCTGTTTTAAAACCAGAGTGGAAATAGAAAGTCTGGAACAATAAAATGTTTCTATTGACCCATAAAAATATATATTGATCTTTTTACTTGTCACTTTATTGTAAACTCAAGACTTTTGTCCTTTTTTTCCAGTGATCTGATTGGTCAGTGGTCGGAGTTTTGACAGGTTGTGATCCGATCCTCTTAAGCTGTTCAGCATATGTTGCCATGGTGATGTACCGCGGTAAGAAGTGAACCACTGTAATCCTGAAAACCCAAATTTAAACCTGAAGTTACCTCGCTAACCACAAATCCTGCTTCATAGCACAAACCTCTGGACTTCCATTTAATGTTACTGTTAGAGATTATAAGACCCCAAGTTAAAACTGACTGAAATATGAAACAAGCTGATAATTTAAAACCTGTTTTAGGAGCTGAAACACAACAACACAACAAATTGATTTGCCATCATAAATCATTTCTCTACTGGTAGAGAGAGCAAATGTCAGTCGATAAAGCTGAAAAGTGCTTCTTCATGAGTGCAGGTATGAAAAACCAGGTACTCTTTGGATCCAAGGACATATAAGATAAAAAAAAGAGAGTTTAGACTTGTACTTTGCTTTGCTTTCAAGAAGTCATAACCACAAAATACCAAGGCACACTACTTTGCAAAAATTAAAAAGCCTTTAGGAAATGGGCTTAGCGCCTACGCGTTTCAACTCACAGTCTTCTTCAGGGCATTTAAAAACAAGTGACAGCTCATAGATTTACCAAGGCTGCTGTCAGCTGCAATCAGAATAACACTGGCTCAGGTAGATTAAGTCAATTCTAACAAGGTATCAATATCTTTAAGGTTAGTAAATCCATCATAAACAGTCAATAGCATCGGATATTCACAAACAGCCATATTGAAAAATAATTACATAGAAAAATACCCATATTTCAATATATATATGTATATAATGGTACAATATAGATGAATCCTCAGTATAGGTTCCAGTACTTCACTGAAGTTGGTTACCTGCAATAAGGAGAGAGATAACTTGGGAATATAAAGGGATTAACATCACAACAACAACAACAGCAACAACATTACTGTGATATATTTAGGCCTCGCTGGTGTTTATTTGTTTGTTGGTTCTTTCTACCCAACAGCTCCACGTCCTCGCAGCGGGACATGTAATCAAACACTGTTTAGTTAATGACTAATAAAGAGCAGCAAACCATCTGCATGTGAAATGGTGTAAAAAGCCGATATCATTATAACCAAAGTGAGAGCGATGCAGGATCCGAACCGACATCTCGATGCCGCGAGGTGTCTCTCTGACACGTTGATGGGCCGATAAATAAAGAAAAGTCATCTGTGTGGAGCTGAATGGATTTATAATCGCTGTTGTTTCTCTTTAATGAGGCTGAGTGCTGCCTGTCAGGCTCTGCAGATGTTCAACAAACTGTTTTCACACCCTGAACGCTGCTGCCAGATGTTTGCCTGTCAGTCCAGCTATTACTTTAATTACACTGAAAGCTCATTGGGCCTCATGCAAGAACTGCTTTTCATCAAAGGGAAGAAATGCTTATAATTATAATACATTCACCTAAAATTAATCTCAAGTTTAAATGTGTTACAAAAAATTAACTAACATGAAAATAACAATAAACCTTATGCTAAATTATTATTCTGTTAAAACATCATGATGACCGTCAATTTTACTGAGAGGTGCAACTAAGTGTTTTTTTAATTTATTTTATTTTATTTTATGATTATATCTGCATAGTTTGGCATGACTCCAGGCTGCACGTAGGCAAACATACACAAGTGTTTTACAGTGAAATTTAAATTACACTTAAACACTTAAATCTAAAAGAAAAAGACAAGTAAAAATAATTTTGATGTTGTATTATTAATTCAGTGGACTCAAACACAAGTGTATACATTTGGGTATTTATCAGGATTTTTGGATGCTTTCAATAAACATCACAAAAAACATGCAAACACCATTTCCCACAGATAAACTGGTATTTATAAAAACAGATGAGATGAGGTGGAGACGGAAAAATGATCTGAGAGGTCAAAACTAAATAATAAAACATGATTGTTATTAATCAACTGCACTGATTGTCTAATTTTTATGCGTCTACACAGCAATCTGTGAAATGTAAATCAAAGGAACATTTATAAACTTTATATTGATTAATAAATTTTGGATGATCAATTTTTATCACTTTTAATCAACACTGAAGACGTTATTTTATTTCACTGTTAATATTCTTCTTATTTGATTCTTTATTGTGACGCCCTGTAAAGTTGATCTGAGCTGCAAACTCATTGATCATGTTTCAGATTTTTAATAATGATGATGATGAGATGTCACTGCAGATGATGGTTCACAGGTCCATGTGATATGGAGGATATAAATATCATTACTTGGTACTGTTTGTTTCATTGACGGGTGTAAAGACGAGTGGATCAGGCGACAGTCAGGTTCCAAAATGAACACTGAAACAGGTTTTGCTCACTATTATCATCCCTCCTGTTCATACCGGTCCTTTAAAGATCTCTTCCTACTTTGCCTCTGTAAGTGATGGAGGGCAATTCCTCATTTTGGGAAAAAAATGCAATTAAAAGTCTATCTGAAGCTTATATGAGGTTTCTTCCAAAGTTAATCTTTTTAGTTCTTCTTTTACAATCCTTCCACCTGCAGCTCAACAGGGAAACACTGTCCGAGGAAACACAAAGAGGGAATTTGATGCTAAAAAGACTGTAAATGTGTCAGATATCCACTTGATATGACTAACTCAGACTGCTGAAGACTCATATATGATTCAGATAAACTGTAAATAAATAAACTGTTGCTTTTGTACATCACTTACATTGAAAGCAGATCAAAGCATCAGCATCAGATTCCCTCTGGTGGAAGTATAGTAACAAAAAGAGGAACTTTGGCACTAAAAAGACTGTAACGTTGAAAGATATCTACTTGATTTGACTCATTTGGATGCTGAAGCTTCATATTAGCTTCAGATAAACTTTTAAATACATTTTTGCACAGAAGGAGGACTGTGGATTTTGTCCTCCATCACTTCCATTGTAAGGTCATTATGAAGGGATCTTCTAATGGTCCGTATGAACAAGAGGAATGATTACAGCAAGAAAAACAGCTTTAATATTCATTTGGGCTCCTGACTGTGAACCCGTCCTTTAAGGGCGTATCTTCATCCATATGTGGCTGATTGTGGGAGTGGAAATGAGGCTTGTGTATGTGCCCCTACTGACAACCAGAACCATGAGTACAGTAACTTCATAAATCATTTTATTAATCTGGCCCCTGGTCTGAGACATTCTCAACAGCTTCTTAATCAGCTCTGCCAAAGACATCAGACAAAGAGAGATCAGTTGGAAATGTATAACAATATTTATTGATGTTAGCGTCAGACAGAGTTTTGGTGATTAGACTCCATCGATGTGAAGCATCCTCATAAAGCGTAATGAAGACAGGAGACAGGACAGGATCCCCCCCGGAGTCTAGACGCTGGTGGTGGTGGTGGTGGTGGTGGTGGTGGAGTGGAGCCAGCAGGCAGGTGGTTGATGGACGAGTCTCTCTGGATATCATGGAGGTCATGGTGGTGATGGAGAGCAGGTGGGTCGCACAACAATAGTTCTGAAAGACAGAATAGCAGAATGGCAGCAATATTTAAAAAAACGGGATCTAGAGACTGATTGGCCAGAGGAATGTGGGCTGAGAGATAATTGGTCAACTATGTTGATGTTGGAATTGTGAATGAAGGGATTTTTGACAGCGTGGGAAGGCAAGAACAGAACAGGAGGAAATCCAGACTTCCATCCATAGTGAAATAAAGGCAGAACACCGGAGAAGAGATCTTCCTTCTTCAACTTTCACCAAAGCTTCATTTGGCAGATGCTTCTGTGCAGTGAGGATGCTTTCAAAAATAATGCCATGAATAGTTTTTATTTATCAATTAGTGTGATAGAAAGTTGAGTAAACAGAAGAAACCTAAATGAAGTCAACGTTTGGCGTGATCACACTTTGCCTTTAAAACAGCAGCAGCTCTCAGTCGGTTGTTCCTGCAGAAGTTTCCACAGCTGTTCTGTGGATTTAGGCATCTCAGAGTCCCTTTACACCTTGCATTAAAAATGATATGATTTAACCTGATTACATTTACACCTGGTATAAATATGTCAGGTTGAGTAGCAGGAACAGATGCAATTGCAGAGACCAGCATGCAGAGATTGCAGGACAGGGCAAACCAGAACAAGCTGAACAAAACAAATGATCCAACAAAGACTCAACTCAAAACCAGACCTTAAATACAGACTAAACTAATCAGGGAATGGGGGAACAGGTGACAAGACACAAGGGCAGGCTGGGAGTGATTGGCTGAGGGAAACACAGGAAGCAGAGCTAACGAGGGTGATGAAGGGCAGGTGAGGAGGAGCACATGAACACACAAGGGAAACACAGCAACAAAACCAAAACCCAGAAAACACAAAACTCCAAATACAACCCACATCAACCTGTCCAAGAACCACCATGAACCCAAACCCGAGTACACAACACGCCAGGCCAAACAACAAAAGGCGGTCCAGACCCACCACCCAAATACAAAAAGAACACCCACATGACCAGGAGACCCCAAAGAACACAAAAACACAAAGAGACCAAAAAACACACAAAGTTCAGGCAGGGTGTGACAGAATATGTGTCTCCAGTGTCCCCAGCCTCAATTTTGAATATTATATCAGCAGCTTGTCCAGTCCTGTTTATCTTGTAAAAATGCAGAAGTTGTTTTTAGTTTTTGTTTAGTCTCCTCACTGCAGAAATGTTTTAACGGGCATAAACCAGAAATCACTCTCACAATCTCAAGACTTTTAAAGATCTGGTATTTTGGCCTTTTTGACTTATTTTTTATAAATACTGATTTAAACATATTTGTTACATTTTATTCACCAAACATTGTTTAGTTTTCTCTAAATCTATCTTTCCTTACAGCTCAGACTCCTCTCTGTCCTCCAGCAGACTGTTTATTTACATAAAATCTGCATTATTAATGAACACCTACTCTGATTGGCTGGAGGTGTGTCCTCCCACCTTCACCCCTCAGCCAATCAGAATAGGCCCTAATGAAAGCAGCAGCATGTTTACCTGCAGTAATGTCTGCAGCTGGAGATGTTAGACAGTATAAAGCGTCTATGAAGCAGAGTCTGATTCTTCTGTTGCTCAGCTGAGACTCAACAGGAAGTTTCTGAACAGTGAGACAGCCAAACGTAGCCGGAGGTTGTTAGCTTAGCTTTAGCACAGATATATTATATTCCTTTAGCTGAGTAACAGGAAGAAACCATGTTTTAAAACTCAGCAGACGGTCGGCTGTAAAATGTGCCAAACACAAACAACCACTGGCTGATAACGGAGGGAAGATTGTCTCCAAAAATGAATTTCAGCCATTACTGACATACATTTCCATCCTCTGGAAGGCTGTAAAGACTTTTTTACTGATGCAAACTGCGACTACAGAAGTTACATAAACACTGGGCTCATGATGAAGCTTCCTGCAGATTTGATTTGACTTTCGGGTGTGACACCGCTCGCTCTGCAGCCACATATTTCAAAATTTCATATAACTTAAAAGAGTGAGGAGATAGAAGTGAGTAATGTTACAGCACAGGAGGCACCAACATCACCCTGATCCGTCTCAAACATGGACTTTCTTGTCTTCTACAATACCAGCTCCTATACTATAATAATACTAAAACCAGGAGAATGTTACTCCACTTTTAGCATCACTACACCGGCTACCCACTTGTTTTAAGATCTTATTTGTTGGATCTTCACAGCAGTCTGTGTTCAGCTGAGGTCCCTCGTCATGAACCTCCTGGCTGCTCCTCTGTCAGATGTAAGACTAGAGGGGGTATTTTTTTTATTTGTATCTTATGTTTGTGTAAGGCACTTACAAACTGGAATTACAGGAGGCAATCTGAGCTCCACACTGTCCTTGTGGTTATTTTTACACTTCACACATATCTCATCAGAAACACCCGACGTGTTTGTAGAACTGCGGAGAGCCGAGGGATGGCTGATGAAGCTGATGGCAAAATCCATCTGGATTTAAATAGAAATGACTGTTTCAAAGTTTAAGAGAGAAAAGCGGGAAGGACGGCAGCAGGATGTGAACTGGTTTCTCTACATTCTCCTCTTATTTCCTGTGTTATTCTACTCTCAGATAAGGGTTTTACAGAAACGAGAGAAAACTCATCAAGTACAGGAAACAGTTTTTCTTTGCAGACAACCTGAGAGGATTATTCTTTTTTTTTTTTGAATAACAACAAAACAACAACGTTTAACCGCAACCTGACCCGGACTGCTTTAGAGTGACACATTGCTCTTACGTCACCTCACCTGTCATCATTCAGATACAGGAACCAGCTGAAGCCATGATATCAATGAATACAGTGATGAACTCATTAATGAACACTTACAGCAGTGTCTCTGCAGGTTTAAGGACTCGGTTTCACATCTCCCATTAATACAGAAATGCTGTTCATGCACAGAGTTCTGCAGTTTTTGTACTCACATAGCATCATAATGCACCTTTACTTTGGTGCAGTGGAAATATATATTTCCTCCTGGACCTCTGAGACTTGTATATGAGTTCTCCTGCTCTACCACACACAGCAGACAAAGCCTCTCTACATGTATAAACTGTATCTATTAGGGATGTGCAGAGAGCCCAGTATTTGTATTTGTATCTGTATTTGTTGAGGCAGCAAAATTATTTGTATTTGTATTCGAATAAAAGTGGAAAGAGGCTTAAAAATCCTGTTTTTGTTTTTATTACGCTTTTAATTTTAAGAAAATTACAATAAGTGTTCATGAAGCGTGTGTCAGTAGTTCAGCTTTATCTCTGGGGAACACCCCTGACTGCGGGAGTGATGTCCGAATAAGGAAATGTGCGTCATGCAGCAGGTGGATGTGACTCCCCTCACTGAGACCTGCTGATAGAGACACTGAGATAGCAGATCTGCAGCCACATATTTCAAAATTTCATATAACTTAAAAGAGTGAGGAGATAGAAGTGAGTAATGTTACAGCACAGGAGGCACCAACATCACCCTGATCCATCTCAAACATGGACTTTCTTGTCTTCTACAATACCAGCTCCTACACTATAATGATACTAAAACCAGCTTTATCAGCTTTATCTCTGGGGAACACCCCCAACTCCAGGAGTGATGTCCAAATAAGGAAATGTGCGTCATGTAGCAGGTGGATGTGACTCCCCTCGTTGAGACCTGCTGATAGACGTCACAGCGGAGCAGAGGAGAGACACTGAGATAGTGATGTAACCGACCTGCACGCTGGTATTTGACATGGTTTATTTTTCTTTCTGAAAACAAATAATTTTTTATATATTTGTATGAAACAAATATTCGTAATAAACCCCCACTATTTGTGCTTTGCCGAATAATGTATTTGTATTCAGGCACACCCCTAGTATCTATGACCCCACATAAACACAAGATCAGGAACAAGAAGAGTCAAAATGTATCCCAGTGCCTCTCTTACAAAGAAAGAAGAGAAACTACAAAAGTAATTTCACCTACTGTTTGCATTTATAAAAGAAATGAGCAAACATTACACATCCTATATAATATTATTTCACGCAGCAACATTTTCTGCCTATATCACACTTTCCTGAAGCGCAGGTACATCAGGCCTTTCAGTGACTGAGAAAACACTTTACAGTCTACTGAAATATAAAGTTTTAGACAGAATACAAACTGCAGAGCTGATCGGAATCACAGCGTTGTCTGAGAGTTTTCTTAATTGGAGAGTTGCTTCACAGGAAGCTTATGTAAGATCAGTTTTAAGACTCCAACGTGCTGTCCTCGTTTTCTTCTGAGCAGCCCTGCAGGAGTGTGACAAGCTGTGTGTGTGTGTGTGTGTGTGTGTAGAGTCATTTTCCACAGCAGTTTCTCATTATCTCTGGTTTCTCTTTGAGTGTGTAGAGCAGCCACAGCTACGTACAGCACGGGGGGGAACTAAAGAAATCCTGGAGCATCGTCACAAATGATGTCAAGACTTCCAAAGCAGTCTGGGAAAAAAAGGAGAGAAGATGATTAAAGCATCACAATGCTTGTGTTCCACCTCCAGACGCCACACTGATCCTGAGCAGGTTTGTGCCGCAGCAGCCTGTCGAGTGTTCACACTGGAAACCATTACAGGTCTGTAACGGTTAGAAGAGTAATCAGAGATCTCAGTGTGGACAGACTGAATCTGTTCATGTTCACTGTTGTTGCACAAAATATAAAACAGTTTGGACCTAAACAGACACAAAAAAAGAGAGAAAGATCTGTGAAAATACATTTTAATATACATTTATCGTTGCTCATTTTACATAATTCTCTGTTAGAAAAATTGCTTTTGTGAATTAAAGGGCTTTGGTTCTGTTGGGATCATCACATTATTATAAAATTAATCATTTTAACAGACAGATTCAAATTGTGCGTATACTGTTGAAAATTATGTTGCAATTACTAAAACTTAAGTTGCGATTGAATCAGTTGATTTTAGGGCCTTTTCTCTATCTGCGTTCTTGTCTGTTCATGTATTTACTTGTGATGGAAACATCAGTCTTAAAGACAGGAAGTGTTCTTGCCCCGTCCTTTTTAGACACAGGTAAGTGATTCTGCGTAAACACTGTACTGTGACGGTTCTTGTTCTCTAATTTTTAAACTAATTTCCTGGAAATTTCTGTGTAATTTGCAGATATTCAACAATGTTTTTTCAACTGACAGAATATTCTCAGTTTTCAATGTGTAGTTCTGTGTGTCAAAAGTAGATATTAGGTTGTTTCTTTAAAATGTTATAATGAGCACATTTCCTGTATACTATGAAATCACATGACCACTTCAAAGAAACACCCAGAGAATTAACAAGTAACACAACAGCTACTGTTAAGAAATGACTGAAAACATTATATCACTTGTACCAAACAGCACCATCCTGTCTGTAAAATGTCCTAAAAAATAAATCATTAAATACCCGCAAATTACCCGGAAAAGTTCCAGGAGATGAGTGTAAAAAGCAGGAAGCAGCTGTATAAACTGGGACAGCTGGTTTTAGGACTCCTGTGCTGCAGTTCCCAGACTGAGCAGCAGGGGGAGCTGTGGCTCCTGAACACAGACTGGAAGCTGCTGAAGAAGCTTTGATCCTCTGCTTCCTCTGCTTCTGTTTGGAAATAATTCACCTGAAAACTCCTCGTCTTCATCAACATCATCATCATCGTCATCATCATCATCATCATCATCAATGATTCAGCTCGTTATCTCCTTATTCTCTTCTTCTTCCCCTCCTCTTCCTCCTCTCGTTTCTTCTTCTTCCCCTCCTCTTGCCTTCTCCTTTTCATCCTCTTTTCTGTTTTGCTCTTCTGTCACGCCCTCCTGCTCTTGTTCCCCTCTTTCTTTCCTCCTCTTCCTCCTTCTCTTTCTTCTCTTACTCCCCCCTCCTCCTCCTCGTCCTCCTCCTCCTCCTCCTCCTCCTCGTCCTCGTCCTCTTCCTCTTCTCGGCTCACAGAAGCGAGAACAAGTCGGTGAGTCTCAGTCTGACTTTAACGCCACATGACTGGAAATCTATGACGCTTGGTTTGGTCCACAGGGTGGTGGGTGACACACACACACACACACACACACACACACACACACACACACACACACACACACACTATTATTTCCAACATGTTCCTTGTGTGTGTGTGTGTGTGTGTGTGTGTGCACTTCTCGAGATCACCTTTAATGGATTCTCCATGTCTTTAAAACCTCTTGAAGAAAAACGTGTCAAAAATAATTTCCATGCAGTTCATCGTTTGGTTGAACTGATTTTAATTCTCTATTTAATTATTTTTAATTGATGACATTTTTTTTTTAACCTGGATTTAATCTAATAAACTAATGTCATTGGGCTGTAAATAAACACTGGTAAGACACTCGCAGAGTAAATAAACAAGAATTGTACAATTAAACACAGTCTCATATCATCCCTCATCACTTATGATGCTTTATATTCACTTTATATTGCAGCTCCGTCTCCTGCATATATTCTGCAGTCTTATTATGACGTTGTAAACCCTCTGTGTGGCTCCTTCGACGTCCAATTCACCTTTGACCTGCTCAAGATAATTTTATTCATATATCACAAATCACAAATTTACCTCAGAGGGCTTTAACACCCTCGATTCAAATAAAGTAAGATTCCCCCCCAAAAAAGCCTTTTAATGCAGCGGCGGCCATGTTGCAGTTGGTGATTATTTAACGTACACTTTAACTATCAAAAGTGTGTAAAATTGCATGCACCAAACTGCATGTTATGGAGAATTTCTGGTGTTTACTGACTGAATAATGATTCCTGCCATCATTCGTTCATTATAACTGGGGGTTATGCAAGAGGGCTGCATCACCTGCAGCTTTTGAGCAGCTGTCAGTGACGACCTCTAACTTCTCTCAGACTGAGGAGCTACTCATAGAGCGAAAATCTTATGTGAAATACTCTCTTCAACCAAAAACTTAAGAGTCCTAAAGTTAGGACTGACACGGCTCATAAGTTTAGAGTTTCTCTGAACTCGGCCAGTTAGGAGCTACTTTTAGCCCGAGGATGTTTTGTGAATACGGCCCCTGGAAAGAATAACACCTCCTCTTGAACTACTGGTTGGTTTATAGACGCTCAGAACTGGTTTGCACTAAGTGTTATCAGACCATGTGGGAAATCAAGTAGCTGTTCCACGCGGCTACACATGAAGGCGGAGTGAGACATCGAAAAAAAATCTTCTTCTCCTTCTGTGAAGGTGCTGCAACACACAAACCAACCTATAAAGATTATTATCAATGAACATCAACGACACATAGATGTTAAACTGACTGGTTAAGATACATCTGGCATAACTTCCCATAGGACTTAAACAATCAAAACACAGTTTCCTCATGAATATTTACAAAAAAAAACAGGTCATGGAAAAAAAATCTATCCAAAAAGCTTCTCTGTTGGATGGATTGAGATGATGATGGGGCGTCCTGTGCTTAAATTATTTGAATATTTGGATTTTGCAGCTGCAGAGTGAGTGTTGTTGAGGCGGTGCTTGTTATTACGTCACACCAGAAAGTCAAATCATCCCGTCGCCGCCCGGCGCTACGCTGAGCGTTGTTTACTTCTGTGGTCGCAGTTTTGCATCACAGTCAGATGCAGCACACTGGAAGTGTTGCTGGTTGTTCAGCAGCGGATGGATATTTAAGTCAGGCTGAACGGCTGAAATTCATTTTTGGAGACAATCTTCCCTCCGTTATCCCTGAGTGGTTGTGTGTGTGTGTGTGTGTGTGTGTTCTGCACATTTTACAGCTGACTGTCTGCTTAACGAGACTCAGTACAACCCCAGGATTGTCTACTGTTTCATCTTCAATCTGTGGATTAAGTTTTAAAACATGGTTTCTTTCTGTTTCTCAGCTAAAGGAGCATAATATATGACCACTGACTGGTGGAATTAATGTCAGAGTACAGATGGAACAGCTGTAACGATACATCACATACAACGCCAGCGCAAACATGAAGGACAGAAGTGCGAAAAACTCAGAACTCCACATACCACACAATACAACTTGTCGTGTATTCATCAACTGCTTCGGGGGAGGAAGCTCCTGCCTCCTCGTGACCTGTTCCTTCCGCCGGAGGGGAGACGCTGGAGAAGACCTGGGTGGAGAGGGTCATCCATGATCTTGATGTTGCTGATCTTTGTGAGATGACACATCGTGTGTGTATACGGAGTCCACTTCAACACGATGTCACCGACCTGAAACATCCTGTTGAAGGGTCAGACTCTGCTTCATAGACGCTTTGTACCGTCTAACATCTCCAGCTGCAGACGTTACTGCAGGTAAACATGCTGCTGCTTTCATTAGAGCCTATTCTGATTGGCTGAGGGGTGAAGGTGGGGGGTGGGGGGGGGGGGGGGGGGGCACACCTCCAGCCAATCAGAGTAGGGACTGCAGATTTTATGTAAATAGCTTCAGAGTCAGGAGTCTGGGCTGTAAGGAAAGATGGATTTAGAGAAAACTAAACAACTTTTGGTGAATAAAATGTCAGAGAGATGTTTAAAATAGACCAAAAAAGGCCGTAATAGCAGCTCGTTAATAAGCTGATTGTCATCACTTCACATCTCTGTGTTTGACCTCCGTCTCCTGCAGCTCCTGATGGGTTCAGACTCCTCTGGATCTAATTATCAGCACAAAGGAGTCGTTTCACAGGTCAGCTGGCTGATGACATGTGTTTAATCCCAAGTCTTAAAAGAAGAAACTGCAAATGTGTCACTCTGCGTGATGAGAGGTTGTTAGCAATAATTTATGTTATTATTAGTGACTTAAGTTATTCTGATTACTTAAAAGACGACAGCGATTAATGACTTTGGAAGAATATGAGGTAGATTCAGGCCGCTGAGTCCTGCACGGTGATGACAGAAACATTCAGACGCTGACAGAGACCACAATTTGTCCTCACAAAAAAGAAGAAGAAGAAGAAGAAGAAGTAAATCTGGGAGCAAAAAAAAAAAAAGACATGACAGACTCTGAGAAGAAGAGACAGCAGCAAAAACAAAACAAACGCAGCAGAGCGAGGAAGGGAAATATCAGCAAATTGAGTTTTTGTTGTCGGTAAAACTTTATGAACTGTGTTATCAGTTCAAATGTGTGTCTGTGCCCAGATATCATAAATCATAACTCCCTTCAGCACTTCATTAATTTTTTTTTTGTGTATTAAAACAAAGTCAGACTCGTCACTTCCTGAAGCCTCAGCAATATAAAAACTTATAATCTCTATCAGGAATCCTCCTGATCTAGAAAACCCCATTTAAACATGTGAATGGATTCAGATATATTATATATACGTTAAGGTTGTCTGTTACCTTGATCAGTAAAAGAGAATCATACTGTAGCTTGTACAGCCAATCACTGTTGATCTCTGCAGGCTCGCTCAGTGTGTGTGTGTGTGTGTTTATGATGTTGCTGCTGTATCTCAGCACTCTCTCAGTTTGGAGATGGACTTATTGTTTCAGCTGCTGCAGGTATTTAATAAACTCAAAGGAAACATTTCGACACACAAGCAGCTGTGGGCAAAAAAACACAACATCATTATTGATGTCAGTGACACCTGAACAACATTACTGGGAAAGATTCAGACTTTAATCTAACATAGTTGTGGCCTTTTAAACTTCTTTTAAAGTGAGTCATCTTAACAGGGTTTTGCTTCTTGGCTCTTGACGCTGCAAACGCCGACTCTGTTGCCTTCAACTGATTTATTCTCACAAACAAAACAAAACAAAAACATTTCTAAGTCTAACATGAGGTCAGTGGCTGAAGTGATGCTCTGTTCTGCACATATTTCCTACAGGTCTACTGAAGAAGACGCTCCTCTTCCTTCTATCACAGCTGATCATCATCATCTGATTAATCACAATAAATCCAAAAATAACGGCTTCAAATATTAAGTTAACATCAATCTGTAAGTCAAAAGTAAAGATTTACATCACCTCAATAAAACCAACACACACACACAAAAAAAGACTCTAAAAACGTGTTACAGACCTGAGTCACATTACTGGCTGTAGGATTATTTTGATGAATATTTCAATATGTCTACAGATGCAAAATGCTAGTGAGAAGTAGAAGAGGCCAAATAGAGCTCTGTGTGTGTGTGTGTGTGTGTGTGTGTGTGTGTGTGTGTGTGTGTGTGCAGCTCTGCTGTCTGAAGCCACACATATTGTGGCTTTTGTGCTCTCTGCAGTTTTTATTATGGACCAATCTCTGTGCTGAAATGTGGAGAAAAACCTGAAACATTTATTGTCTGAAACTTTACTGCTCTGTTCTGTTACATTAAAATACCAGCTTTTAAAGACCAAAACTATTCAGACCGTGTTCTCTTTCTGAATAAATAAAGCTTAATAATAACAATGATAATAATAATGATAATATATGTTTCTTTTTACTGTTATAGTTTTGTATTTTCTGTGCACCTGGTAACCTACCATCACTTATGGATGTAATGTTTGGGTGTCCACATACTTTTGGCCATTTATATTTAAACATAGGTAGTTTTTTTATCAGCTCTAAATAAAAAAAAATAAAATAATGCTTATTTAAATTTGGTCTATTACATGTTGTACATTCGTGTTTTCTTTGTCTTTCTCAGTTGTATTTTACAACAAATAATATAACAATTATGAAGACATCTTTTGGATATATTTTGTAGGAACCGTGTTAGTTTTTTGTGATTCTTTCAGGCACTGATGGTGTAATTATCAGCGTGATGTAATATAAACCTTGTTCCCCATCATGTGGGGTTGAAACATTGCCTTTTTGTGTGGGCTTTTATTTTTTCATTTCTTCATCAGCCCACAGCTGTACAGCCGCGAGTGTAAAAACGTTAGAGATCAGATAATAAATCCACAGCTCACTAAGCTCTGTCTGAGCCTCAGTTGAAATCAATTACACCTTGGTGTTTGCTCTTCCCAGCATGCTTTGCTGCTGTGTGGCTCTGACCTTGTAGAAACACCCTCTGAGACACTTTCAGCAGAAACAAGGTGCAGCGCTAATCACTGAGATGTAAATTTCTCCTCCCGGTCGGCAGGGGAATCGACATCAGTGGGGAGGGAAAAAAAAGTCGAGCTGGCAGCGAGATTCACTGACCGCAGTGACTTCCTGTTTCAGCTCAGGACAGAACAACAGGCTCTGCACATTCTCCACCCGCTGCCCCCAAAATCCATACAGACACTTTGACTGAGACTAAGACACTGCACATTTCCAGCTCTGTATTTATATTCTGGGGCTCTACTGGAATATCTTTGCATGATTTCCAGCTAAAAACTCCTTATTTATCTTCTACTGGTCCTTTGTGCAGCCCCTCAGTTCAGCCTCTGTCTGAAACAGGCCGTTTTAGCTCCTGTCTCTTTAAGGACCCGCCTCCTGATGAGCCAACTCTGTTCTGATTGGTCAGCTTCAGGAAGCTTCCTCCGGCTCCAGAGGCTACGTAAACAAACTATAGTAGCAGGATTTCACTTCTTTTTCTCATATTAACTCCTCAAATCCATTTGTACAACAATCTGACGTCATCACGAGGAGGAAGTAGAGGCAACTTTGCAAACAAAGTTCTCAGAGCAGGTTGAAGCCCTGACTTTTGACTTTCAGGCAGCATTTTTCAAAATTTTGGAACTTTGACCATGTTTAACATTTGACATCATAACAGGATATAAACAACAGAATATGAATATGTCCTGCTTAAAGGAAAGGGTTGTCGTAGCAGGAAACAGACTTTAAGCAGTTTGTGATCTAAAATCTGAATGTGTTGCAGAGAATAAAATATACAGTGTTAAGTGTAATTGTTACTTGTTTTTGATAAGCTCCTTAGACATTGTATGGCTAGTATTGACCCAGTGGTTCTAATTTCTCCAACTGAAGGTTGGTCCACCAGGTATTTCAAGACACAAGATTCCCTCCTGCAAACTGTATGCCTCCATGTGAGGTGGCGTTGAAATGCACATCAGCTGTTGGTTGCAGCATTTTCTCTCTACCACTGTAGGCATTTCTCTGCATCTCTGGCAGACTCACCATGAGGGTTGGAGCAGCAGGTACCAACCGGCTGATGACATCAAACATCAGGCCGGGGTCCCGTGCTAAACATTGCCCCAACACTCGGCATACCTGATGTAAATCCAAGTGTTAAATTTGCTCGTAGTAGTTACAAGATACATAGTAGAGTCTCATAACATCCACAGCTAAACAGCAAACAACGACTATTACATTTGGTGCAATGGGAATTGTTTGTGTTTAGAAACAGACATCACTAATGAGGCTACTTACAGGTTCATATGCAGTCCTCTGCAATCTTAAATTTTCAACCCGAGCAACGTCCTCAGCGCTGAGGTCCTTGGGTGTTTGGCCCACACGGTGCCCTCAGCCCCGTCTTCCACAGCCTCTGCCTGATGCTCCTCATACAGGGCTCCTTCATCTACCCGCCCGTCTGCTCATAGAAGCAGCTGTGGGGTTGAATTCTTCGTCCGAGGCCAGTGTCTCGGTCTCAAAACTCAAAATGTCACATGTTTTGCAAAGTGACAAATGTAAATAAGCTGCTTATTTACTAGCTTGCCATCTATGTTACTGAAACAGTGTGTTAGCTAACGTCACCTATGCAGCTAAATAAGCTTACTGTACTTTCAGAAACACTGTAACGTTACTTATATCATCTGGCCTCTTCAGATGCCGTGGTTGCTCACCTGCAGGGCTGGAGAACGAGGGGGAGGGACCTGGAAGTTGTACTCTAAGTCCACTCTCTTCTCAATCCTACCAACTGCAGCTTTAAACTGATCTTCTTCCAACAAAACGTGTGATTTTGAGTGGAAATCAGTAAAAAATGCATCTAAGCTGTAATCATTCATGTGTGTTCAGTATAAACTGGATCTACTTCCTTCACTGACTGTGTGTTTTTAGGATACCACCCAAGAAAACACATTGATCCGTGGCAGGACAGCAGTGGGAGTCAGTACATGCTGTACAAGGCGACCGGTGGTCTGTCATTGATCAGATCCTCCATGAAGCCGAACAGCCAAACACCTTGGGGTGAGATGCTTCTTATTGATCCGTCAGCCAGTCAGAAGTAGTCTCTAGAAAAAAAATCTTCCTTCCTGTTAATTATTTGAGAGACACGAGTGATGAGCAATGGAAATAAACTCTTAGCTTTATTGTGTGTGGGAAGTACCTGTATACAGTATATATCAGTGCTGCCAACTTTTGACTTCAGCTTGGAATAAGATTTGTTCCTAGGAGGGATCTTTTCAGTCATTTGTGTTTATTGGGTAGCTCCCATCATCCGACACTCCCTACTTCAGTCTCTCAGGTCTACAATAGAAGTAAACAGGTATATACACGGGCCCCTAGTTGTGTTTTAAAATGATGGAGCAAACTTGGACAGATACATAATTGGCAGGAGGGTCTGTTGGTCCTCTCCCAGAAATAAATCTTGTAATTTAAAGCATATTTCCTGCGTTTCTATACCACCTGACCTCTTGGATTAAGTCAAGAAACAGCCACTTGTACTAGTCTGGATTAGTTAGATTGAGGGTGCTATGAACACCAAGAATGCATTAAGAGCAGTATATAATTGGGTGGATCAGGACAATGAAATGATTATCAGAAGAAGGAAATGTTTTCCATCTCATCCAACCCTGCTCCACCTGAGAAACAGCCTTAGCTAACTGGTTTGAGCCAGTTGTGCTGAAGCAGGGTCTCTTATTTGGCGCCAGATTTGACAGATTGATTTTTAGAGAGATTAGAGCATGTTGGTAACCCTGTATAATGTTAACTTAAAATGTAAAACTATGTTATAATTCTAGATTTCAGCACTGAGGTATTACTCTGATTACTCTGAGTAGCATGCATGGGAATAAATTACAATATAAATAGATTTGTGTATATTTCTCCCTGAATAACTCGTTGCTGCGAGGTGCTGCGATTGCGCTGTGCTGCTCTGTCTTGTCTGTCTGTGCGTGCACTGCGTCCTCTTTTCGCGTTGTGATGTAATCACTTATGAAAATGCTGAAAGTTATGAAAAGTCTTGTAATTGGTTTGCAAATTATCTCCGAGTGTGGCGGATGGCTACATGTCAAGCTTTAGGAGCGTTAACAAAGGTGTGCCACAGGGTTCCATTTTAGGGCCACTTTTATTCATTATTTTCATGAAGGAATTCGTTGAAAAAGTGACAAGCAGCACAATTAATCTTTACGAGTCTTTTATCTATACAACAGCGCCTTCTGTTAGCCAGACGGTTCAACACTTACAGCAAATATTGATTGATTGTTCTTAAATCACTGTTAAACTCAGATAAACAAAGTGTATGTACTGTTTCCAGAAAACTGACTAACAGTATCATGGAAGTTAATATAACTACACTTAATGGGTCACCAATTGAGAGAGTGTCTCTCTTATAAATACCTTTGTTTCTGGATAGATGATAAGCTATACATCAAAATGCATATTGATGAAATGACTTAGTCTTTAAAAGCAAATTGGCATTCTTTTATAGAATTATAGAAAGCAAACTGTTCAGTCAACCTTTTTATCCGTTATGGACTATGGTGGTGTAATTTATATGCACTCTCCTTTTTTCTACTCTTAAACCTCTCGATGCAGTCAATCATAAGGTTCATAAATGGCAATGGCTTTAGGACTCATCATTGCATTCTTTATGAGAAAGTTGGGTGGCAGAACAGCGCTGCATTTTATTTATATACAAAGCTCTCCTTGGCAAACTTCCTGGGTACCTTACATGTCTTATTAACTATAGTTCAATTTCACACTGCACTAGGTCCCAAGACTATTTGGTCCTTGAAAATAAATGCGTTAGCACTGAGATTGGGAAATTGGCTTTTAAATATTACGCTCCACACAAGTGGAACAACTTGCAGAAGATAGTAAAATTAGACGAGCTAATCCCTTTTAATCATTTTAAATCTCTTTTAGCTGACATAGGGCAGTGTGAATGCATGTGTTTGAATTGAGCTTTAACTTTTATGTGCATATATTGCTTTTTATTGCCTTAATATGTTTTCATAATATGTTTTATTGCTTTTATATAATGCTTTTATTGTTTCCTATATTGCTTATTGCTTATCTGTTTATATTTGCTGATTATGTTTATTGTTTCTTATATGTTATATTTGTATTGCAATCAGGGAAATCCTTTTAAAAGAGAGCCTGTTCTCTGATGGTCTCCCCTGGCTAAATAAAGGTTTGAATGAATGATTTTGTTTTTCACTTCATGAGAAAATGGACGTGTGGCATGAGACTTGGCAGCCCTGATATATATATAAAGAGAGGCACTGCAGCATCTAGGCTCCATAAACACACCATCAGTGGCCTCGGAGGGGGCCGTGCACAATGCATTCTGGTTGTTGTAGGATTGTTTTTCCCTCTTGGAGTGATGGGGATAATCAGCTCATCCGCTCACCTGTCAAAGTTTACATGAAACAGCTCACACACACGCACGCACACACACACACACACACACGCACACACACACGCTGCATCTTTTGTATGTAACATGTAGAAACAGAAAAAGAGACGTTTGTGGTTTAAGAAGCAGGCAGGAAACAGATTTACTGACCATCCAACAGCTAGCGTTAGCGTAGCCTCGGTGATGCACACAGCACTGCAGAGGTCCTGACCTCTGACCTAAACTAGCCTGTGGCTAACGTTAGCAAGCCGGCTAAGAACACACAACATGAGGAATAATGAGACTTATTGTCTGTCAGCTGATCGCAGAGACCACAATAATGATCAAATCCCAGTAAGACAGCAACAGTGGGATTAGCAACTGTAATAAATTACTGAATTTCAAATTGTAACCCTTCACACTACTGTTACTGATAAATGTAATTATATAACTGTAACACATCACAAACATACCAACTCCACTTCATGTCTCATTCTAATTCAGATTGTGTATACTGTGTCTTTATCTGTCCTGCAATGCAGATGTGTATAGATTTTATTTCTTAATTGTTAACTGTACATATATATCCAGTTAATACACACACAAAGTTTATTTACAATCAAATTTTTATTAATTTATATTTACATTGTAACTTATACTTCTATTTATACTGTTTTTTGCACACACAGTCTTTATTATATCAGTATACAAGCACATAGTTTATTATTATCATTATTGTTATTCTTCTTCTTCTTCCTATTATTATTATTATTATTATTATTATTATTATTATTATCATTATTGTTTAATGTCCATGTTTATTGCTCTTTCTGTTGACATCTGGACCACACTGAGTTCCTTGTACTTGCTACTTGGTAAAAGTAACACATTAATGCCCAACACTGGTCATAGGGCATCAGTATTGAAAATAACTGTACAATTTCTACTACATAGAAGACCTCGTTTTTAAGAAATCATCCTATTTACAGAGGTAAAATTTCTCTACTAAGGATCAGCATCAGTGAATCCACTTTCAAATCAGAAAAAGTCGCTCAGTAAAATCAATCAGAGTAATCAGATCAATGAAAATGTTTTCTATGGATCCCTGTTTTCACATCGCTAAGGCTCAGGATGTCCCGTCAACATGGTTCTTATATTCCTGAAAACCTCCTCTATACATTCAGATAACTGTGTGTGTGTGTGTGTGTGTTAAGGCCTTTCTATACTTTCTGTGTTCTGCAGGCAGCTGTAGACTTGCATGTGGACTTGCATGTGGATTTGCATGTGGACCGCGGACGCACACATGGTTTAATTCATAATTTTCTGGGGTCTGCGGACACACATGTATTCCACATGTGTGCACTAGTAGGGCTGCAGTGTGATAACTTTCATGTTGATTATTACAAACTGCTGTGCAGTGTTTTTTTTAGCCTTTCAATGCATTAGTTTGTTATTCCAACAGGATTTGTTGGATCATATTTCATTGTCTCACTTCAAACAACACGCCCACACCAACACTTTGTATTGTTTTACACATGGCTGTTTTTTCAGTATATGTGTGTGCTTTATTACAAACAATCCCACTGTATAAACCTGGAATCTGTGCGTAACAGCTGACCTTTTTATATACAGTCAGTGGTGTGGGTGGGTAGAAGAACACAGAACATTAATTACCGTTAGATCCTCGCTGATCCTGTTAATGAAGCTACCGCTGCTGTGCCACGTGCGTAAATGCACACAACACTAAAGCATCATTTCAGCTGCTGTGTGATGCTGCAGGTATTTAATGAAGTCAAAGGAAAGAATCTGACACGCAGCCAACAAACATCAGTATTGATGTCTCGGCAACATCCCAGATTACATTCAGTGACGCCTGAACGACATTAATGTAGAATTCAGACATTAATCTGACACGTTTCAGACTGAGTCACATTAATAGCTGCAGCCTGCTCTGACGGACGTTTCAGTAGATTATGTTATGGATGCAAAATAACAGAGTAAAGTAAAAGAAGCAAAATACATGAAAGTAGATTTGTGATGTTGGAGAGCTCTGTGTGTGCATCTCTGCTGACTAAAGACACACAAACTGTGTCTTTTAGTCTCTCTTTAATTTTCATTAAGGACCAATCTCTGTGCTGAAATGTGCTGGAAACGGCTCCGCTCATTGTAAAAGTCACTTTACTTCCTGTAATACCTCCACGACCTGTATGCATCTTGTTATGTGCAGCACCATATTTCTCCCCCCCTCCCCCCTGTCGCTCCATGTTAAGTTCCACTCTGTTACATTAGTACCAGTATTGAGGAGCAGGAATATGCAGAGAAAGGCTCAAAACATTTGGGGCTGAAGCAGCGGTGGCCCTCAGGACCTACAGGAGGGACACAGCTGCTGTGTTCACTGTTACTGAACACAAATGAGACGCAGGAGATTTTTTTCTGTGATTCACAGAAAAAAAACCTCCTTACCGTAAGTGTTGCAATATAGGAGCATTCGAGGGGGGACACAGTGATTCACGACTTAACAAGAATGTGAGAGTGCTGTGAGACACATATGGTGACTGTTCCATCAGCCTTTAAATGAAGGAAATTAAAAAGCTGGAATCCTGATTTATGAAAATAAGACAATGGAGACAAAGAGACTATTGATTGCATCACTTTTAAAAATGTACTGCTGTTTCTGGTGAGCAATTCGTCTAACGAGACCGAAATTAGATTTCTGTGTAAATGTGTGAACATTTTCAGTTTCCTACGACCTCTGATTGTGTTACATTGCTGAGACAAAAACACCAAAGAAAAGGCTCTTTATTTCAGACAATGAGCCTCCTGTTTCCGCATCACAGAGCACTAATGACGGCGTCCTGGTTGAAATGAAACTTCCACTTCATACAGGTGCCAAAACCTCCAGGAGATCCAACAGATTCAGATTCCTGCAGAGACAAAAAAGCCTCAGAGCAGACGGCGTGAAATCCAACTCCTCCTGCCAAACGCCGTGAAATTGGCTGAGGTTGTTTACTCTTTGTTTACTCGCCTGCCTTGCGTCTCATTCTGCTGCCAAGTTTATGATAACATGCTCTGATATTAAGCCGGCAACAAATTAATGTCTGCTGACTTAACAAATACAACTCAATACCGTTTGTTCAATCAGCGTTTTTACATCATTGCTTGTGTGAAAGTAAATCAGCTTCTGAACGTGTCGACAGCTTCGGTTAACAACAGATTATTACATCGACTGTTTCTGAAGTTATTATATCAATAATCCCTTCATTTACATTTAAATTAATCACTATAAATCTTTGCAGAAACTAATGAAACACATATGAGGACTGTGTTCCACATTGATCTGCTGTCTGGAGGAAAAACAACTTACAACCCACTGAGACGGCGTCGTTACTGACTCACAGCTGCGTTCATACACTTATTGGCCACTTGGGGGCAGCACAACAAGCTTTAAATACTAAATCTGACATGTAGTCATGTGCAACTGCAACAATTAGTCGATTAGGAGATAAACCATCAACTATTCTGATAATCGAACAATAAAGCACTTCACTTTTTTGAGGATTTGCTGCTTTTCTGTGATTTATATGATTGTAAACGGAAAATATTTGGCTGTTGGACTGTTGGTCGGACAAATAACAAGAAGACACCTTGGACACCTTGGACACTGAGCCACAGTGTTCACAGTATCTGGCTCCACTGTCTTTATTCACTTATGAATGTATGAACTGACAGTTGACTTATTGCTGCATTTCATTTGTTACCGACTTTGTCTGAGCACAAAACAAAACTAATAACACGAGTGTGACATATGATCACGGCTAATGAACGTTCTGTGTTGTGCTGCAGATAAATTGATTATTTTATGATCTCGACATCGTCTGACAAAACAAACAATTATACAGTTTAATGCCTGCGACTGTGCTGTGAGATCGGCTGTATGGACAATCTAAAATAAGAGCTCACAGAGGGAGTTAGAGCCACAAAGCATCTGTTAGCATCTAAACCATCTGCAAACATGTTCAATATGCTGTAAATCACTAAGAAACGTCAGCAAAGCAAAACTCTTGGACGACAGTTAATGTGGCTGCTGAAGAACAGACGCTGTCCTTCTCAAACGTTTCCCATCGACATTAAAACAGCAGAGCGAGCTACGGCGCCATGGAGACAAAAAAAAAATGATGCTCTCGATTTAATAATTTGAGGTTGTGTGTGTGTGTGTGTATATATATATATATATATATATATATATATATATATATATATATATATGCTGTATGTTTGCATGTTCCCACTGCCTGCGTAGTTTCTCTCTGGGTGCAGCAGGTTCGTCCCACAGATCAAAAACATGCAGGTTAGATCTTTTGGCGACTCTAAATTGCCCGTAGGTGTGAGTGTGAATGGTTGTTTGTCTCTATCAGCCCTTTGATTGACTGGTGACCTGTCTGAGGTGTTCCTCCCACCCGATGTCAGCTGAGATCAGCTGCAGCTCCCCTGCGACCCTCCAGAGGATAAGCGTTATAGAAAATGGATGGATGGATAAAACATTCCTGCCCTCAACCCTGCAGCTGAGTTTTTATCAGCTGGATGACATCCACAGGAGCATGAAAGTGTTTATGGCGAAAAAGTCTGCTATCCCGTATTCTACGCTCTATATTATAAAGGATCTCAGAGATAACAGTGTTGTGCTTAATATCCACATTTCTTAGTCAAAGATCAAAATAAAACCTTATTAAATCCAAGCGATCCACAGTGAGGGCGTAAACCAGGCGAGAGAATGGCATGGGGGGTGAAATCCATTAAACTGAGAGCAAAAATTACTAAATCGAGACCACAAATTAGTTGGTTTTTTTTTCTCCATGGCAGCTCCTGTGCTCTGAACATGAAGGTTTTATCTTTGTAAAACTTTCCCACAGTCTGGAAAAGTGATTTTTTTAATGTGCATGACATCCTGATCCTGAAAATCTTTGGGGGCAATCGGGAGAAACACTAATGAGCATGTGTGAAGCAAAACCTAGAAGCTAGAGAACCTTTTTTTGGCTCATGTGCCAGGCAGGAAACTTTGATTTGATTATATTCTTCTGGTGTTTTTGGCAGTTATAAAACAGCTTCAGGTACATTACCACCACTCTCTGACCCTGTATCAGAATTTATGTCATCATATTTGTGGCTAGTAGAGACACATTTTAGCAGTTCGAGTGGTGTTGATTAGGAGTGTGCCCAAATACAAATACATTATTTAAGCACAAATAGTGTTTTTTTTTGTTTTTTTACAAATATTTGTTTCATACAAACATTTTAAAAATGATTAGTTTTCAGGAAGAAAAAAAAAACCATGTTAAATACGGGTGCATAGGTCAGTAACATCACTGTGACGTCTATCAGCAGGTCTCAATGAGGGGAGTCACATCCACCTGCTACATGACGCACATTTCCTAATTTGGACATCAGTCCCGGAGTCGGGGGTGTTCCCCAGAGATAAAGCTGAACTACTGACACAAATGAAACGCTCTGAAAAGAACACTTCATGAACACTTATTGTAACACTTTAATTTTCTAAAATTAAAAGTGTAATAAAAACAAAAACAGGATTTTTTTAAACCTCTTTCCACTTTTATTCGAATACAGATACAGATAATTTTTGCTGCCTCAACAAATATAGATACAAATACAAATACTGGGCTCTCTGTACATCCCTAGTGTTGATGCAGAGTGCCAGTCGAAGTCAAAGTCTGACAAAAATGATATTTTTAGTGTCTTTTATTGATTAACCCAACAAAATGATGCATGAAATTCAATTCATGACCCTTGGTACAGCAATAATCAGACAACTACACAGCAAAAAAGCAGCGGACAAGAAACACAAAACTCTGTTTTTAGGTATATATATATATATATATATATACTTAAATAAATTATACAAACCTTTTTATAACGCCTAATTGTCGAGGCTGCTTCGGCACCTTCAGCTGTGTGAAATTACACCTTGATTTTCTTAGACTTACCTGATACAGCATGATCTGCAATAAACCTGCAGGATCACTGTTATTATTGTGCCATTTGAAAGGGCTTTTAGTGTTTGTACAATGTGTGTATTCATCACTGTGTGTGTGTGTGTGTGTGTGTGTCTTTATTGAGCCTCGTCCGCTCACACAATGAAGCTGAAAGCAGCTCACTGATGTGCAGAAGAGATCTGATGTTATTGGAAACTAATCCATTCACCTTGGCTGAAGTAAGACGTTGAGTTTCTACACGGAGAGACACATGAAATCATTTGTCACATTAATAAAGTTTATGTTGATAAAAGGCACTCGGGGTCACATTAGCATGTTTTCTAAAATATCTGCCGCAGCTAGATGTGACGGATTATATTCTCCTTCTCAGCTTGTAGGACGCGTGACATTTTTCTTTGACTCCTTCAAAAGGCTACGCCATCAATATCTACATGGCTGTTAAATGCCAAGGCAGCAGTTTGTCAGCGGTCTGAGTCCCGGCTAACAAATCGAGCTGCTCACCTGACAGAAAGCTGCGGCATTGTTCATCACACACACAGTTCAGACTAGAGCTATAACTGGTTTCCTTTCAGCACTAACAGCCTGTACAGCAGGAACTCTCTCCCCCCCTTGTAAGGATGCAAGAGTAGAAAACGTTTAAAAAGAGGGGCGAGAGAGTCTCAGTGAAGCCGCTCTATTTCACTGCAGCTGCCCCACAGAAATCTAATTTCATGGTGCTTTCACTGCTCCGTCCTCCAGTCATGCTGCTAATCTAATATCTTCCTTTATGTTGTTACAGCTCCAGCGTTGGTGTTATAATGTGGTTTCTATTACTGGACTAACATGTACATGCCTCCTCTATAATTGTAGCAGGCTGTTTGGGCTCAGACCTCATCACATACAACACCGCAGTCGCTCTGTTATAGCTAAATGGATTTTTTGGTAACAAGAAAACCTTCCTGTAACACAAAAACTACATTAATAATACTGATTAAAGTTGGATATAACTTCAAAGAAATATATAAAATTTTCTTTTAAAATTTTCTGTAATTCTTATCGTAACGTCAGTGTTTCCAGAAAATATAAAATTTTCTCTCAAAATGTTTTTTTTTTCTTATCTTAGCCTCAGGACATCATTACTTTAACATTAAAATTCAAAAGTCCACCTTGCAATTTCATCTCTGTGTCTATTTTCCATGTTGTTGACAAAATTAAACATTAAAAATTAAGAAAGTCAATTTCATAATCATTATGGCAGTTTTATTTGCCAGTATCCTCTCTCTCTCTCTTTTAAAGGTAGAGTCAAAGACACCCGTCTCATCGCGCTCCTTCAGAAGCTCCGCCCCCCCCCCCCCCCCCCCCCAAATTCATGGACGCACGTTGTCAAGGCAACAACTAAAAGACTCTGCGGACAAACTGCCTTCACCAGCAGAAATTTACTGAACCTGAATAGTTTGCATGTCGGCTCCACAGGAAGTAATCGACAGCGTTTGTATTTATTGATTCATTGATACGGTTAATAAGTTGGAAACACATACACAGCAGGATATTTCAACCCGATCACCAGAAGAAAACGTTGGCATTTCTGCAAACCACAGCAACGTATCATATCAACATTTCTACCCGTTGAATAATGATGTTTTATGGTGCGACAACGCTGTGGTTAAGGTCTAGTTAGGGGAAAGGTCATGGTTTGGGTATAATGAAAATAAAAAATAAAATAAAAACGGCCACTAAAAAAAAGCCGGTTTTCTCACCAGAAAAATGGCTGCAAATGTCCTGACGTCTTGTTAAAAACACCCGCTTTAGTCGGTTGAAATGTGCTTACTGCCAACAAACTTATTAACAATCCACCTGCCCCTCCTCCTCCTCCTCCTCCTATATAGAAAAGATCAACTCATATGGATCACATGTGAATTGAAATTATTTTTGAAATGTTAATATGCTGCATATTTCACGTGTTGAAACGTAGATATTCAACGTTTCTGTGGTTTGCAGAAACATACAGTGCCCACGTTTTATTCTGGCGACCAGGCTGGATATTTATGTGGTTTAAACAGCTTCCTGCTCAGATCACACTTCACTAAACGTGACAGAAACAGACTCTGAACGTGAAAAGACGTGACGCGACTGTCTCTGATTCAGTGTGGAGTTGTGTTGAGCACAAACGCCCCCTGCTGCTGATTGGCCGGTTTACAGAGCCGAGGCTGTGTATGGACACAGATATTCACTGAATTAGGCAAAAAGTCAAATATTTAATTTCATCATTTCTATTTTTTTATTTTTATTTTGTCATGCAAATTGACATTGTCAATCAGATTTAATTATCTCATTTGATTACTGACGGCCCTGGACTTCCATATTTTCCTGCAGAATATTTAAGTACAACCAAACCAAACCTCATGTTTCACTGTGATCCCAGATGTCAGATATTCACTATTATTATATATTATATTATTCTTATTACTGATGGAAAAGATGACGATAGAATGAATATAAATATTTTACTGTGTTGTCAAAAGAAATGTCAAAAGAGCCAATAAGGAAGAATGTTTTATATGGAAGTTTTATGCAACCAAGAGGCTGTGTTTTTGCGCAGGTGAAATTGTTCCTCATTAGTGGTGAAATCTCTCCACATACAGACATGACAGATATGTTTTTCTTCAACTTATTGATCAAACCAGCTGGTGGAGATCAAAGAGGTCAAGAAACAGCCAGAACACAATAGCAGATCCACAGAGTTCAATATCCTATTTTCCTCCGTCCTTCTGTTTCACAACCAACAACTCTTCAAGTGCAACGACGCTTCGCCTGAAATAAAAGCTTTACAGGGGGACTGATCGATAGCCATTGATTGCTACAAGATATTTAGTTCATCCATTCAATTAACCCGGAAAAAAAAAAACCTCTCTTTCTTCTTCTATCCATTAAAAGAGAATCTGAAGAATCATTGTTAAAGACAAAAAAACAATTCAGTTCCTGTTTGAATAAAAGTACATTTAGAGGACAAATGTCATGAATTTAAAGATTTGATATTTTGTTTAAAGCTGTAAATATTTTAGAGCAGTTTTTGGGGGCATGCTCTTGGATACGGGGTGTGATCAGAGGGAATACGTTATCATACATCATAGGTGGGCGTGGGTGTCGGAGGCTGGGACAACTGTGGCCAATCACATTCCCAAACTTTCATCTCCTCCTTTAAACACAGAGTTCCCCCGTCAGATGAACTGACAGATCCTGCAGAGAGTTTTCATCAGAGGAAAACTTGTTGCTGTAAACAAGTTTCAATATGAACACAGCAGCTAAAACACACAGAGAAGAGCAGATAAATGAATTCACTGCTCTGGACACGTTGATAATCCAGTTATCAACATGTGATTTCACCCACAATGATCCATACAACATATAATCCTTTGCAGTTAAATGCCTCCACAGTGTCATTTCAGTCAGGAGAGGCTCAGTTTACGTAGTGAATGGTGTTTATTGAACAGTATTGTTAGTATGATTTTTATCTGACCCTATGTATTTCACTGATTTTGGGTGTTGGACATGTGAAGTAAACATTCCAGAGTCTGCATGTCACCTTAGGTAATATGGTGTGGCCCTTCGGGGGGACCTTAGAAATACAAACAATGGATCCATGGTCAAGTTTGGAACTGTTCCAGATGTGGGTTGTTGTGACACATAATATGTTGTGAGGTAGCTGTCAATTACATGATGGATGGCTCCCAACTGACCTAGTGCCCATGGAAAACCTATGTTATTCATGTGATAAGATACAGATGTGTAACCTCATATAAGTTATGTACCGACAGGGGTA
This sequence comes from Thunnus albacares, assembly GCF_914725855.1. Lineage (NCBI taxonomy): Eukaryota > Metazoa > Chordata > Actinopteri > Scombriformes > Scombridae > Thunnus > Thunnus albacares. Next base: position 31,572,479 of record NC_058116.1, on the reverse strand, counting down.
CGGTGCCCAGACCATCTTTGTACATGGAATGGACCCGATGGCCATCGTCTAATAAACGTCTACAAAATAAGAACTTCGTCAGCTCTTCCTTTGAATGATATCATCACACATCCTTCCTTTCAAGTATGATGATAAATTTAAAAGTCTTTGGCGATTAGACTCCATCGTGATGTGGCCGAATATGGAGGGGGCCATAAAAGCATGAATAGGATAACCCCCCCCCCCCCCCGATGGAGTCTAGACACCGGTGGCGGTGATGGCGTGGATCGAGGTGGTGTGGTATCGGCTCCTGGAGACTCGGGGGGCCTCGCCGGAACGGGAGGTTGGGCAGATGAATGATGATGATCTGGGATGGAGAGGCGAGGAGCGAGCTCCGGTGTTGCGGCTGAGGAGGTGGATGCGATGATGCCTGCAATGACAGCTGACAGCGACAGAGAGAGAGACACGGTTTTAAAGTTTGACAGCAAGGCTGTGATTGGCTGTTTAGGGATTGTGGAGAAATCTGATTTGTTAACTAGAAGTGACGCAACTAGCTGATATGACAGTGAGAGGAGCCGAGAGAGAGAGAGAGAGAAAATGAATGGTGAATGGAGTCTTCCTGTCTGAATTTTCATTTCATATTTAACATGAAAATATAGATTTGGCTGTTTTACATGCAAAAATAACTGCTGACAGTTTGGTAAGGAAATAGTTGCTTGTTTAATCTTAAATACATGTCATCCTGTTAATGACTGGGGGAGTTTAAAATAACACACTTTTGTATAAAATTTAATCCAAACAATCTCTATCACATGTTGCTCATCACACGTCTACCTGTGTTGTGATTAAAAATGTGAATCTCCAGATGACACTTGATTTACTTTATATACTGAGCACAATAATTAATCACAACCGATAGAGTTTGATGTGCACGTCAGCAGCGAGGTTTCTGATGCCGGTTGCACACAGTTTAATCGACAGATCTGGCGTGTGTACGTAATCGTGTCTCGACAGCGTGAAACATAATTCAGATTAGAGACCGCAGATGGAACAGATACCTGCTGCCTTCACATGGTTGTACAGACAGTCACCAGGGTGAAGTAAAGGCCTTCAGTATATGATGCTGCCTGTTGTAGATGACAGATGCTGGTAAGAGTCACTCATTAATCTTTATTCATTATGTTATTACCAGAAAAAAAAACTGTCTGGAAAGTTTAAAGAAAAGCGAAACAGGTTTATATGGATGAGCCTTCAGCAAGTAAAACAGAAAAATAATAAGTGTATAAAGCTTTCGACCTGCTCTGAGCAGGCGAGCGGTGGGCGGCGTGAGGCGGACTCGTTCTTGGCACCGAGATCGCAGTGCACCTCGCCGCCCAGGGGTGGATTTAGTGATTTGGGGGCATTAGACAAACTCAATCATGAGGCCTCCTTTGTGCTTTATTTTCACCCTTTCTCTGGCGGTGGAAGTACTGAAAACTTTTAATATCACACTATCAATACTCTGTTAAAAGTTAAAGTCCTGCATTCAAAAATGTACAAGGTAAAAGAACAGAAGTTTTATTAGCACAATGTACTAACATTTACCAAACGTCGGTTCAAGGTGGAGCTCATTTTAACTGCTTTATATACTGATTTTTTGATCATATACTTTGTTTGAAAAATCTTTATCTGTAAAGTAACCAGTAACAAGCTGCCAGATAAATGCAGTACAATGACAAGTACAGTGTTTCTCATTGAAATAGAAGGAATACTCTGAGTAGAAGCAAACAGTTTCATAAAATCGAAATATTAAAGTAAAGTACATGCACCTCATAGCTGTAAGCATAATACTTGAGTAAATATAATTGGTTACTTTTCAATGTATGTGGCCCTATTTTAACAATATAAAGCACATGGTGCATTTAGTTAGTGTCCAAATCCACTTTTGCTAGTTTAACGGCGGAAAAATTGTCCGGAGTGCCAGGAACATGGTTCATAAGGGTTGTACTTAGTGTCTTAATTAATCATGGGTGTGTTTTGGGTGTAAGATGCAATAAACCAATCAGAGTGTCGTCTCCCATTCCCTTTAGAAGCCAGGTGCACGTACACCTTAATGGATTGCTGTTCTAATGGCACATTTGCCGAGTAGTAGAGAGGAAACAGATCTGCTCGCGCACGAAGTGAAAGCGCACGATCCATAACGAGCACACCGCTGCTCCTGGACCCTCCCGTGGCCCCAAACCACCAGTTTAACATCCTGTTCATTCATTTATTATAAAGTATGGAAATCTGATCACTGTACTCTCAAAAATGTTAAAGAATATTTGTTAAATATTGTTTAAAAATTAAATCATTCATTTTAATCATGTAAAGAATCATTAACACAGTTTTCGGACTTGATGAGCTCTCCAAGGTGCTGATCCTGCTGCTGGCAGCAGCTAGAAGCTGTGCAGATTTATTTCCTTCGTTAGTTTACTCATTGTTTTCACCTCATTTATTTCCTCATGCCATCATGTATTGATGCAGCAGGAGAGTCGATCTGTGACTGATCTGTTGTCGATATCCGTTTGCTGGGTCTTGACAGACACCCGGGTCTGTTTAAATACCTTTGTGTATTGATTTGGTCGAATAATTAGCCAATTTTATCCGTCATTACTGCATATCACTGTCTTGATAATGCACCTTTAAAATAACTGCATCATTGACTTCAGATCAGGTTTTTGTTGGTCAATCGTGCAAACACTTTCCGCTGCCTCAAGAGAGCAACATGCCAACAACGACCGACACATCCACGGCCTCTCAGATGGCTGCAAGTGCATTTGCTATTTAAGACTGATGCAGGTTTCGTTTTCCCGTCCATGTAGTTTAAACTAGCAAAGACACTTGCGTCTCACTTGGCGCCACTTTGCACCGGGCATAAGATACGGCCCCTGGTATTAAGGAGGTTTATGGTTGTTAGTATGACTTTTATCTGACCCTATGTATTTCACTGATTTTGGATGTTGGACATGGGACCTAAATATCCCATAATTTGCATGTCATTTTAGGTAATGTGATATAGCCCTTCTTGGGGGGACCTTTAAATACAAATAATGGGTTTATGGTCAAGTTTGGAACTGTTCCAGATGTGGTATGTCGTGACACATAATATGTGGTGAGGTAGTTGTCAACCACTTGATTGGATGGCTCCCAACTGACCTAGTGCCCATGGAAAACCTATGTTATTCATGTGATAAGATACAGATGTGTAACCCCATATAACCTAGGCACCGACAGTGGTACGGTGCCCAGACCATCTTTGTACATGGAATGGACCCGATAGCCATCGTCTAATAAACGTCTACAAAATAAGAACTTCGTCAGCTCTTCCTTTGAACGATATCATCACACATCCTTCCTTTCAACTGTAATAATCATTTACCAGGTTTTCCCTCTGTTCACTGAACCAGCCAGTGACAAGTGGGATCATCTAACAAGTGACAAACCAGAATCAGAACCTTATTGCACATACAAAGAATTTGCCTTGGTGTTGTGGTGCAAAACATTCAAAATATACACAAAATTAAGTAATCCTAAATAATATATAAACGAAAGAAAGAAATTTACAATAGAAAATATGTAAAATATAAGTGAGAAGAGCTGCTACAGGTTTGCAGTTTTTCTCGATTGCTAAGACACATTTCTTAAAATTATGCTCCATTTCCCAAAACTCTAAAACACAAATGCACAACTGCACACTCATCTTAACAAAAACTCTCCACTCAAAACTGTGTAATCTGACATCTAAACCAGATGCACACACACACACACACACACACACACACAACAAACCAGCCGTTACACACCGGTGAGATCTGCTCAAAACACTTCTGTAAAAAAACTTTCTGCAATGAATAATGATGTTGATGCTTTTCTCCCAGAACAGCATGATGTCTTTACATGATGAACACAATATAAAGACACAACATGTATATATATAAAGTTTTTAATTCCTCAGTGTACTGTAGTAAAATAAACTGAAACTGAGTGAAAATGTAAATTACTGTAAAAATATGCAACTGATAAAGAAAGTAGAATACAGTTCAATCTATCTATCTATCTATCTATCTATCCTCTATCTATCTATGTATCTATCTATCTATCTATCTATCCACTATCTATCTATCCTCTATCTATCTATGTATCTATCTATCTATCTATCTATCCACTATCTATCTATCCTCTATCTATCTATGTATCTATCCACTATCTATCTATCCTCTATCTATCTATGTATCTATCTATCTATCTATCTATCCACTATCTATCTATATCTATGTATGTATCTATCTATCTATCTATCTATCTATCTATCTATCTATCTATCTATCTATCTATCCATCTATCTATCTATCTATCTATCTATGTATCTATCTATCTATCTATCTATCTATCTATCTATCTATCTATCTATCTATCCATCCATCCTTAGCTTCTGATTGCTTTGTGAATGATTTTGACTCTTATGTGTTTCCACCTTGATAATTATGTGTTAATTGGGTTCCAGCTGTGATGACTTAATGATATTGAACGCCAGCGTTTTCTTAACGAGCACATGAGTGAAAACAGGAGAATAGAGTGTTTATAGTTTTGGGAAATGAGTTTGTCTTTTGGTAGATGGCGTCATGGTTTGGGGTGTTTAGTGTGATGGAATTCTCCATCTTTAGGGGTTTACAGGTTGGAGTGACATCGGGTCAAGACGACATCTTGTGGTCACGCTGTAATTCTTAATCTCTCCTCGAGACGTCAGTTGTCTGTGATGTTTTGGTGAAAGCGGGAACCTCTCTGATAAAGAGTCTATCAGCACTACCATGGTGAGAGGACCCTTCTAGACAACACAGATAGGTGGAATGTGTCGCCAAATAGAAACTAGTGAACCGATTTGACTGATTTTTCATATCATAGGCCGATCTGCTTGGGTTAAATACTAACACTCAGACTGTCAGAGAGCAGAACGGGAAGAGACGGCATCCGAGTTACACCGACTTGGATGTTCGCTGTTTACAGTTCTCCTCAGCAATAAGACATCAAAGGCTCGTGTGTGCTCCTCTCTCCACTGAAGTGTTGACCATCGCTCAGAAATATCCACAACATTTAGTTAATAGGGCCAGTTATTAACTGTAACTTTTAAATCGAAGAGGATTAAAATGAATTTTTGACCAGAAATGTGCAGCAGATGTGTCCTGCTAGTTGTTTCAGGGGGAGCAACGGAAAAGCAGATTTACTTTTGGGAGTTACAATGATTTTACTTCACTTTTCCTCACATTACATCGAGCAGTTTCTGCGTCCTTGACGTCAAGTGACGGAATAGTCTATTAATCTATGGTGCGCGGAGGGGGGGGTAATTTTGCGGGTGTAATGAGTTAGAATGGTAAAATAATTTCTCCATGTTTTTTTCTCCAGTTTTATTTATTCAGTTTTAGATGGTTGTCACAAACATTATGCTTATGTTTCATATCTAAACATCAAAATAAATCTATAGCTGTTTGGGGCCCCAGTCTGTCCCTGGCTTCTCCTCCCAGTATGGCACACGGCGAGTCACCAACATACCAAACCAGCACAACTGAGGAGATAACCTCAGTGCACCGCAGGAAAACAGCGAACCCTAACCAGCTGCTTCCTGTTATTATTTTGAAATTTGTGAAGTAAATCCTCTAAAAAACAGAGAATAAGACATAAAATGTCAGCGTACTCGTTTAAAGATAAGCAGTATCGTATAAATGTCACATTAAAACATTTCTGTGGGAATTAAGGTCAAAGTACAACTTGAGGTAAATTTATAAACTATCAGTTTCTTCTTTAATAAAGTTGTAAAGACTTCAAAATAAAATAAATCGTCCACTCCAGTGATTTAATGTGGTGATCAAGCTTAGTATGTTAAACATTATATTAGAATGACTATAAAAAGGGATACTTACAGATTACAAATGAAAACTTTCCCCTTTAAAAGGGTTTTATATGTATTTGATTTGACACAGTGGGTTTGTCTCCTGGCAGCGTTATCACAGAGTTACAAACTGATCTGGGAGCAGTTCATCTCCAGGGTCACTGTGTACAGACGCTGTCGTGCCTGAACCTTTGATTTGCCTTTAGAGCAAATATTACCTACAAATCCCACTACTGAGGGAAATACTCCTTTTGAATTCTCTTAAATTCTTTTAACTGATGTTTGAGGCAAAATGAATAAAGAATGAAAAAAAAAAAAGAAGCCTCTACAATTTCCTCTGGGATTTGACTTCCAAAGCTTCTTTCCAGCAAAGCGAGGTGGAAGAAAGTGGTAGATAAGCACTTTGATAGTTTTTCTTTCAGCGTCTTGAAAGGGAACAAAGTTTCTGTAAGTTTCTCAGCGTGCTGCGACCTCACTGTAGTCGTAAAGGGATTATATCAGGCCATTAAAGTGGCATTGTATTCAGAACAGGGCACACATGTTCACAGACTCTCTGTATTGAACCATTTTTCTTACTTTTCATTCCTTTAGCTCTCTGACAAAGTGAAACATTTCTAATTAAGCTGTGGGCTTTCACTCTGCCTCCGGTTTGTTAATCAACCATGTAATTGCTTTTAATTGGATAAATCATTCAGTCCAATTCAGTTAGTCATTCCAGCTGTGCTCTGTTCCTCGCAGCAGCGGCAGGGCGAAGGGAATGAAGTGATGTTCCCAACTGTATTTGCTGGAGGGAATGTGGAAAGAAAATCTGAAGCTATTTTTTTGTTGTGAAGTGGGATTTCTCCTGGTTCATGCAGTAAAAAAAAAAGTCTTATTTTAAAATTTTCCTCATAGACAATGTTACGTGACTCACGTTACAGTTCTCTCTTCTACAGCTCAGATCAACATGAAACTCTCCTGGTTGAATCATCAGAGCAAATGAAGAACTGTGTTAGAAAATATCTGGTTCTTTTTTAATAGAACATCAAAGGTGCAAGAGAAATTAATTACGACTCCCAAGGTGCATTTCAGTAAAGGCTCCTTTTACTCAAAAGTTGACGATCGTGAGAGAAACATGGTGAAATCTTCGGTCGTTGGTCTAAAACGGTGTCCTAGATCTCACTGGGAGACTCGTCCACTCACAGCAGATTTGGGGCTTTTGGAGACCAAAGACAGTATGTGACAAAATACTGACAGAGTCCAAAATTTAAGACCAATTCTCACCATATGACTGGTGTTACAAACCAACCAATCAGAATACAATATGAGATGACACAGAATACACTGACATTTCATAAGTGCAGTTTTTTTAGTTCACTTTAAAGGGAAAACATACTTGTTCTCCTTAAAACATATGGCTGTATTTTTCTATATTTTTCTCATTGTCAACAAATCTCATGTTTGGGTCCAAACCAACAATGAACTGATCTACTAAGAACCAAAGCCTGATATATCTTATTACTCCGTTGTTGCCCCAAAAAATTAAAAACACGTCAGTGAGTCACAGCGCTGCACTGGGTCACATGTTCCTTCATCATGAAGAGTTTGGTCACGTTAGTTTGTTTAGAAACGGCTCCAAAGACTAATAACAGCATCATGTTTTCAATCTCCAGAGAGTAGTTCTGTGTAATGCAGACGCTACTGAGCATGTGCAGTTCTGGTTATAGCTTCGCTAGCTCGTTGTGCTACGTAACGCAACTTCTTGACTTTGTACTACATCATAAATTTCTCAAAGAGTTTTGGTTGTGTTATGCAGCAAGAAAAAGAAGCTATAAACAGAACTGCATTCCCGAAATCCACAGTGTGTCCACACAGTCATTTAAAAGTCTGTGTGAAGCTTCTATTCAGCTTCAGCAGTCTGAGTTAGTCATATCAAGTGGATATCTGACACATTTACAGTCTTTTTAGCATCAAATTCCCTCTTTGTGTTTCCTCGGACAGTGTTTCCCTGTTGAGCTGCAGGTGGAAGTATAGTAACAAAAAGAGGAACTTTGGCACTAAAAAGACTGTAACGTTGAAAGATATCTACTTGATTTGACTCATTTGGACGCTGAAGCTTCATATTAGCTTCACATAAACTTTTAGTTTTTCTTGATTGCTTGAAGATTTCCCAAAACTCATGTAATCTTACATCTAAACCAAACTTTGCCTTCAGACGTAACACAAAAACTATCAAATAAACACACACACTACAAAACAGCCACTCAAAACCATGTAATCTTACATCTACACCAGATGCACACACACAACAAAACAGCCGTTACTCCTGGAAAGCCTCATCCGTGAAGACTAAACAAGCCTCATTGACCTTCCACCAACCATGCTGAAAAAAAAACTCTTCTATGGGGTTTAAGAAGGGAGAATATGCAGGTAGAAAGATGTTGCTGTAAAGCCTCCTGGTGGAACATGACGTCGTACCAAATGACAACATAGCATAGCTGCTGTGGTTGTACTGGCTGCTGTGGTCTAGTCGGTATATATGATCTCACAGACCATCGAGGAGAGCCAGCAGATGCATGGCGTTGGAGGAGGTCACATCCCCTCCTCGTTAGCCAGGGACAATCACAAAGGCCAATCATGTTCCTCCTCCTCCTCCTGCTCCTTTTGATAAAATTAAATCCTTCTTCATCAACAGAGATAAGTTCATGAGGAGTGTCTCTGGCGTCGATATCAAAGATTCTCTGCAAAAGAGATGAAACACAGTACAGTAAATAACTTCTCTGAAACACACATTGCTATAGTACACAAAAGTAGGCCATCATATAGCCTGTACTGTCTCCTTCCTCTTCCTCTTCCTCCTCCACCTCCTCTCCTCTACCTTCAGGTCTTTGTGGATCCATTGTTCAAGTGAACCGACCCATGGCCCTTTTATCTATCTATCTATCTATCTATCTATCTATCTATCTATCTGTCTGTCTATCTATCTATCCTGAGGTTCTGGTGTGTGAACATTTTAGACTCTTAGTGTTTCCACCGGGGGAATTGTGTGTTAACTGGGTTACAGCTGTGATGACTTGAGTTAATGATAGTGAATGCCAGCGCTTTCTAAATGAGCACATGGTGCAGAGAGTGATATGTTCAGGGATTTGCATGTAGAGTTTTTCACAAAAAGTTCAACAAATCTGAATCATGTGTGAAGTCAGTGTTTATAGTTTTCATGTGTTCATGGTTTGGGATGTTTAGTTAACAGTAGGGATGCACGATATTATCGGCACATCATCGCTATCGGCCGATAAAAGCTCTGAAATGAAATATCGGCATCGGCGAATTCTGACAATTATGAGAGGCCGATATGTCACCTTCTCCTCCGCCGCCTGACTGCACTTCCCTTGACGGACTGTGTCACCCTGATGGCCGGTGCTAACGTTAGCTGGGAGGCTCGCTGGCTGTGCATCCCTCCGGTCATGCTGCGGCTAACGCTCCGCTAGCCTCCCAGCTAACGTTAGCCTCGGCTCTCCGCGTGGATCTAACCGGAGCACCGAGCCCCGGTTTGTTATTCAGGTTAAAGTGGGAAGAAGCAGCGGGTCTGACGGGCGGCTGAGTGAAGTGCAGCCTGTGGAGGAAACACCAGGACCGTCAGGGAGAAACAGTCTGTCGAGGAGCTGCTGTGTTTGACTGCACAGAAAATCCCTCGGCTGACAGGATGTACCACTCTGTGCACAAAAAAAAAAACTTCTTTTTGGTTTATAACGGCGGTTGGCAACCAGCGTATCAGGTGCATTACTGTCACCTTCTGCTCCAGAGTGTGGACCAGAGATTAAATCCTGCACATTAATCCTGTCTGTCTAATAAACTCAATGAAAACTCTACTGCTGCTCCCACTTGGCAGGTTCATTAAAGTTTTAATGCTGAGCTCCTGAACTCCAGTCTTCCTAAGTTCTTCCTTCATATATTATCTTTCTTGATCATACTCAGTAAAATCTAAGCTTGCATGCATAATAGTCTCCTCAGCCAGCTGGAAAAAAATATGTGCATATATCGGCCACAATGAGTTGGAAATATCAGCATATCGGATATCGGCAAAAAATCCAATATTGTGCATCCCTAAGTGATCGAGAGGAACTGTATTCTGTCTCAGGTCTTTGTGAAGCCATTGTTCCAAAACAAGCCAACTGACCCATTGTTCCTTTTATTTATCTGCTACATACTGGAAACCACTGGTTTCATCTTTAACAACGTGTTGTATTTTAAAAGCTTGTTATATTATCCATTGTGTCAAATCTTCATCTGAAAAGTAACTAAAGCTGTCAAATAAATGTAGTGGAGTAGAAAGTACAATATTTCCCTCTGAAATGTAGAAAGTAGCATCATATGGAAATACTCAAGTAAAGTACAAGTACATCAAAAATTGTACAGTGGTGAAGCCCTAAATATCAGACAGATGAATAAAGGATATATTATCTATTCACTGCTGTGTTTTATCATCTAGTTATTTGTTTCCACATTAAAAAAATACAATATTTATAAAAGATTTACACAAAGACATTCCTGTATAAATATAAAAAAACATTTTTACCTACATGTGCTCAACTACACATGAATTCAGGACAGGATAAAGAATTATATTAAATAAAAATATTTGAGTTTCTTTATCTGGGGATGGTGTGTGGAGTGTTCTGCTCCTCGTGAAATAATGTAGTAATATGAGAAGGTTGCTGTAGTAACGCAGCCATCAGATATCATTTTATCAGATGTAATTTCAGTGGGTTATAGCCTATCATACAGAGCATCATTAAAACAATTAGTGACTGAATGAGCTACAAGCTTCAGCGATTGATCTGATAACATTTTATTAAATCGGGATCAGATCTAACAGAAAGAACATGTTTCTGGGTCTTCTGCCGTCCACTTCCAAGGCGCAGTTCATCTCAAACGAGCTTATTGATTCGCTTTTAGATTAGAAATGCAAATTACAAATTAGAAGGACCTTCAGGGACTCACAGTGACCTGTTTTTTTTGTTTGTTTTTTTTTTTAAAGTAATTTCAATATTTAATTTCCACTTATTTCTACAGTAAAAGCTTTTAAAAAGCACTTTTCCTGCTAGTTGTGTTTTCTTGCATAAATTTACATGTTGAACAACACTTGACAAGACTTGACTTATACACGGCACTCATTATGATTTATTATTATTATATTTAAGTGAAAAGTCAGATGCAAAAACAGAAAATGTTAATTTAATTAAAATGAGCAACAGTCATCCTCATCCCTTGACTTCCATCCATCAGGGTACCATGTATGACATTTTTGAGAATAACCACACATGCAGCAAAAGGCCTCTGAAGGGAAACTTCCTCACTATGGAAATCCCAAAAAGATGCATCTGTGCTGGTTCAGCTGGTCTGTATCTGGAGACTCCTGATCAACGGGACGGGACATCAGGTGAGAGACCATGTAAAGGTTTGGACTGTCTGTCTTAACTGTCTCCGTCCGGCTTTATCAACATGTTGACATTATTTTTCTTTTCTTTTTTTATTTGTTTATGGTGCGATACAATGACCAACATGAAGACACATATGATACAGTACAAGACAAGAAGAAGAGCTAGACTCAAACAAACCGCAAAAAAAAAGGATGTTTAGCTTAGATTTCCTTATTGAACTAAGCATGTATGTATTTATGTCTATATATGTATATGAGGTGAGAGAGAGCAAAAAAAAGGGGTGGGGGGGGGGGAGACGGCTCCAAGGACGGTGCCCTCTACCAACATGGCAGCTTTTACCCTGCAGCTATAAACTATATAATATAAAACCATTGAAACCATTAGCTCTGTGTCAGTCTGAGTTCCTCTGAGCTCCAGTATGAACACCGTCTAAGGCTCTCACTGGTGGCTTTATTCCTCACGCGGTCTCAGCTTGAGTATAAGTTGCACTGAGGCTGGCCTCCTGTTCCCCTTCTGAAGCCCAGACTGCTTTCTTCGGTGTGGGACGGGCTAAGACGACGGCCGGACGGTGAAGGACTCTACGGCCTTTTCTTTAGTTCCATGGATAAAACAGCACTGGACCCCCAAACTGACCTCTTTGCTGAGGGGGTGTCTGTTAGCATGGAGATTGAGCAGATGTCCAGACCCCCAGGTCAAGGGCGGGACCGCTATGACTGACCTCCACCTCCACCTCCACAGTTTCTCCAGCTTTTGCAGACGGCCCCTCAGCGGAGCTCCAAGACCAGCCACGTTGCCTCCTCCTGGTCCAGTCCTCCCCTCGAGCCTCCGAGGAAGCAGAGCAGTAGACTGAGACAAAAAAAAACAATTAACCCCTGAATCTTCTAACTCAGCAGTAGCTGTTAAACACACATCCGTCACACTGTGTGAGCCAGCTGCAGCACTAAGACAGTACATCTTCTCTGTTACACACTCAGAGCTTGTCCGCACACATGAATATATTAACGAAATGTGTGATAATGAGCCCACGAGCGCCGTCATTACGCCCTGTGAGAACATCTGTAGGAGCTGCTTGGACCCAGTGTTGCACGGACCGTATCCTGTTTCTCCCTTATAGCCTCAGGTTCTATGCGTGTAGGCGGAGCCCTCTAATCTGGGCCCCACTGGCTCCGTGAATAGCTGAAGGAAAAAGCTGTTTTCGGCAGCCGATGGTCCGGTCTCAGTGCAGTTTATATTCAAGGTGAGACTGTGAGGCGTGGAGCTTTCAGTGCTGCATGGGTGCGCGAGGGATAAACCCACTAGCGATAGCCTTAGAGGGCTGCACCTGTACTCATAGAATCTGGAGTTACAGCACGTAACTAACGCTTTTTGCACTCTGACTGTCAGCCGGGCGTCACACACACAGACTGCAGGTGCCTCCTGTCTCTCATAAACTGTTTTCTCTTCTCACCACTGAGAATCTGAAGGATGCCGCAGTTCAAAGGTTCTGAGTGTAAAAACTCTCCCGCGGGACAGAGCGAGTGCTTCTTCATCCCACCGCCCTGGGATTTTCTGCTACAGTTGCTCCCTGAGTAAACATCAAAGCAGGAAATCTATTATTTACTCTATTCACTCATTCGTCGAGACATAACAGTTCACTTTAAGGAAGATAGAGAGCTCGCTGATGGTTTCATCATACAGGAGACACATGAGAACAAAACAAGCAGGTCATATACAGTAACAGAACAAGAACAATGAACTGATCGACTATCTTCATGATTGATGCTTTACTGAAATCTTTTAAATTAACAAAACAGAAATCTTCAAGCAAACTTGCTTCCAGTGCACAAACACTTGGAAAATACACTTTTCAGTGAAGTAGGAATCATCTTGTGTCCAGCAGGATATTCAGAGATTCAGGGATTTTTACACGAGGGAGAAGGAGGAGATGATGTTTTAAGAGTATTTTCATATGTCTTAGGAGGGGATAAGCTGAGCTTAGTGAGGAGCTTCACTGCTGAGAGCTCCTGATTCATTCAGTGGCGATGATGACTCAGTGTTTGTTCGTACATGTGCTGTACACCTTTACTCAGAGGAGCGGGAGGGTTTCATAATTATCTAACAGTGTTGTTGTGTTTTGCGCCTCGGGGCCTCCATAGCTTTTCCCCCCACAGCAGGTGACGGAGTGAAGCGTGAGTCAGGTGTCACGCCCGAATGCTTCTTCCTGGCACATCAGAGCAGCTGGAGGCCGATGGCTGCGGAGAGCGAAATGGATTCAGTCAACAGAAGATCCATGACCAATTAAAAATTCAACACGGTGAAGTTATTTGCCTCAACAGCCGAAACGAGTCAGAGCTTCTTCATCAATTACACCTGTGGATATTCTCCATTGACCAGCCAGAGCTGCTCTGAGCCACCCAATCTTCACATAGTAATAGAGTCCATATTGATCACCTGTGGGCTGTCCAGGCAGCGTGTAATGGAGATGAGGATGGAGGAGGAACACAGTCATCAGAGCGTTACAGGTTACAGACAGAAAAATAAATCAAAGGGGGACAAAACACGTTTACTTCCAGCGGTTCTTGTAGCTTTGATATTACTCTTCTTTTCCAGACAAGAACATCAGTATCGGATGATTCTGCTGAACCGAGATTACGTTTATAATTCTTGTTTTCTAATATAACTGCACACAACAGCTATGGGATGTTCAAGGTTAGGGAAAGAGTTTGGTTTAGGGAGAGCTTGTTACGGTGAATAAAAGAAGCAAATAATCATTGCAGGTTAACATGCTAACTTTCCACTATTCTATGTAGAAAAACATATAAAAATGTGTATGAGTGTTATTATTTTATCTAGATCATGATGAATTGTTCTTGTCTTGTACTGCAACATCAGCAGCCTCATCAGCTGAGGTTAAAGGAAGTTCAGTATTATATTTGTAAAGAGGAAGATGTAGAAATTAAAATTTGTAGTAGAAAAGGTGAGACATGTCATCTGGGGGTCAGCTGGGCAGGAGAACTGAAAACAGACATGATGTTATCTATAAGTCTGTATTTGATAGATTAAGAAAAGAACTGGTGTATAAAACCTTGTTAGAAGCCTTTTTCTTTGTAACCTCATCCTGTGTGTTGCTCTGTCAAACGCTCCTTCTTGTACAAGAAAATAAATTCTGTTAAATTTTGATACTTTGGCTCCGGTCTCTATTGTTTAATGGTCGTTAAGAAGACATTTTTTAATAATTACTTCCTGTATTGGCACTAAATGTTGGCACTGGACATAAATGTGTGACAGAGGCTGTTAGTATGATTTTTATCTGACCCAATGTATTTCACTGATTTTGGGTGTTGGACATGTGACATAAACAGTCCAAACAGTTAATGACCATGGAAAACCTATGTTATTCATGTGATAAGATACAGATGTGTAACCCCATATAAGTTATGTACCGACAGTGGTACGGTGCCCAGACCATCTTTGTACATGGAATGGACCCGATGGCCATCGTCTAATAAACGTCTACAAAATAAGAACTTCGTCAGCTCTTCCTTTGAATGATATCATCACACATCCTTCCTTTCAGAGGCTGAACTGAGGGGCTACGTAAAGGACCAGTATGAGATAAAGAAGAAGTTTTTAACTGGAAAACATGCAAAGATATTCCAGAATATAAACATAGAGCTGTAAATGTCCCATTTAATCAACAGTATTACAGGTGTTACATCATTCCCTGATCATTTGTTTGAGCTCTTTAACCTTTACTGGCAAATTTAAGATGAAATACCAGTGTTACCAGTTGGCTGAACAAGCTTCACATCTTCACAACTCGATGCAGATCATAAAACAAAAGCTATTGTTTCACACAGTTTCTTCTTTACATTTGTATGCAGGTGGAGGAGGTTTTTCCTCTTTGTCTTTGATCCTGAGACTTTACCTGCAGCATGAACAATGACCACTTTCCCTTCCTTCAGTCTTCCTTCCTCCTCCTCCTCATCCTCCTCCTCCTCCTCCTCCTCCTCCTCCTCCTCCTCCTCCTCCTTCTTCAGCCCCACAGAGACAGAAACTTTTGAGAAAAGTACCATTCACTTCAAAAGACTCAGTGACACCTTTCATGGAGAATTAGGCTGCAGCTGAACCTTTCACAAAAGGTTGAATGAAAGTGACATCAGCCGCCTCGTCTCAAGGACAAAGGACGGCGGGAAAACCCCACAGAGGATTCAAATGCGAACATTAATGAAGAGAAATTGAGGTTTTTGTGGAGCTTTTTTAATTTCACTGCATGAATTATATATAATAATTATATCGCAGAGAAAATTATATTCTTTTTCATATCAGCTGTTTCATGAAGGTGTTAGGTTCATTTTCTTCATAATGTGTCACAAATGTGAAACCGTACCCCTTTTTCTTTGGACAGATTAATTTATCTGTTGTCTCACAGCAGCGGATGAATGCCCTTAAACTGAAGGACACAGACAGCTAATTAAAGGAGCAGTCCTACATTTTATTAAGTCATCTTATATCTCACCACACATATTACTTATGTATGAACAGGTGTACAGGGGGTTGGACAAGATGAAGTAGACAAAATAGTATTAATTATAATTATAATTGTATTATATAAATACATAGAGAAATGCTAGAAATGCTGTCTGAACCTCTGTATTGTTGTATTTGCATCTTTACTTCAAGCTGCACTGTGTTTTACTGTCTCGATTGGTGCTTCATTCTAGCCGCTTTTTAGGAGAAAACTGACCGTAAATAAAAATACACGTTACATACACAGTAGGGGTGTGCCCGAATACAAATACGTTATTTGGCAGAGCACAAATAGTGGGTTTTTTACGAATATTTGTTTCATACAAATACTTTTAAAATGATTTGTTTTCTGGAAAAAAAAACAAAAACATGTCAAATACCAGCGTGCAGGTCGGTTACATCGCTATCTCAGTGTCTCTCCTCTGCTCCGCTGTGACATCTATCAGCAGGTCTCAACGAGGGGAGTCACATCCACCTGCTACATGACGCACATTTCCTGATTTGGACATCACTCCTGGAGTTGGGGGTGTTCCCCAGAGATAAAGCTGAACTACTGACACAAGCAAAGTGTTCCCAATGGACTCTCCATAACCTGTTGTTCCACTTCTCCTTTCTATAAAGTTAGGTTGTAAAGATTAGGCAATAAATGAAAAGTGCAAAGCAATAATTGACTTTGACGTTCTTCTACATGTTACACGCTGTGCTGTCTCTGTGTTATGGGTGTATAAATAGGTAGAGGTCTGTCTGCAATGAGGTGATGAGTAAAGTTTTAGCTCAGTAGTCAGAGCAGTCGTCTATGATCTGGGAGACTCCAGTTTGAGACCCGGTGTGGGGACCTCCTTCATAAGGTAGTTTATTCATGAACACTTATTGTAACACTTTTATATTCTAAAATTAAAAGTGAATAAAAACAAAAACAGGATTTTTAAGCCTCTTTCCACTTTCATTCGAATACAAATACAGATAATTTAACTGCCTCAGCAAATACAGATACAGATACTAATACTGGGCTCTCTGCACATCCCTAACACACACACTATTAAAAACACATCAGTGAGTCACACTGCTGCACTGGGTGACATGATCCTTCATCATGAAGAGTTTGGTAACGTTAGAAACGGCTCCAGAGACTAATAACATGTTTACAGTGAATGCTAACGCGTCTCTGGACTGACTGCGTTCAGTGAGTCTGACAGAGCAGCAGCACATTCAGACGACCAATCAGCAGCCACGCAGAGACGCGAATGAGCAGTGAAGGTGCTTTCCTAACGACCAATCACTGATCCCCGAGTGAAAAAAAACCCTTGAGATGGATCCCTCCTCAGGATGGACAGACAGGAAGTAGATGTCATGTGAATCAGAATCAACCAAGAGTTCAAAATTACAGGATGGAAAAACAGAATATGTGACAGAATATAGACCACAGCACCCCGTCCGAGCTGTCCAACTCCCAGTATAACTTGTACAGCCTATATGTACACAGAAGATTATCAGTTTCACGCCCACTTCAATGCCTCGTGTTTGCAACTCGGCCATTTCAGTCACTTGGCGCGTTAGGACAGGAAATAAATACCGCAGGGAGTGTCGGTCTCCCTCCGCTGCTGCTGCTGCTGCTGCTGCTGCTGCTGGGGGTCCCTGTCTAATCCTTGGTCGAGGTTGTAGGTATGTATGTAGGTATGTTGTTATGACACTGTTGGTTTGTTTCCCCAGTCAGTTACTGGGTGAAAACGCATCCTGAGACCAATACTCCTGCCTGCAGCTTCTCTGGGTTAATGGTGCCCTCGGTATCGGCTGGCAGGCGTCCGGGAATTTTGTTTGAAATGTTGTTTTGACATGTTTGAAAATGTAACATAAAACATATTTAATGTAGATGTTGCTAATTTTTTTTTTTGTGTGGTGAAACATTATTATTCTGCTTCTTATTAAAAACACACAAATCCATAAACATTGATTAACCTCACCTGTTCACTGCTCTGAACATCCCAGTTTACCTATTTAATCTGTGATTACAGTCCTATGGGTTCTGCAATTACAGTTAATCTATATGTTATGCACATATGGAGTCAGGAAGTGGTTAGCCTAGCTTAGCATAAAGACTTGAAGCAGGGGGAAGCAGCTAGTCCACCTACCAGCCTCTCTTAAACTCACTCATTCAGTTGTAACTGCTGTATTTAATCTGTAACGTGTTGTTACATATTGACGCTTGGTCAGGACCCCTTTAGCGTCATTTTTTTGACATGCAGGGTGGTCCGATAGACTTCTGTTGAGCTCCTACAACGTCTGAAATAGACGCTATGAGACCAATGACGTCTATATAAGGTGACAGATTTCAGCCTGGTCGCCAGAATAAAATGTTGGTGTTGTACGTTTATGCAAACCACAGATATGTTGAATAACTACATTCCAACACCTGTAATACGGAGCATATCAACATTTCAACAATACGTATCATATCGACATGTCTGAAGTGACGTACCTCACGTGATATCTATATAAGCTGACTTTCTTTCTTAGTAGGAGGTGGATGGCTTGTAATGTTGCTGGCAGAAACTTGTAAATCAGCATTTTATTTTTTATTTTAACCCAAACTGTGATCTTTCCCCTAAACTTAACCAAGTGGTTTTTGTGTCTAAACCTAACCAGACCTCAACCACCACGTTGTCACACCATAAAATATAATTATTTTTAAACAGTGACACCAGCGGGTCCTGATCAAGCTTCGATATGTGACGCAATTTGACATGTTTTTGGCTCTCCTGGCTTTCCATACGTGTGGTTTTAGGGGTTACATGCCGGATCAGTGCAAACATCTCACTGTGAAGACGACACTGTTAACAAATGAGATACAACATTTTCATTAATCACTTGATGTTACACGAGAGCGTTTTTTAACTGGCGGCTCATTTAATTCTCCTGAAGCTGGATTTAGTCGCCATCTTCCTCCCTCCTCTCCGTCCCTGCAGCTCCCATCTTCTTCCCTCTCCTTCTCATCTCCGCCGCTCTCTGATTTGCCGGGACACTTTCCCCCTTGTCAGCTGGATGAGCTGTTGGCTCAGACACAGAGTGTAGGACCTGTCACTGACCCCGCTCCCTCCCCCTTTCCTTTCTTTATCTCCCCCGAGGGGGCCGGCAGGTGAGCGGTAGACTTCCCAGCATCCCCCTGGCTGAACCCGCTCGACCCGACTCTCACCTGCACATGCATTATTGCTGATCGGTTGACAGGAAGCAGTCCCAGCGCAGTCCAAGACCTCAGCTACACTGCAAAAGAAAATCCACATTTTAAGACATCATTTAGCCCGTGACTGAGTCCTGAAACCTTCCTGAACTCAACAAATAATATAAAAAACAAACAAATGGTTCCAGATAATTATAGAGTATAGTTCAACTTGTTTATTCAGATATTCTCATTACACAGTTTCATAATTAAAAACACCAACGTCAGCCCACATAACAGGAAAAAAAAC
This sequence comes from Thunnus albacares, assembly GCF_914725855.1. NCBI lineage: Eukaryota > Metazoa > Chordata > Actinopteri > Scombriformes > Scombridae > Thunnus > Thunnus albacares. Next base: position 31,553,202 of record NC_058116.1, on the reverse strand, counting down.
AAAAAAAGAACATTTGTGTGGATTTGTCTTATTTTGAAAATATTGCAGAAAACTTTGCCAGATCTTTTACAGCTTTCTACATTTATTTGACAGCTTTAGTTATTTAATTATCATATCAATAAAAGGAGGATAAACATTTAGCTCACAGCATTAAGCTCAGTCTATGCTTGGCACTACTTGTCCATTTACCAGTAGTCTGTATCATGTTGTTTACACGCTGCTTTGTGGTTTTACAGTTTGTCTGATTATCGCTGACTACTCTTCAGTCTGTATAAACTTCGGTTGTTGGGATGCTAAACGCCGAGGAAGGCGAGGTAGACCATTACACATGGGCTTCATCCCCTCGGTGTGATTTTATCTTCCATTTATGAATATTGCAAGATAATAATAAAGGTATTTTTCACATAAATAATTGATTTTGTGGAGTTCAGCTTTACTTAACTCTACACATTGAAGCTCAGCTGTCTATTTTTAGACACTTATATATATATTATATTATATTTATTCTGTATTGTGGCCTTAGTGGTAACATATAGATTTACATGACTGAATTTGATGATTAAAAAACACATATATAACACCGCACTGCAGTCATTACATACATTAAAAATCAAAGTAGGCAACTAGAGGAGGTGTCTGATGAATGTGGCTGCGTTGACGCTGCATGTCTTGATGCTCAGTTCTATATATTTTCTGTTTATATCTACTTTTACAAGTGACGGATATCAGATACCGAAACAACCCGCATGCGTAAACGAGGGTTTGGTTACCGAAACGGAAGTAAACAATTTGTTTTTTTCAGCAGACAGTAGCTGTGCAGGTGTAAATAAAATTATACGTCATTAAAATGCGAGAAAGTATAAGATGGTCACATTTTCAATGACGTGTGAATCGCAGTGACAGTTAATATCTGATCTGTCTGTTTAGATGACAGTTGCATCGGCAGATATCACATTACTATCAGATTCATTTCCACATATGATCTGAGAATATCTGAATCCATCAGCTTTTTTCCTGTTTACACGTTGATAAAACATAGATGATGAGGGTTTATACCTGATGTCTTTTATAGTGATCACTGGTCAGGTGTAAGAGTGTAATTCTTCTAAACTCTGGCTTGGACATGTGTGTATGTGTTTACATTCTGGTTTATGGCACAAGGTCATCATCTGCTTTGTATTTTTTAAGTGTGACTCAAAGTTACAAAAACAGATCGAATGTTGCAATTTTCAATGAATAAAAACATGCATCTTGAATATGATTAGATGAAGAAATTCTGTTCATTGATCTTTGTTTTCTAACAGTCTCTTGAAGAGGAACTCTGAGCCTCGGCTGAAGTTTAGTCTGCAGTCTGGAGACTTTATGTCATCCATCTATCTGGCAATAACGACACTGAGACTGCGCTGCTCTTCAGAAATATGAAGATGGGTGTGATGGTGAACATTATACTCTGTGTAATACAGGATAGAGGTTATAAAGGAACCTAGAATCACGTTATTGTGCTCTGTTAATGTTCATGTTGCTTGGCTTCATCCTCTCAACACTAACCAATTCATATTTCTTTATTAATACAGTGTCACTTTTCTTAGTAGTTCATGTAAATAACATGTTATTCTTACATTGTCTAACATGGCAGGATGGACTCATCAGATACACATCTTATTATTCAGCAATTCAAACCTTTTAACCCCTGCGTGCATTCAATCCAGACCCCATTACTGTATTTTATTATTCTGTTAAGAGCTCTGTGCACGATACTGCACACACACCACAACAGGGTTCATCAGGACGATGGATGCTCTGCTGGCACACAGCCAGATCTCAGCATCACTACGTCAGTTCATGTCTTCACCTGAACAACTGATATCTGCAAAATTCAAAACAGTTTCAACACTCTTTTGACATTTGGTGCACAGCAAAGAACCGGGCCAAGAAACTGCATGAATTCTTATTACAGTCAAATAATAAGAAGCTAAGATATTGTAAACTCGGCCGCTACAAATATTGTCAAAAATATCTGCATTTAGATGTTTTGCATTCTGAAAGGAAGGATGTGTGATGATATCGTTCGAAGGAAGAGCTGACGAAGTTCTTATTTTGTAGACGTTTATTAGACGATGGCCATCGGGTCCATTCCATGTACAAAGATGGTCTGGGCACCGTACCACTGTCGGTGCATAGCTTATATGGGGTTACACATCTGTATCTTATCACATGAATAACATAGGTTTTCCATGGGCACTAGGTCAGTTGGGAGCCCTCCAATCATGTAATTGACAGCTGCCTCACAACATATTATGTGTCACAACAACCCACATCTGGAACAGTCCCAAACTTGACCATGGATCCATTGTTTGTATCTCTAAGGTCCCCCCGAAGGGCCATACCATATTAACTAAGGTGACATGCAGACTCTGGACTGTTTATGTCACATGTCCAACACCCAAAATCAGTGAAGTACATAGGGTCAGATAAAAATCATACTAACACATTCACTGTCTCACTGCTGGTTCAATCTGCCTCCAGTGGATGAGAAACATCATCAAGCGTTTCTATTGCTGTAAACAGGCGGCGACGGAGGAGAAAATCAAAGCGTCCGTTTGTTGTGACACTGTCCAACACATTAGCACATATCATAGTAATGCAATTAGTAATCCTTTGAAATCTGACATTTCTCCTCTTGCAAATTGTTTTCAGTGCTGTGATGTAATCTGTGATCTGTTCCCCTTGGATCGTGCGGCGTGGTGTTCAACACCGTGTAAAAGGGGCAAACAGCAGCGGTCTCCTGGCAGCTGTGACCGCCGTCGCCTCGATGAGGTCAGCGGAAATAAGCCGTGATGGTGCGATGTAAGATGACAGGCTACATGCTATAGTTTCTGATATCATCATATCTTTTAATATTGAGCGGATGACTTCCTCCCACAGTGTGTCTACAGGTTCTCCATCACGACAGGCAGCGATCATCCTGGATAAACACCGGCGAGGATGTCGAGAAGTTTATCAGCTGCAGGTCAGACGTGTTTACGCCTCCACGCCGCCGCCGACAGCCGTGGCTGAAGGCGTCATGTTTTCAGGTTGTCTGTCCGTCCGTCCCGTTCTCGTGAACGTGATATCTCAGGAACACCTTTTTCTTCAAATTAGGCACAAACGTCCACTTGGACTCAAGGTCACTGTGACCTCACAAAACATGTTTTTGCCTATAACTCAATAATTCATAAGCTAATTATGACAAAGTTTCACACAAATGTCTACTAGGATAAAATGATGAAGTGATGACATTTTATATCCAAAAGGCCGAAGGTCAGTTTCACTGTGACGTCATAATGAACAGAAGGGCTGATTGTGACAGATACTGAGTCGGTGACACTAATCTCGGTTCCCAACTTGAAACTGTGGTGATTATTTAGGTCTTCTGGTGCTGTCGGGTTGAAGATGTGTGTGAAACATCCACGTTTTAGAAGTTATAGCTTCTTTGCAGCAACATCTGAAGCATCGTCTGCTGTCATGGCAACAACTTTGTCTTCTATCAGAATCAGATTTATTGGCTGTGATGTGATTACATACAAGGAAAATACACCTTTAAAGTCTTCACTACAAATATTATACGAGTCTGGACAGACAGAAGTAAACTAAACTTGACTGGTTAGTGGAGGTATTTCTATTACTTATATGTCTGTCTGTCTATATGCAGCACAACACTGGACCTGGAAGCGTTTGAAGACACTTTGCATACAGCCCATCGGTGTATGAGGCTCCACAGTGAAGACGCCAAAAGACGACAGCAACATCCCTCGTCTGCTGAAAGTTACGAGGACCTGAGGAGACTCGGTCTGCTCGCTGCGATTCCACCAACGATGCTAAGTACGCACACACAAACACACACACATATATATATTTTACACTTTTATATGTGTTTATATTTTTCCTATATTATTTACTCACTGCAGCTGAGATGGAGATTTATAATTCATCATAACTGAGCAGCAAAGGCTGGATATTGACCGACAAGCATGATATATTTTACAAGTGTTTGTTTTTCACCACAGGGAGAAAACCAAAACCCAAAATGATACTTTTTGTAAGAATAACAGCACATTTGGTCAGTAAAGAGTAAAGAGACCCCCACATAGGACTCTGCATGTACTTTACAGTAAGAAAAACATAAAATGCAATCAGTGTGAGTGTTGCGTCAGAATCATAGTATGCAACATGCAGCAATCCTTCTCATCTGTCATTATTGCTTTTTGAGGCAATAAACTCCTCATCTAATGATGATGATCTTTACAGGTCCGAACATCAAAAGCTTTGAGGAACATCGCAGCGCATCAGACACCTGGACTTTAATACGTGTCTGCTTGTTAGACTGTTAGAGGTTTTATCAATAGCTACAGATATACATGGCTATAACAAAGTGTGTCACACAAATGAATTTGAGCTCTAGAACTCTAGACTTTAAACTGGGAGGAAACCAGTGACATTATCGTCTCTCCCACTCTGACAGAACTCGCCCTCGTGACACTTCGGGGGAACGGAAAGTGCTTCCATCATACTGAAGATGGCATGACAGATTCCTCCTCCGCTGCTGTGAGGAACTGTAAATGAATAATAAGCCAAGCTTGTGTAAAAAATTATATATATATATATATAAGAGAGAGAGAGAGACAGAGAGAGAGAGAGAGAGAGGTAAAACCTGGAGCAGATTTTTGACTCATCTGTCTTTTATGTTTGTGAAACTGAACTGATTTGTTGGGAAAACAAACCGGATCCTTTATCGAGTGGACTGAACTCTTAGTTACTTCCCCTAGTAATTGATTACTATTTATATGCAATGATTGGTAAAATAATTCAATTACTTTTTGAGAGAAGTAACTAGTAACTGTAACTAATTACTAATTTTCAGTAACTGATGGTACTGAAATAAACTTTGTTTCACCATCATCATATTACAGTTATTAATACACAGATACATCATCACTGTGCATCCTGCAAACAGCTGTGTTTAAAAAAAAGAAAAATAAAATTAAAAATAAGTTGAGTCTTCCGAAACAAATGCACATGCTAGATGAGGTGGTGGTGCTCATGGGAAATGCAGTCTTCACTCCACAAAATCAAAGTTCTTTATAGTAACTTAAAGTTGTGTAGAAACAGTGTCAGCTTATTTGAATATACCTCCCAGCATGCATTGCAGCGGTGTGAAAATTGTCCAGAATGTACATGAAACAAACACCTTTCTTTGTCTCCTCTACTCTTCAGATGAAATTGTTTAGAAACAGTGTCAGCTTATTTGAATATACTTCCCAGCATGCTTTGCAGCGGTGTGAAAATTTACATGATGGAGGCCAATGAGAGTTTAAAAACGAGTGTCAGAGGTGGATGATGATGAGGAGATGATTTTCACTCTGACTGATATTAAAACAATTGAAACCGGGATGAAGATAGATAGACTGATGCATATTCATGACTTGCTGCAGACTGTTAAACGTGTCACAGCGGCTCCTGAATGTGCTCTATGTCAAACAATAGTAACAGATATGTGACTCAGTTTTATGGTTTTAATAATAAAACTGGCTGAAATTAATCAATGAATATAGGCCACGCCCCACTTTTTATGCCTAAAAAATGTTTGTCATTTTACTTTTTTTTTGTAAATGTGTGTTTTTGTGCATATTTTATCCTATCTTCACCAAACTTGGTAGATACTTTATTCTGATGACCCCAAACAAAACGTATCTATTTGTTTTTGATATTTTCAGTGTTTCTCTCTGAACTTGGTCACCAAATTTGTAGGTCTAATACACATAAACTACCGTATGTCCTGAATGCATCATTCAATTGCAACGAAATTTGGGAATGCAGAACGAGTCGGTAGCATTGAATTCAATTTCAGCTGTAGATTTAAAAAACTTACAGCAGTTAGCAATCTAATCAGCAAGCAGCAATGACATGTATTTTCTCCAGGAAATGCACATTCCAGCTTTCACTCGGTATTTTACAAATGAAACGCTGAATGATGTGAACTGTGATGTTTTTTACAGTGTTACAGTCTGAGCTTGGAGTGCCTCTTCTGCTTCCCCCGGAGGCTCCTGTTTAAGTTTCCAAGCCTTAAGCGGATTACTCTGCTAATTAACCTTTCAATGAGCCTAACATTTAAAAAAAAAAAAAAGGCTGGAGGTTTTTATGAAGCGATTTTCATAGTCTTGACAGCGGGGAGGAGAGGCCGACGATGAAAGAGTCTGAGAGGGCGGAAAGGTGAAGAGACTCCTGCTGTGACTGACAGCAGGATCCACTGATGAACTCGCTGTGTGTTTATTTAATAGCAGAGATGAAACACTGGAGATTTACTGGAGCGTTTAACCCCTAAATCAGGCTTCATGTCATGTTTTTAAAGGACGGGTTCATAAATTCTCAAATCCGTCTTTAAAACAACTGTCAGACACGCAAATGAACATTAAAGCTGTTTTTTCTTGCTGTAATCATTCCTCCTGTTCATACTGACCATTAGAAGATCCCTTCATAATGACCTTACAATGGAAGTGATGGAGGACAAAATCCACAGTCCTCCTTCTTTAGCCTGAATCTGTCCATCTGTCAGTATCGCATCAACCAGGACGAGCTTCCACACAGATGTTCCAGGTCTGAACAGGTATTTCTCTAACAGAACCTCTTACCTCACAAAAGATTATAGCATAGTAGGCTAATTACATGCTACAGTAACTTTTGGCTACAGCTGCAGGTAGTCAACTAATTAGCCAGACATGCTAATGTTGGAGCAGATAAACACAATGTTTAAACCCTCCAAACTCTTTTTCTGGTAAAGGATAAGATGTTTTTCTTGCTGTAATCATTCCTCCTGTTCATACTGACCATTAGAAGATCCCTTCATAATGACCTTACAATGGAAGTGATGGAGGACAAAATCCACAGTCCTCCTTCTGTACAAAAAATGAAGCTAATATGAAGCTTCAGCGTCCAAATGAGTCAAATCAAGTAGATATCTTTCAACGTTACAGTCTTTTTAGTACCAAAGTCCCTCTTTTTGTTACTATACTTCCACCTGCAGCTCAACAGGGAAACACTGTGGATTTTGGCCTCCATCACTTTACATTGAAAGCACATTTGAAGGATCTTTTAATATCCAGTATGAACAGGAACAAATGATTACAGCCAGGGAAAACCTCTTTCACTGTTCATATGGACACCTGACTGATGTTATAAGACACACTTGTAAAATTATGAATCTGTCCTTTAACATGAAAAAAACCTGGCAGTTGACAAAACAATCTGTCAGTATAGCATCATCCAGGACGAGCTTCCACACAGATGTTCCAGGTCTGAACGGGTATTTCTCTAACAGAACCTCTTACCTCACAAAAGATTATAGCATAGTAGGCTAATTACATGCTACAGTAACTTTTGGCTGCAGCTGCAGGGAGTAAACTAATTAGCCAGACATGCTAATGTTGGAGCAGATAAACACAATGTTTAAACTCTTTTTCTAGTAAAGGACGAGATCCCAAATGAACAGTGAAACCTGTTTTTCTTGCTGTAATCATTCCTCCTGTTCATACTGACCATTAGCAGATCCCTTCATAATGACCTTACAATGGAAGTGATGGAGGACAAAATCCACAGTCCTCCTTCTGTGATGCTAATATGAAGCTTCAGCATCCAAATGAGTCAAATCAAGAAGATATCTTTCAGTCTTTTTTTACATTTTTGTTGTGGATTTTTATCTTTTTGTTTCTCTGAAATGTGTTTTCTGAATGATTGTTGTGTTGCACCTCAGGGCCACCGTACATCTCTCTTTCCACTAGCTTGCATCAGGCAGCGGAGCGGTGTTTAGTGAATTGTTAAGTAAGAGCAGAGAGAGCTCCGACGACGTCACACTCTGCTGTTTGCTCCACGAAGGCCCTGAATCTGCCACCAGTCTCACTACAATCATCTCTCTCCTCTCAGAGCCAGAGCGTTTTGTTTTTGGATGAATCATATTTATTCTGCTCTTCATCATCTTCTGATCCACTGATGGACTCACTGTAAACTGATCCCGGTCGTCTGACCTCATTTGACTGCATCACTCTCTCAGAGAGCTCTTTCATGTTGACGGGATCAGACTGAGACCTACATACACACAGGAAGTGGGATATTTGCCAGTCCTCTGTGCATTATGTATAACAGAACAAAAGTGCCAGTGTGCTCTGGAGGGATTTCGATGGAGAGGATTTTCTCCCCGTTGCCATGGCGATGTGTACGATCTGGTCTTGCATGCTTTTGATTCTGTCGTCTGTCTTCCTGCCTCGTCTGCCAGCGACAAACGGCAGAGCTGCTGCAGAGAGTGTTGGCTTCGGTTTCACATTGTTCTCCTGGTGTGGAGGTTTTCCTGCAGAAACAGTTTGTGTAAATGAGATGAAGATTTAACTAAAACTGTGACTCAGCTCTTCTGATGAGACTGTCCTCACAAGAAAGATGACAGAAGAAGAAGCTGTTTCAGCAAAGGTCAAAGGTGTCGATGTTATTAAAAAAAAGGTGACCACAGAGGCAGGAGGTTGAGTGGATGAATGAGTCAACGCTGACACATCATCAGCTTTTAATTTCATATGTTGAACTTGTCAGCAAACAGTTTGTTTATTTCCACATCCAGCAGTTACGGAGCAACATTATCATTCATGTAAAGTCGTGTTTCTGTCTTTCAGGGACCAAGCAGTAAAACTCAAGAACTACAAAGTGTATAAAGCAAAAATTAGAAATTTATTTACAACTTAATTTCAATTTAACAAATTATTTTATCAAAAATACAAAAATAGAAAAAACTAGAAGAAAGTAATTTCAAAAACTAGAGCCCTTTAACTCAAATTGAGGTCAACTAAACAAACAGCAACCTGAACTGAACTGAACATAACAGACCTGACAAATGACACATAAGGGGGGGGCAGGAATAAACAATTAACTCTATATAACACAAATTAACAAAGATTTAAATCAAGAAGCTATTTACAACCAAAACTAACTATCAAAAGCAAGAAAAATAAACTTATAAAAGTCCTAAAGTAACTGAAGTTAACTGGATCCTGAAAGGCAGATCCCCCTTCCTCTGGCACGCTCCGGTTGGCCTCTTCCACTTCCTGCCTGCCACAGTATAAGACGCCATCTTTACCGGTGCCGACACTTTTAGCCAGAGGGGAGGACTCGCCGGATCCATGAAACAAAAGACAAATTAGGATTTAACACAAGCAAGAAATATTAAAGACAGAATGTTAACTGCACTCAAATTAGCCAACAAATAATCAATAATAAAGTGACTATGTGTACTGTGATTATTTGAAATGTTTGTATGTTAAGTGTTAAAAACATAAAACTACTAACAATTCCTCACATGTGGTGTGGCCACCACAAAGTCCAATATTCACTCTCTTTTAGCTCTGTTTTTGTTCTCCACCAGCTCCTGAGGGAAATATCTGGCTCTTTAGCTGCTAAATGCTCCACTATGTTCACCAGCTAGTCTACAGCTAACTGTGTCTGTTTGCTGTTTGGTGCTGAGCAGGTAGTGTTCAGCGGCTTTTTACAGCATTTTCTCTGAAAACGACTCTATGAGAGACGCTGAGAGTGAACCAGAACAGTAAAGTTGCAGCCGGACAGATAAACAATGAGCTGAAACTCACTATAAAGCTGCAGAGTTGCTGATAATTCTCTGTAGGTTCATCACTACGAGTCACAACCAACATATTACACACTGACAGATCATATATTGCTATTAAAGCTGCTTTAATGAATAAATCATTTTAATCCAAACCATCAGCCAAACCTCTTTCAGTCCATTTCAACCTTGTAACTTGTGGACTCAGTTTTACACCTGCTGTACTCATGTAACAGGGTTAACTGTGCAGCATATGTATTATAATTACACAAAATTTGTGAATAGTTAAATCCTGACTTGCTAATCCTCCCGAGTCAACAGGTGGAACATTTAAGGCTCAGTTCATTGCACCCCTACGTTCACTTTTGTGGAAGGTAAGCGACGTCGTGCACTTCCTTCTTGAAGTTTGTTTATCAGTTTGGACTTATTGTACAGTACAGTAACACAATTCTGTTATTTCATTTGTGTAGGAACCTGAGTTAGCATCACGTCTGAGCCTCTTCCTTATGACACAACTCAAGAGTCAACCGCTGACGCTCAGATAACACATCCCTGATGCAGTCGTCTCTGTTAACTCTTCTACCAGGTGAAGCAGATATTTGTCTAAATTTACATTCCCTCCTCACATATTTTGCTAAACCTGTGCGGTCCCTTAGTGAATAACAGCAAAAATAAATATTAAAATATTATATTAAATAGTTCGGTGGATCGTGATTTTACTTTCTGTGCGTTTTTATTTTCCATAAATCTCATTTTTCAGCATCAAGGTATTAAATTGTTTTAAAACAATCTCGACACTGCCAGAAACATTCTGGTTGGGAAAAACTGAATTATTGCTTTTTATTCAAAATAATAATAAAACAATAATATTATTGTTATTATGGTGGACTAATAGTCACAATATATATTATTATATCAAGGATCAAGGCTAGAAATACTGACTGATTTTAAGCCATATGACACCAACATTTTATCATAAGTAAAAACAAACAATTATGAAACATGTTAAATGTTTAATGATAACTTTAACTTAAATATATTATTTACAGCCATCATCAGTCGGCTCAGTTCCTCAGAGGATGAGGAGTCTGAATGAAGTGACTGACGGAGGTGATGTGAAGGACGTCTCGACAGCTTATCATCCGTCCATTAAGAGTCGCCTCCTTGACAAATCTAAGCGCTCATCTCCACCACGCCTCTGTTTCTCCTCCCAGTTCTCTCCCATCGGACGAGAAATCAAGACCAATGACAGACGTGTTCCCACTGCTCCCATTCATCAGACACTAAACACTATTTTCACCAACGCACAGGTAAAAAAATGCAACATTAACTCATTCATAAAGTGTAATATTACCCATGTTGTATTCTGACACAGTCAGAATACAGACCATGCATCATGGCTCTACTGCATCACTTAGATTCTCTGATACTGTAAACAAATAACTAAGAAGCTTTTTTGGATACAAACACTAAACACAGTAGAACCACATGGACTTAATGAAGAACTTAGTCTCTCATGTTATCTACTATCTATGACCCCAGTAAGAGGAATTTGTATTTATTTTAAAATTTTGATTGTTACCTATTATTATTACCTAGGATTGGTTACATGCCGCTAATTGCTGTTTCACAGTGCTTTAAGCTTTATAAGCTTTATTTATTTATAGAGCACCTGTCATGACATAAAATGTAGCTCAAAGTGCTTTATAAAAGAAATGTAAAACATAGATACAGATATATACACACAAACACGTACATATACATACACACATACATATTAAACAGGATAAATATCAGTTAAAACATAGTAAAGGAGTAAAAGACAAATTCTAGAGAAGGGATAAAATAATAGGGGTAAAACAAAATCAATTAAAGGCGAGGTCATAGAAGTAGGTTTTGAGTTGCTTCTTAAAACTGTCAACCGAGGTGGCCTGTCTGATAATATAACAACTAAAGGCAGCGTCGCCGTACCTCTTGCTGTTCGTCAGTGGCACCTTCAGCAGACCAGCACTGTGCGATCTGAGGGAGCGATTTGGAACATGCTCCGACAGGCAGTCTGACAGGTATGAAGGTGTTAGCCCATTCAGAGCTTTAAAGACAAGTAAAAGAATTTTAAAATCTATCCTCAATGCTACTGGGAGCCAGTGCAAAGATGCTAACACAGGAGTAATGTGACCTCTTCTACTGGTTTTTGTTAGGATTCTGTATAATGTAACACCTCCCTTTTTGAACGAGTGCTGCCATTGTATTAATGTATTGATTGATTACCTCCCAGCCTTATTAACCAATGAGAGACTGCTCTGTGTAGGGAGGAGGTTGTTTAACTTTTTCAATCTGTGCCATTAAAGTGAATCGTGTGTTTCAGCATCTTCTTTGGGTCTTTGAGAAGTGGCTCATTGAACTGTTGTATGGTCAGTATGAACAGGATGGAATGATTACAGCAAGAAAAACATGTTTTAATGTTCATTCGGGCTCCTGACTGTTGTTTTAAGACACACAACCCGTCCTTTAGAACATGACATGAAGCTTGATTTAAGGGTTAAGCGTAAATCTCCAGCGTTTCATCTACAGTTTGTCCTGTGAGCGTCGACCTCTGTGGAGCGACTGAGGTTCCCTCAACTCTGATGTTGTTTTCCCTCCGTCTGTTGTGTTAACTTGGAGTTTCATGACCTTGAACTTGCCACAAATCATAATAAGAAACTGCAGATATCAGCTCACAAACGGTGTTTGGCTCCTGTAAAATTTGTAACATTCTGGAAATGAGAAAAACGTCGATGAATCCAAGAAAAACTTCTCCATTTGTTCAGGAGTCTTGGATGGGTTTCAGTCAGTTCACACTAAAAACACTCTTTTTGAATGACTGACCTGCCCGTTTGTGTGCAGTGAAATATTCACCGTGACTCAGTAGAGGAGCTCTGTGTGTGTTTTTTATCCCGTAGCCTTTCAGCAAAGAAAAAAATAAATCAATGAGAGCACAGGTCAGTGACACTGGTTTAACTTGTTAAAGGGCACAGAGAGACAGTAAAATAAATCTCTGGATGAACAGACTGAGCAGGATCTCAGTCTCTTTGCCGAAGTCGCAGCCGCTTAGTGAAATGTTCTGAACAGACAGTGATGATGAATTATATAAAACATGAAGATTCAGTTGAAGACGAAGCTGTCAGTGAGATCAGAGTCTCAACTCTTTACTGTGTTCACTGGTTTGAAACAAGCTGAGTGACATCGGGATGATGTTCAACTGAAACAGAGACTAACTGATGTGTAGTGCTCTGACAGACAGAAAGATGTTTGCTCAGTGAAACAGCAACATGCAGATTTCAGATGAGGTTTGTTACAAAAACACTGTTTGAGTGTCTGAAACTCTGCTGGAGTGGCCATCGGGACAACTGGAACATTTCCCAGTAGGCTGATGGCTCAATGGGGAGAAAAGAAAACACCAGAGGGAGATCTGGTTGGGTCCTGTGGAAGCATTTTAAAGGATAAGGCGTCATTTTTTAAACATTTTTCATATTGTCAACAAATCTCATATTTGGATCCGAACCAACAATGAACTGACGTTATTCTGCAAAGCACAAATAGTGGGTTTAATACGAATATTTGTTTCATACAAATATTTTTAAAATGATTTGTTTTCGGGAAGAAAAAAAAAAAAACATGTCAAATACCAGCGTGCAGGTCGGTTACATCACTATCTCAGTGTCTCTCCTCTGCTCCGCTGTGACGTCTATCAGCAGGTCTCAACGAGGGGAGTCACATCCACCTGCTACATGACGCGCATTTTCTAATTTAGACATCACTCTCAGAGTTGGAGGTGTTCCCCAGAGATAAAGCCGAACTACTGACACAAGCAAAGTGGTCCCAATGGACTCTCCATAACCTGTTGTTCACCTCCTCCTTTAGAAGAAGTTAGGTTGTAAAAAATAGGCAATAAATGAAAAGTGCAAAGCAAGAATAGCCTTTGAAGTTCTTCCCTACATGTTACACGCTGTGCTGTCTCTGTGTTATGGGTGTATAAATAGGTAGAGGTCTGTCTGCAATGAGGTGATGAGTAAAGTTTTAGTTCAGTAATCAGCGCAGTCGTCTATGATCTGGGAGACTCCAGTTTGAGACCCGGTGTGGGGACCTCCTTCATAAGGTAGTTTATTCATGAACACTTATTGTAACACTTTAATTTTCTACAATTAGAGGCATAATAAAAACAAAAACAGGATTTTAAGCTTCTCTCCACTTTTATTTGAATACAAATACAAATAATGTTGCTGCCTCAACAAATACAGATACAAATACAAATACTCTGAACATCCCTAGTGTGTATCAAAGTCTGATATATCTTATTAAAAACACGTCAGTGAGCCACACCGCTGCACTGGGTGACATGTTCCCTCATCATGAAGAGTTTGGTCACGTTAGTTTGTTTAGAAACGGCTCCAAAGACTAATAACAGCTTCATGTTTTCAGTCTCTGGAGAGCAGTTCTGTGTAAAGCAGACGCTACTTTGAACCATGTTGTAGTTGCCTGTACAGATATTGTATAAAGTGATGACTTTAAAGACCTCGGTGTTGGATGTAATCCAGGGTTTTGCAGATTCTTTCAATACTGACAGTCTTGTCTGGCGGTGCAGTTGTACAAAGTTTGTACTACTTTATAAATTCCTCAACTTCAGTACAAAGTCAAGAGGTTGTGATATGTAGCGCAACAAGCTAGTGAAGCTGTAAACAGAACATATATTTATATTTTATATTTTAGTATCCTCGGGGGTATTTATACCTAACTTGAATATTTGTTATTTTCTGCTACTTTATACTTCTGCGGTATGACATTTTAGAGATAAATATCATGCTTTTCACACCACTACATTTATTTTTCAGCCAGTTCAAATATTTTTAAAAAAATCATGATGATTTATGATGCATTGTTGTAAAACCATCAGTGAACACTTTTCTTTAAGTCCCCATATTTAGGCTTTATAAGCATTTCATAAACAGTTACTAAATGGTTTATAACACATAATGTATTTATAAGCTTTTATTAATATACAGTATTTTATATGAATGCAGCAGTGTTTTACTATATTGTCATTCATGATCTGTTCATACAGCAGCAAACACTTCTGTGTTCCCTCAGGAGGAGTTATAGTTGTTAACTAATACATTAATGAACACTTATATCTGCTAACAGCTATAATACGTGTGTTATAAACCATATATCAACTGTTTATAGACTGATTATTAATAATAAACAATAAGTTCAAGTAGACTCTTACCAAATGATCTGCTTCTCAGTAATAAAAACCTTTAACTTAACAGATAATAATATAACTGATATCTCACTGGTATCACCATGCTGCACAATCACTACTTTAAGTACATTTTGCAGATTAACTATTACATTTTTCATGCAGTACTTTTACTCGTAATGGAGTATTTTTATATTAATTTATCACTATGTTTACTTCAGTAAAAGACCTGAATACTTCTTCCATCCTGAGGCTGATGGGAATGTCATTAGTTTTGCAGGTATTTGGTCATAAACTGTGAAGTAATTTGGACAAATTTAAATGTAAACAGTTATTAGCATTGATCCTGAGGGGAACATGTCCATCCAATAGTTGTTGAGACATTTCATGGTGTCGCTAGCGGAAAAGAATTAGTTATAATTAATTGTAACTGCACTTTTTTTATATAATTACTGTAGTTCTAATTTTCTCTTTATTGGTTTTCAGCATTAAAGTCACCCAAATAACTCAAAACAAACGAATACAATGTCCTTTATTCCCTCTATTGTATCTGTTTTTGCCTCCAAACTAAGGTTGCAACTAACAATTATGTTCATTATTGATTAATCACCTGTTTTTTTCCCCCCTCAGTTAATCAAATAATGACTCTGAGTCTATAAAACATCAGAAAACTACAAAACATTTCCATGATAACATCCTACAGCCCAGTGTTGTTATCAGATGTCTTGTTCTGACAAACCAACAAAGGTTTTTTGATGGTTTTAACTGGTGAATTTTCTGTCGATTGATGGATGAATCGACATATCGTTGCAGCTGTACTCCAGACTGACACGTTGAAGGTTGAACGGAATTCAGTGAAACTTTCTACCAAACAAAAATTGTCCCAATAAAACCAGTTGATGTGATTTCAGGAACAGAAGTGCTTCAGCTGCTTTCTCTGTTTGAGCTGAGATTAAATCTTTTGTAGCAGTCAGATTTCTGTCTTGAACACCTTCCAATCCAAACATTTCCTCTCAGTCTCAGTGGGCTGAATCATAATCTGGGTTTTCTCTACTGCTGATCCAGAGAGTGATAATCTCTTATCGCAGCGTCCTCCTCGGCGTTGCCTCACAGGCTGATTTTCACGTTCGGCTGATAAGGAGGGCCCGCTGTAATTAATAAATACCTCTGCAGCGTCTCTCTGAATACATTACGAGGACGTTTCGCCCTCCTCGGTGTCCCTCGCAGCTTCACCGACCTCATCAGTCTCTGAGGTCTCTCGGCCTTGAGCCAGAAAGTCTCCAACTGCCTTCATCTCTGACCCACTGATCTGCTAGTCTTCATTTCACTCGTCAAGGTCAGTCACTCTTTCCCCGCCAGCAGCAGCAGCAGCGTGTCCCCAAATCTCTGAAGAGGCACCGTTTTATATTGTACAGGACTTCAAATGTATGAGTATTTCTGTCCGTTTTTTTGGAATATCATTTGACATTGGGAGTGCTGCTGAGCGTCATGTCCTTTCGGAGCGATGTGGATGGCGTCAGCGATCTGGAGGATCTTCTGTAATGAAACTGACTTCCTGCCTGAGGCAAAACCTCTAATTCATCACCGCTCGCTCAGCAGGACGTCTTCATCTCGAAGCCCCCGCACGCTCCACCTCATAAAGCGGTCGAGGTAAAGACTTAATCGCACCGGTCAGAAGTCCTCAATCCCCCACTGATTCACGGACATGTTCAGAATATGAAACCGAGCGTCCATCTGGTGAAAAGATGCAAATGTTTGACTTTGATTTATGTAGATCCACATGTCAGCGCTGATGATGATCTGGCATCGGATTTCAAATGGGCTCCAGTAAATAATCCCATTATCTTTAAAACCGATTATCCTCTCAGAGATGATCAGTGTGAGGCCTGAATCTACCGCTGGACCACTGCCAGCATACTGGACTCATTTTACTCTGTACTGGAAATGTTTCACATGTCGTCCTCTCCAACTCTTCCACTGGCTCCTGAGCTGGGAGGCCAAAAAAAATCTCACAAGCAGAAGGCAGAGAGAGGAACGTCACAGTGGGAACGAGATCTGTCCTCCATCTGACCGACTACAAGGCTGCGAGTTTGAGCTACATGGCTCCTGTAGCCAGGAGCGCTTTGCATGCTGGGATGTTGGTTAGTGAAATCCACAGTCGCTCACAGCAAGACGGAAAATGAATCGAGGTCGAACCTGGAACACCAACCAAGTACACTGTGTTCTTGGTATTTGGGCAGATAGAAGTGGTGGAAAGTAACTAAGTACATTTACTCAAGTACTTAAGTACAGTTGTGAGGTACTTGTACTTTACTTGAGTATTTCCATGTGATGCTACTTTCTACATTTCAGAGGGAAATATTGTACTTTCTACTCCACTACATTTATTTGACAGCTTTAGTTACTTTTCAGATGAAGATTTGACACAATGGATAATATAACAAGCTTTTAAAATACAACACATTGTTAAAGATGAAACCAGTGGTTTCCAACCTTTTTGTCTTTTGACGTCTTACAAAAAGCAGTGTGTAGTCGGGGTCACATTTCACATGTCTATGAGTTGTTAACAGCTCCACCAAATAGTGATTTTTCCCTCTAAACTTCTCACATGCTTTCATTTCAATAAATGTTCAAATGATCCAATATTTCAGCAAAAATCAAAGATTAGAGAAAAAGTCCAAAAACTGAAAACAGATTTGTGTATCAGAACTTTGTTTTTTCTTCTTTCCTCTCCCATTAATCATCTCACCACCCCTCAGATTTATCTGCTGACCCTTTGGAGGGGCCCGACCCCTAGGTTGGGAACCACTGGACTAAACTAGCTAACTGTATATAAAGTAGTGTAAACTAGCTCCACCTCCAGCAGCTACAACAGTAACATGCTGCTCTAACACTGATGCTTCACTATTAATAATCTAATGATGTCATATATAATAATATATCAGTCAGAGGGACCAAACCACTACTTTTACTGCAATACTTTAACTACATCAAGCTCATAATACTTATGTACTTTTACTGCAATACTTTAACTACATCAAGCTCATAATACTTATGTACTTTTACTGTAGTAGGATTTTTCATGCAGGGCTGCTGTATTGGTACTTCTACTTCAGTTAAGGATCTGAATACTTCTTCTTCTACTGCATCAGAGTCACACGCTGCGTTTGCTTCTCAACACTTCCTGTTTCCACACAGATCATAGATGTCGCTGTAAAACCTTTCACTGGAGAAAAAGTCCAATATCTGATGATTGTGAACCAAAGATCTGAAGTTATATGGAGTGACGTCTCTCTCTGGTTTCAAAGGTGATTCACTGATGCTGATTTTAAAGACATCACAGAGAAACAAACATCTTTTTAAAAGGGAGGTTCTAATGATTTGCGACACAGTTATGATGCTGAGATTAAGAATTCAGGTTGACATATTTTGATATAAACTGCGTCCCTCAGGTGACACCGGTTGACAACTTGGACGTTAGACTTTAGTTAAATCAAGAACACTAAAAGCTATAAGCAGAATCAGCAGAGTAACTGTGACAGTGTCATTGTGGCTCCACTGCACACCTGAATGTGCCAACCATAAATATGATTGGATAGTCAGTTATTAGTCAGACAGCTGATGAATGAGCCACTGATATTCCAGCATGAAGCACAATTCTGTGTTTCTGTGATTGTACTGCATAAACTCAGATGAACGGTTTCATTTATACGGGTTAAAGCGATACACTTCTTGCTAACTGAAACATTTTTTTCTTTTAATTTATCGAATCCTAAACAGGAAAACTGAAAAGATGAATAAAAAATACACATAGTCTGATTAAGATGTTTATTAAGCCTTGTTAAGGTTTAAACACATTTACACTCTTCAACATCAGTAACATGATTACATTCAACAGACTCTGTGTGTGTGTGTGTGTGTGTGTGTGTGTGTGTCTGTTTTACAAGCGTCCACCTGCTCTTGATCCCTGCTACCTCAGAGATGTTTTAAATCAATTTAAATGAATTAACACAGTAGATCCATTAATCCTGTGTAGAGACAGATTTTTGTGAATTAAACTTGTCCTTATATGGACATTTTAGGGGCGTCGATGATGCTGATGATGAAATCTCTCGAACGCGCAGTGACTCATGAACAGGTGACGTTCATCAGGCTGAAACAAGCGTTTACGACAAGTTTGGACAGTTAAGAGAGTTTGTTAAATCCGACTTGGAGCACTCGTACCGTCAAACCTCACAGAAAAATGTAAGTGTTTTAGGATAAAAATATGGAAATGTTCTTACATTTACCCCGACGTGTGTTTCGCATATTTGTAGAAATGTAGAAGAACAGAGTCTGACTGTAGTGAATGTCGATGCTTTGAGGTTTTGGATTCTGCACACACACTAAACCTGACTTTAGGGAGGGCAAACCCAACCCTACGAAACAGCTCCAATAAAATAATGATAATAGAAACAGGTCACTCTGATCCTTACACTTGTTGTATATGCAGAAATATGTCGATGCATAACTCACGTTTCCTGACGTGTCTTTCACTAAAACGCTGTTAAAGTCCAGCAGCAGGTTGTACACCTGCAGTATCTCGGCCTGTGAACACCTCGCTGACTTCTCACCTGAGAATCACTCCATAAAACATTCAATAGCTCTTTCAAGTGTGAGAGGTGCAGCAGATTTATTATTTAAAGATGAAGAATATAAGATGAGCTGTGGCTCTGAGCTTTTCCTGGACGGAAGACCTAAAGGTTTATCTGATATGACTCAGTGTGTGTGATCAATAACCGGCAGCTGATAGCGTCATGATGTGTGTTTGGTGATTCTGTGGCAGTAATGAGGCCACACTGCAGCAGGCAGCAGCAGACAGGACGGACTGTGATTTAATTTAATTTCGCTCCACCGCTGCATTGTGTTAATTGAGTCATTCGTCATCGCCGGCCTCTTCAGTTTGAAGCAGAGGCTGTTTTTCAACATGTCCAGAACCTCCATCTGGCTTATTTTGGTGATGTCTCAGTACCTGCTGGGAACAGCTGCTCTCCCACCTGTCCGCCGCGCTCTCCGCTGGCCTTCATCACTTCACAGCCCGACTGTTGGAAACCACCTGTACAGACGGAGGAGACAGGAAACTGCTCCTCTCTTAACACCCCTACAACGTTCACAGCACCACTTTGTGATAAAAATGTGATATAAATCATTTGTAAGCCGTTCATAAACATCATTTTTTGGGTTGCCAGGTTGTGAAAGATCCCTCCTTTCTATACCACCCAGTGTTTCCCCTATATTCATTCACCACCGCTGCAAAATTATGAGCGCTGCTGCTAAAATTTCAGACAATCAATTAATTAATTAATTGATTAATATCAACAGGCTACTAATGATTTTCACTGGCACACTGTGCGTTATTGTGGGGTTTTTTTAGTCATCCTCCCTCTCCTCATCCTATGTGAAAGGTACAAGAATAGTGTAGCTCCGTTAAGGAATAAGGCAGTGTGTGTGTGTGTGTGAACGTGTGTGTAAATGTGCGCGTGTAGTTGCACGAGCGGCAGAAACATGACGTGAACGCGAGCGGAGCAGAGGAAAAGTTTAGCAGTAAGTTGTCAGTCTGGTAGTAAATGTAAAGTAAGGAATGTGTGTTAGTTAATAAATGCTGCAGCTCCTCAAGACAAAGAAAGCACTCATATATTGAAGGGGGTTAGCAACAACGCGTTAGCAACAACGCGTTAGCGTAACTTGACCAGGCTCACTTAAAGTATCAGGAATATAGTGCAAGAATGTTTTAATCAATTAAGAAAGATTTTCAATATTACACTCGTGCTCAATTTTACTGACATAGAAGAAGTTATTCATGCTTTTATATCATCAACCAGCAGCCAGATTATTGACTAGTATAGAAAGTCCTGTCGTTTTAGAATAGATTTAAAAATTGTATTAATTACCTTACAAGACCATCTATGGTCTGACTCAGCATTATATTAAGGAATTTTTAACCCCTTACAGCCCAGCAAGGCCTGTAAGATCAGCTGTTCCGTCGACTGGACCTTCAGCTGTGGAGCTTTTTAGTTCCTCCTCAAAACTCACTTTTACAAGATACTTTACCGATACTTTACAATGTTTTTCAACTTTTACATCATTGCATCACTTTAATGTTCAGCTCCTTTTTATATTATTATAATGTGTGGCGTATATTCATTTGGTTTATTTTCCATATATATTGCACTTTTATCTGTTTTATATTCAAGGTTTGCTCTTTTACTGATGTTCTATCTGCTTTATATGAACTTATTTCTTTTATTTGCATTTCACTTGTTTATCTGTTGTTATGAACTTATTTCTTTTATTTTACACTTTCATCTGTTTTGAGTTCAGTGCTGTTTGATATATGTTTTCTAATGTTCCTATTTATATGTATTTTTATTCTGTAAATCATTTCATGAGGACATAATATAACTGCAGAAAGAAAACGTAGAAACACTGACTCTTCATTAATAACTTTTAGGACCTGATGGCTTCTCAGTGACTGTGACAGTTATTTACTATTTAAACAACCCGAGAACTTTGAAGTAAAACTTCTTTTGAGTGAAGCTAGAGGACAAAAAGGTAAAACAGCACATCGAGTGTCTGTAATAGTTCCGGTTTAGTATTACAACAACAATTATAGCACATTTTTCCAAAGAATTGTTTGAACAGGCTGCAAACTGCTGATTCATCCTGGACAGTCTTTGTGTTTGTCCCTGAACAAAGTAGACCGATAAGTCTGATAAGTCATCAGGTCATAAAGTTATCAATAAATGGTTAGTGTTTCACATTTTCTAAGTCAACAGGTCTGTAATAAATCACATTATTGATAGTACAAAATTAATTACTTAATTATTAATAATGTAAACATGATTAACACCATTTTAGTCTTAAAAGAGCAAAGTTTATTTCACTGGACCACGGCAGTTTTCCTCACAAACTTCTTATATAATATCAAAGAAAATCCAAATATCTGTATAAAAACCATTATATAGTATGTTCCTCATTCCTCATATTTCTCTGAAATAAAGAAAAATAAAGCCCCTTTTAAAAGACAGTTATTGTTAACAGTAGTCATTTTGAGGCCACCAGAGTTGATACAAAAAAAAGCTTTAGTTGGACTTTTTGTCTTTCAGGTTTTGTAACGTTAAACTGCACTAATGGATTCACTCGATGAAATCTGCAGATAATGAAAATATGGACAAAAAGATTGGGCTGCTGAATTTTTTATGAGAGGAAAGATAAAAAGGGGGAAAAACTTGCAGATAACACAAAACAGAAACTGCTGAAATAATACTCTGGGTCAAAAATTGAGCGTTTATTGTCGTTTGATAATGGGTCTTCCTCATATTTCCCCAGGAACATTCTCTACTGTTTTGCTGCGGTGTATTATTTTACATTCGAGGCACGGACACACAAGTTGATTTGCTGGGGTACAGATCTGTGGATGAACAGACTCCCCAGGTCCCTAAACTCACAGCTATCATCATCTGAGAGCCTGAGAGCATTATGTGCACTTTTATCAGGTTATACTTTACTGATAAAATATGCTAAAATGTCTTTCTCACTTTCTGTTTGTCTTTCCAGCTGGAGACGAACAGATGTGTGTTGTATCGGTGCAGCTGAGTCCACAGCAGATTTGACCACAGTGTTGTCACTCAGACCTTTGTGCCACTTCTTCCAGATATTATTGATTATCTGTCTCAACTCAGGACTCAAAGACTCTGAAACAGACTCTGCAAAATATAAACTGTACTCCTGTGAGGACCTGGTTTAATGAAGAAAATCTTCCCACAAGGAGTCTGACTGTCAGGATCACGTCAGACAGACATGAGACTTGGACTTGAGTCACAATAAAGAGGTCTTAAGAACTGATTGGGACTTGACCTGACTGACTTGAGACCAGCTTTAGCAAGACCTGAGACGTGACATGGACTATCTCAACTGACTAGAGACTTGAGGTGGACTTGACTCGATTGACGTGACTCAGTTGACAACTAGAGACTAGAGTTGGACTCATCTCACCTGACTTGGACTTGCTTCAATTGACTTGAGACTCAAATGGACCTGACTGACCTGAGACTTGAACTATCAACTGACTAGTGACTTAAGTTGGACTCATCTTGACTGACTCGAGACTCAACGTAGACTTGACTCGACTGACTTGAGACCAGCTTTAACATAACTCGAGACTTGAAATGGATTTGTCTTGATCGATTTGACGTGGACTATTTCAACTGACTAAAGACTAGAGTTGGACTCATCTTGACTCACTTGAGACTCAACGTAGACTTGACCTGACTGACTTGAGACAAGCTTTAACACAACTTGAGACTTGACTTAGACTTGACTCAAGTGACTTCAGACTTGACGTAGACCTGACTGACTTGAGACCAGCTTTAACATGACTTGAAACTTGACATGGACTTGTCTGGATTGACCTGAGACTACACTTGAATTTGCCTCACTTGACATGAGACTTAAATGGACAAGAGAATTAATCAAGATTCAAGTCTCAGGTTTTGAGCCTTGAACAGCAGAAAATGAACACGAGCAGGGGACTAGAAGGGCTTTTCTTGACTGACTTAAGACTCGGTTTGAAATTTGTCTCAAATTACTAGAGACTACCTTAAAGAAGAGTTGAGACAAGCTCTCACAAGACTTGAGACTTGTCGTGGACTACTTCTACTGACTAAAAACTTGAGGTGGACTCGTCTTGACTGACTTGAGAAAAGCTTTACCACGACTTGAGACTTGAAATGGACTTGTCTTGACTGACTTGACATGGACTATCTCAACTGACTAGGAACTAGAGTTGGACTCATCTCACCTGACTTGGACTTGCCTCAATTGACTTGTGACTCAAATGGACTTGACTGACTTGAGACTTGGACTATCAACTGACTAGTAACTTGAGTTGGACTCATCTCGACTCACTTGAGACTCAACGTAGACTAGATCTGACTGAATTGAGACAAGCTTTAACACAACTTGAGACTTGACTTGGACTATCTAAACCGACTAGAGACTTGCAGTGGACTCATCTCAACTCACTTGAGACCCAACGTAGACTTGACTTGACTGACTTGAGACAAGCTTTAACATGACTTGAGACTTGAATTGGACTTGACTCGAGTGACTTCAGACTTGACGTAGACTTGACTAACTTGAGACCAGCTTTAACAGGACTTGAGACTTGACATGGACTTGTCTCGATTGACATGACTCAGTCGACAACTAGAGACTGGAGTTAGACTCATCTCACCTGACTTGGACTTGCCTCAATTGACTTGAGACTCGAATGGACCTGACTGACTTGAGACAAGCTTTAACACAACTTGAGACTTGACTTGGACTATCTAAACTGACTAGAAACTTGCGGCAGACTCATCTCGACTCACTTGAGAGTCGGCTCAGACCCGTGAAGATTTATAACGTGAGCCTCTGACTCTGCTGCCTGCAGCCTGGTCAGGTTTTCCTCTCAGACTCGTGAACTCTTCATCAGAGAAAGTGCTGAGAGTTGAACTTTTTTGAAGGATGATGAATGAGTTCCTCCTACATCACTGTCTCTGAATTGTAAATCTGCAGCCTTGTCCAGCTGCTCTGTATTGAACTCAGAGCTCCACTGACTGCTGCAGTGTGTCTGCACTTCAGGTACATTTCCATGCACCTGTTTTATCAGCAGTTTCAATCTGTTCAATCTGAGCATAAGAAAAACTGAGTGAAAATGCCAGAGATTTAAAATAAAATATTGAAAAACATTTTTTTTTACCCTTGCCTGAGGCAAAATGTATCAATAGAGAGAATGCAAAATAAAAGCTGATGGAAGCAGGTTTTTTTTGAACACACTGTGACCTTGCAGTACCTTTTTCTTCTTCCACTGCAGACAAAGCATTCATGTGCTGCTGCCACTCACTGTTAGAAGGGCTGCACAGTTAAAAAATATATTCAGTTAATTGGGACCGCTGTCTCGTCTTCTTCTCCTTAATAGATACCGTGAAGAAGAACCACTTCCACTCATATATATCACATGACGTCCTGTATACAGATGACCATTGTGGTTGCCCCCCCCCCCCGTGTGATTTCTGCCATGTTGCTGCAGTCTGCTGTTCAGCGTTTGCTGAGTGGAGATTGACGCATAACGCATAAACTAAATGTTATATAAATATATAATTAAATGTTATATATAGGGGTGTGAAGTGGGAGCAGTAGCCGCTGGTTCTGGAAGTGATTTCCCCCATTCTGTATTCCCATTTCAAAATGAAGCAATATGTACATGAGAGGGTGAGCTTTACCGTCATTTCAACAATTAAAGCACACCCACGAGTGTAATGTTGCAATTATACAACATCTACCAACAAAATAAAATATATAAACAAAATGTATTCATATTGTGAGGCAGTTTGCCCTGAAAATAAAAAAAAAAAAAACTTGTTGCTTGTGTTATCTCCGTTTCCATGGAAATACATGGGGTATGACTAATACCTGGAAAACAATCACTCACATGTAGTAGTGAGTTCTAAATGTGTAGTTGACCAATCAGATTGCTTGGTCGCGTCGTATAATTTGTATTTAAACAGTCTCATCAATGTCACAGAACGTAGAACAACTAGAACATCACTTAATTTTATCTTTTGGCTCTTAAAACTCTTATTTTTGGAAGTTATGATGCTACAGTTACTTCCTGTTTACACAGTTTGTTGCTTCTTATTGTTTCCTAGCAACCGATATACACATTTCTTAAGTTTTAATGGTGCAACCAGATTTAATAATTCACTAGTTAATGCAAAGCATCATTTATGAGCTTTTTTAAATCAGTATTGAATATTGATAAATGTCTGTGATTATGTTGTGGATAATTCTTTTTTTACATTTTATTTCAGGTTATTTGCTTTTTATTTCAACATTGCCAAGCAACAAATGCAGAACACAAAGCCTGAAAACCGCGTTGGTGCTCGCAACTCAAATGAAAAGGCAGCCAAGAGACGACATTAAAAGATTTACCTGCAGAGCCGTTGTGCTCGCCCTGGTTCACCCGGCACAAAGCATCTTCACAGCTGACTTGAATGACAAAAAGATGCATGAACTCTTCCGCCGTCAAAATGACGAGCAGCTCTCAGAGCAGCGCTTTGTATTATAGCGTATTCATGTATGGTTTTATCCCGTCAAAAGATGTGTGCACCACCCGAGTTAAGCTGAAGGATCCAGAACTCACAGGTGATAAAAAACTTGCTGAGAATCGGCCCTCGAACTCTTCCACAGCCGAGGAGGACGTAAATTCTAATCTGCTAAACGCTGTGGAGGAAAATTTCACAATTACATTTGATATAATGCAGAATCTGGTGCTGCCAAAGTCGCCCATTCACAGACCTGTGATTGAAGGCCGTGGTCAGAATCAGAGAAAAGAAGACATTCACTGTTTTTAAATGGTTGGAGAAGCAGAAGAAGAAAGACAGATACATGTCGGCCTCTGCTTTACAAGATTATTTGGTAACAATCTGATTGTGACAGACGGTGATACACTAAACTTTGAAACATTAAAAACTGAAATATGGAGTTACACTGAATACTGATTTGAGACTGAACACTGTGAAACAATAAGTAACAATAAGTATTATGGAATATGGAGTTACACTGAATTTTAAATAGAATTCTGTAAAATAGTTCCAGTTTTTCCAGTTTAGTGCAGTTTGATTGTAGACAGAAACTGTGGCAAACTTCAGGCTCAATGAGTCAGTTGTCTGATGCTCTTTAGCTCTTTAAAAAAAAGGACGTCTGTGGTCTTTAATGACACTCTGCACTTAAATCACTGGCACATTCATGCTCAGGGGTTTTGTGGTCTGGTCTATGATCTTGTAAATGTGTAATATCGCCCATTAATAGGCTGTTTTTAATAAGCCAGAAAAACTTAAAATTTGAAAAAAGAAAATCAATTGAGTATATTTTTGTAGGTTATCTGTAATTATTTGAGTTATTTTTACTAAATCAAAACAGCCCAACTGCACTTTGATATTACCTGAAATGCACAATAATAAAAACAAAACATGATTTATGAAAATTAATAAAAATAGAGATATTTGTTTTTGCAAATGAACTCTTCAATTATAGACCTGGAAATGTGCATGATATGTCCTCTCTAACATATTTTTAAAAAACCTCTGGAGATAAAATAATTGAGAATTGAATTCCATTTCCTGTTAGAAACCTGTTAAAATCGGCGTTTGAAGCCGAACATGACGACTGTTCCTGGTTTCATAGTTGGGAATGATGCTACATGTACTGAAATATATTATTAATTGGGGAAACACTGACAGAGGAAGACATTAAATCTTGTATGGTCCCCATAGCTTACAAAAAAAAAAAAAGTAAGAAATCTTTTGTGAAGTGAATCTTTTGCACTGTTGTTGTGAGCGTACTCACATCAAGCTATATCTGAGTAACTTAATAAATAATAATAATAATAGAATAATCATTGTTTAGCTATTTTATATTAAATCATATTAATATGTGATTTCCAGTTCAACTTATCATCTATAATTACTCCAAGGATTTGTGGTTATAAGGCGATAACATGCAGCTGTGTGTCTGTCAGCTTTTTGTGGAGCTTTTCTGCCCCCTAGTGGCCAAAAGTTGATTAATGCGGCTTTAAGAAACTCCAGCTGGGTCAAGCAGGATTTATTTCCAAACACGAATATGTTAATAATTAGCTTTAGTGTTTCCTTAGACCTTCAAGCTCTTTCATCATTTTTTTTTCTGCACCATTTGGACAAAACGCCACAATGGAAGAACTGAGATCAGTTTCTATGTCACAAAGAAAAAGAGGAAACGTTTTAAAAGGAGTGAGATCCACATACACACACTTTCTCTTGCAGTTCTTTTATTTCAAGTCTTGTATTTTTATTTTCAGTCTTGTTCAAATCCCCTTTGATCTCGATCATATCTGCTGCTGAATCCCCCTGAACGCCGTATGAATGAATGATCTCAGCCTGCCAGACTTCTCTCAGGCTCATATTACCTGTCTGACATGAAATAAAAAGTCTCCGATAATAACCTCTCCTCTGCTTATCAGGGCTTTTGATGTATTTGCAGTGAACATGAAGCAATATGAGATATCCACTCCTTTGTTATCCAGAGAGACGAGCCACAGTTGTCATTTAATCACGCCTGTGTTAGCCTTTTCATATTAGCTCCAGTGTCTCCTCTGCAGTAACACTGTAATGAAGGCAGTGGAGGTTTCCACACAGAGCTGCAGCAGCAAACATGGAGCCGCTCCAGGTTATTATCAAGCAGCAGAGAGCTGCTGTGAGCTGAAGCAACGAGCTGCTGATGTGAATCGATACGCACAAATGTAATTTAAAGCTGGGTGTGGAGCCTCAATACTTTCTGAGCACCAGCTGAATTCTGCTTACAGCACCAGGTGTTGAACTCTGGCACTCATTTGTCCTAATGTTGTACTTAGATGCTTTAATGTCCCTTCAAGAGTTACTCAAGGAAATGTACAACTTTACAAATTTAGAAACATAATTTTTTATTAGGGCCCAAGCACAAAAGTGCAAGGAACCTATTATACCTGTTATTGTTATTATCATTATTATTATTCCCCCTCACCATTGCATTTTTGAGGGGCTTGGGATGGTCAAAATGAAAATTGGCAGACACGTCAGAACTGGTGAGAACTGCAAAGTTGTGTCGTGATTGGGCTCGGGTGCTAAAAGTAATTAGGGGGCGCTATAGAGCCAATGTGTATAATGATGCACAAATTGCCAGTAAACAGAACAGTGGAGAGAGAAGTTAGCTTAGTTCACCAAAGAGCCAAACCGTGAAATTAAAACATCACGTGATGCTATTGGGCCCAAAAAGACTTCTCTCCATAGACTTACATCGTGAAAGAGACCTCCGTAAATCAGCGGATACATTTTTTTGAGCATCACAACCCCGGCGAAATGACTCGTCTCATTATCAGAATTTGATTAATTTGGTCCGATCACATTTCGAAAGCCTAAAAGAGCCGCACGATTGAATTGTTTTATCCCCATTCGAGTTAGCCGGAGGGCTAAACAGGAACAGCACTAGTGCGCTTGCTCTATGGGCCCCCCAATGATCCCGGAAGATCCGGGTAATTTTATACGCAGAAGTCGAACTTTTTTGGCTTCGTGCGCCACTGAGCAACTTTCATAGGAATGAACGGGGCCCCGCCTCCGACGCTGTATCCACTTCTCTTTATACATCCATGGTAGTGACTACAACGCCGAGCATCCAGCCCCACCTGACTAACGTGGACAAGCGAGTGACACTTTGTCTTGAGGGTAAAGACAGATAGACACTGTGGATGGGTGGATAGTTACAGTGAGATAGTTAAAAGAAACAAATACAATTAAAGTCTAAATGATACTAAATAGACTAACTCAAATATAAAAAAATAAATAGAACCACTAAAAATAGAGACTAGTATATAACTATAACTATATACTATGAGTATACACTGTTCAATGGTGTTAATCTGCTACAGTTAGCTTCGGTGCTAACGTTAGCCCGTCGCTAGGTGGCGGGTCGTGTTCCCCGAGTGTTCTGGTTGATCCAACAGCAGTCTGATTGTGATGTGTTCTGCTTACATTTGACACGCGCATTAACATGTTCTTTTCTGATCCGGACATCACATATTATCACATGTTAATGACATGCTAACAGCAGGTGACAGAGGCGATCTCTACCTCCACTTACTCTGAAGCAGAGGAGTTCATTAGTTCAGGTTTTCTTTCGCTGTGAAACACTCAGAAAGCCGACCGTCTCTGAAGGGCACGCGGTGAAGAATGATGGGTTATCTTATTGAATAAGGAGGAGGAGGTTTTATTGCAGGTTTAATGGGACGCCTCATCTCCTCTGATGTATCACCAGGGTCCAGTCATTATGTGTGCGTGCGTAGTGGTGTCCTTCACTGGCAGGGCTCAGAGCCTTTACTGAGACAATGAGCCGACTCTGCTCTCCATCAGTCTGTTTGTCACTTTTACTGACGTCATTTCATGCTGTTTGGTCATATTAAATGAACCTGTGTGATGTCCAGAGCAGACTGTATCCGCACAAACACACAAACAGCTGCTAACTGTTTTATCGTATTTAGTATTCTGATGTGTTCTCACAGCGTTTGAAGCGTGCAGCAGCTCGTCAGACGCTTCTGCATTCATGTCACGTCTGCTCTCAGTGTAGCTGTCACAATGCTGCATGCAGCGCCGCCGGGACACCTGACAGGTGTCCAACCGTTCAGTCTGGCAGCAGTCAGGTGACCAACAGGTCACCCCCCCTCCCCTCCCCCTCCCTTCCCCTCAAACTTCAATTTGTGTGACAGCTTTGGATCGTGTGAAACAGGCTTACAGCTTCATGATCATTTCCAGTGGTAGAAGAAGTATTTAGATCCTTCAGTTAAACCTGAATTAACTGATGTTTTGTCTACTGGTTTTCAGCAGAAACAAGTAATGATCACAAAACTGATATATCATCACCTTTTAAAGGAGCCATATTATCAAAAACTAATTTTTTCAGTGCTTGTGTTGTATGTGTTTGGGTCTCTGATGAGCCGACTAACACACAAGCTGTGAAATAAGACCACCCAGTCAGTCTGGTGTTGGCTGGCTGGCTGGCTCGCTCTGTACTCATGTGATTCAACAAACCATTCAGATTTGATGCCCCTTCTTACATCATATGGGGTGAATCAGGCTAAGCCAAGCTGGACCGGACAGAGCCGCTGTTTGCCGACAGACGGCGAGCTCTGTAGAAGAGAGCCAGACGTGTCTTCTGAAGGAATAAACACCTGATTCTGCTCTTATCTGTTGCAGTTTACCAGCGGGAGGAGTTTATTTCTTAAAAGTTTGGGATTAAATGGATTTATCTTCAATCTCGCTTCTCAACCTAGCCGGAGCTAAGCTAACACCAGAGTCACACACGCCACCTCAGCTGCTGTTTTCAATAATAAACATCTTAAACGCCGATGAGTTTATATGATTTTAATGTTACACAGTTTGTAGATATCTGTGTGTATAAACAGTAACTGTTGTATTTACGCCTCTAGATGATGTTATGCTGAGTGTGGATAGAGCAGCTAAAATGTTAGCTTAGCTCTGATCGATCTGAACTCCATTCAGAAAACAAGCATTTTATTAGTTGTTTGCTTGTTGTCATGTGGACAGACCTGACAAAGGATGAATCTGTTTACTGCAATTAAATCACAGCAAAATTTAAGTTTATTTACACTCATACCAGCTGTTCTGAACAGGGCTGTATAGACAGGATGAGGCGGCTGCTGTGGTGCTTGATCCCTGTGACATTTTGACCAAAGCAGGTCAGGTATATTTTATTATTAAAATGGTCATAATATGGCCTCTTTAAGATGATATATTGAACTTGTTAGCAAACAGCTGCTTATTTCCACACCTGGTGAATATAAGTCCAATATTCACTCTCTTTTAGCTCTGTTTTTGTTCTCTACCAACTCCTGAGGGAAATATCTGGCTCTTTAGCTGCTAAATGCTCCACTATGTTCACCAGCTAGTCTACAGCTAACTGGGAAAGCACACAGGAAGCGAGATGTGAGCGGTAACGGCTACGAACGCTTTCTTCCATCCAATCCACACTGACTCTGTCTCCTATAAACGTCTACCGGTACCCACACTGCTGTTGTAGTTCTTTTAATGGGGGATGTAGTTTTATTTTCTCTGTGCACAATGAAAACGTTTAACTCCAGGAACACACTTCCTCTTCTTTTTTTTTTTCAGTAACACTAATGAAAGAAACGTGTTACGCTTTGTGTTTTTATTATTGAACGCTGCTATCTGACTAGAAACACAATGCAGATATTAGCTCTCCAGCTAATGAAACAGCTAGCTGCCTCCGTCAACCACAACACATTTCACAACAAAACACCCCCACACTGACAGGTCTCCCTCTCCAGAGCACACACAGCTGAGCATTTTAATGTTCTGGCTGTTTGTGGAGTAAAAAGTATTGAAATACAGCAGAGTAGAAAGACAGTTGACAAGTTCTCAGTTGAAATGAAACTGAAACTGAAATTTATTTTTGCCTGAAATCAATAACAGAAACAATTATGTCATATATATGTAAGTATATATTATACATCTCTCTCTCTCTCTCTCTCTCTATATATATATATATATATATATATACACTCATACTGTTTAAATTATAAATTAGTTACATTACACAACTGATCATTTATTGTACTGTGGTGTATTTTCATTAAAAGTCATTGGTGTGTTTAAAGACAATATTAAGCTATGCAGATTGATTTTATAAGTTTATAAGCAATAAGGGCTAGTGTGATACAATTTGTATTGGTGTAGTTATAATCTCATGAACCATATTTAATCACACTGTACGTATAGAGGCACGATAGAAGAATCATAATCATACACTGGAGAAATTTGAGTGTGTTTGTATTACATGTCACTTTGCTTGGGTCTGCTAAAGTCTTCACCTTTTAGAAAATACTCTCTGGAGGAGATCAAGAAATAAGGTGTAAAATGACTAGAATAACTTATAAAAAAAAATAAAAGGCCAGAAAACAACTTGGCAATAATGGTGTAAAATGATTCCCAATACTTATATATATAAAAATTGGATATAATCAGGTAGAATTGAATACACCAGTACATATCCTCAAAGGGGCAACAACGAGTGACGGAGATAAAAGTAACATAATAATTGGTCAAAAATTAGGGAGGGTGGATGATAAGGTGTGACCTAAGCCGACCCAAGGGCATAAAAACAATGTCCCAAAGAAAAAACCTTTGGAGCGATTTGGTTCTTTGTAAAAGTGCTGATTGCTCCCCTTTTTTTACCGGCATTAAAGAACACTTTGCTGCTTGGACCTCTGACTCCCTTTCAAGAGAGAGTTCTTTGCTCTGGTACCTTTTTCTGCAACAATTTGATACAACAGTACAACTACAACAATTAAATCTCTAATTACTAGATATTATCTCAGTGTTAATTTGATCATTATTGAACAATGTCAAACATTATTATGCTCCACAATACAGTAAAAAATTTTTGTCCTCATGGTTGTTCATCTTCTTCTTCTTCTACAGTCTCATGAGAACATGGACATCTTGTTAGTTCATCCTGCTCCTGTGTCACATTTCCCCTGGAAAGGCAAATCCATGATTGGCTATTAATTATGTAATTTGGGATCTAACGTGCATATAGTAAACACCTAAAAAAGTATGAGAACATAGCCTTTGACGTAGCCTCTGTAATTCTTTGATGCTAAAACGATTAGCGCCATACTCCAGGAAGTATAGTTAAATAAAAACAGTTTCAGGTGGTCTAACCTAGCTTGTTAGTTAGTGGATTATTCAAGATTTCAACCAAGTAGGGTCCATTTGGTAGTTAATAGCAAAACGTTTAAGCTATGCTAACTGTTTCATGTGTGTGAATGGAAGATGCTAAAACAATTAGCATCACATGCTGGGAGGTATAGATAAACAAAAACAAAGATTTGACTGCTTTAACCTGTTGCTAGTTAGTTGATTAGTTAAGCTTTCTAACCAAGTGATAGATTTGA
The DNA here is from genome assembly GCF_914725855.1 of Thunnus albacares. Taxonomy (NCBI): domain Eukaryota; kingdom Metazoa; phylum Chordata; class Actinopteri; order Scombriformes; family Scombridae; genus Thunnus; species Thunnus albacares. The sequence continues at coordinate 31,519,755 of NC_058116.1, read as the reverse complement.
TATTTTACTCCATATCAGCAAAACATTTTAGTGAATGAACAGAAAATAAAACAGAACTTGAGCTGAAAGTGAGCTGTCAATCAAACGTGATCTGGACACGCTCACACAGTCCTGAGAAATGCTTTGAGCAGCCAAATGAGCTCAGTTTTCTAATAGTTATGAATGTTTATTTTCATTTATATTTTTGTGGATGCTTAACGAGACACTCAACTTTGATATCATATATGCATTTTTATGATTTCAAGTCACGTTTCCAGAGGCTTTAAAACTTCTTTAAATAGCTTCTTATGGGGCATTAAAGCAGTCTTATTGTTCCTTTAAAAGTAGTGTCTGCTGCTCTTCTTACCTTCTTTAATATAAACCAGACTGTGTTCATTATGTTAATTTCAGGGCCGTGGAGCCTCCTGCTCATCTTTAAAGCTGCTAAAGAGTCCTGTGTTGGGACAGCAGAGCCACAGCTGAAAAGCTTATAAATGTTGACACAGTGTCCCCTGCGGAGCCGCTGGGCGAAGTTGTTATTACACTGTTTTGACATCAGAGGCTGTAACCGCAGCTGACTGGGAGCTCCAGCTGCGAGAAGAGCCGAGTCATCACAGCCCTGATTAAAAAACACAGAGGAAGACTGTGCATGGGTGATACTCTGCATCAGGAGTCCTACCGGCCTAAATAAGAGTAGAAAAGAAAGCCGGCACCTTGTAACTCCATTCAGCTTCCTCTCTAGATTGCAAATGAATAATTTCTCGACTTCCTCGCCGACTCTGCTGCCTGTAAATTAGCAAGTGAGACGAGGAACCTGCTGCTTTGAATTTGAAGGTGAGAAAATTTGATCTAGTTAAGTTTCAGCGAGGAGACACCTCCGATCACACTGCGAGATTTTTTTTTTTACATCTTCACAGCCTCAGTCTAAATAAAACATCGACATGTGCAGTGGTGTAAGAAATATTCAGATAATAATCAATACAGCAGTGTATAAATACTCCATACCTAGTTTAGTCCAGTGGTTCCCAATGATCCAATGTTCCACAATGTCACTGTCACTCTGCTGATTCTGTTAATAGCTTTTAGTGTTCTTGATTTAACTAAAGTCTAACGTCCAAGTTGTCAACCGCTGTCACCTGAGGGACACAGTTTATATCAAAATATGTCAACCTGAATTCTTAATCTCAGCATCATAACTGTGTCGCAAATAATTAGAACCTCCCTTTTAAAAAAGATGTTTGTTTCTCTGTGATATCTTTAAAATCAGCATCAGTGAATCACCTTTGAAACCAGAGAGAGACGTCACTCCATATAACTTCAGATCTTTGGTTCAGAATCATCAGATATTGGACTTTTTCTCCAGTGAAAGGTTTTACAGCGACATCTATGATCTGTGTGGAAACAGGAAGTGTTGAGAAGCAAACGCAGCGTGTGACTCTGATGCAGTAGAAGAAGAAGTATTCAGATCCTTAACTGAAGTAGAAGTACCAATACAGCAGCCCTGCATGAAAAATCCTACTACAGTAAAAGTACATAAGTATTATGAGCTTGATGTAGTTAAAGTACTGCAGTAAAAGTACATAAGTATTATGAGCTTGATGTAGTTAAAGTATTGCAGTAAAAGTACATAAGTATTATGAGCTTGATGTAGTTAAAGTATTGCAGTAAAAGTACATAAGTATTATGAGCTTGATGTAGTTAAAGTATTGCAGTAAAAGTACATAAGTATTATGAGCTTGATGTAGTTAAAGTATTGCAGTAAAAGTACATAAGTATTATGAGCTTGATGTAGTTAAAGTATTGCAGTAAAAGTACATAAGTATTATGAGCTTGATGTAGTTAAAGTATTGCAGTAAAAGTACATAAGTATTATGAGCTTGATGTAGTTAAAGTATTGCAGTAAAAGTACATAAGTATTATGAGCTTGATGTAGTTAAAGTATTGCAGTAAAAGTACATAAGTATTATGAGCTTGATGTAGTTAAAGTATTGCAGTAAAAGTACATAAGTATTATGAGCTTGATGTAGTTAAAGTATTACAGTAAAAGTAGTGGTTTGGTCCCTCTGACTGATATATTATTATATATGACATCATTAGATTATTAATAGTGAAGCATCAGTGTTAGAGCAGCATGTTACTGTTGTAGCTGCTGGAGGTGGAGCTAGTTTACACTACTTTATATACAGTTAGCTAGTTTAGTCCAGTGGTTCCCAACCTAGGGGTCGGGCCCCTCCAAAGGGTCAGCAGATAAATCTGAGGGGTGGTGAGATGATTAATGGGAGAGGAAAGAAGAAAAAACAAAGTTCTGATACACAAATCTGTTTTCAGTTTTTGGACTTTTTCTCTAATCTTTGATTTTTGCTGAAATATTGGATCATTTGAACATTTATTGAAATGAAAGCATGTGAGAAGTTTAGAGGGAAAAATCACTATTTGGTGGAGCTGTTAACAACTCATAGACATGTGAAATGTGACCCCGACTACACACTGCTTTTTGTAAGACGTCAAAAGACAAAAAGGTTGGAAACCACTGGTTTCATCTTTAACAATGTGTTGTATTTTAAAAGCTTGTTATATTATCCATTGTGTCAAATCTTCATCTGAAAAGTAACTAAAGCTGTCAAATAAATGTAGTGGAGTAGAAAGTACAATATTTCCCTCTGAAATGTAGAAAGTAGCATCACATGGAAATACTCAAGTAAAGTACAAGTACCTCTAAACTGTAGCTGAGTACAGTACTTGTTTAAATGTATTTAGTTACTTTCCACCACTGCGTGTATAAAGTGTCAGGCTGTGGACATCTGGTGATTAGAGAGCAGCTCCTGCTTAATCTGATCAGCTGCTCAGCTGTTGTTTTTACCTTCCTTCAGTTCTGATGATGAGAAGCTGATCACAGAGGAGTTGATGATATTCAGCGTTTCCACCTGAACTGAACTGATCCCATCACTGCTGATGACATACGACACATGTAAAACCATTTCCATGATATCTAGCAACTGACAGGTCTGTGATAATCATTTTGAAGTTGAGACACCAGCAGTTATGATGCTCGCTCAGCACACTCATACTGACCATTAGAAGATCCCTTCATAATGACCTTACAATGGAAGTGATGGAGGACAAAATCCACAGTCCTCCTTCTGTGCAAACATGAAGCTAATATGAAGCTTCAGCGTCCAAATGAGTCAAATCAAGTAGATATCTTTCAACGTTACAGTCTTTTTAGTGCCAAAGTCCCTCTTTTTGTTACTATACTTCCACCTGCAGCTCAACAGGGAAACACTGTCCGAGGAAACACAAAGAGGGAATTTGATGCTAAAAAGACTGTAAATGTGTCAGAAATCCACTTGATATGACTAACTCAGACTGCTGAAGCTGAATAGAAGCTTCACACAGACTTTTAAATGACTGTGTGGACACACTGTGGATTTTGGCCTACATCACTAACATTGAAAGCACATTTGAAGGATCTTTTAATATCCAGTATGAACAGGAGGAATGATTACAGCAACGAAAAACCTCTTTCACTGTTCATATGGACACCTGACTGCTGGTTTAAAGACACATTAGAAACACTGTGAACCCGTCTATGACAGATGACTTTTCACTCTGCCTTCGAGTGACGACGTTCAGAACAACAATAAGCACCTCTGATGTCCAACATGGTCGTACGAACCAGCTCTGGTTGACCCTGACAGCCTGACAGCGGGGGGGTCATGTGTCAGACTATTTCTTGGCACTGAGCAGTTGCCAGGCAACCAGCGGAGACTAAAGGAAGTTATTGGTCACCATGGATGTATTAAAGAGAACTGACTGGGTCCATTCATTCCTATGAAAGTTGCTCAGTGGTGCGTGACGCTAAAAAAAACCTGTCATGTTCCTACAGGATTCCTATCACTTCTGCATCTTTTGACACATAGATACTCAGTAGAGTCCTTACCTAAGTCTGAGACTTCAATTGGCCGAGCTGGCTGACTTCCTGTTGGCTCCTTGTTCACTTTAATAGGGATAAAGTAATTTAATCTTCCAGCACTTTCAGACATTCCAAATGTTATCAGACCAAATAAAACATATAAAGCGCTTTGTCCATTAAAGTAAAAAGGCATTAGGTACGTGCTGCTCTTTTACCTTTTATCATTTGTTGTCATTATCAGAAATGGCCTGTTAAGACATCTCTGAACGCAAAGTCAAGATGTACTGGTGCATGGGAGCAGGTGGAGGTATTTGCAGGTGTGGAGCGCAGCAGGTGAGTCTCTGCTCTCACCTGTGATTGAGAAAGGAGGTGCAGCAGTGCTCAGAGAGCTGCCGGTTCTCTGTGACTGATTGAAAGATTAAGCTGTTTGGATGCTGCTGCCCTGGAGTGAGAGGGCTGTCTGCTGCGTTTATCAGGCCTGAGGAGGAGGAGGAGGACTGTAAGGGATTCTGTTTTATGCTACAATATAAAATTGTAGAGAGGGGTTTCCCTTTTACAAACAGTAAAGGATGTATGCAGCAGGGAGGCACAAACACATTTTCATTTATAACAATGGAAACCATTAAATTACTGTTAAGAGGTGAAATGTGACACTCAGTGTTAGCATGAAAATAAAGTTGCAATAACATGAAAACAAAGTAACGTTAGCATGAACACAGTTAAGTAACATTAGCATGAAAACAATAAAATAATGATAGCATGAAAACAAAGTAACATCAGCATGAAAGCAAAGTGACGTTAGCATGAAAACAATAAAGTAACGTTAGCATGACAAAGTAACATCGGCATGAAAGCAAAGTGACGTTAGCATGAAAACAAAGTGACGTTAGCATGAAAACAAAGTGACATTAGCATGAAAACAAAGTGAGTTTAGCATGAAAACAATAAAATAACGTTAATATGAAAAAAGTAACATCCACATGAAAACAAAGTGACATTAGCATGAAAACAAAGTAACATCAAACTGAAAACAAAGTGATCCTAGCAACACAATAAAGTAACATTAGCATGAAAACAATGAAGCAAAAACAATAACGTTAGCATATCATTCCTGCTGTTTGCTGACACACTCATTCCGGTTATATTCGTAACACTGATTAGCTCAATTAGCACACTGAATATTCTACTGTTTCCTTATCATATCGTTCTTGGAAGATTGAACAATTTCAGTCATTTACATCAGTGATTTGTGTATTTTAAGGAACAACCTCACATCTCCTCATGAACTCTGAGTCATTCTGGTTTGAAATCAGCCCCCGTCTGCATACATCCTACTCACGACGTTGCTCGGAAACCCGTCAGGGCTTAAAATGAAACTGAGCTCCACTCTCAGCCTCTGATGCTCTTGAACATTGAACATATTCTGAAGGAGAGCTGTCATCATAACGCAGCAGATGTTATTTGTCTCCTTCATGTTTGCCTCTTTAGAACAAGAATGCATTAACATGATTGTCAGAAATTACAGGTACCAGCTGTGATGTGTAATTACACCGCACTCTCATCCATCTCACTGCACAAAAACATACACATTATTCCTGGAAGGAAACACGATGCAAATACAGCCTCATCCGGTGTGTTTTCACCAACAGTGAAGTCATCTAAACTCAAGTGAACATGAATACATGATTGATTTATAGCAGCAAACAACAGGAAGGGCCACTTCTGCCTAACAGCACATACAGGAAAGGTTTGGCATCAGAGGGAAAATATTTGCTTTGTTGCAGAGAGTTAGAGGCTACCACCAACAGACTGTTGATTTAGCTTAACATGAGAACCGGAAACAGAGGGAAACGTAATAAAATACACCTCTACACATACATCTACGGCTCAACATGTCATTTCTTTGTTAAATCTGTACAAAAACAGAAGTGTAAAAACAACAATTTGCCGTTTCACGAGGGGTTGCATGTCGAACTATTGATTGCTCCATACCAGTAACACTAACAAAGTGAAAAAAAGGATATTGGAGAACATATAACACATTCTGAGTGTTGACATCAGTGAGATGTGTGCAGGTGGGGGGCAGAAAGCTGACCAGAATGACTGAGAGATTATCAGAAAATCATGTGAAGGTGTTTTTATGCCTTAAACTGCACAGATCGCTGAAGTAGGCCTGATGGATAAACGCTCATTATCCCGAGAAGGAAACCTCTTCGTTAGCTCACAGTGCAGAATTAGCCGTTAGCTTCAGAGGTCTGGTCAGAGTCCTGGATTTTATAAAGACGGTACTGTTTTAAAGGTTAGACAGCTTATCGGCTGTTTAATGAAGAGTGTCAGACTCTGTGATCACTGCTTTGATGATCAATATGTCAGACTTATCAATACTTTAGTGATCAGTTTGTCTGTGATGACTTTGGCTGGAAAATGCGCCGTGTTCTTACGTTTATAATTTTTCTGAGAAAAGAAATCCAACAAGTGTACAGAGACTCTTGTAATGATCCCTAGTGGCTGATCAATAATACTGATTTAATCCTGTATTGTCTGTATACACCAGTCCAATGCTTTTTTGGGTTTTTTTTTTAAATTATTTTTTTTATCTAGTTTTACAAACAGAAAAACAACAACAGATAATGACAGTTATGACATCACATAGAATGTGGCTAACAAAAACAAAACAAACAAAGAAATAATTTAAAGTTATTAAATAATTTTGTATAAACAAATCTGACTGAATGGACACAAAGAAATAGTTCAGGTTGTAGGTGAAGAAACCTCATGGTGACAAATACATCTAAGTCTTAACTGGTGATGATTCTGATTCTGTTTAGTATTTTATGAGTTAACAACAATAACTCATATTATCAGTATCAGTATATTCTATTTTATGTGTCAGTGGGTTTTGTCTTCCATCTTATGTTATGCTTTCTATGTATTCTAGTTTCACTATATTTTATTTTGTCTTATTTGTATTATTATGGAGTGGGTTTATTTTCTATCTCATGTTATATAGGTGCTGAGGTCAGCTGTTGGTACGTTTGAGAACAAAGACTGTGGTGTACGTTCTTCAACCCCCACAGCATCACTAAGGCTGGTTTTTTTTAGGGGCAGCTTGGGGTCGCGCCCGACACAGAGGTTAAACCTGTGGGAAGATGTTCTGGGGGAAGCTGAAGGAGGCTTATTCCAGTTAATCAAGACCAGTGGTGAGTCTGTGTCTGTTGGGAAAATGGAGGTTTTTATTGCTTATGGCTTCAGAGACCTGGGCGCCAGTTTACAGATTGTGTAGTCGGACTGAGTTTTCACTTATTAATTCTCAAATTACCACCACTGAAGTACACATTCTATGTGCTCTATTTTCACTTTATTTCATCTTATGTTTATTAATATTATCAAGTGGTTTTTATTTTCCATCTTATTTACATTTACATGTTTTTATGTTCATTTTATGTTTTTTTGATGCAAAAGTGAGCTGCAGAATTAACGTTTCAATTGTTACAAACATTACAAACATTACAAACATCTGTCCTGTGCAGCTGTCAAACAGCATCAAAGTAATCATACGTTACTTTGTTTTTATGCCGTTACTTTATTATTTCATGATAATATTACTTTTTCTATTGTTTTCATGCTAATATTACTTTTTGTTATAGTTTTCATGCTAATGTTACTTTCTTTATTGTTTTCATGCTAACATTACTTTATTGTTTTCATGTTAATATTACTTTCTTTATTGCTTTCATGCTAACGTTACTTCCTTTATTGTTTTCATGCTAATGTTACTTTCTTTACTGTTTTCATGCTAATGTTACCTGTGTGAAGGGGAGCTTCTGTACTACTGGTTGATGGTTTGGGACATTCAGTTCATCCAACAACCTGTAACTATGTATAGTCTTGTTGTGTTAGCATTATCACAGCTACTAGCTAGAGTTTCTCACTAGAATATGTATCGTGTTATGCCAGGTATACACTGTGCGATTGTGAACTGTCCAAGATGAAAGATGACCAATGTGAAGAAACGTAGTGATATCTTTGGTTGTGGTTCCAAAACAGTGGTCCTACATTGCACTGTGAGAGGTTCAAAGATGGCCGATGTCGAAGTCTTACGACCAAATATAGCCTGGGACAAAATTCTGACAGTGTCAGAAATTTAGGATGAGCATCTCACAAATGTCTATTAACCAAACAATACAGATACAGCATGAAATAACGCACTGATCAACACGACACTGATGCTAAACCCAATGATGGAGGTAAAACGAAGAAAATCTTATTGAGTTGTGGCAGCAGAAGCCTTGTTTGTATGATTTGTCCTCCAGCTGTTATCGTGACCACGCCTAGGACGTAGCATGGAAAGCTCAGTTCTTGTTTAGCTTCATTGTTTACCATTATAGAGGTGCAGATGGATGATGCAGACAGATGACCCACACTGATGACGTTTTCTTGTATATTGACTTGTGTCATAGCCTGCAGTTCAGTAGATGTGATCATTATACAGTCAAAGTACATTAAACTTGATGTTGTACCCGAGTTTACTAGATCCATGTCTCACAGTATGGCTTGTAATAAACTTTTGCTGAAATGTCACAGTCTGCAGGCGCCATTAGCAAGCCAGAGATGGCGGATTGTGGTGTGTTATGTAAAAATACATAAATATATAAATAATAATGACTGTTTTGGAAATACAAAAAAATTTGTGTTGCATACAAATTCACCTCTGAACAGTAATTTTACTGGTTTCCAGCAAGTCACTTTATTTCTAAATACTGAAAATGTCCACAGATAAACTTTCAGGACATTGTGGCGACGTGTTTTCTGCTGCCCCCTGCTGGCAACATCCTTGATCGACTGTAAACAGGAAACAAGACTATACAATCATAAAAATTGTGATATATCATTAATCTGTATCATTAATGTGTATCTGTCAACAGCTGTAACTCCTCTTATTCATACAGTATACTTATATCTGCTTTAAACTACACAACATTATGTTATAAACCATTTATTCAATGTTTATGTTCTGCTAAAAAAATAATAAATAGTAACCACAAATACCAAAAATAACAGACAGACAGACATCCTCTCCCAGAATGCACAGGGGCTGCGTAGCCGTGACGTGGATCACTATCTCCCAGGTCTCGGCCACGTTCAGAGACAAATGGTTTCTTTCATACCGCTCCACAGAGTTGTTCACCGGTGCTCTGTACTCCTCCTCCTGCCCATCACTTATACACCTCCGACCTCTGCAGAGTCGTCAAGAGAACTTTTGAAAGTGGCGTGACCCGGAGTTGTACTGAAAGTCTGAGGTGTACAAGGTGAAAAGGTAGACAGACAGGTACAGTCCCCTGTGGAGCTGCTGTACGTCTCTCCACCGCGTTTCAGACAGAGCACTGCCCTGTCGGACAAACTGCGGTCTGCCTGTCAGCCGGTCAGTAATCCAGGAGATACTTGGACGTGTCAACACTCATCACCTGCAGCTTCTCCCTCAGTAGCAGCGGCTGAGGATGGTGTTGAATGAAACACCGAAAGGCAATAAATAAATAAAGTACAGCATATAAACCACGGAGAATATACAGAATATACAGGAATGTTATTTAAAATAAATCTTGAGCTGCTTAAGAGAAAGCGTAAGGAGAAAATGAAAGTTAATAAGTCTAATTAAGTTAAGTCTAATTAAACACTGCTGTTAAGTCCAATTAAAAACTTGTCTGTTAGAAAATGGAGCATCTGAGAACACATTAGTAAAGAGCGTCTGTGTGTTAATGAGCTATGTGTCAGGGCAGACTCGTTAATGCTGTTAAACCAATCAACATGTTGTGCTCTCATTTAAAATGTGTTTCTCAAACCATCTCACTTCACTGATCGACTCTGCTGATGTTCTTGTCCATATTGAAGATATGTTATGTTGACAGTGATGTTTTTATGATGTTACCCGTCAGTTTGATCACCACACAGGCTGTAGATTCACACATGGTAAATTCAAAATCAAATGGAAATTGTGATGGCCACACTTGCAGCCACACAGCCGTTTTGAAGTTTGTATCCCAGCTGGCACTCACACTTTGGTTTCTTTTACATTTGTAGTTAATTCTTTCCTCAGTTAGCTCATTTAATTACATTTCACATTACATACAAATAAATAACAACACACTGGATTTTTGTTTCATACATCATACTCATTTTATTTTACAGTTTGGCAGTACATTAGTTTCTATTTGTAGCGCGCACATTTGGTTAACTTTTGTACAGTCATTAGTTTAAGTTCTAATTTTCCTTTTTTTTGAGTTACCAGTGTTGGGGTGCTGCTCCTGGAGGACATCTGGCCAGGCCTGGGCAAAGGATGTGCACCAGGACATGGAATGGTTAAATACAGGAAGTGGCCAATTAGGTCATACCAAGTCCTGCCACCTCATGTGGGGGGGGGGGGACTGTTTATTTCAAGTTTAGTCATATTGTTTGTTTCTCTTTATTGAATGTTTAGTTGGGTATTTTTGGTTTAGTTGATTTAGTTGAGTTAACCTGTGTTGGGGGGGGGATTCTGTTGCTTAGTTGGTAGTGGTTGTCATTTGTTAGTTACCCCTCCTCTGTTATGGTCTGATCGGCCAGTATATATGTTCCCCTTTGTGTTCATGTAGGAAGGTCTGTTAGTAGGGTTAAGTTCACTTTAGTTGAGTTCTGTTTATTTGACCTCATTTATGGGCCCTGAACTTTATTTACATAGTTTGTTATTTGTACCTTTTGTTCGCATTTTATTGGGTAAAATAAAAACCCTCTTTTTTTGAAACCACCTGAGTCTCCTTTGTCTGCCAGCTCGGTCCCTTACAGAAATACTCATGTAAAGTATTAATACCTCAAGATTGTACTTAAGTTTAGTACTTTAGTAAATGTTACTCTCCAGCACTGAAGACTATCTGCATGCAGCTGCAGGTCGTTTGAATGCTGCTGTTTTCTTTTTTCCAGTGAGCTGATTTCACCTGCAGATCTGCTGCTGCTGGTCCTCATCAGTCTGTCCTCGGTCCGTTAAGAAACCGTCCGCCTGTGTCCTCTGCAGCTCTCGCTGGGACTAATGAGAACGTTCTCAGCTTCACTGAACATCTAAATGTTCCACCTGAACATCTAAATGTTCCACCTGAACAACGTTGGTTGACCAGTTTCTGTCACACGCTCCACAATTATGAGAATAAGTTTTTTTTTGTTTTTTTTTTTTTTTATGTTTGTTTATGAAGACGCAGCAGCGGCAGCCTCCTCTTTCTTTCTTTCTTTCTGTATTCATTTAATCCTCAGCTGAGGTCTGATGTTGAGACTTTTTCAGTTCATCTAAAGTTCTCGTCTTCTCTGACTCGTTAGTCTTTGATCATAACCGGAAAAAGATCCTGTTAAATATTCATTTTCCACATCAAAACACGATAATTCCCCTTGCTGTCATCCTGATGAATACAATTAATGAATTACAGCGGAAAAGTTTATTTTATTATGAACAACTGACATGAGAGATATTTATTTTTTATACGTTTTATTTATTCATTTGTGTATTTGTTTGTAACTGTAGGTGATGAAATGAGGGACAATTTTAGTTTTTCCTTTTGATTATTCATTTTGGATAAATTAACATCATGACTTGTGTCTTATGTCATCACTGTTTTCACTGTATTTTAAAACATTAAAGTAAAAATTCAGCTCAGCCGAGTTTATACTTCTATACTAGTCTCTATACCAAACTTCTGTTTGTCATTCATAAATACCTCATCAGTCATTGATAAATGGCTGATTAATCCTTAATGAGGTTTGCAGAAAGAGTACTTTAAGTTTTACACTATTATATATATTATTATGGCTCTATGTTCCCTACAACAGCAGCAGCCTCCATGATTTCAGTGAATGTTACTGAATGTGAAGAACACTCTGTAGCTTTGGTGTGATAAATAAATACATTTTATGTGTAAAACACATTTCTGAAATATGTTTCACACATATTATTACATGTGAAATATCTGAAAATCACATTGTGGATTTATCACATGTGAAATTCCACATCTGATAAAAAAAAATGTAAAAATCTGTTTCACGTTTGACAAATTTGATTTGAATGTGTTTTTAATGCACATTGTAAAAAACAGACAAAATACCTTTTCAAAAAGTGTTTCCTCTTGTCTGAGGAGTAAAAGTAGCTGTTGTGATAAATCAGATCTATGTGGAGCGATGATGAGGAGACTGTAACCTTCCTCACATAAATACATGAAACTAACAAAAAACGTCATATTTCCATCATGTTTTCCATCGTTTGAGCTTTGACTGTCGCTCTTTTAATGATCTCGTTGTGTTGTCTTCTTCTTCTTCGCGGTTTAATGGCACCGACTGGAGAATCAGCGCCACCTGCTGTTCATCTCTTTACACAACAGGGTGTAAACAAACATATACTACATTTTTGTGTTAATGTTTTGACGATTATATTTGAATATTTGAGCTACATTTGGATGAAAACTTGGCTTCTTTTCACATCAAATGCAAGGATGGACTTTACCATTAGGCAGCTATAGATTTATTATGATGTTTAGATATGAAACATATAAAATTATGTTGCTATTCTAACTCATTAAACCCTGAAATTACTAACAAAAGGCCCCCAAAGCACTTTAAAAAAAATATATATTGTTGTTGACTGTAATTTTGTAATCAAACAGAGTCACTAACATTGTCTATGGAGAAAAATGAATGAGATTTTTGTCCTTAGCTTGTCGGGAAGGAGGCTAATTAATGCTCCAAAGTTAGGCTAAACTTTGGTGAAGGAAAAACTGGCACGGCCATGTTTCAAAGGGGTCCTTTGACTTCTCACCTCAAGATATCTGAATGAAAATGAATTGTATGGGTACCCACAAGTCTCCCCTTTACAGATATGCCAAGTTTATGCTAATCGCATGCAAAAACCATGTTGTTTTTTTGCATGCGTTATTTTAGCTTATTCTAAAAATGGTGTATTTGAATATTTCTGCATACTGGTGTCACTAAACAGTCTTGGAATTGCATAAATTGGGTCTGACTGGAAAGCTGAGACTCTTGTGGATTCAATGAGCCCAACTGTATTCATGTGTGATAATGTTTGTACCCATTGTAGCCATTTCATTGAGTTTTTTTAAAAATTTGTCCTCACTGTATAAAATGACCTATCGTGACCTCCAGGATAATCACAGCCTCATGAAACTGAGGGCATTCAGATGATGAATGGCTCTCCTAGGTTTACTGACAATAAGGTTGTTTCTGAGCAATGTCCAGAACAGAAGTGCTCGTCTTCCAATTGCTGTAAAAGGCAATTACAGCAATCTCCAAATGTCAAAAGTTTTTATAATAAACAGCATGAATTTTTCTATGGTGCTTCTCAAGGTCTTGGTGTCTTAATGTGGTATTTTGGAGGGATTTTTGACTATTTTTATCAATTTTCGTGTGGTCAAAAATGGTTAAATTTTTACACCAAATCTGTATAACAAATAGCATCAACCCAAAAATTGCTGGAACAAATTATGAGACATAATTGAGCATGTGAATGATCATCATATACTTCCATCATAATGCTCTAAGCCCTTAAACACTCTAAACTTTCCAAATTTGAATATGCGCCTAACAAAACACAATGTTTATTACAGATTTATTACTAGAAAAAGTTGACACAGTCTTGAACTGCATCTCAGATCAATCTTCATTCTCTCAGCTTTCAGATGATGTATCACCACCTCTGTGTAGCATCTACTGTTGACCTGCTATCTCCCCCTAAACATCCCCTGTCCCCCCCAAAAAATGGGTCTATGATAGGGAGATGAGAGTCAAAGAGATTAAAGAAGAACCAAAGTGTCAGTAACAGCTGAGCTCAGCTAATAAGAATGTTCTGTAATCAAACTAAACATTAATCCTCTTTGATAGTATTAGGAGAAATATTTGCTGTTTAATGCCATCCCTCCCATTTTCAAAGAGTAGGTCAGAGTTATTATGTATGACAGGAACATTATTTATGAGGTAAATTAGCCACAGCTTGTCTAAATCATTTAAGTGTGAATGTGAGAGACACAGACAGCTGAGCTGCAGGCTCTCAGGTGAGCTGTGGTTCACAGTCAAATGTCTTACCATAAGTTCAGGAGGTGAATGAAAAATAATGACGTTTTCGACATGATTTAAAGAGGTTTGATGATTGCTGCGGCTCTGTCATAAAACTGAGTGAGTTGAGAGAATTGAGAGAACAGAGCTGCAGAATCTCGGTTGAGGTCTGAACAATGTTTACAACAGATGGTTTTAAACAGAGCATACAGCTTTTTATACATTTATTCTCTTGTAACCGTTAGTGTGAAAATCTATCATATGTGAATTTTAAATATTCATTTTAGTCTCAGATTTATATGAATTAAAAAAAAATGTAAAATATCAGTTTGAAATTAGAAAAATTCAAGCAAATACATATGTATGTATATGAACGAGCACATACACGACTGTATTTCCATGTGATGCTACTTTATACTTCCAATCAGCTTCATTTCAGAGGGAAATATTGTACTTTCTTTCCACTACATTCATTTGACAGCTTTCGTTACGTTTCAGATTAAAATTTTACATAAAATAAAATAATGATGAGCTTATAAATTACTCTACATTGTTAAAGATTAAACTAGTGGTTTCCAACCTTTCTGGCTTTTGACATCTTACAGAAAATCAGTGTGTATTTGTGTCTCTTTGTCATGTTTATGATGTCTATGAGATGTTTGCAGTTCCACCAAAGAGACATTTCCCTTCACACGGTTTCAAATAAATAACTGTTTAAGGCCCAAAGAAAAAAAAGTTCTATGAGAGAGTAGCTGCACCAAAAAATGAGCCCCCTAATGGCCTACATTTGGAACTTGGACCTGAAAAGTGGGGCATTTTGCAAAATAAATCATCAAATGATCACCAGGAAGGACTCCAGGAAGAGGTAACAACATTAATCAACAAGAACAGAAGAGGAAATATTATATTTGGATATATTTTTTGAATCAAAACAACTAGCTAGCTGTCAACTGCTAACTGCCACTGTTACCAACCTTCCAAAGGAGAAACTGCACTGAGGAAGCTAACAGAAGAGTTAGCTCTTTAGTTAGTCTTTGGACATTCGTAACAAAGACTTTTGTTATGAGAAATACTGGCCGGGAGCTAAATCAGCTGAGTGAGCTTGGTCTGTTACGCCCAGTGAACCCAGACGAGATCACGGCCTCGCCCGGAGCTGCGCCAGAGAGGAAACATCGAAAGCGGTGCGACAGGGCGCGGAAGCAGGGCAAGCGCAGAGGAGTGCAAGCTAGGCTAACTGCTAATGCATACGAACCGGCAGTTCAAACAATCAAGCTAGCTAATATTTGTTCTCTGGACAGCAAAATTGATCAGTCAAACCCCCCCAAACAGTGCTGGTCATTCGTTGACATGCACCAGTGCTTTGTTAAATGTATTTAATATATCAGACACGACCCCAATTTTCTGCTAAACAAGTACTTTAATTTTGTACTTTTAAGTAAACTTAGCTGGTAATATTTCTATACTTTTACTTAAGTAGGATTTTAAATGCAAGACTTTTCATTGTAATGACGTATTTTTACATTGTGGTATTTATACTTTCACTGAAGTAAAGGATCTGGATACTTCTTCCACCACTGTCAAATAATGTCCCTACCAAAGACAAAACCAAATCTACGTCCTTGGACTGAACTTCAAAATTATGGAACGCTTTCAGGTTTCTTGGTTGTTTCCGGAGGTTTTCTAAACTGCAGCACGGAGAGCTCATTCCACTTTAAGGACACATTTTACACTCAAAGTTTTTTAATATCAGGAAATGAGAGGGAAATTTATGAGACACATTCAGTGTCAGAGAGGTTCAGTGGTTCATTTAATTAAACCAGAGTTTAATCTTCAGGGGCGGCTGCACGAGAATAATCACACGTTTAAAAAAAAGGAGAGAGGTTTCCTTTTGTTCTGGCCGGCTGTCCAAAAAGATTTATTGCCTTCAGCGCGATCAAACAGGGAAAGGGCGCCAAATAAATGAATAAATAAATGTGCTTAAATAACAAGATAATGGAAACACAGAGACACTTTATCTGTTTCCACTGTTAGCTCTAATTATCGTCTTGTATTTAGTTCCTACAATAATTACAATGTGTCTTTTAGAGCAGGGTTATTTTAAAGGAGTAAACAGAAGGAGCTCCAATCACAGCCTCACTCTGTTTAAAAATGTAAACCATAAATCCAGACGCTGGTAGTTATTGAAGCATTTCAGTAAACATTGAAAGTAATTATGTTCAGTTTCATATCTGCAGGGCTGAAAACTGCCAGGTTGTTTTTCTATTAAGGATCCTGTTTTTTTTTTTTAAGGCGTAATGAACTTGTTTATTGTCTGCAGACACACAGTGTTCACCTCCTGCTGATGATACACAAACACACATCAATTTTTCATAAATGATGAGCTCATGGTTGGACGTTCCTCAGTGTTGCAGTGGAGAAGAGAGAGGCACAGAAACATGATGTATTATTTACCTCATCATGTGCTGGACCTTAACAAGAGACACTACAGAAAGCACATTATACAATGTACCATATATACCTATATATATATTGTCTTGGTATGATGTGTGTGTGTGTGTGTGTTTGTGTGTGTTCATTAGGAGCACCTGTGCAATTTAATGCAATCCAATACAACAGCTCTGCCGTAAATTCTACTTTTACGAAGCTTATACATTGTCAGTTTTTATTTACATTGTCAGAAAGGTGATAATTCTACCTCATGTTTATTATTGAGGTTGTAGTGGGTGGTGGTGTACTGGGGTGCATTATATCGAATGGTGTTCCTAATATTTTCTCCACCATACATGAGTCACACCATACATTTTTTAATAAAACAAGTCAAAGCTACCAAAAAAAAATGACTGGAACAATTCAATAAAAGAGCCTAAAAAAAGATACCCCGGCCATGATGAATAGAATGGGTAATGCAGAGAAATGCATGGGGACCTTGGAAGATAAACATATTGCCCACCAGGAAGCCATTCAAGGCTTCAGAGAGGAAACAATGAATTTAAAAACCAAAGTCTCCTACCTGGAATTACACAACAGAAGAAACAACTTGCTTATCTTGGTACTGGAGGAAGGCTCATTGAAGAACAGTGATCCTGACAGCTATATCCTTGACCGGAGCAAGTTGGACACAGGTCCCTTCTCCCCCAAGACCTCCTGGCTGAGTATGTGGACATGAAGAAGCTAGTTGTCTATGCTGCCTTCTGGAGGGCCTATCGGATTGAACTGGTCTCGGAGGAGCTAATATATGGCCACCCACTCTCCCCCTTGGATTACTAGCTCAGTGCTTCCTTGGGGACATCCCCCGTGAACCATAAAAACCTCCATCACTTGTTGGTGCAGCTTTGATCATTGTCCTCCTGGGAGACCTTTACAAAGCTCCTAAGGACTTCATTCCTTTTGGATGGATGAGGTCTTCAACAATACTTGATGGATGGATCCTGAAGAGTTCCATGACCATTGAGGCACTGATTGGGTACCCAATTACTTTTGGGAGGGTGAAGCAAATGGCTAAGAATCCTGGCCACGATGTTTCCCACTGCCCTCTGCTGGAAATACTGGAACAAAAACTAAAGTTCTTCCCAGCCATCAAGTACACAGATCACAAAAACTAAAAAGGTTCACAATAAAGGCCAGTAAATATGTTAAGCAGCACTCAGCTAACTCACCACCTTCTGTGCTGGCCCAAGCTGCCTCACTCACACTGTCTACCATGGAGATGTACAAGAACTTCGGCATGCCCTGGGTGGAGACAGCACTCCTGTGCCTGTCAAGGACTGACTAGCTGACAGTGCTGACTTTTGTCAGTTGTCTTGGTATGATGATGAATCCTGACTATGTCATCTACAAGCCACTAAAGGATCTGTTCAGGACATGCCACTCCCCGAGTCCAAACTCCAGAGCCTGTTGATTCAAGGAAAGTTCCTGCTGCGAAAAGCACATGTACTGCACTACTCCATCCCATGCAGAATGGAGAAAATAACACTCAGCCCAAAGACAAATCCTGCACCAAAGAGAAAAAGGGAGTGAGTGTGAGGAACCTGAACAGGAGCCCGAAGATATGCAGGTCATTGACCAAGAAATACACATCAGGATAGCAATCCGCTCAATTAGCAGGTCAGAGCCTTTGGCAGCCACTTTCCGCTGGTCCTCAGAGGAGACGGACCTAATCAATCTTGACAACACACTTACACACAGAGAAGCACACAACCAGTGCATCAAAGGATGCCCAGAAAAACAACTGAAGGTCAGGACATTCTTGGCATTATGACACAGAAGACGGAAGGGTATGTAAAAGTTAAAAAAAAAAATCATGCAGATCCTATAAAAACACACATTTACATTCACACTCAAACACATTTTGTACATAGTTCATAGTTTGTGCTTCATAGTTCATAGTCTAAGGTTTATATTCACTGTTCATAAAAAACTGCAAAGCAAAAATTTAAAGAATACGATTCAAAGTTGTATGAATCAGATCACCCAAATATAGAAGATGACTTTTTCAATAAAGCAGTCCTCCCACAACTGAAAGACAATGAAAAGGCTTACTTGGAGACAGATATCCAGGATATGGTGGTAAAGGCAGCCATTAAAGCTCCTCCTGCTGGTAAAGCACCAGGACAGGGTGGTTATAGTATAGAATTCTATGAATCCAATTGTCTCCAATTCTGACCTTAAAAGGATATTATTGCCCCTTAGTCCATGCCTAGTAGTATGAACTCAGCTCTTATTTCCCTCTTACCAAAAGGAAGTAAAGACCATTTACAAATGGGCAATTTCTTTCCCCTCAGCTTGTTAAATAATGATTATTAAGTGTTCGCTGATATTCTTGCGATGCGTCTTGAGAAAGTTATTTCCTCATTAATTCATTTAGATCAAGTGTTATTGCTGGACACCATGCTGCACATAATATGAGAAGACTTTTTCATGTAATGTCAGAGGCTGCATCTCTCCAATACCCAGCTGTTGCAGTCTCACTCGATGCTGAAAAAGCATTTGGCAGGATACAGTGGTCTTATCTATTTCACATACTGCCAAAGTTTGGTTTTGGTCCAATATGCATACAATGGATTAAGGCTCTTTACCATAACCCAGTTGCATGTGTCAAAACTAATGGTGTAATATCTCTCCCTTTCCAGCTTTTCAGATCCACCAGAGAGGGATGCCCAGCATCACCAGTTATCTTTACATTTACACTTGAGCACCATGCTTGTGCTGTTAGGGCCAACCAGAACACAACTGGTATCACACCTTTCAATCATGAGTTTAAAGCTAACCTTTGTGCAGATGATGTCTTATTGACATTGTCAAGTTCAGATCATTTAGTTCCACATCTTCATAAACTTATCAGTGATTTTGGCCTGTTTTCTGGGTACAAAATCAATTGGTCTACGAGCGAGGCTATCTCTTTAAATTGTCTTACATGCCCTGAACATCTGACCTCAACTCTTATTGTGTGGAAGTCACACAATGAAATATCTTGAAGTTAACATCAGATCTCTGATTGATAGCATTTTTCAGTTGAATGCCCCCAAGCTTTTGAAAACTGTTATCACTGTTGAGGAGGGCAGAAGTACTTATAATGAATGTACTCCTCAGATTAGCCTTCCTTTCTTCTGCAATCCCAACAAGATTTCCTCAAAAAAGGTTCAATGAAATGAACAAACTATTGTCAGTGTTCATATGGAAAGATAAAAGGCCTAAAATCAGCCTTAAAAATGAGCTGCTCCTAGGAACAAAGGTGGGTTCGGGATACCAGATGTGTATTTCTATTACTTGGCTGACAATGGTGTCTATCCAATATCCTGGGCCTACACGACAAATCATGTAGATGCAGCTCACCGGAGATGGCTGGAGCAGAAGATTGTTCTGAAAATAACAAACATGTTTCTCTAGCTTCCTTCTGGTGTCACCCTTAATATGACAAAGCCCTTTAATTCTGTTTTCATGCAGAATGGTTACAGCATGACATAAACATCTTAAAATCATTGGTTTATCCATGAACTCTTGTCTCATGGAAGAACCCCTTATTTACAGCTAGTGATAAACCTCTTTATAATGACATATGGCAAAATAAAAATATTGCTGAGCTGGGTCAGTTACTAAACAATGGAGATATTATACATTTTCATGATGTTGAGATACATTTCGGTTTAAATAATTCAAATTTCTTCCAGTATTTGCAGCTGAAATCTATTCTGCACAATTACACACTTAAAAACACTATTGACAGACTATTGATATTAAATTAAGAGATGCAGCCACTGGCAGAGGAAGTGTCTCAAAGTTGTATAGATTGTTATGTCATACTTGTTTTGACTGTAGGGCATCCATAAAAGCACAATAGGAGAAAGATCTCCATGTACCTGTCACAACAAACCAGTGGGAAGCTGTACTGAGTCGTTCAAACTATCTTTCCAACTGTGTGAAGTATAAAGTTGTACAAATGAAGATTTGGTTTGGGTCATATATCATCTCATGCAAAGAAAATGAGCCGTAGTCTTTCAGATATGTGCTGGCATGGCTGTGGGATTACTGGCACTTTTATGCATCAACTGTGGCACTGCCCAGAGGTAGGAAGGTAGGATTTTTTGTGCAAAATATTGGATATAAATTTCCCATCATGTCCAACATTGAATCTACGGGGAAGTAAGATAGACAGAGTAACCTTAAAGAATTACAACACTTGATTGGATTAGCCTTTCTCTCAGTGAAATGGACAATATTTATTAATTGGAAGGTGAGGTGAATTGAATTGTTTCAATACAGACAGCTGGCTTAAAGATTATTTGGATTTGATATCTATGGAGCAAGCAGCATCAATTCTTCAAGATCTGGGCAGTGGTCACACAGACTCTTTGAGTCAAATCATTTCAATTTTGGACAAAAATTAAATAAATCAGGATGAACATTAATAACAGCCAGTCGAGACTAGGAGCACCTTTTTTTGTTTTTGTTGTCTTGTAATTGAGCATACATTGTGCAGGTTGCTGGTCCACAAGGCTATGATGGCAATTATATTCATACACACACACACACACACACACACACACACATATATATATATATATATAGATAGATAGATAGATAGATAGATAGATAGATAGATATATGAAGATGCTCCTGAGACAGTTCAGCACATAATAGCAGGGTTTAAGATGAAGGCAGGAACAGCGTACATGGAACGCCATAACCAAGTGGCTGGCATAGTGTACAGGAACATCTGCACTGAGTATGGGTTGGAGGTCCCAAGGTCACAATGGAAGACATCTCCTAAGGTGGTTGAGAATGACCAAGCCAAGATCCTGTGGGACTTCCAGATCCAGACTGACAAGCTGGTGATGGCTAACCAACCGGACATCGTGTTGATTGACAAACAACAGAGGAAGGCAGCGGTGATAGACGTAGCAATCCCAAGTGACAGCAACATCAAGAAGAAGGAACATGAGAAGATCGAAAAATACCAAGAGGAGCTAGAAAAGATGTGGGGAGTAAAGGAAACAGCGGTGCCGGTGGTAATTGGAGCACTGGGGGCTGTGACCCACAAACTGGGAGAGTGGCTCCAGCAGATTCCAGGTACAACATCTGAGGTCTCTGTCCAGAAGAGTGCAGTCCTAGGAACAGCTGAGATACTGCACAGAACCCTCAAACTCTCAGAACTCTGGTAGAGACACACCACCACCCCCCATGGGAGGGGGGTGAGAGGGGGATTTTTTTTTCCATTATACATATTTCTTTAACTATATTCCTTCCTTCCCGCAAGATAGGAGAATGTTTTTGTTTTATTGTAAACATGGTTTCAGATAGCTTTAGGATAGGTATCCTGCACTCTCTGCCTGGTCCTGATGGAGTGAAGTTGAGCACCTGACATGTTGTTGTGTAGCTGGTCAGATGCTCACTGCTGCTTCACAGAACAGAACAGGCCGGTACCTGCAGTACTGCGTTATATTCTGCCCTTTATATTGTTTTTGTTGTATTATAAGTCTGGAAATTTACCTGGGAAAAAAAGCTACAAGCCTGTGGACATAAAAACTTCAAGTTAACTACACAAGGGCATTTCAGCACCAACAGCAGGCAGGACTAAAGATTATGTTGTTAATGTATCAGATCCACCCTCAGGTACCTGTAGTTTTAATGTTTTATTAGGTGTGCTCAATAGAAAGAAGAGAGGTAGTCTTTTAAATACCTGGCTCAAAGTAAGAACACGTTACATCTGTAGAATCCATTTGAATCATGTTTTAATAGTGCTGGTTTTGTGTTTATACAGGTAGCAATGACAACTGTCTATTTTAGGTTTAAGTTTAGTTTTTAATCATTGTTCTCAGCATTTATTTATTGTTTTCAGAGGTTTTGAACTGTTTTTTTTGTCCCTCCAGGACTGCAGTGGGTGGCCTCCAGTTACAGGAGAATATGGGAGTCCAGGCACCTTTAATAGTTTGGGGTGTGTGATGACACATTGTTTAGTCAGTGTTTCTTTTGTTTGTGGTGTTTTCTGTTTCGTGTTTACAGATAGCAGACTCCCAGTCCCTCTAACCGTGGTTGGTGGACGCTAGGCCGCAGTACGACTGTCTATCAACTTCCTGTTTTGCAGATTTTTCATTGATTTTAATAAAAGCCCAGTATGGTATGACCCACACTGATGATGTTGGTTTCATCGCTGAAGCCCTGCATCTGAAACTGTTACATCAAGAAAACTCATTTTACAATCTGCAGCGTACGTCGTTTAATTTCTAGGTCATTTTTGAGTGAACTCAGCAACTATGATGGATGGAGGGATGGAAGGATGAGGGAGGGATGGATGGAAGGAAGGATGATGGAAGGATGGATGGATGGATAGATGGATGCATGCATGGATGGATGGATGGATGGAGGGATGGATGGATGGATGGAAGGATGGATGGATGGAAAGATGGATGGATGGATGGAGGGATGGATGGATGGAAAGATGGATGGAGGGATGAATGGAAGGATGGATGGATGGATAGATGGATGCATGCATGGATGGATGGAAGGATGGATGGAGGGATGAATGGATGGATAGATAGAGAAAAGCTGTCACATAAATGACAAAGAACACATAGTTTACAAAAACACACAATGAGGTGTGTGTGTGTGAATTAAGTATCATATATATATATATATATATATATGTATATATGAAGTACTAGACTAAATAAAGATAAGTAGAATAAACATAGAATAAAAAATAGAGTTTTGAACTTTTAAGGCAAGATATTGCTATTAATGTGCAAACTAGATGTAAAATGTCCATTGTACATCGCCACCCAGTGGAGGAGTGACTGTAGAGGGCTACACAGGCTTAAAACTGGTGGTCGAAACATAAACCATCATCTGGGAGAGAACCATCTGTCTATGTTTAGTAATATTGAGGATATTGTTTAAAGAAATAATTGAAATGGGAATAACTAGTCCATAGTTGGAGAGAATATTTCCCCCCCGATACATACTGGGCTGTGAAGGCTTTCAGCTCTTCAACTCTGTCAGGTGTAAAAAGGTAAACCGTTCTACGCAGGTGGGGCCCTCTGGCAGGAAACCTCTCTGCCGGAACGCTGTTTCCTGTCTGATGCAGCTTCGATAACTACCTCATAATCAGAATCTCCTTTGAGGCTGATGAGGATTTACTACAAGGCTGCTTTTAATTCCACTGAACATCTCTGGAAGCACTCGGATGTGTGAGAACTCATTAAGACTTAAGCATGCTAATATGGAAGTATATCTGTTAGGATAAAGTGCTGCGCTGACCTTTCCAGCCCAGAGAAACAGCCGAGCCCCAAAAATGACAAATCAGAATTTATGGCCTCCAAAGATTTAATCGGAGCCGGGCTGATGGGGATTTTTGAAGCCGATCGGCTGTGAAACTGTTTGGAGAAAAAATGAGTTTCTGCTTTAATGCAAATTGAAAAAAAAACCCTTAATTATTCATAAGCAGATCTACTGTTTCAGACCTGCAGATAGGGCATGAGTAGGAAGCTAACAAATCATTACACAATTACATACCATCCATGTGTTTAGCCAACAGCTGTGTGATGTTAATGTGTTCATGTTAGGGAAAGTCACACAAATTAAAATACTATAAAAATCTGAAAACCATCCAGAAGGAAAGATTATAATCTCCTGTATGCTTGGCACTGGAAGAAAAGTAGAAAAGTTTGTGGTTGAAGAGGCTGAATTCAGCTGAGAAAAGAGAAGAAAAGGACCAACTCTCACACTTTCAGGCTCTGTCTCACGCTGCCCTGGCACATGTCACAAGACACAGATTAACAGAGCTGTTTTTAAGTCTTTTGGTCCATGTCCAAGTCAAGCCTCAAGTCTTTTGAGATGTGACTCACAGGTCAAAAAGTAAGTCTGTCAGTCTATCAGGGCTTAGTGTGCAGATTACAATAGCAGCATGGCCAAAATCAAAGCAAATACTTATCTTTTAATGGAAACACTGTAGAGTTTCCCTGCTTGATCATCAGTCCTATAAGCTATAATGATTAAGCAGATGATTTACTTTAAAAATATGATAAAACAGTTGCTGACTGAAATTAATTTGAACTTCTTTTTAGTTCAGTTGACTCAACATTTTCATGTTGAAACAACCTCGTATTTTTTTCAGTGTACGGTGCTGAATGCACACAACTGAACCAGTCACCCAAACGCAACACGGCTTTATTTTAAATGTCAGGAGGATAAAGATTTATAGAATATTTAAGAGCAACGTCACACTCTTACTCTGATCATTTGTTATTAATATTATATTATTATCAGTTTGTACAGATGGACAAACAGGTTTTCTCTTGACAAAGAGATCCCCTGTTTAAATAAAGGATTAAATAATATAAACATAATCCAAACATCATTACACTCTGAAACATGGCTCAACAGTAACATGTCAGATAATGAAATAAATCTCTGATAGCTGTTCCGGGGGTTTGTTCAAGGCGGGAACGCTGCACCTTCACTCTGCCTCACTGTTCTATATAAAAGGTACAGACATGGCGTGGGGGGGGGCAGAGTTTCTCTACCAATAAGACGACTGTGGAGGACAGCCGGATCAACGTCAGTGTTAAAGGGATGGTCGGCATGGCGGGAACAGGTGGCTGACGCCTCTGAGTCTGGAACGCTGGCATGACATGTAAAAGCAGACACGGGGGCGGCGTTATGCCGGCTTTGATTGGTTCAGTGTAAAAAATAATGGAGGTTCTCTGTATAAAAGAGCTTTGAGTTAATCAAACCCACAGTTGAGTGTTTATCTAAAGGTAATTTTTCATGTAAATAAATGTATAACTATTGGTAGCGTATATATAGGACCTGCAGAGTCCTTTAATTAATTCCATTTCCTGTAGAAATGAAATCATCTTTCTGGGTGATTTCAATAAAAACTGGTTAGATAAGTCATCAGCCATCAAAAGAAAAAAAAATATACTTAGTAGTTTAAAGCCTCTTTCACACATAGTTCCTGGTAAATTACTGGGACAACCGCTAGTGATTTTCACTATTCACACATTCAGCTACATTCAGGAACTTTTCCATCTTGCGTCTTTTCACACATGTCATGGCAATGCTGGAATAGATGGAATAGATGGAATAGATGAGTGTAGGTGTGATGGCAGCTGCCAGATCAGAGCAGACTGTATGAAGTTATCAGTGTAATATCAGCTGTGAACATCAGTGCAACGTGTGAACAGCTTAGACTATTTGTCAGTGAATAAAAGCTCCTGCTGTAGCTACATTTAGAGATGCGTCACGCCCGCCCGCTGAGCCCTGTTAATTAGCACGAGTGAATTTTAAATCCTTAATAATTACAAACCAGTTAACTTTTCTATGGATCTGACATCCTGCATCTCCGTCCTCCACATGCCTGCTCACAAGAGCTTTGCTCCGTTAGACTAGTTAACGTCATGGATATGATCTGGATCTGATCTCGAACACAGACACACAGACTTTTCAAAAGGAGCCGTGGCTTGAATAGAGGAGAGGCTGCGGTTTTTTTTGTGTTGTGTTTAAATAATTTAAATAAAAATGTTCACACTCTGTTGAAAATGTTTATTCACGTAACTAATATTCAAAGCTCTGTCAGATTGAAGAGTTACAATAATCAGTATGTCTTTATGAAAGTAATACTGTTAAAGTTACATGAATAAACATTCATGCTTTCATGCCTTCACTGCTTTCATTCACAACACAGTCGTACCGACATTTTCCCTGAAACGTTAGTGAGTCTTGAGGCGGGAAATTAGCGGAACAGATTTTCCTGAATATCCATCCCTGCTGCCGTTCACACATAACCCCGTACAGGAAATGTTCCTGAACATTTCAGGGATAGACTGCATGTGTGACAGGGGTTTAAATGTTACCTTACTAAAAGAGCCCAGTCTCTGCTTGACTGGATACCTTCCGCCTCTCTGCTGCCTCGTATCACTCCGCTAAGCCCCTCCCACCAAATAACGCACCAAACACGCAATTGTTAAATTGCAAATATCATGATTAAAAGAATAACAGCACACAGGAGTTGAACCCCTGCTGACTCTGCAACTCCTGTGATTGGCCAGGATGCAAAAAGAAAGTTTAAAACAATCTCTTACCTGAGAAACCAGAGCTTTTTCTTTTCTTTTCTTTTTCTTTATCAGTGTGAACTTTTCAAATCCGGACCAGCCGACTTATTCATCATTACAAGATGCAGACTCCAGCTTCTCACCCAGCACATTGAACTCCGTCCTCAGTGAGAAGCAGCCAAGTATTCCTAGAAAAACCTCCATCAACCTGTTTAAACCCTGCTGCTTTCATAATGTGTAACTTTCAACTGGCAATTCAGAACTAGTTGATTTGACTCGCTGCTTCTTAGGTAACAGTCAGCTCATCTGTTTATCAGGTCTCTCAACTACAAAATATATAACTCTGCATCATTTCAATCATCTACTAGTCAAAGTCTTGTGTACTAGTTTCCTTCTTGTGTCTTGTTTGTTGTAGTGTTTAGTAGGGATGTGCAGAGAGCCCAGTATTCGTATTTGTATCTGTATTTGTTGAGGCGGCAAAATTATTTGTATTTGTATTCGAATGAAAGTGGAAAGAGGCTTAAAAATCCTGTTTTTGTTTTTATTACGCTTTTAATTTTAGAAAATTAAAGTGTTACAATAAGTGTTCATGAAGTGTGTGTCAGTAGTTCAGCTTTATCTCTGGGGAACACCCCCAACTCCGGGAGTGCTGTCTAAATAAGGAAATGTGCATCATGTAGCAGGTGGATGTGACTCCCCTCGTTGAGACCTGCTGATAGACGTCACAGCGGAGCAGAGGAGAGACACTGAGATAGTGATGTAACCAACCTGCACGCTGGTATTTGACATGGTTTATTTTTCTTCCTGAAAACAAATAATTTTTTAAATATTTGTATGAAACAAATATTCGTAAAAAAAACTCACTATTTGTGCTTTGCTGAATAATGTATTTGTATTCAGGCACACCTCTAGTGTTTAATGATAACTTGTTGGTGTTTTCTTGTGTTTACATCTCAGTCACTTGACCTTAAAAGACTTTGGTCACCTTGTTGTTTTCAAAGTTTTCATCAATTAATCTATGTGGTTTGTCTGTTGTCTGTCTGTATGTTGACGTATTGATAATTGCATTTCTATTTTTTTTAATTTATTTTGTCACTCCTCTGTTGTTATGTAGTGATTGTGATATATGCTGTGACCCCCTTGAAAATGAGTTTAAAGGAGTTGATCCTAATAAATAAATTTGAATATATAAATCTGGAGCCCTGAAAGGCAGCTGAGATCATTTATCATTAAACTACAGGAGCTTACAAAACGATTTTTCACACTTTTATCACAAATTCCTCCCGCAGTAGGCAGCCGCGCCCCGTCATCTTCTTTATAACGGGTCCCATAACATGAAAAATCCTTTATTTCTGATAATTAGTGCGATAGACGAATGAAAACAAATCAATAATACTCATTTATCATTCTGAGATCGCAGAGCAGACAGTCGAACCCTTTTGCCCTTTTCTTGGACTTTCTGGTGAACCGTCAGAGGATCGAACCCTGACAGAAGCACACTTTGAGCAGCAGGACCTACTCAGACCTTTATGGCAAAGCACCCCCCCCCCACCCCCCCTTTTGGCAGGTAGATCTGTGAGGTCATGCATTTCCTCATAATAGAACAGATAAGATACACACTGTTGGGATTTACTGTGAAATCTGATGTGGAACACTTAATTTTCCTCTTACCTCTTTAAAACAGGTACTGCTATTGTTGTTATTTGTTTGCTTTGTCTATTTAGTTTCCTCCTCATTTACTATGGACCTATTTCAGTAACTAAAAGCAGCAATTAGCAGATACATCAGTGATTTGTGCATCAGAATATTTTCAAGCGATATGCTGGAGCACATTTATATGTATAGACTAATTGATCATTTAATGAAAGGGTTCTATCTATCGTCTGAATTCAGTTTTCTACATTTTACTTCAGTGTCAGCAGCTGCAACTGAGAGTGTGCATTAGGTTATGGAGACGTTGTGCATTATCTCTGTTATGTTATTAATTATTCATGACAGCTTTGCAGCGCCTCAAAAACACACAGCATGTTCAAAGCAGCGTTTTTCAATATTCACAGCTTTTTACCTTCAAGTCTCAAGTAAGTCGAGTCTCAAGGCCGCAGCTCTGCAAAGCTAATGGCTTCTTGAGGGAGAAGGTTTAGTGAACAGTCTGTTTACAGGTTGGTGGTTCTGTATCGATGCAGCTGAATCTGTGAGTCTCCTACCATTAAATCATCACAGCAGTTTTATAGAAATTAGGGATGTGCAGAGATCCCAGTATTTGTATTTGTATTTGTTTAGGCAGCAAAATTATTTGTATTTGTATTGGAATAAAAGTGGAAAGAGGCTTAAAAATGCCTGTTTTTGTTTTTATGACAGATTTAATTTTAGAAAATTAAAGTGTTATAATAAGTGTTCATGAATAAACTACGTTATGAAGGAGGTCCCCACACCGGGTCTCAAACTGGAGTCTCCCAGATCATAGACGACTACGCTGACTACTGAGATAAAACTTTACTCATCACCTCATTGCAGACAGACGTCTACCTATTTATACACCCATAACACAGAGACGGCACAGCGTGTAACATGTAGAAGAACTTCAAAGGTGATTAGTGCTTTGCACTTTCCATTTATTGCCTAATTGTTACAACCTAACTTTATGGAAAGGAGAAGGAGAACAACAGGTTATGGAGAGTCCCTTGTGACCACTTTGCTTGTGTCAGTAGTTCAGCTTTATCTCTGGGGAACACCCCCAACTCTGGGAGTGACGTCCAAATTAGGAAATGTGCATCATGCAGCAGGTGGATGTGACTCCCCTCGTTGACACCTGCTGATAGAGGAGAGAGACTGAGATAACCTGGTATTTAACATGTTTTTGTTTTTCTTCCCAAAAAGAAATCATTTTTAAAACATTTGTATCAAACATATATTGCAATATTTGCATAAAACCCACTATTTGTGCTATGCTGAATACTGTATTTATATTCGGGTGCACCCCTAATAGAAATAAACTGATTTCAGTGCAAAATGTATCTTGTTATAAATGCTGGTGTGACTGGACGCTGACACACGGTAACACACCTGCTAGTCTGAACACGATGCAGCTCATTTCACTGACAAGCACACGGACCCGAATGCAGCCGGTCATTTGACTTCCCCTCCATCACGCTGCTGACCTCGGGAGCAGTCGGAGGTGAGAGCCCGTGAGGGATGAAGAGGACGGTTCGGTTAATGATTCTTCACCCCGAGCGGCACGAGAATGAGCCGAGTCACGGCGGTGAAGCTCTGATAAAGAAGCTGCTGTTGAAACGCATTAAAACTGAGCGTCAGCCCGGATAAAGGAGCAAGAAAATGACCTCACTCGTCATAAAAAAGCTTTTATATTTTTAAACGCATTAATTTGTCCTGCTGTATCTTCATTTAGACGAGTCGGTGGGAGGAGAGCGAAATGGATTTCTGCTTCTTTCTGCTCATCTGGCTCCTTTTTTTTTATTTTCTCGACATCACAGGAGACTGCTACCTTCAACATCATCATTTTACTCATTAATCAGAACCTGAATGAAACTCTTAAGTAAATCAGGCCTCATTTGTTGAGCACACAGCTTCACAATAGCTCAGGGAGCGAGCTGATTTATGCTAATTGACGAACTGATTTGCATTTCAAAGCAAAGGTTTTTCCAGTTTTGCACAGAGGTGTCTCTCAGTTGAATAAAACTGAATTTGTGGTTAAATGCAGCTCGTTAGTTTCCTTCTATAAACCAAACAAACAGGACTGAGGTCACTCCGTTTATTTACATGCACAAAAAGAAATCTGGGTCAGTTTCAGAAATCAGGAGCTAAATTTCAAGTCTGTTTAGTTTTTGTCAGACAGCCAGTTTATCTTTATATCTCATCAGTTCATCTGAAAAACCTGATTTAGACATTTTAGTCATGCTAGCAGCTTGGCTCCAGGGATTGCTAACGTCAGTCAGTCCACTGCTTTGGTCCACAATGAAACATCTCAACTACTGGACAGATGTTTGTGGTCATCAGAGCCACCAGCAGGTCAACATTTACATTCATACAAACGTTTACGTCTCCCAGCGAATGTATCTTAATCCTTTTGGTGATACTGATTTTCATCGAGCGCCATCATCTGATCAAAATTGAACGTGTCCAATACTTTGATTTATGGAAAAAATACATGCAAAACATTCCCTTTGTGCTTGGTGCATATAGAACATGTTAGCATGCTAACACGCTAAACTAAGATGGTAAACATTCATACTAAACGTCAACATGTTAGCGTTGTCATTATGAGCATGTTAGCATGCTAACAACGTCTACATTAAGACACTCAATTCTAAAAGGTCGTTTTTGAGCAAATTCAACATAAATCCACAACAGGAGCTTTAGCTCATTTCTGCAAATACCTTCGTCCACATTAAAGCGCCTCCTACTGGGCATGTGCAGAGGACAGACGAGCAGGTCAGCCACAGAAAACCAGCAAAATAGAAACAGAAAACTTCCTGGCGTTTAGTTTATTGCAGCAGATTCCAACAGTTTGTGCAAAGAAAGCTGGTAGATAACTACGTTTAACTCTGAACAAGCTGTCAAAGTCAACAACAAAGAGAACAACACTTGCATGAAGCGTCCGCCATCGTTGTTGTTGTTGTTGTTTCTTCTTCTTCCTCCTTTTTCAATGAAACGCCGCGCTACTGCTAACATCTGTTCTGTTATTTATGTTGTATGGGAGGTGTATGTTTTGTACATATTTTATTTTTATTGTATCTGATTTTCTGTATGTTTATTTCCATGATGTCCTTTAATAATAGCGCTAAAATGTTTTAATCTTGTAAAGCATTTTGTGAGTTAAATTTGAAAGGTACTGTGTAAATTTAAGTTTTATTTTTATTAATTAGGTTTTAAAGGTAAAAAATTCAAAAGTCCAAGAGTAAAAACAATCAATATACATAAATATTTCACTCATATCTCATTCATTAACATATACGATACATAAACTCCTTGAATTATGGCTTGATGCAGACTGAAATACTTCCTATAATATTTTCCAAGCCTACTTATTGTCCAGCTTTGATATTGATAAGCGGTCAGATTCTGTACGTTGATAATTTAACAGTCTAACTTTTTAAAAAGTCCTAAACCAACAGTGTTTTATTCTGTCTCTCAACACGTCTGTGGCTCTCAGCTTCAAGCCCACTGGTTCCTACTGTAGACGTAAATCTTTTAAAAAACATCCCACAAATAGAGTTGTGACGTGTTTGGGGACTCTGGTTCCTGAATTCTAAGTTCCTCTTTCAAATATTTAATATTTATAATAGATCTTTTAAAGATGGTTTTGAAATAGGAAGACAGTAATGGAGGGGGGAAAAACACTTGAGGAACCAGCAGCCTCTTCACTAAAAACTCTATTTCATCACCATCTGCTGTTTCCAGATGTTTTCTGTGACTTTCTCCTCGTGCAGTATCCTTTCCCTCACATCTGTCCCTCCCCGCACTTTTAAAAAAAACCAAATGAAGTGAATATTATGCTCAATATTATTTACCGAAACTACATCCCTAAAAACAACCCCACCAAAACAAAAAGTCTGGAGCGCTCCTTGCACTTCCCTCAGATTTCATACACGGGACTAATGAGCAGCGAGCCACACACACACACACTGTAATAACTTTTCTATATCGGGGGTTATTATGAACACAGATGTGACGTTAATTTTCCCTGCAGGCCTCATGTTCGGCTTCAGTAAAGAACTGAGCTCATTTGGCTTCGGCACAACAGCAGAGCCCCCATGCTGCTCCGCTAACCATCAAAGGAAAGTCATTTACCTCCTCGGCTTGGCTGCGTCTCCCAGGGATCTATTAGGTTTTAAATTAATGTGGGGCCCTGCTAAAAAAAAACATAATAAACATGGTGACGGTGGAGTTTTTTTGTTTTGGGGGGTGGGGGGGCTGTAAATTAGCTGCAGAGGGAAAATGACGTGACATTACTGTACTTACAGATTTCACACCAGTTAGAGAAAAGAAGTTAGAGAGCAGCACAACACATTCAATCATTGTGATTAAAAGTAAACCGTGAACACGATTCAGCTCCGTCAGTCTGTTTTTATGGGCAAACATTAGATTTTCTGTCGTCGCTGCAGAGACGAGACGAGTGAAGTTTTATTTAAACCGACACTCGAACTACATCAACACACAGCTGCAGCTGATTCATCAGGTTTGTTAAAAGAATTCCTTCTTAATGACCTGGATCCGAAGAATTAAAAGTTTAAGTTTAATTTATTTTCTTGTACAAGACAGAGCGTTTCACAGTGCAACGCACAAGTAGGGTTACAGAGAAAAAGGCTGAGTTGCAAAACAAGAACATTCATCATGACATGTAAAAACAGGAACACACACATAGTATGATTTTAAGACATCTAATCGCAGCATAATCCTAATTTTTGTAACAAGGTTCTCCTGGGTCTGTCCTAAAGACTGTATATAAAGATGGATGTAGTGAGGTGTGACGTCGGTTGAGGTGTTGGTTTGCATTGGTTGTCGTAGAAGTAGTAGTCGTAGTAGTCGTAGTAATAGTATTATCCTAGATAGGGATGGGGACGTTTGGCCCACATTTGGCCTTGAATGACAGCATTGGCTCAGCCTGTGTCTCTAAAACACAGTAAAAAGAAAATTAAACATGATGTGAGGATACTGTTGTGGATATTTTGAGTGATGGTCAGCACCTCAGTGGAGAAAAGTGGACACGAACCGTTGATGTCTTAAAGCTAAAAATGTTTATTGAAGACAAGAAGAACTGAAACAGTGAACATCGAAGTCACCTGCAACTCGGATCCTGTCTCTTTCCGTTCTGTCCTCTGAAGGTCTGAGTCTTTAACCCAAGCAGATCAGCCTAAAACAAGTTCACTAGTTTCTAAACAGTTCAGGTCACCATCAGCACGTTCTGGTTTCACATTCCACCTATGTGTGTTGTCTAGGAAAACCCTCTCCGACCTTGGTGACCATGGCGATGCTGATTTACCCTCTATAAGAGATTTACAGTGTGACCTCAAGGCCCAGACTTGAACCAGTGTAACCCCTAAAGATGGAAAATTCCATAACAGGTACGACAAAGATTTTAAAGATTTTCTGTCGTTACACTTCCTGTTTTGGATGAAAGTGTCTTTATTATGAAGACAATAACCTTCCTGTAATGACAAACATTAAATGGAAGAAGCAAAAATGATGCACATCTAGATTTTGAAGGAAACTTTCCCTTTATACAGCTGGTTTTCTAAAAGGTAAAAGTAATAATACGACTGGCCTTCTTTGTTTAGGACCAGCTTGGTCTGACAGGAAGTAGCTAGTAGTGCCACCACTAGCTAAGAAAACCACATAAACACATAAACCATGAGATGAATGAAAGTATCATAGAAAACTTTCCACTTACTGCTTTTCTCTGACTGGATTTTAATGCATTGTGTTAGTTGAAATGTTCAGATGGCAGGTCCTCTGCTCAAACATACAGCGCTGGACCGCATCGTTGTTGTGTGTAACCGGAGTAGGCGGAGTTAAAACAAGCGAGATGTCAATCAAACTGTCAGCTGCCACGCCCCCACACAGTCTTGAGAAATGGCCTAAAACTGCATTTTCAAACACATGATTCTGTCACAGAGAGAGGCGTTCGCACACCAACGTCCAATGAAATGATGAGTAATATTAAAAATACAACCATTAAAAACAGCCAGGGCTCCATTTAATCTCAGATTATCTATTCCATTGACACGTCTGAGGAAGACGAACCCGAGGAAGAAAAAGACACATCTGAAAAGGTATTTTAGCACATGTTGTAGACAGAGCTTGATCCTGAGAAACATAGAAAGTAGCTCCTGATACGTTTTTATTTCAACACACCAGTGATGTTTGGAGCAACGCTGATGAAAACTAATCACCTGACATGTCACCAGTGTGCTAATATAAGGACTTACTGGGAGCTTCTTTTAGTGTGTGAACTCTTACATGTGAGAGATTCTCTTCCCTCACATCACTCCTCAGCCCCCTTACCCACCAAAAGCATAAAAAAATAAACAGGAATGAAAGTTGCAGTGATGGAAACTTGTTACCAAACTGTAACACCAAAACTTTCTCTGTGTGGAAGGTAACAGCAGTCTAGCACTAGGACCCAGCAAGGGGGCAAAGTCTATAAAAAGGGGCGGAAAGCTCACCTGGGCTTCTCTTCCTGTACTGCTTCCTCTTTAAAAATATGTTTAAAATCAATCAATCAATCAATCAATTTTTATTTATATAGCGTCATATCACAACAGAAGTCATCTCAAGGCACTTTTCACATAGAGCAGGTCAAGACCGTACTCTTTAATTTACAGAGACCCAACAACTCCCCCATGAGCAGCACTTGGCGACAGCGGTAAGGAAAAACTCCCCTTTAACGGGTAGAAACCTCAAGCAGACCCCGGCTCTTGGTGGGCGGCCATCTGCTTTGACCGGTTGGGTTGAGAGAGAGAAAGAGAGAGGGAAAGGGGGAGGGGGGACAGAAGAAAAACAATCACAACAACAACAACAAGCACAAGCAGCAACAGCCAGGGAAGGATGCCATCAGGACTGTGAAGGACCGCGAAGGTTCGGCCCGGGACTCAGGTTTTCCTGTGAGATGAGAAAGCACAAAAAACTCCGGGGAAGAAGCAAAGTTAGTGACATGACATTGATGTTACATGGATGCATACAGATGGAGAGGAGGAGGAGGAGGAGAGAGGAGCTCAGTGCATCATGGGAGCATGTTTCATGGTAAAGCATGACTTTACCATGAAACATTCATTTTAGCTCATAGTATTAAATTAAAGATTTGTTAAATAATTGTTAAAATGTGTTTTGTTAGAATCGTCATGTTTGATGAGGGACTAAAACTTAGATTTTGATGTTTTTAAGGTTTTTAGTCCCTTTAATACAATATTAACACAGTTCTTTATAAATATAGATCCCAGTCACCTGCATGTCTCCAACTGGTGGAGGGGACTGTGTTCCAGTCTAGCAAACATTTCATGTTTTATAAAATGTTTCTTGTAAAGTTTTCTATGTTATATCAATGTGCTTCTGTTTCTTTTGAGCCGACTACTGTGTTTTCCCAGACTTATTATTGTTCCTTTAACTAATCAGCTGGACGGGACATTTTCTGTTTTATGTGTCTTGTGGGGGGTTTTTCTGCCGTGATAAAGGGGGTCTAAATGGTAGAGCGGCCATCTTGCATATGTGCTGTATTGTGCGGTTTGAGTCACCTGAACATTAGAGTGTTTTGGTGATTTGGTTTGAATTGGTTCATGTGTGGTGGTGTTTTATTCATAATTTACTCTGTTTACACATAACTATACACAAATCCCCCGGTGGTGCAGTCTAGCCTCACATTGCTTATTTTCTTTGCTTGTTGATTTATATATTAATTGTACAGTTTTCTCCATCGATCCTTTATTACAGCCTGCATTTAGGCCTTTTGTTGAAGCTGCTTTGCTGCTACAGAGATTGAATGGAGACAAGTCTTATTCCATGCATTGTCAATAAAATCTATTGTCTAAGATTGTCTAAAAACAGTAAACAAACAGGACAATTGTTAGGAAAATGTCAGGAAAACACAGAGTGATTAGAAAACTTTACAATTAGGCAGCGAACCAAAGCTCTTAGGATCCTCTTTGTCTGGGTTTTTTTTAAATTGAGGTACCCTTTTCTTTTCATGTGTGAGTTTTTCTCATTTACTCATCTCTTTTGTTGAAACCTCTGAAGTTGAAGTTTCATCAGTTCTTTTTTGTAGATCACTCAGCACAACCTTCAAGTCATCAATGACCTCTTTGTCATTTTTTTCTTTGCTGTTTTTCTGCTCATTTTGTCTTTATTACACCTTCTATTGCACCTTCAAGCATTTCTTTTTTTTTATGTTTCCCTGTTGACACAGAACATTAAGTGAAATAATGTTCCATGGGATTAGAATATATCACATTAGAGACGACTTTATTATCATTTCACATTGTACAAGTACTAAGCCAGCAAAAAAACTGTTTGCATCCAATGATATTTCTACTAGTGCAATGATAATACTGTTTACAGTGTAAAAAGCATACCGGTGCTTTTTGGACATGGTTCAAATGTCTGCTCTCTGTAACAGATTGTTGAATTGGTCCTCCAAATCTAAACAAACATTATCATAAAGTTGCAGAACATGTTCAGCTCAGTTCAGTAATCACCAACCTCTGTAATGTCTGAAGATCTTTTACTTTCCTTCCAGATTGTGGTCGAAGGAAAAGCTTTGTCTCCTCTGTGGAGGTGCTCTGAAACGTTGGCGTATGGGACATCTCCTCATGTTTACTGTCACCTGGGCAACAGATAAATAAGATAAATAAATAAAGATGCAAGACATAATATGCAATGACTATTATGCAACTTATAAATATGTTATTACTGCTATAAATGTATAAACTGGAGGTTCTAAAGCAACATTAAACTAGAAAAGCTCTTCATTCCCTGCTGAAGAAAAAGCTTTTTAAAGTCCTTAAACATCCAACCTTTCAATATATCATCAAAAAGTTATAAAGTTGGCCTTAAACATAAAGTTTTTATCTTTGGCTTTAATTTTAATTTTTATTTGAGTAGTATTAAAACAATGTAAATATATACTTATCAAATGTCCAACCCTGTAAATCTGGTTTTATTATACTTTTTATTATAATTAAACATCTTGTCTTTAAGTCCTGAGTGGCCTGTAAAGACTCAAACACTGACCTGAGCCCTTATATACACTCAGGTGATGATATGTTAATTAATGCAGAATGTTCTTGAGCTTCTGGCTTTAAACATAAGTTTGTTTTTAATTTGAACTACTGAAAACAACAACTAATCAAGCTTTATCTGTTATAATTTGGTAAAAACATGATTACTGGTGATATTGTTCTAGGAGTCATAAAACAATGGGAGGATATACGCACCAATAGTCCAACTCTGTGAGGCTTTTGTAGCTCTTGTCTTTTAATCCCTGAGTGTCATGTAAAGACTCCTTCAAACACAGATGACCCTCATACAGGCTGTGCAATGGGATGATAATTTATTATTCAATTAACTGTTTCACAAATCTAAGTCAGTTCAATCAACTCTGAGTATGTTCACTCTGAGTGAAGCTTGAATGAAAAAAGTCATCATCAAGGGAGATGCGATACCTCAATTTGTTCTTGAGGAAGGTCCTAAGAAAAGTCTACATCAGATTCATGACGTGTTCTTAAACAACAGAATTGTTTGCACCTGTGTTCTTATAATGACGTTGATGATGATGATGATGATGTACATTGGATGTGCGTGTCAGGTGAGCCTAACTAGCAGATGTAAACACCCTGGCAATCCCCGTAAAAGGGCGTCTGGGTCTAGCAGTTTTAAAGACTCCTAGTTTCCTAGTGAAGACTGAGCTCACAATATTTCAGATGTCTGTGTGAGGCGAGTTCTTTGCTCATATTCACTGCAGTCTGCATTTCTGACTTGTGTGACTTCTTGTATTAATCGCTGCAAAAAAGAGAACAAGAGAGCATCAGGGTTTAAATTTCAAAGTGTACAACACTGTCAAAAAGTGAAGGAAATTGAAAAGAAATACACATTTTACTTTTAAGAGTAAATTTGTCTTGGAGATTTATATATTTGTAAGTCTAATTCCATTTGAAACATGCTGTCAAACCACCAAAGTCTGTTAAGAAAAGCATAAATGCTGTTCAGGATCGTGAACTTTAATTCCCTTTATCTGAACTGACAAGTGGAACTCTGCTTCTTCAGGTCTTGTATTTGTGATATAATTTCCCGTGACACTGTTTTATTGTCATATGACACCAAAACTACTCTATGCATGCATCTACTAAAGGAGGGAATCTCTGTCTGTATGTCCTTCATGTATCTCTTGAACCGTTCATCCGATCGACTCCACACTTGGTGGGTGTACAGCTGTGTACAGCTCATGACGCACGCAGTGCATTCTGGTTGTTGTAGGATTATTCCCCCTTAAGAGTGTTATAGGGAATTTACTGCTTTTTCTCAGTTTTCTCTAGTCATAAGGCACAAATTTCCAAAATAACTGCACATTTCTACTAATTAGGTGACCTAGTTTCAAGACATCATTATATTCACAGCAGTGAATTTCTCCTTTAAATGAAAGTAAGATAATCATCAGTCCTGCAAATTCCACTAATGGTTTTGGCCAATTCTCTTTCTGCTGTGGCTTTTGTGTGGAGTCTTCTGAATCTGTCAGTTGGACTCTTGCTTCCTCATATGTAGCTGTGAAAGTAAAAATGAATGGAGTGAATATAAGAATGGAAAGAATTTTAGATACTGAGCACAGCGAATAATGGCTTCTTCATACCTTTGCTTAATATTGAGCGAACTATGTATGGAATCCAATGTGCTCCAGTTGGCTCCTCCTCAAGCACCACTTCCACTTCATTATTGGATTCAAATATAACAATGTGAAACATCTCCTGATACAAGATGAGGGATAAAAGTAATCTGATTACAATGATGAGTAAAAATATGCGGCACAACTATTTAATTAATTAATTAAGCCAGTAAAAACCTAAAGATATTTAGGACAGAATGAAAACTGCACATAAAAACAAAGAGGACATGTTCCAAACTAACAGCTACAGTGTACTCAACTATGCACAAAGACTGAACAAATGCATGGGATTAATTTGTGTGAGGAAGAGGCAACACTTCAAACTTGTCTCCCACCGCACACACTTTTGCAAAGGCTTAACAATCTCTACACAGTGCATCACAGGGGACAAGTGGGAGATGACATATAATCCCAGCTCTCGAGTCGAGAGGGTAACCGTAGAGTGCTTCTTTGACTCTGTACTCCTGGTGCATGGCAAACTCTCTGTCTTCATGGCCAACTATCTTTTGCACAGAAACAACTTTCCCAGTCAATGACAATGCAGTCAGCTTTATCTGATGTTTTTAGATCTAGAACTGATATTTCCCAACATCCATTAGAGGTGTGCCTGAATACAAATATATTATTCGGCAAAGCACAAATAGTAAATAATGAATATTTATTTCATACAAATATTTAAAAAATTATTTGTTTTCAGGAAGAAAAATAAACCATCTCAAATACCAGCGTGCAGGTCAGTTACATCACTATCTCAGTGTCTCTCCTCTGCTCCGCTGTGACGTCTATCAGCAGGTCTCAGTGAGGGGAGTCACATCCACCTGCTACATGACGCACATTTCCTAATTTGGACATCAGTCCCAGAGTTGGGAGTGTTCCCCAGAGATAAAGCTGAACTACTGACACACACTACATGAACACTTATTGTAACAGTTTAATCTAAAATTAAAAGCGTAATAAAAACAAAAACAGGATTTTTAAGCCTCTGTCCACTTTTATTCGAATACAAATACAAATAATTTTGCTGCCTCAACAAATAAAAATACAAATACTAGGCTCTCTGCACATCCCTAACATCCATTGTGGTACCGGCCCATCTTGATGTAGATGTTTTAAAGAGGTCTCCTGCTCAATGGGTGAATCAAAATCACAACCTCTCTGCTCCTGTTCAGGTAATCTGTGCTAGAAGACTGTCAGCTTTCCTTATTATTCATAAGAGAAACCAGAGATACTGTTTGAATGACCTTTACATCACAAGCAAGATGCACTAATCCACGAATGTTGTGCACTAATTGGACTTTACCATAAAGCAAGCTGTAACACTCCACAAATGAGACACGGAAATGATGAGCCAGTTGGTTCATTTGTGAACAATACAGCAGGATAACGAAAATATAGATAGAAACCGAGAGAAACGTGATGTTATCATACAACAGGACCAGTCAACAGCAAAAATCCAGCATCTCTGTTGGTTTTGTGCCAATGCCAATAATTTATCAGAGGTTAGGGTTAGGGTAACTTGAAGAGACAAACTTCTGGAACACAAAGAGGCAGCAGACACCTTTTCAAGAAGATGCCTCATAACAGTCAAACACAGCAGGTGCATGTAATCATCAGGAAAAACCAGCAACCATATCAACACCAGTATTTACCAGAGGACAAAGTAAGGTGGTGATTCTTCATCTGTTCCTAATCTAAAAGATTCATTTGTTCTACAAGTTGCAGTATCCTCAGGAAATGTCACCCGGTGAGTTGTGTTTATTCTTTTGTAAGCACTTATCACAGTGATAATATCCAATGTGAGACCTGATACTCCTGATAAATGTCCTTGTTGGAGCATCACAAATCACAGAACAAACTTTCAAGAAAAATGTCTGTCCCTGACAAACACAGTCAGTACTCAAGCTTTTCAACTGCTGAACTGAATGTTTTAGGTATTCAGACAGTGTTGTTGGCTTTGCTGTTGCACAAAACAATGTTATCACAAAAGGTTTCTTGGAGAATCTTGGTAATTTGCCCAAAACTGAGTGGAGGAGCTTTTAAAAAAGAGGCAATCCATCAAAATTTAGCCACAAATGAAATACAGAGGAGTGACAGTTTTCTTTCATTCTTATTTGCACTTTATTTTTATATTAGTTTATGTTATTTATTTATTTTAATATAAACAAATACATTTTGACTTGGCTAATTAAAGGAAAAACCAACATGCAGTGTTGGGCCACCATGTGCTGCCAGAACAGCTTCAGTGCACCTTGACATTTATTCTCCAGTCTCTGAACTCTACTGGGGGGGTGAAGACCAGCACCTCCAGCATCATCATCAAAATAGTGCTGGAGGCGCTATCTAACATGTTGGTCCTAAATCTATCATAGGTGTTCAGCTGGGTTGAGATCTGGTGACATCATCACATCATTTTCATACTCATCAAACCATCCAGTGACCCCTCGTGCCCTGTGAATTGGGGCATCATCACCCTGGAAGAGACCACTCCCATCAGGAGTCACAACTACTTTGTATTGATTAGCAGTGACCCTTCCCTCTAATGGGACAAGTGGACCCAAACCATGCCAGTAAAATGCCCCCCACGGCATAACAGAGTCAACAGTCCCCCTCACTGTAGGGGTCAAGCATTCAGACCTGGACTGTTCTCTTTATGAACGCCACACATGCCGTCGCCCACCTGTTGAGAATATGGTGAAGGATGACTCATCTGACCTCATCACTGTTCTCCACATCTCTGTAGACCAGTGCCTGTGGTTGTTGCACCACTGAACTCTCAGATGTGCATTCATCTTTGTAATGAGGGCTTTATGCACTGCAGCCCTACTATAATATCCCTCTCTGTGTAATTGTCAATGGACTGTTCTTGCTGACACAGTCTGATCACATCCTGCATTGACATTCTCAGTCACCTGAGGAAGAGTTGCTCTTCTGTTTTTACTTACATATCGCACTGATGCACAAGCATCACGGTCATCAAATGTGTGCTGTCAAACACAATTTCTGTTTACTGACGTCTTTTTTCTCATCGATCTAAATGACGTCACTTCAGTGAAACACCAGTCAGTTAAACAGTCTTTGTGACTGAAGCTCCTGACATTCGTGCCTCAACAATCAACCCTCTTTTATCAGAATCAACTGGGCCTTCTGAGTATATTTATACAGGTCACAGAGCAGGATTGGATGTTAATTGTGTAATTGTACCATGAAGTGCACCTGAGTGGAAGCATCTGCAGTTATTATGTTTCTCCACTCATTTATTCCTTTAATCTCTTTAATCTGGCACAATGAAATCTCATGTGGGATCTTGCAGAATTTAAGATTTTACTGCTTGTTTTTAAAGCCCTGAATGGTCAGACTCCTGATTATATCTATGAGCCTGATAGCTGCTTGAGATCCTCCAACGGGGCTCTACTGATGGTTCTGATCTCAGTGTCCTCTTTTAAATCTCTTATTAAGACTTACTGATGATATTTGTTGTTAACATTTGAATTATTTTATTTTGTTTATATGTTATGTTTTGGATCTTATTTACTTGTATTATCTGTTTTTATGTTAAAGCACTTTGTAACTTTGTTTTTGAAAGCTGCTATAAAGTTATTATTATATGAAGTGATTATTGATTGATCTCATGTGTCTAATATTACCATATTATGTGGGCTAATCATTTGAATGCAGGAGCTATTTTAACAACCTGACAGCTATCTGATCAATGTGTACAGATCAGTGTGTTATAAAAAGGACATGTATAGATTTTATCTGAGCTGAGAGTGAATGTTCTATATGAGCTGTGTAATATTTGATTGTGAGGGCAAAAGCTGATGTTCAAAGAAACGATTGATTGCATTAATTTCCATATTAACTTCTGTTGAGCTGATTGTATGAAGAGTTTTGAGAAATGTGTGTAAAATAAACTGTAAAACAAAATAAAATGTGTTCAGTATTGTTATGGAAAAATCTTAGAGAAGAAATACCTGGAAATCCTTCGATGTCTTGTGCAAAGAATTTATTGACAACTTGATCGATTGCTGAGACATTCTGGTACAATTCAAAGTGGTACAGACACAGTGAAACGTTACTCAACCTGACCAACACCTAATTATCCTGGCAGCACCCATCCCACAACCAGATAAGAGGACTCTGCCTTACAGACAACCTTGACTGTTTACTTTAGCGCCGATCTCCATGGCAACAATCATGAAGATAGGTGAGCTTGACCCAAAAGGAGACAGCTGGCCCTCTACGTTCTGTTAGAAACGCAATGCTGCTGAATCACATTTTCTCTCAACATAATGAGAAAATGTTAATTAACGTATTTGGCAAATTGCAAAAATGTTGATACTGAAGGTATGAGCAGAGTCAGCATAAACAGAGCGACCACGGAGGCAGAGGGGGGTGACCACCCCGAGGTCCATGCTCAGTATGGGCCCCGCTGGAGATGTAGCATGTGACCCGGCTGGGCAGCGCAGCAGAAATAGTAAGCTTAACTGTCTTAACTTTTTTCTATTCATTCTATATGGTAGTTCCTCTCACTATGGATGTAATCCCACCTAAGACCACAATGTGAGTTGCAATGGCAGAGTGGTGCTGTTTAACACCATTCTTACAGCATCTCAGCACCGTTCTGTGTCACTGCCTGCGGTGTTGTTGATTATATTTGAGTGAATAGTTCTTGTAGTGATGTAAACCGCTGTGTCTATTGTATGTTTATGTTATTCCTGTGTTAGAATGACATGGTAGTGACACAGAGCACCTGGCCTGTCGCTGTCTATCGGCGGTGGTGCTGAACCGTTCGTCAGTCGATGCATGTAGAGCGCCGGGTGCTGTCCTTGGTGCTGAAACATTTTAACACGACTGGCAACCTGTTTTTCTTTTTTTGTTCTTCAGAACAAACTTCTCTGACAAAGTGGCTTCTCTCTATGTTTTCTCAGACATACAGTAGGCTTTCTTGGCTCAGTAAGTGACATTGTGTTTATGGACGCGATAAATCAGCTATTTTACAGTCGTGAATTTTGAAATGACTTTATCAGAAGGGCACCTTGAGAAAGCTCCTTATATTCATTCTGTTGCTTTACATCTTTTTGCCATGCAGGAATGTCGTCTTCTGGTGTATTTCCGGACAACATCTGAGTGCATCATATGATGATACGATGGATGATGATAGGTCAGATTTTTGAGTGAATGCCAGATTGCAAGCAGCCCCTTGTCTTTCACTCAGTGTTCAGCCTGCGCTGCTGCACAGAGGAACAGAAGCAGGAGGAAGAGAATTCAGCTCGAGTTCAGCCATCGTTCTCAACCCAGACACCTCCTCCTGCACCAGTTTCTCCTTAACAAGCAGCAGCAGCATCTGACTGAGCACTTGATTCTCCAAGGACGACGTCCAAGAACTGACTGAAGCTTTCGATTATAATGAAATAATTTCAGTGTTCAACACCGAGCTCTGTTGTCTCCTGCTGTAATCATCAAAAGTAAACCAATTTACACTTTCAGACTACAGTAGCCTATTGCCTATTTCAATATTATTGTTTATTGGGTATAGTTTTTGTTGGGTGTACAATTGGATTTTATTCTGATGTTGCTGCGTCTGACACTTGTCTGTGTGTGTGTGTGTGAATATGTGGCCGTTGTGCCAGGCTATGCGATGCCGTTAATGTCTGTCTTAGTGCCTGTAACATTACCTCTGATGATGTATAAGGCTTGTATGATTAAACCTTGATGCATTCAGGCAAATATAGCCGTAATGGCCTATTTCGGTTAACATATGCGTTTGATAACCTATAAAGTCTGATT
Organism: Thunnus albacares; assembly: GCF_914725855.1. Taxonomy (NCBI): domain Eukaryota; kingdom Metazoa; phylum Chordata; class Actinopteri; order Scombriformes; family Scombridae; genus Thunnus; species Thunnus albacares. Next base: position 31,475,066 of record NC_058116.1, on the reverse strand, counting down.
GTTCTTGGTGAGCTGGGCCCTACACTACTCCCTTACAAGGAACTGTCTCTATGTCTAGACAGGCTCCATTCTTTTGGCAGTACGCAGTCAAAAAGCATTTGTTGGAAAAATAATCAAAAAGTAATCAGATGTAATAAGTTACATTACTTAGATGAATTAATTACATTACTTATTACATTTTTAACAGGGTAATTAGTAATCTGTAACCTAATGTAATTCAAAAGTAACTTGTCCAACACTGAGTGAGATGTTCTGAGACAATATCCTGTTTGGTTTTTTCCACCAAAATATCCAATCTTGCAGCAAAATATCAGCTACACTGTAAAAAACTTTATTATTTTACAGTTTTTTTTTTTTTTGTTTTTTTCTACATTAAGTGTAAATGCCATAAAACAGATGATTTTTATTAAAAATATTCACCATAAAATAGAGGCTGTAATCTGTAAATTAATATAATGGAATAGTTTTTTTAACAGGATTTTTCAATTGCTTAAAGGTCTTGTATGTTACGTTACATTGAATTCTATATAAAAATACCAACAGTACACATCCTATTACTGAATGTAAAATTAAGGCAACTTTCTGTTTTTTACTTTAAATTTAATGTGAAAAGAAAGTTAAAAAAAAGTTTAAAAAGTAAAAAAACACTTACCATCAAATAACGGTAAAAAACCCCCTTTAGTTATTCTACAAAGATTTTTTTAAAAATACAGATATTTACTGTAGACATTATCTGCATTTTTACAGTCCAACTGTTGTTAAATAAAAACCAAAAAAACATATAAAATATTGCTAGAATGCTAAATAAATGTATAAATGTGCACAAAAAAAAAAGAAAAACATTGCGGAAATACCTTAAAATGACCTAACTTGTTTTATACAGTATTCTGTTGTAAATTCATAGAATTATCCAGTTTATCCTTAAGACTGCCCCAGCAAAGCACAGATTTCCAGATGTAAAACACAAAAAAATTACGTAAAATTATATTCAAATTATCCTCCTTTAACAGCCATTAATGGTATCTTGAGAGCTTTAGGCTTTAATTGTATGTGATTATCTCATCTATTTACAGTAAATTCCTGCTAAATACTGGTTTTATACTGTACAAAAAATAGGATCATGTGAAAATGGCATCAAAAAACATAATTTCAATAATCATTACTTCATATAAACATTATTTGAAAGTAATTACAAGCAACTGTCTACAGACTATAAAATATTGCACAAAAAAAATGAAAAACATTGAAGAAATACTTTAAAATTACCTAATTTAAATAATGGCTTGTTTTATACAGTATTCTTTTGTAAATTCATAGAATTATCCAGTTTATCCTTAAGGCCGCCCAATCAAAGCACAGATTTCCAGATGTAAAACACAAAAAAATTACGTAAAATTATATTCAAATTATCCTCCTTGAACACCCATTAATGGTATCTTGAGAGCTTTAGGCTTTAATTGTATGTGATTGTCTCATCTATTTACAATACATTCCTGGTAAATACTGGTTTTATACTGTACAAAAAATAGGATCATGTGAAAATGGCATCAAAAAACATAATTTCAATAATCATTACTTCATATAAACATTATTTGAAAGTAATTACAAGCAACTATCAAATATATCTACATACATTTCCCAGTTACGCCGCCCAAACTATGGAACTCACTGTCCAGAGATATCTCTCTTTACCTGAGCATTTTAAAAGCTTTGCACTTCCCCTCTGCTGCACTTTCAAAATGTTATATTTTAATTTATTTTATACATTCTATACTTTAACTTGTTCTCATCATATTTTATTCTTTGATTATTATACATTCTATGTATTTTAGTTTGACTTTATTAAGTGGGTTTTACTTTTACTTTTATTTTCCATCTTATGTTACATCAGTGCTTTTTTTTGTTTTTTTCTAGATGCTTTTATGTTCATGTGATGTAATTTTTGTTGTAAAAGCACTTTGAGCTGCATTTCTTGTATGAAAGGGGCTATACAATTAAAGTTATTATTATTATTATTATTATTATTATTATTATTATTATTATTATTATATGTTTTCTTACATTGAGAACAAAAGACAGGAAGTAAAACCTCAGTGTGTTGTGTGCTGCGACGTGCCGACACATGAAAGCATGAAGCCATCAAAAATGACGCCATGTAGAAACGCAAGAGTTGCTTTGTTTACCGTCATCACTGACTTTGAGACTCTTGTCAGGAGCAAAAAGCATCTCCAGTTATCCCATTAGTTCCCCCAAAACTTCAGTCTGTCATGTCAGTCTTATGATGAAGGGCTCCAGTAAAGCGCTACTGAATATTCTTCATAATACGATGCTGTTCAGTATGTATCCCCTGATAATCGATAATAGAGGGTCATCTCTGCTACGGTTCAGTTTACATTCTTGAAACTTGATGATCATCAGTTTTACTTGTTTAAATGTCTGTAATTCAAGATAAATCTGCTTTTATTTCACTGGGTTTTTAGTCCTAGTTGTATTTTTGTTGTACTTTTTTGTTTATTTCATGTTTTTAACAGAGCATGAAGACGCTGTGTATCACTGCACAACAGCTAATAAATAAATTTGAGTGGTTCAAAAATTCCAAAGCTTTGGATTTAATGACGTCCTGAAGCCAAACCAGTTGAGAACCACTGGTGAACCCACACAGGACTCAAGGTGTTTCCCAACCACTTCAATGGGAAAGTGTGCGTCCAAACATTCGACTGCTACTGTAATTGGGAAAACAATTCAGTCATATATGAACACATTTTCTAGGAGACCTGGTTGTTACAGCAATGATATAAAGACAGCTACCAGCTCTGATGGTTATAAATAATCTTTGGATCTGAGGTTGCTGGAAACTTCAGACAAATTGTGCCTTTCATGCCGGATTATCATCAATGAGATGAGTCGACATTAAAGTTGCATTGCACTTTACCTCTGTGCCTTTCAAGGTGCACTTAAAGTATGAGAGGGCATTAGAGGCTGTGCAGTAAACTGCAGGGGAGGTGAATGTTAACGGGTCTGTCCGGGTCAACTTCTCCCACAGAGAGAAGCTTCCTTTATTAAACCGCCGTCTTCATAAATGCTCTACCTCTGCTGCTGCAAACACAGTTCACTGGAGAGCACGTCTGCAGAGACGTACTGTACGTTTCAAGCAATTACAGTATAGAGATGGAGTTAGATCGAATGTTAAATAAATAATGTCAAAGTCAGGAAATTATTGGAGTGACTTTGATAAAAAAAAATATATAAAAAATACAAATATAGGTATGCTCACTTTTTCAACAAACAAACAACGCTTCGGTTATCTACAAAGAGCAAAAACTGTCCATTAAATGATATTTTTTTATGACGAAACATCTACGTTTTTTGCATTTTCCAAATAAAAGGTGACAAAATCACAGAAAATTTGTCCACAATTTTTGTTTTTTAACTTCTTCAGTGAAGGAAAATAAGCTGGAGCAGTCTCGTCTTTCCAACCCAACAAAATATATATATATATATTTTTTTATATATTTTTGCAAAATAAGTAATGGTGATGAGTATTTTTATTTTTAATTTGTGTAAGCTCTGATTTGCCATAAAAAATAAACAAGAATTGAATTGAATTTCAGTATCTAACATTCATTTTGTGAAGATATATGGTTCAAAAAAGACTGCTATAGTATTTATCAATATGATAGATATTCATAGTATTTATGAATGAATTTGAAATTAGTTTTTTTTATTTTCATTGCTAGTAAATAAGAAATGAACTTTGTGACAAAGATTCAGCCACGTATCATCATTAAATTCATGCCAAACATTAACAAAGGCTCATGAGAGGAAACAGCATTTGATTAATATATTATAATAAAATCCTTTAATCTTCCCTCTCAGTGATGTCGCATAAATCACCTTTTCCTTTACTTCAGTTACGTCCACATGCAATTTAATTTCTATTATTAATTCATTCATCAGGTTCCAATAAAAACCTGATTAGGAATGTTCAATTCTGTTCTTAGATCAATAAATGATTTAACTTTTGTTCCATAATGAAACAAATCTTTGAGCATCTTCAGCCCCATATTTGCCCATGTTTATGTTTCAATCAAGAAAAAGGAGCCTTTTTAATCTGGGTTTTTGATAAATTGGTGCAAAAACTGATTTATGATCTTTATTTTCAAAAACTTGGCACAATCTGAGCGACACTGCAGGGTATTAATGATGGTGTCATGTTGATTTATTGTTGTGTATCCTGTGAAAATGATTGAATTTCAGAAATTCCACAGAGATCTCACGACAAAGTCAGATTCATATTGTACCTATAATGGTACATTTTAACAACATTACATGTGACATTTATAATAACCAGCGGTATAAAGTAATTAAGTACATTTACTCAAGTACTGTACTTAAGTACAGTTTTGAAGTACTTGTACTTTACTTGAGTATTTCCATGTGATGCTACTTTCTACATTTCAGAGGGAAATATTGTACTTTCTACTCCACTACATTTATTTGACAGCTTTAGTTACTTTTCAGATGAAGATTTGACACAATGGATAATATAACAAGCTTTTAAAATACAACACATTGTTAAAGATGAAACCAGTGGTTTCCAACCTTTTTGTCTTTTGACGTCTTACAAAAAGCAGTGTGTAGTCGGGGTCACATTTCACATGTCTATGAGTTGTTAACAGCTCCACCAAATAGTGATTTTTCCCTCTAAACTTCTCACATGCTTTCATTTCAATAAATGTTCAAACTAGCTAACTGTATATAAAGGTGTCAGTTATTATTTGGCTAAATTCCATATTCATATGATTTAAGGTCTTAATCAGGTTAAACTGTGTGATTGAGCTTCATTGTTACCATGGTTACGCTCCTCTCCAACTTGCCTCTAACAGGAATAAAAACTGCTGTGATCACTTACGTTTAAACAAACGTTCAATAACGTTCACATCGTTTATCTACAGTGAACCAGTAAGAAACACATCACTGGTCTCCAGGTGTCAAGAATGTATTTAATCCCCAAATATGATTTTACATTCAGAGCATCTTCTCTACTGCAGAGTGAGAGAACAGAACTGGTCTAAGGAGATGATTTTTTTTGTGTATCAGAACTTTGTTTTTTCTTCTTTCCTCTCCCATTAATCATCTCACCACCCCTCAGATTTATCTGCTGACCCTTTGGAGGGGCCCGACCCCTAGGTTGGGAACCACTGGACTAAACAAGCCAACTGTATATAAAGTAGTGTAAACTAGCTCCACCTCCAGCAGCTACAACAGTAACATGCTGCTCTAACACTGATGCTTCACTATTAATAATCTAATGATGTCATATATAATAATATATCAGTCAGAGGGACCAAACCACTACTTTTACTGTAATACTTTAACTACATCAAGCTCATAATACTTATGTACTTTTACTGCAATACTTTAACTACATCAAGCTCATAATACTTATGTACTTTTACTGCAATACTTTAACTACATCAAGCTCATAATACTTATGTACTTTTACTGTAGTAGGATTTTTCATGCAGGACTTTTACTTGTATTGGAGTATTTTTACATTACTGTATTTGTACTTTTACTGAAGTAAAGGATCTGAGTACCTCTTCCACTACTGCGTATTAGCCATGTTTAAACACATCAAAACTGAAGAAATAAACATTGAAATCACAGTATTAAAAATCCTGTTAAATACACAGTTGTGTGACATGGCAGAGATGTTTTCTTGCTGGTATTTACTGGCTGTTAGTCACTTATGGGTCATGTTTAGCCTTGAATATAAAGGACTTCTGGGAAATGGTGTGGAGTAAAAGCTCTGGAAGAGCAACACCATTGTCATGATGTTAGCATTTAGCTCAGGTACAGCTTCACAGGGCTGCTAGCATGACTCTCAACTCTTTGTTTATGATCACGTTTGCTTCAACTCTTTATACAACGTGAGGTAATGCTTCTCATTTATGGACAGTTTAAACATGATCAGTGTTTTCATGAATGTTTTCCACCATTAGCATCTTAGTTTTGTGTGTCAGCATGCTAACATTTACTAATTAGCAAAAAGTACAGCTGAGAATGATGGGAATATCGTTCATTATGGTCATAATGCTAGATGGGAAGTTAAGGGATCATTAAAGAGGACACATTCTGCATATTTCCAGCTCTATATTTATATTCTGGGGCTCTACTGGAATATCTTTGCATGATTTCCAGTTAAAAACTCCTTATTTATCTTCTACTGGTCCTTTATGCAGCCCCTCAGTTCAGCCTCTGTCTGAAACAGGCCGTTAGTAGCAGGATTTCACTTCTTGTTTTCCATCTTTACTCCAAATGTCACCTTCTCGAATCGATCTGTACATGTTGACGCTGAATGAGAGTGAACAACCCATGGAAACACCATAGCAACCACTTTAGCAACATCAGCAACGTCAGTTCGTCAGCAAGGTAGAAAAAAAACGTTGCAAACAAAGTGTTGAAAGCAGGTTGAAGCCCTGACTTCTGACTTGCATTTCCACATCTGTTCACCTCAAGTTTTCAAACTTTGACCATGTTTAAACATCCAACATCAGAACAGGAAATAAATAACAGAAAACCACTAAAAGCAGAAGATGTCCCCTTTTAAGCTATTACAGTGTCAGTGACAAGTGTCATGAAAATCCATCTAATAGTTGCTTGGACATTAAAAAAAAAAAAACCCAAAAAGTTAACCTCATGGTGGTGCTGGAGACATTTCATTCTGGTTCATTCTGGACCAAAGTGGTGGACCAACAGTTTTAGCCGCGCTGCTAGCTTGGCTAAAAAGCATCAACAAACAGATGTGTAGTTCTGACAAGCAAACAGCGTCGATATAACACAGCTCATATATTAATAAAGAGACGAACAGCTCTGATAAAAATGTTAAATGAAGGATGACTCAGTGTTAATAAGGATTTAATGTCTCTGAGTCTCAAAGCTCTAGACAGATTTTTAGCAGAGAGACTTTGCAGCAGTTTCTCTGATCTTCTGTTATCGTTAGGACGGCGGGTATGGAAAGTGGCAGATAGTTGTGGGAGGTGGATGTTCAATGCGAGCACGCTCCGGGGCGATCACATTTAAAAACATCAGCTGCTGAGCCGACGTGCCTGAAGCTAACAGAGACAGACAGTGACAGACTCACCGGTGGAGAGGCAGGAATAAAATAAAAGGGGGGAGTCACCGGGACACCTCCCTCCCTCCTCCTCCTCACCATGTGAAGCAGCACTAATAGGATGAGCCGGTGAATTACTGCACTGTGAAAGACAGTTACAGTTATCCCTGAGTGAGCAGTTTTATAATGTCTTTCCGTTCTGCTGCACAGCTCCCCGTATTAATGTTGAATGAATGTGCTGATGAAATCTGCATGGCCTTTATTTTCAGCTGGAAATGAAAACTGTCGTTGTGAAGCAAACAAAGAGCAGAGGAGAATAAAACTCCTCCGAGCCACGCATTTACGGGGGCCCAAAAGTGACACGGTAAATAAATAAATACATGAGTATGATACATTAAAAATTTAAAAAAAGAAATAAAACATTTGCCAAGAATAAATAAAAGGGTTATAAATGAATCTTAGAAAATCTAAAAAAGAAAGAATAAATATATTAATGGGCAATAAATGAATAAATAATATTTCTTTCTTTCTATGTATAAACACATTTATTACCAAATGTATGTATTTGTTTATTTTCATTATTTATTTCTTTATTAAATATGGGAATAAATTAATGTAGAATTAGGATTTTTTCACCCGTTACTCTATTTATCCTTATATAGCAACATTTTAATTCATTATTGTAAATTTAAAACCTGGTGGAACAATACATGTTCAGCATTTACAAAACAATGATGCAATATGAGAAAAAAACAACCAAAAACATAAATGTGCTACAAATACAGAAAATACAACTAAACACAGAAAAAAAATGTATTTTGTCTATTTTATTTTGAGCTCACTGGGCTTCCATATGCTGACGTACTCATGAATTATATTTGCTGTGTCATTTTTGGTTCTCCATACCCACTGACACTGGATGTGTCAAAAAATGATGAAGAAGCACTTAGAAGACGAAAGCCCATCAAATTTAATCGTATTTCTAATGGGGTCATAATCATTTCCACTGAATCATTTCTGCTGTGAAAGTCACATAAATGATTTACAAGTATGCATATAAGCCAAGCACAGTCAATTAAATATTGAGAGGTTACATATAATTAGCACAGCGGTTGGCTCTACAGCTAATTTATTATATATCTGACACAGTAACAACAAAGAAATGTAGATCATGACGAGTAAACGCTGCGTTTCTTCTGTCAAACGTTCACAAAGTTACACACTGTTCATTAATACGGACGTTCTTAAGTACATCATATATTTAACTCAACTTATTACTGAAACATCATCATCTCTGCCAGGATTATTAAGTCAGAAGTGCTTTCTGACCGTTTCAGTGACCGTTCAGTCATCTTAGTCTTCCTCCAGGATACATATGAGACAGTATAAAAACATAAATATCGATCATTTTATTCAAGATGTTACTGAAATAGACTGGGATAGGTTTACCGTGGATTAGTTCAGATCTGATACATCTTTTTAAACTTGGAGATAAAGCAAAATATCGAATAACTAGGTATCCAGCTGACTTGGAAGCATAGAAACACTTAAATATCTGTAAGACAAAGACCAGTAATGCTAAGTCCAACTATTATAGAAATAGTCTTTCACAAGATTTTTGTAACCATAAACAGTTTTGGAACAGGATGAAAAGTGTCCTTAGTGTCAGTAAAAGCTCTGTTGCACAGATAATGTTGAAGACGACCGTTACCCCGTCATTATCTCAAAAGATTCCAATCTTCATTTTGCTCTGTTTGCACTTCTCGCTCTTTTGTTTCACCTTATTCAAATCGTTTTATTAGCGATTCAACTACCAGTCTCTCATTTTCTTTTAGACGTATTTTACCTTCTGAAATCATTCGAGTTATTTCTGCTCTAAATGTCGGCTGTACTCACAGACCTGATGGCTTAGAGTTTATAGAATTAGCTTCCCACTTGCTAAACTACACAATCCGTCTGTAACTACTTGTAAACTTCTATTTGGAAATGTGCTAAAGTCACTCCACTTCATAAAGGAGGAGATCCACTAGATCTTAATAATTATAGACTGATTTCTATTATTTTGCACTACAGCTAAAATATCTGGAAAGTTAATTTTTAATCAATTATCACAGTATATTAATGATCTCAATATTTTATCCCCTTTCAGTCTGGTTTTTGTTCTAATTTTTCTACTACTGCTGCCCTTGTAATATTTACCAATGTTGTATTCTCATCTTTAGATAAAGATCAGTTCACAGATGCAGTTTTTATTGATTTAACCAAAGATTTCCATTTAGTTCTTCTTGATAAACTTTATGCTCTTCTCAGCAGGCATCATTCTGGTTTCATTGTTACCTTCATAACCGTCGTCATTGTGTTTCCTTTCATCACAATCAATCGGTTTATTCAACTGCTGAAAAGGGTGAACCTCAAGGACCTATTTTAGGACCTCTACTTTTCTCTGTTTTCATTAAAGATCTTTCAAAAATGTGCTCTAATTGTTTTAATCATTTATATGCAGATGACACAGTTATTTACACATCTGACTCTGATATGACTAAAATTCAACGCTGCAATCAGAACTTTCTTTTATTCAATTCTTGTAGCATGTTGTTTGGTACTAGTTATAATCTTAATCATTCACCTGCTCTGTTCACTATTAATTTTACTGATGAGTCTCCACTTATTATAGTTGATACATTTAAATACTTGGGACTTTTAATTGATTCTGAATTGTCTTTTAGGCCTCATATTGATTTTATTAGAAATAAAATAAATCATTGTCTCAGAATATTAGTTGTTGTACTCCCCAAGTAAGAAAACGAATTGCCCTGCAGCTTTTATTTCCTGTTATTGATTATGGTGATATCATATACCAGAACACCTCTGAATCTCATCTTAGGCCTTTAAATGTAGTTTACATTAATATGTGTAGGTTTGTCCTGAGGTCATCATTGTTTTATGTATGATACACTTAACTGGGCACCGCTTGGTTGCTCTCTGTTTGCAAATGCATTTATTTTAACCACCCTTTATACCTAAAACAGCTTTTAGTTCCACTCAGATCATCATATTCACTCAGACACACTCAACAACCAGAATCTTTAAATAAAATTGGAGACGTGTTTTAAGTTTAAAGCACCATCAGACTGGAATAATTTGCCTAATTCACTCTGACTGATGTTTTCTTTCCATAACTTCAAGACTTATTTGCTTGTCTATCTTAAATCTACTTGTTCTTGTTTTTGATCGTATTTACCCTCATTTTAGTTTATAAGTAGACTCAGCACTTTGACATAATGGTACTTTGTCTGTTCATTTACTTTATTTCTCGTTGATTCTTTGTACAGATGACTCACGTAACAGAGGAGCAGGTGATGTTTGGGATGGTGTGAGATCCCATATGTGTATGTCACTGTTGATGTTACTATGTTGATTGTTTGGTGTCGGTTGGATTGTTTAATTTATTATCAAAAACAAGATGGTGCATCTCAAGAGGTTTATCCTCTGATAAAATTTTGAAATTAAAAGAAATATACAGATGGGAGACAAATGAAAGGAAAAAACAACATGCAGTGTCTTAGTAAGGTGTTGGCCCACCATGAACAGCTTCAATGTTCCTTTGCATTGATTCTACAGTCTCTGAAGTCTACTGGAGGGATGAAGACCATTCCTCATAAAGATATTGCCTCATGTGGTGTTGTGATGATGGTGGTGGAGAGCGTTGTCTAACACATCAGTCCTAAATCTCTCATAGGTGTTCAGTTGGGTTGAGATCTGGTGACTGTGAAGGTCATAACACATGATTCGCATCATTTTCATACTCATCAAACCATTCAGTGACCCCTCGTGTTCGGTGAATTGGGGCATCATCATCCTGGAAGAGACCACTCCCATCAGGAGTCATTACAACTTCGTATTGATTAGCAGTGACCCTTCCCTCTAAGAGGACAAGTGGACCCAAACCATGCCAGCAAAATGCCCCCCACAGCATAACAGAGCCACCAGACCCCCTCACTGTAGGGGACAAGCATTCAGACCTGGACTGTTCTCTTGGTGAAGGTCGCAAGGTCCCAGGTCGCCCACCTGTTGAGAATATGAAGGATGACCCATCTGACCTCATCACTGTTCTCCACATCTCTGTAGACCAGTGCCTGTGGTTGTTGCACCACTGAATCATCATCAAAATGGTGCTGGAGGCGCTATCTAACATGTTGGTCCTAAATCTATCATAGGTGTTCAGCTGGGTTGAGATCTGGTGACATCATCACATCATTTTCATACTCATCAAACCATCCAGTGACCCCTCGTGCCCTGTGAATTGGGGCATCATCACCCTGGAAGAGACCACTCCCATCAGGAGTCAGAACAACTTTGATTAGCAGTGACCCTTCCCTCTAATGGGACAAGTGGACCCAAACCATGCCAGCAAAATGCCCCCCACGGCATAACAGACCCCCTCACTGTAGGGGTCAAGCATTCATACCTGGACTGTTCTCTTGGTGAACCCATTGAGAAAATGGTGAAGGATGACCCATCTGACCTCATCACTGTTCTCCACATCTCTGTAGACCAGTGCCTGTGGTTGTTGCACCACTGAACTCTCAGATGTGCATTCATCTTTGTAATGAGGGCTTTATGCACTGCAGCCCTACTATAATATCCCTCTCTGTGTAATTGTCAATGGACTGTTCTTGCTGACACAGTCTGATCACATCCTGCATTGACATTCTCAGTCACCTGAGGAAGAGTTGCTCTTCTGTTTTTACTTACATATCGCACTGATGCACAAGCATCACGGTCATCAAATGTGTGCTGTCAAACACAATTTCTGTTGACTGATGTCTTTCCCATAGATCTAAATGCAGACGTCACTTCAGTGAAACTCCAGTCAGTTAAACAGTCTTTGTGACTGAAGCTCCTGACATTCGTGCCCCAACAATCAACCCTCTTTCATCAGAATCAACTGGGCCTTCTGAGTATATTTATACAGGTCACAGAGCAGGATTGGATGTTAATTGTGTAATTGTTCCATGAAGTGCACCTGAGTGGAAGCATCTGCAGTTATTATGTTTCTCCACTCATTTATTCAGGTTTTTCCTTTAATTTATCACCTGACTGTATATTAAACCTGTAATATGTACTCATTCAAAGACTACTTTGCAGTATTGTCCAAATGCCTGGAAGTGTTCTTGCTTCATCTATTTTTACATCATCATCATCATCATCAAACACAAGATGTATTTCCTTTTGGACGATAAAGTCAAAAAGCTTCTTAAGATCGACTTTCCATATGTTTTCCATATGCCATATACAAACAAGATACAACGTATTTATTTCTGAGCTTTACAGCTGCTGGTAGGTGTATTTTTTCACTTTGGAGAGAGTAAGACATACTCTTCCATCAGGACCCTCAGGATACCTGCAAAGATGTAACACTGAACTCACTGGGGGCAATAAAACAAAGTTTGACAACATGAAGTGAAAGCTTTGTGTTAACTGTGATGGATTATCAGTCAGTGTTTGTCTCTGTGTGAGAGTGAACGTCAGAAAATATCATAAATTAGCGTGTGTACTCCATCCACTGTTGCTCTGTATATTAGCTGCAGTATATTCAGCCTGTCACGCCTGTGGAAATAAAAACACAACATAGCATCTCTTCACTCAGAACGTATCCGCATGGGAACAGGAAGCTCAGCGAGAGCATGATTCACAGAGCCACAAGCCTTAAGATGGAGGAAAAAAAAAAACCAACATTGTGTGAAAGGTAACAGCCTCAGTCTGGAGTCTGAGTTTGAGTAGAAGATATTTTTCCTCACACAAAGAGGAGAGATCAGTTCAACTTCAGATATGGGAGAAAGAAAGACGTCCAGCTCAGAGATGATTGAGTCTTTTGAGACTAATGGCAGAAGCTCAGTTCAACCAAAAGTGTCATCGGTGAGGAACGTGACCTGTCCGAAGCTGACCCTCGACCTCAACTGTGTTTTATTCAACTCAGCCTGTTGCAAAGCAGCCGAGCTGTGTGTTGAGTTCAGACACACAGATTTACTAAACTCCAGCGTTAATGGGGAAATATAGTGTTGTATTCCTCCTGGCTGCAATTGGCCTCATCGTTATACTAACGTAAAAACGTTATCATCTGCATATCGGTGAAACCATCACATTAAACAATGATGTGTTACATTAACGCAATTATTTATATTCTTACTGTTGCACATTACATGTTCTGTTTCTGTTGTTAATACTGTGAACATTTGCACAGTACAACAGCTCTTTTCACTGAGAACATATTTTTATTGTATCTTATGTATGTATTTATATTATTTATGATCATCTGTCCTTTGTGGTAGTTGTATTTTCTCTTTACTTTCTATGTTTTGATTGCTTTGCACCACAACACCGAGGTCAATTCATATGTGCAAACCTATTTGGCAATAAACCTGATTCTGATTGTGCTTTTTGTGATTTTCTGTTATTTATATACTGTTATGGTGTTGGATGTTAATCAGGGTTAAAGTTCCGAAGCTTACGGTCAAGAGTTCATTCTCATTCAAGAGAAGATGTGAAGAAATTCTCCCTGCAAGTCAAAAGTCAGGGCTTCAACCTGAAGTTTTTTCTCTTTCCTGACAAGCTGACATCAGCTCGTCACCTGTCCATGAACGTACGTCCGTTCTGTGATCTTTGTTACTGAGGTCGTTCATGTTGTTCACTCTCATATTTCAGATGTGATTCAGCTCCAACATGTACGGATGGATTAGAGAAGTTGACATTTGGAGTAAAGAAGGAGAAAAAGAAGTGAAATCCTGTTACTATAGTTTGTTTACGTAGCCTCCGGAGCCGGAGGAAACTTCCTGAAAGCTGACCAATCAGAACAGAATGGGCTCATTAGGAGGCGGGGCCTTAAAGAGACAGGAGCTAAAACGGCCTGTTTCAGACGGAGGCTGAACTGAGGGGCTGCATAAAGGACCAGTAGAAGATAAATAAGGAGTTTTTAACTGGAAATCATGCAAAGATATTCCAGTAGAGCCCCAGAATATAAATATGTCCCCTTTAAGTCACTGGTTTGTGCCTCTTAAGAGTAAATCTGTTTGTGCTTCTTGCATGAGGCTCATTATCAGGTTAAAGTTTGACAAGCTGAACATTATTTTTTGTCTTCGTCAGGTACGTGGAGTCGTTCTTCGTCACTCAGACCTCCATTGAGCAGGACCTGCAGTACAACCTGGTGTCCATCAACCTGAGCCAATCACAGATCATTAAGCTCCAGAACGCCACGACCTTCAGGTACGAAGCACATTGCCGTCTGAATGAATGAAGACGTATGTAAAGTAACTAACGGACACAGCTGCTTCTTTATGGATCTGGTTTTGTTTTTGTTTTGAGTAAAAAGTTATGAATGAAGCACATTATTTATCTCATAGTTTCCACAAACTGGTCGCTAGTCTCACACAACAACAGCAACAATAAAACAAACAACAATTTCAAATCACATTGATCAATAAAACAAGAAAAAGACAATATAATACAAGACAATACAGTGGACATGAAACCAGCAGAGGACCAGTGCTCACTCAGTGTTTATTAACAGAAACCAGTATATATTAGTTTTTGGTGTCTTACTCCAAATGACATTTTGCATAAATATAATGTATAGTTATATACTGCTTATAAATGCTAAATAAGGGGACTTAAATGACGGTTTCACAGTGTTTCTAGTCTCTTAAACCAACAGTCAGGAGCCCAAATGAAGCATCATTAAAGCTGTTTTTCTTGCTGTAATCATTCCTCCTGTTCATACTGACAAAATCCACAGTCCTCCTTCTGTGCAAAAATGTATTTAAAAAGTTTATCTGAAGCCTCTAAACACTCTGATTTGATTTGCATCCCCTGTGTGTGTGTGTGTGTGTGTGTGTGTGTGTGTGTGTGTGTGTGTGTGAACATAAAACTAACTAACCTAACTGTTTGACTGGAGTATTGTTATAAATCTGTGATCAGATCGCTGCTTTTCTTCAGAACAACGTCTCTATCTGGTTCTTTGTTTTTCTGCTCACACAGCTGAGCTCTGGAGGTTTCCCCTCTGCTCAAACTTCACACCTTCCTCAGGAAAAACAGACACGACTACATCAAAAACCTTCACTGCAACTGAATCAATATCTCACATCTGACGAAGACACTCAGGCCAGAGGTAGACATCATGGTGAGGCCTTTTTACAGTCGCTACCGGACAGCATTCTCTCCGGTGAAAACCCGATGTGATCACTTATGTAAGAGCTTCTGGAGTGGATCCAGAGGAGAGGTGAATGGTGAATGGTAAATGGATTGCATCTATATAGCGCCTTTCTAGTGTTATCGACCACTCAAAGTGCATTACAATACATGCCAACATTCACCCAGCCATCGGGAGCAATTCGGGGTTCGGTATCTTGCCCAAGGACACTTCGACATGCGGACTGGAGGAGCTGGGGATCAAACCACCAACCAGTCTGATCTGCTCTACCTCCTGACCCACAGCTGCCCAACAGACACAGATACAACAGATAAACCCCCGAAAAACAAAGCAGCCGCATGTGGAAGAAGTTGAAGGAGCTGAAACGGGAGAGCAGGCCGTCGGTTACAGCTGAGAAAGTGGGATTGTCTTTGTTCTTACTTTGGAAAAGAGGTCAGCCCTCGGTGGTGGTGGGAACAGAGCATATGCACTGATCCATTCAGTTTAGGTTATTATTACCTCCCTGCCTCTACGCCTCAGGCTGATTTGCATTATTGAAGGTAGCCAATTCCAAGAGTTGCCAAGGTCTTGTGCTGCTTAAAATTACACATCCTCATGAATATTAACCCTGTGAAGGTCTCTGGCTTTACACCTGAAAGCACCGAGTGATTCGCACCACATCCTGTAGCTAACATCTGGCACTGCAAAGCTCGTATGAAGGCAACAGTGTACGCCAGGCACACGGCCGGCTGGGAGCGCTTTGGTTGCTATGATACGGAATATCCGCAGAAGTAGTGTTAATTCATGTGTTGCAGATAGTTTGTGTCATCAACAAATACTGAATGTAAATGTAACTCTGGATGAGGGGAAAGCTGAAGCACGCAGGGAGTTCAAGGTGGGAAACATCTCGGCGAGTACCATCATTTACTCCAAGAGCTGAAGTTGGACGAAGTCCAGTAACTTGGATAACGTCCATTGTTGTCGTTGTTCAACACTTGTACATGTAGGATGTGGTAGCACAGTGTTTTACCCAAAGCTGAATCATTTACAACTCTCAGCAACCAGAAAAAAACACCAAAGAGTTCAAATAGAATAGAAATAGTGATAAATATATGTGTATGATTGGAGGGAAAACAACAAAAACCTGACTCTTCTTCTTCAAGCCATCTGCTCATTTCTTACTTCCTGTACTGTACTGTACTGTTGGGGGTCCAGAGGTTACCAGCACATGGCCCCCGGAGGAGGAAGTAGAGGACCTGACCTGCTGGTTTTCAGGACAACAACCTAACCTACTCCTGAACGTCAGCAAGACTAAGGAGCTGATAGTGGACTCTGGGAAGAAGCAGAGAAGGAACTAGGAACTACTACTTAGTAGCTATCAAACTACAAACTACATATTAGTATATTTGTTTCTGAAAACCTCTATAATGAGCACATTTCCTGTATACTACTAAAGTACATAATCCTTTCAAAGAAATGTCCTAAGAAGTAACGGCTGCACAGCAGATACTTATATGTGAATATGTAGTTTGACACACAAAACTACACATTGAAACTATTGTACGTATTTTCTCCATCAAAGAATAATTAAGTCAAATTTATTAACAGTGCCTGTCCCCTAAACGTCTCTCATACTGACTATTGCTAGATGCTACAATTTACTGATGCTCCCTAAACGCCTCACACGCAGAATATCTAAAGACTTTAACTTTGAGTGGAGCTGAAGTTGATCAGATGAACTGTAGTGCTTGATGATAAAAAAAGGGGCCTGAGACATGCTGCACTATGTCTTGAACATACATACAAAGTTCCTGCATGTGAGGAACAGGAATAAAACTCTAAACTTCATTCATTCTCTACGTTAGTTCTCATCACTACGGATGTAATGTGGGTTGCAATGGCAAAGTGACGCTGTCTGTATTTCTGCTCATTGAATCCATGTGCAGAAGAAGAAGCAGACATTGTTTATGAAATATTTTTTATATATTTCATCGACATTGCACTTCCTCGTTTCCCCAGCGATACATCCGCCAGGTGGGAAGTAGATCAGATGAGCAGCTCTTGATACATGTGAAGGACAAACTTACATTCATACAGACAGACAGACGGAGATTCTTTGCTTTATATAAATGAAATGAATACTTTTATTATTATTTGTACCAAATTGCACCACCGTCTCTGTAAAATGTCCTAAAAATAACCATTAAATACCTGCAAATTACTCATAAGAGTTCCAGGAAATCAGTATAAAGTTAAGGGACCTGTAAAATAGTAACATATGACATAAAAACAGACTTTTGAAATAAAAAAAAAACTATTGTGAAATAAAAATCATTATGAGATTAAATAACAAAGTATTTCATGTTCATGTACAGTTTTCAGTACTTGTTTCAGTAAGTTTCTGTAACTGTCTGTTTGCTGAACAGATGTGCTCCATCTTTGATTTGACATTGTTGAATTGACTTTCTTGTTCAGAGTGAATCCTGTTTTTAGTCGAGCCAGCAGGAAAGTTCTGAGGATGGTCGGTTGTTCAGACAAAATAATAAGACATTTAACAAAGTCACCAAGGACTATTTTCAGACGTTTTAGAGACAAAACGAGATCGAGAAAATGGAAGATGAATCGATAATGAAAATGATTCTTAGTTGCAGCCCTATTTAACACCCACGTGACCCATTTTTTCCCGCCTGTCGACATAATGTGACCTGATGCAGCTCCTTGTCAGACTGACAAGCTGAGTCTGAGCAGAAATAGCCACCATACTGTCCACACTGTTATTGGTGAAGCTGAAGCAGCTCTCTCCGTCTTCTTAAAACACACGTTTTGTTCATAGAAAGCGGTTTTTGTAGCAGCCTCACTGTGGCCTTTAGCTGCAGTAAATTATTCACCATAAGTGCAGACGTCTGTCGGTTCCTCAGAGCTCCTCTAAGCCTCTGAGAGTCCCCTGATGTCTCCGAGTTGCTGTTCCTCCTCCTCCTCCTCCTCCTCCTCTCTGTGTATCTGGGATCAATAGTATGTTCAGTCCGCCAACACGGTGACCTTTTCCTGTTTACAGGAGCTCATGCCCTCTGTGTCGCGTCTGTAGATCCGCTTCTCTCAGTCAGAACAATGGACACGAGACGTTTGCTGCTGTAAACGTCTCGTCTTAAAGAAATAACTCTTAAATCAACGTATACACAGTGTGTATCAATCAGTCAATCAGATAGAGTCATCGTAGAGCCATTGTGTGACTCGGTGCTTTGTGGAGAGGGAAAAGTACATTATTGAGGTATTTCCATATTCTGCTACCTGATGATTATAGGATGAAGGGAAATATTGTACTTTTAAGGCCTAAATGCATTGAAAGCGATGACTGACGCGCCTCATTTGACGCGTGTCATGTGATGCTCCGATGGCGCCAATGCAGGCATCAGATCTGAAATGTCAACACCACAGAACAACAGATTTGTCCCGTTGTTGTTTGTATTTACAGCTGCAGTTAATCATCTATTGAGTGTTTGATGGTTATTCATTTTGTGCTTAAGAACGTAACCGCTGTGAAACAATCAGAACATTTTCAGCTGCAGAGGAAACAGCTTCGGTCGCTGGTGTCCACATTTGACGCTTCAAAATGGAAACCAGGGCAGAGTCGGAGCATCGAGGCAGTTTTGACGCACCTCATGATGCTTTTGGTGCCATTTAAAACAACAGGCGTACTCCAGAAGGCGTGTCAGATGCTTTCAGTGCGTTTGGGCCTTAATTCCACTACATTTATTTCACAGAGAGTTACTAAATACAACCCACTGTTGAGGATGAAACCAGAAGTTCCCAAACGTTTAACCTATAAAATCAGTATGTAGTTTTTTCTTCTTGTCATTGTCATTTCTGCTCTCGATTAGTTAAATAATGTATGCTTTTTATTTATTAATATATGTTCCATTTATTAATCCTGTGGTACAGTACTTTTCACCAATGAATATAAGATTTTAAAAAGATTTGACACAATGGATAATATAACAAGCTTTTAAAATACAACACATTGTTAAAGATGAAACCAGTGGTTTCCAACCTTTTTGGCTTTTGACATCTTACAAAAAGCAGTGTGTAGTCGGGGTCACATTTCACATGTCTATGAGTTGTTAACAGCTCCACCAAATAGTGATTTTTCCCTCTAAACTTCTCACATGCTTTCATTTCAATAAATGTTCAAACTAGCTAACTGTATATAAAGGTGTCAGTTATTATTTGGCTAAATTCCATATTCATAGGATTTAAGGTCTTAATCAGGTTAAACTGTGTGATTGAGCTTCATTGTTACCATGGTTACGCTCCTCTCCAACTCGCCTCTAACAGGAATAAAAACTGCTGTGACGTTTAAACAAATGTTCAATAACGTTTATCTACAGTGAACCAGTAAGAAACACATCACTGGTCTCCAGGTGTCAAGAATGTATTTAATCCCCAAATATGATTTTACATTCAGAGCATCTTCTCTACTGCAGAGTGAGAGCACAGAACTGGTCTAAGGAGATGATTTTTTTAATTATAACTATGGGACTGGGTGTTTAAAACTGGTCCAGTTCACAAAAAAAATCAATGGTGTGTCCAACAGGGGGCAGAAAACACGTCACCACGATGTCCTGAGAGCTTATAAATGGACGTTTTCAGGATGTAGAAATAAAGTTAAATTACTGTTTAGAGGTGAATTTATATGCGACGCTCATCCTCAACACTCCACCACCTTTGACTTTTATTATTATAAAATAAAAAATAATACAGTAAATATTTGTAAGACGATTTAAAATGAACAAAAATAGTAAAATATAAAATGTTCTCTGAGTAATAAAAGTATAAATCTACATTAATCATCTGTGTGTCCATTCTGGCCCGATCAATTAGTCAACTGACGGAAAAATAACTGGCAACAATTTTGATAACTGGTAGTGAACTAGTGAAGTTAACTGGTATTAACTGGTTCCATGATAGTAAACTCAACATCTTTGTGTTTGTTACTGTTGCTCAGACGAAACAAGTCATCTGGATATTTTCACCTGAGCTTCAGGGAATAACGATCGACATTTTATACACTGATCAATCACTGGATTATTGAGGGAATTAATTGATAATGAAGGTAATCGTTACTTTCAGCCTTACAATTTAAAACATGTCATTGAACTCCTCTCCAGTACATCGTGTTTTATTCACCAAACGTTTCCTTCATCAGGCTCATGAGGCTGATCAGTCGCCATAGATACCCAGTATACTAGTGGTGTTCTGGTCATCAGGCATACTGGGACAAATCCTGATGGGCCGCCACATCGCTGGCCCAGCGGACCATCGAAAAATCAATTTTTGGGCCGGTAGACTATCAAGAAATCGGTTTTTACCAGTCTTATCTGTGAGTCTGTTATTAAGGGCGTGCAGGAGAGCGTCCTGCATGCTGCTTCCTGCGTGCTGCTGCTGCATCCTGCATGCTGCGTGCTGCTGCTGCGTCCTGTGTGCTGCGTCCTGTGTGCTGCGTCCTGCGTGCTGTGTGCTTCACTGGCCAATCACAGCTCAAAGGTCAAAGGGATCAAAGTGTTCATGTAATCACTTCTCCGTCCTTGTTTCCATCTGTCTCCTTCTCAGCCCTCGGAGCACAGAGGAGGAAGTCCCCGATCAGAATGTCAGATTAACATTTTTAATTAACAGCTGTGTAACGTGCTGGTCTTGACTGGCACCAGGTGACGGCGGGTTCCTCGTCCTCCAGGCCGACTTGACCTTCTCAAGCTCGCTGCCACAGCTGGTGTCCTGCTCCTTCCACCATGGGGGGGGGGGGGGGGGAGTGTTTCTCTTCTTCTCTTCCAGTTGCCCTCCGCTCGGCCGACCCCGGAGCCCCCGAGACTCTGCCGGCTGCTGCAGACCCTCCGCAGCTCAAACACACAACTCTCAGATAGAAGACAACACATCGTTCTCACAGCCAGCAGGCTGACTGACATGTAGAGATGAGCCGGTAACTCCTACTATATAACACAGTGAAACATGCTGACGGATCAATACCACCGACCATTTTTATTACCATCATTAACGTGATTATTAAACCGTGAACACAGCAGCTCTCCTGCCTTCATCAGTACTGCAGTATTACTGTTAATATGTTCTGTGTACATTTAAAAATGTATCTGACAGTTTAACTGTTAACACTTAATACAAAGTTCTCGCAGCCCAGAAATCAATCGATCAGTTTCATCAGAAGAAATTAATGAATTTTCAAAATATGAATGTGTGTGTAGAATCTAATACAAACACTGAGCTGCATTTAAAGTCATTTCCAGTTAAAAACTAATAGTAGTAGTAGTATTAGTTAAAAACTGATAGTAGTAGTAGTAGTATTAGTTTAAAACTAATAGTAGTAGTAGTATTAGTTAAAAACTGATAGTAGTAGTAGTAGTAGTAGTAGTTTAAAACTAATAGTAGTAGTAGTATTAGTTAAAAACTGATAGTAGTAGTAGTAGTAGTAGTAGTTTAAAACTAATAGTAGTAGTAGTATTAGTTAAAAACTGATAGTAGTAGTAGTAGTAGTATTAGTTTAAAACTAATAGTAGTAGTAGTATTAGTTAAAAACTGATAGTAGTAGTAGTAGTAGTATTAGTTTAAAACTAATAGTAGTAGTAGTATTAGTTAAAAACTGATAGTAGTAGTAGTAGTAGTAGTAGTTTAAAACTAATAGTAGTAGTAGTAGTAGTTTAAAACTAATAGTAGTAGTAGTATTAGTGGAAAAACTAATAGTAGTAGTAGTAGTAGTTTAAAACTAATAGTAGTAGTAGTATTAGTGAAAAACTAATAGTAGTAGTAGTATTAGTTTAAAACTAATAGTAGGATTTCAGGAAACATGATTATCGGAACAAAACTGTTTACTGTAATATTTTTAGCTACAATAATTGTAGCAGGCAGGAAAATAACTATTTGGTGCATTTAATGACACAAACTCGGGGTGAAAAAAATCGATTCAAATAAGAATAAAAATATAAGAATCTTAATTCACAAATGTCAAAAATCAATTTTCTAAATATTAGTCGATAAAGTGATAATTGCAGAGTGCAAAAGGCAGAAACCAACTGTGCGCCGACACCCACACGTCGAGCATGCTCACGCACGGCCAGGTGGTCGTCAAGTGTGTCCCACATCTGAAACACACTGACACACACTACACAGTGGATCCCACAGTTCACCACGGTAAGATGTGCAACACCAGTCCAGTCGTTGGCGGTGGTGCACTGATAGTTTGGTTTCAGAGGGTTTCAGCTCAGCTGTGTCTCCTCCTCCTCCTCCTCCTCCTCCTCCTCACTGCTCAGCCTCTTCATCTGGTTGACAGAATATTTCAGTTTGGAGATAAATTACTAGAAGAATTAAATCACATTTCAAGATAATTTATCATCACGCAAACGAACCTCATCACATCACAGTGGTATCTCACACATTCTGAGATGCGTTCTTCACTCCCTGCTTGCACTGCAGTGATGGTTAACCTGCAGTAAATCATTACTTCTGTCATATTAAATGATGGAGACACAGAGTGGTCTACCTGTCCTCAATATGTGGCTCTAGAAAAGTCAATCACTTTTTTTTTCTGCTCCACTTTCTCAGCCTCTCTCTCTTCCTCATACGTGTCCCTCAAGTATTTCCATTTTGACTGGCAGCGTTTACCTGTAGTAAAAGCACAACACTCACCAGCAACATTCTGTCTTTGTTATGATATATAATTTCTGTCTGACATGTCATAAAGTTCAGGATAGACAGAAACGGCCAGAGCAGTCGTACATGCTGCGTTTCTCTTCAGGGAAAACACTCAGAGGATAAAAACACTATACGGACACAAGCTCTTAAGAGTTAAGAGTTCAAGAGTAAAGACTTAAAGAGTCTGTGTGGGCGAGATAAAGGTTTAGTTTTTTGTCCAGATGAATAGTAACGTCCTGGGTGGAGTGGCTCGGTGTTACCGCAGAGCTGCGCCGGGATGGATCCGATCCTGCAACAACCAGCAGATGTGCCGAAGAACAAGCGGAGGTCAGCCTCCATCTGCTGCAGGCTGGAGCTCCGTCACTCACTGGTTCTGTGTTTTTCTGTCAGACAATAACTGTCCGAGTGTTTTATTGTGGCGAGAGGTGATTCTGGTCGCTCCGCTCTCGAGCAGATGGCGAGCACAGAGGGGATTGTTGTTGGACGCCCTTCACTGCCAAGGCCACATTTCATTTCATTTCATTTCATTTTGAAAAACCGGAGTTGAAGGTTTTTCTGTGGCAGTTTGGTTTCACTCAGGAGGAATTTAAAGGTTTGTGCTTGTGTGATAAAGCAAAAAAAAAAAGATTATAATCATTTTCTCTGTTTATTTGCTGTATTTCTGAGAAGAAGAAGAAGCTTCGTGCGTCAACCGATATTTGTGAAAGTTTTTGCAAATCGGGCACCATTAAAAGTCTGCTGAATGACCTTTTAGCAGCTCCCTGTTTGTGATGTGAGGAAGAGGAGGGAAGATGGTCCCAGGGGTCATTTGGATTTTAGAAATCAACAGACTTTGTGATTAACATGATTCATACTTTTGTATCAAATTGTTGCAGAAAAAGGTACCAGAGCAAAAAAACTCTCTCCTGTAAATAAAAAGGGAGTCAGAGGTCCAAGCAGCAAAGTGTTCTTTAATGCCGGCAAGAAAAGGGGAGCAAGTAGCACTTTTAAAAAGAACCAAATCGCTCTGAAGGTTTTTTCTTTGGGGCATTGTTTTTATGCCCTTGGGTCGGCTTAGGTCACACCTTATCATCCACCCTCCCTAATTTTTGACCAATTATTATGTTACTTTTATCTCCGTCACTCGTTGTTGGTCAAAACTCTTCAAAACAGGTTTTGAGCTGTTTGAGGATATGTACTGGCATATTCAATTCTACCTGATTATATCCAATTTTTATATATAAGTATTGGGAATCATTTTACACCATTATTGCCAAGTTGTCTTCTGGCCTTTTATTTTTATAAGTTATTCTAGTCATTTTACACCCTTATTTCTTGACCTCTTCCAGAGGGTATTTTTTTTAAAAGGTGAAGACTTTAGCAGACCCAAGCAAAGTGACATGTAATACAAACACAATTTCTCCAGTGTATGATTATGATTCTTCTACTGTGCCTCTATACGTACAGTGTGATTAAATATGGTTCATGAGATTATAACTACACCAATACAAATTGTATCACACTAGCCCTTATTGCTTATAAACTTATAAAATCAATCTGCATAGCTTAATATTGTCTTTAAGCACACCAATGACTTTTAATGAAAATACACCACAGTACTATCTCATTAAGAACATTTGTTTTTATTGATTTTGTTTCTCATGTTGAGTAAAATAACATCTTTAAAAGGCCAAATTCACTGAAATGAGGTTTAGTTTTAAAGGCCTTAAATAAAGAAAAATGAACAAATAGTTTTTCAATACTGTCAACATTTTAAAGAAAAGTCAGTGACAGTGAAAGGTAGTTTTATTCTTCACTAATCATATGTTTTATCTGAATGCTAACGTACTTTGGGTTTTGCTAACTATCAGAGGATGATTTTATGTCCTTTCATTAAAGATTGATGTGATATCTTAGTTTTTCCAGAGATCTCGGTAATTGAGTTTTTTATTAATTTTTACACAAACAAAACTCAGACTGAACTGAAACATAAGCCGGTCATCTTGCTCAAGAAGTTATTTTTATACATTTTTACAATTGCTATAAAAATAAATATTATATTTTGCTTCAAAATATCTTCAAAGTATCTCCTAAACGTTCACATAGTTCAGTAATTAATGTTAAACAACAGCGTTTACACTGCAAAGTGTTCAAGAATAAAATCAGACGATACCATAAGCTGTATAAAAATATGGACGTAGTTACCATGACGTCACCTGTTGGTTTCTGAAGAGCGGTTTTGAAGCTCCGGCCGTCGCCATCTTGGCAGTGTGTGATGCTGTCTAACTCCCAGCCAATCAAAAATAGGCAAAGAGGCGGGGCCGAACGGCTGAAACAAGCCACCTAGCGGCTGGCGGACCTGTCACTCAAAGCAGCCATGTCCTTCATTATGCAGAACTTTACGGCTTAATAAAATTTAAACAGGTGAGTTATAAAAAAATTCACCCCCCGTACAGTTGTCATGAAAGAGGAAATTAGCTACAGAGACCAAAACCGTTGTTTGTACCAGGCTGTAAACATGTTTATTTCTGCTGTAAAGTTGGACATTTTAACATGGAGGTCTATGGGGATTGACTCGCTTTTGGACCCACGAGTGGTCATTCAAGGAACTGCAGCTTTTGGCTTCATTTTACAGCCCCGGAGGTTGCTGCTTGGACGATACTTTTTCTAATAAAGTTGAAATAGAGGCTGATGAGCTGCTAATCCGACGTCTCCCACATAAAAAAGCAGAATATCAAGTTATAACCGACCAGTGTAACGTGTGTAGAGCTGTGTGCGGTTCTGCTGTAGCAGCTGATTTAATGACGGTGTAAACAGTGAACGGTTGCGTGTAATGGCGCTGCAGCACTTCTCAGAGGCTGCAGGTTTATAACATATCAGTCCTGCTGCCTTCAGATGCTGCAGAGATTTAATGAACTGAAGGAGAAGCTTTTATACAGTATAAACAGCAGATACTGTAAGAATCACCCACATTCACTTATACATCACTGCAGACTGAGAGTGTTTAATTGAATTGAATGATTTATATTTTAAGCATTAATCTGTTGTTGCAACACGTCTGCAGCAAGTGTTAAGTTTGATCCTGTTGATAAAATCACCACAGCAGCAGCAGCAGATTGACGTCTGTTTTCTGAGAGACGACTGGGATCAACAAATATACAACTGTCTTTGTGCTTCTTTATTTGAACGAACCTCCCACTCGTGCACCGTATGCCGGTCACCAGAATAACACACAGGCAGGCAACGTGAGTTTTCAACGTGAGGAAAATATCAAAACAGTCGGAGTGCTGAAAATACTTCCCTACAGCTGTTTCCTCAACAGCCCCACAGTTCTTTACCGTCCTGACAGATCAGCTGATCAATCAAAGAGGTGTTATTCCATCTGGTCCACAGAGGATATACCTGTGGTTCGTCACTCAAAGCTGCTCCAGGAGTGTCCTCTCTCCTCTACTGTCCTCTTGTCTAAGAGAGCTCCATCGTTTACCGCTCAGCTGGAGAGGCGGCTTATCACAGGCGGAGCGGTCCATCAGCCACAGAAACAGCTGAACCTTCACTTCATGTTTCCAGACCCCAACGGCTTCTGTTTTAACGTGGGAGGCAGTAACTGTCTCACATTGTCATCTGAGATAATGTCTTTTTCTTACCACTAAAGCCTCGCTGTTGTCTCTTAACACACTGTTTTTCCAGTGTATCTTAAAACAGCAGTCAGAACAGTGAAGGAGGTGTTTCAGTGCATTATGAAGGGATCTTCTAATGGTCAGTATGAACAGGAGGAATGATTACAGGTTTA
Organism: Thunnus albacares; assembly: GCF_914725855.1. NCBI lineage: Eukaryota > Metazoa > Chordata > Actinopteri > Scombriformes > Scombridae > Thunnus > Thunnus albacares. The sequence continues at coordinate 31,448,300 of NC_058116.1, read as the reverse complement.
ATGTTCATTTAGGCTCCTGACTGTTGGTTTAAGACAGGCTGGAAAAGTTGTGAAAGGTGAAATGTTTTATCTGTCCGGCTGTATAGTTTTGAGGGATTCACCAAAGCACCGCTGAAGGTCTGAATGAGAGCAGAACAGAAATAATTAAGTCTCCACCTGAGATATTGTTGGTGAAACAATTGAATGTCATCATAGTTTTTCACAGCTGAGTGGAAACTCTGAAAGGTCGTGTTGTTGCTGCAGCAGACACAAAAGCATCGATGTGATAAAGAAAGCAGCACAGAGCTGGAGATCTATAATTAATTCACTGAATAAAAAGCTGCTGCTGCTGCTGCTGCTGCTGCTTTTCCAAATATAAGAATGCACTTAGACGTCTTCACACAGAGGCTTACTGTGCCTGATCTTCTGCAAAAAGATGTTTCAGATTGGTGAAAATATGAGCTCAAGATGTGTCAGGTTGACAAATACATAGAATTTAAATGTGGAATTTAAAGAGGTTGTGACTATTTGTTTGTCTGCAGACTGTAAATCTGAGCAGCAGGATACAGTTTTTCACTGTACTTTGAATATGTGAATATTTTAAAGGCCCAGGCTGTCACTTTTTTTTTTTTTTTTTAACATAAAATAGCTGGGAGCTTGTAATTTGTCATTTCAAGTGTATCCTGCCCATTCACACTCAGCTAGCATGTGTCTCTGTTAGCCAGATCACATATCTGATTGCAATCAGGCTGGTTTTAGTTCCAAAAATGACACAAGAAGAAGAATAATGATGGCCGAAGAACAAAACCTTCTGTCTGAAAAATGCACTTTTTTGAGAAAACTTGTTTAAAAAAACAGAATGCTATTTGTTAGGGATACCCAATACACAATGCACTGTTTTTGGACTATATTACTATATTATGTGGTATTCTTAATGACATGTTTGTATGGTTATTACATCATTGTTAACACATAATATAGTAATGTAGTCCAAAAACAGTGTATTATGGAACAGATAGCATTCTTTTTGATTTCTGCATGTTAGAACAATATATTTTATCTAACTAGCTAACATCTATCCATAAACTCAGAAGCAGAATAACTTCTGGACATTAAAGGATGGAGGAGCCCAACTGAAAATTAAAACATGTTTTTCTTACTGTAATCATTCCTCCTGTTCATACGGACCATTAGAAGATCAGGGAAACACATGATGCTAAAAAGACTGTAAATGTGTCAGATATCCACTTGATATGACTAACTCAGACTGCTGAAGCTGAATATAAGCTTCACATCGACTGTGTGGACACACTGGATTTTAGCCTCCATCACTTCCATTGAAAACACATTTGAAGGATCTTTTAACATCCAGTATGAACAGGAGGAATGATTACAGCGAGGAAAAACCTCTTTCACTGTTACTATGGACACCTGACTGTTGTTTTAAGACACACCTGAAAAACTGTGAACTTATATCACCTTTGAAAACCGGTGATAAGATGCAGCAGAGGTGAAAAGTAATTTAAATCTGATGTGTTGTGAGGCTGAATGGTGTTGAATGCACCATCATTACCATCTTATCTGCACCTCCGTATAGCAGCATCAATTCAATGCCTCCGCTGCGCGTTTCAATAAAGCGCTGTGGGTTCAAAAGCTGAGAACAGCTTTTAATAGCTCCGTATGATAATGAGTCATATATGTGAAGGCAGCACAGCTCTTTGTTCATTAAATTAACTCTGAATGCATCATTAACCACCGCCTCCTCCAGAGAGCAACTTCAGTCAAAACTTGTGGAAATTAGATTCAAGACTTTACTGAAGCACATGAATCTACTGCATATAATACATTTGTTTTATTTATTTACTCTTTATTTTCCATAATTTCTCATAATAGGAAGTGACCTGGGAAGGACAAGGCAATTTGGTATGAATTATAAGAAAGACTGAGGGAAATTGAGTGCTCATTTAGTACAATTCCTCTTAAATAATTATAATTAATCACCAGCAGGGCCACAATGAACAATTATTATTATTATTATTGTTGTTGATTAATGTTTCGGTTATTGTTATGATTAACTGACTTGGTCATTAAACCAGAAAATGGTGAAAAAATACCTCATCACAACAGGCTGGAGTCCGAGGTGAAGAGAAATGTTTTATTCTGTCAAGCCAACAATTCAAAACACCAAAATATTTCAATTAATTTTCACATTTGAGAGCTGTGAACAGTTAAATGTTTTTCATTTTTTACTTGAAAATTACTTGAACATAATAAATAGATTATCATAACTGGTGATCAATTAACCTGAAGAGTGTTTTCGTCAGCTGAACAGGCTAAAAATGTGATATTTTTCTATAGAGAAGCATTCATGCATTTAAAGTTGCACTAATGTTTTTATATTAGCAACAAATGACTGTAATGTGGAAGACAAATTATCAGCATCTCTGTGGCTCCACAGAGCTTTTTAGCCACTTTTATCTCCGTTACATCTCCTGTCTGGTTCAGCTGTTGTCTGATAAACCTGCTGTACACCTGTTCACTACCTGCCTTCACTGGTGGAGACAGTGGATACATTTAGCAGCTAATTCAGAAGGTTTTATATTTATAAAACTTTCTCAGAGCCTAGAAAAGTGATTTTAAAACCCTGCCGGCCGAGTGGGAGAAACACTACCGCCCGTATTCGTTGTGCCGCAAAACACGCAGAAACAAACCCTGAAACTAGGAAACTTTTCTGGGTCATGCACCAGCTGAGAAATTTACATTTGACTGAATAGCTGCCATCTTTGAGTCCGGTATCCAGTTCTAATAGTACATCCATGTTCATACATTTATGGGATGATCATGCTGCTCTGTGTCTGCTGGATGTGGAAGTAAGCAGCTGTTTGCTAACATGTTAGCCACAACTACTTATACATCTTGTGTTTACAGCTTGTTGCATTGCCCTGAAAAGTGGACAAAATCCTCAGTTAATCTTGAACTTAGCGAGTTTAGTTGCCTAAACTCAACCAACGCTGAACCACAGAGGTGTCAGATCAGAAAAAAGTTCATATGATCTGTTTTGTAACGGTCATGTGTGATGTATCTGAAGGCACAGTGTCAACCTACCATGTTATTTTCATTTGAGGACATGTGTGTTACATATTAGCATGTAAATAGAAAATACAAAAGGACCAAGAATTGAACCCTGAGGAACTCCACAACTTATTAACACTGTTAATGGGATGATCATGTTGCTCTGTGTCTGATGTGGAAGTAAGCAGCTGTTTGCTAACATGTTAGCCACTGCTACTTTATAAGGTGAAAATATGTCTGAGGTGATATAAATCTTGTGTTTACAGCTTGTTGCATTGCCTCGAAAGTGGACAAAATCGTCAGTTAATCTTGAATTTAGCGGGTTTAATTAGTTTGCCTAAACTCAACCAAACCTGAACCACAGGAAACATTCATATGATCTGTTTTGTAACGGTCATGTGTGATGTATCTGAAGGCACTGTGTCAACCTTTCATATTATTTTCATCTGAGGACATGTGTGTTACATATTAGTATGTAAATAGAAAATATAAAGGACCAAGAATAGAACCCTGAGGAACTCCACAACTTATTAACACTGTTAATGGGATGATCATGTTGCTCTGTGTCTGATGTGGAAGTAAGCAGCTGGTTGCTAACATGTTAGCCACTGCTACTTTAAAAGGTGAAAATATGTCTGAGGTGATATAAATCTTGTGTTTACAGCTTGTTGCATTGCCTCGAAAGTGGACAAAATCATCAGTTAATCTTGAATTTAGCGGGTTTAGTTGCCTAAACTCAACCAAACCTGAACCACAGAAAACATTCATATGATCTGTTTTGTAACGGTCATGTGTGATGTATCTGAAGGCACTGTGTCAACCTTTCATATTATTTTCATTGGGGGACATGTGTGTTACATATTAGCATGTAAATAGAAAATATAAAGGACCAAGAATTGAACCCTGAGGAACTCCACAACTTATTAACACTGTTAATGGGATGATCAGATGTTGTGTTTACACCTTGTGACAAAAAAATCCATATATTAAAATGTAAACATATGTGAAGAATAATATTTCTATTGAAAAATGAATACACTTTATTCTTTTGTTTTTCACTTGCTCCCTTTAAATCTAATCATGCAACAGGGTAAAACTGCTCTTCATAGTTATGCAGATGACACACAGATTTACTTAAGTGTCAGTGTTTAGAGCAAGGAAATAATTGGAAGTGATTACATTTCCTTTAATTAAACAACTCAGTAAAAGGAAAAAAAAATGCTCAAAACATTAAATTAACAGGATATTCAAAGCAACAACAACAACAACAACAACATGAGGCAGATCTTTTTTTTAAATTAGATTATTTTAATGAATCCGTCTGGAGTCTGAGCTGTTTTAGTTCCTATTACTGTTGCCTTGACTCTGTTAATTTATAAACACTTGTATAAATTCAGTTCTGTAATTTACAAGCAAGTAATTGATATAATTTTGTCAAGACAACATGGGCTGTTTGAATATGTACGCTGCTACGCTGTAATGCTTTGAAAGTAATATAATATATAATAATATGATAAAATAAAAATATATAATACTTTGACCAAAAATAATAGAGGGGTTCCTTGATGGATTATCAAACCCCTGGATGGATTATAGATGGCTGGTTGTAATGGCTGAAGGGTGTGTAGTATGTCACTACATAGGTCTGTTATAGAGATGTTATTAGAGGTAACAAGTGTGTGCTTTTGCGATAGTAGACGACTGATTCAACCCCTAGAGGGTTTTAAAGTACCGAAAGCAAACACATTTCTACTCATCTTTTAACATCTTATAGTAGATCCAGCTCTCCTCTCTGCCCTCCAGTCCACACCTGTTCATTTCTCTGATAGTGAAGTGGCCCTTCAGGGGTCCCGCAGAGCCGCAGGCTGCCTCTCACAGCTGACTGCGGGGTGTCGCACAGCTGTGGACAAACTGCTGCTCCACATGTGCTCGAGGGAAACGACGGAGCTCGAGTTTTCAGCCTGAGAGAAGCATTACTGCTGGTTATAATGTGAGCCACTGATTAACATTGTTACTCACCATGCAGAGAAAACAGGACTCTTTGGCTCCTGAACTGAGTGAAAATAAAACAGGAAAATATGTCTTTGACAAGAGATTCATCCACCAAACATCAAAACTCACAAAGCAACATCATTTCCAGCTGTTTTTCCCCGACACGCAGGGAGAAAACTACCAGGTACAGTAAATACCAGGTGAAGCATTAAACGCTGCTGAGCTGGAGAAAAAGATTTCTTTATTTCTGCTGTCAGGTGTCTGAAAAATAGAAGGAACTCCAGATGTTGTTTGTGGCTGATTGCAGTAGAGTTAGCAAGTTTAGTCAAAACAGAATCAAGAATCAAAGTCAAAAGTCTTATTTTCATTATTGTTATCAAGTGGATTTCATTTTCCAATTCTCCATCATGTCCTCTCCATTGACACACACGAATATTAGGAACACTTTTCCTATATAATGCACTCCAGTACACCATCACCACCTCAATAATGAACATAAAGTAGAATCATCACCTTTCTGACAATGTCAACAAAAACTGAAAATGTATTAAGCTTCATAAACGTAGAATTTATGGCAGAGCTGCTGTGTTGGATTACATTAGATTGCACAGGTGTTACAAATGAACACACACACACACACACACACACACATATATATATATATAAACCTCAATATCTAAAAATCCTTCAGACTGCAGATAGAAGCTGATAACACCAAGGTCATGATATGTTGTTTATGTATTGACATGAGCATACAGTATATCAGATTTATATGAAAGTAAAAAGTGACAGAATGTCCCTTTATGTTTGTGCACCTGGCCACAGTTATTGCAGAGAGCAGCGTTTGACTTACTCTTTGTCTTCCAAATGAATCTCTAAATAGCCGCCGTGTGTAGATTTAACATTTCCTGACACTGCCAGGAACATTATCGCAGTAAATGAAACGTTTCCACAAATGTCAGCTGGAGGCGTCGAGCCGAGCGTTTCACTAACAACCCAGCGCCGCCTTCTTGAGGATCATTATACAGCCAGCAGCCTGCTAATGGTCACATTAAAGCCTCGACATCTGAGCTCTGTAAATCCTCCTCAAACCCTCGTTACTGCAAAGCAGCTTCGGAGACACTCGTTATAAAACGGTAAGTGCATTTTTAAAAATGTGATTTTAAATCAGAGACACAGATCTGCTACTGCCCCTTCTCCTCCTCCTCTGTGACAAACTAGTACATACTGGTTTATACTGGTTGTCATGGGTGTAATACAGGTCAAGTGAGCACTGGGGGTCTATTCCAGAAAGCAGGTATAACAAACCTGCTGAGTTGATGAATCCTGAGGTTCCAGAACAGCTGATCAGACTCATAACACAAAGTTTTACTCGGTGTCGTCCGTTTATTCATCATTTTCCTTAATGGTTGACAAACTGGTGTATCAGGCTGTAGCGACATCACATTTTAAATATATTGGATTAGCAACTGAAGATGAAAAATATACTAAAAGATTTTAAAAAAAACATATAGATTAAAGACACAGAGACATGACTGTAAACTCAGTTGCAGTTGAAAAGGCGTCAAAGTTAAAATTACAGCAGAATTTACAACTTTAGACATATTTGTATCTTTATATCCATTATTATAGGAATGTTGTGTCATCAGTGTGACCAATCAAATCATGACTGAGATCATTATTCATTGATCCTACGTGTTTAAAGCTTCATATTAAACTGAGATTAAACTTCATGTTTGTTCAGAGAAATGACGCCTGGATAGAAACAAACTAGCATCCAACCAGGATTTAGCTAACGAACGCGCTTCATTACGAGCTTTGATACGGACTGAATGAAGGAGGAAATGAAACAGAAGCTCACGGAGTTGGTTACCGTGGCAACTGATGCAACAGTTTAAGTTAGCTCTCCTTCACTAAACCTGCTTTCTGGAGTACATGAAGACTAGCGACCACTTTGTAGAAGCTAATAAGGATCAAAATAAAAGAATAAAGAATAATAAAGCTGAAGGTTTATTTAAGCAGATTTACCTGAGAAGACAGGTGGAGGTGTGGATGAGAATCATGGGAGCTGTAGTTTTGAATGTAGAACTATTATCAATTAATCTGCAGATTATTATTATTCTTGATGAATCATTTTATAGTATGCAGACAAATTTTCCCAAATTGAAAGAGGTTAAAAAAAAAAACATTTTCAGAAGCAAATATAAAGATAAATTAAAAAACAACAACAACAAATATTTAAAAGGGATTATTCTAAAGCATTATCTATATAATGTCAGAAAATAGAGAAAAAATGTACAAATATAATAATATCAGAGTAGAAAACTAATCCCAAACTTTATAAATAATGACAAATAACAGTCTATTGTATATACGGTTATTTTTATCTGTTTCATTATTTACTATTGTGAATGTTATATTATTGTATTTCCTTAATTACTATAACTCAATAATACATACAGGACATAAAAATAACATAAATAAAATATCTCAGTATTGAATTGTATTATCCTGGACACTTTAGCAATATCATACACTCAAAAAACATTTAATGTTTAAACAGTTCATGTTTTTATTTATTGATTGATTTTATTTTATTTCATGAATTGTATTGTCGTTGATGCTTTGGCAATTTTGTTCGTCTGACATTCATGACAATAAAGTTTACTGAATTGAATTGAATTGAACTGAAAAATGCCAATTTTAATATCTTAGAGCTCATGGTGACGTCTTCAGATGTAATTAGTTTATTATCATGTTCGATATATAAAAGCTTCTAATTCTCACAGTTGAGAAGCTGCAACAAGAAAATGATTATCAAAATAGTTGCACATTAATTTTCTGTTCATCAATTAATCAATATATATATGAAATATGGAATTTTATCCCCCTAATTTGTTTAAATTGGCAGGACATTTGTTTATTTCTGTTTGTTGCCCACAGCTGGTTGTGTGCAGAAATCTTTCCTTTGAGTTTATTAAATACCTGCAGCTGAAACTATACAACTACACTTTACACACGAGACGCAGAAGCAGCAACTTCATAAACATGCCAACATGATTGATCAGAATCTAACAGTTATTAATGTTCTGTGTTTTTTCTCTTCAGTCAGCTGTTACACTCAGACTGCAGGTTTAATACGGTGAAAGTGTTTGTAATAAAGCAGCTCTTCTCAGGATGCATCCTGAGCTCCATCACAGCTGTCAGGACAATTTTTATTCTAAGTATCTAAAAAATCCAAACAGTTTCCTTCTGCAGAGTTTCTTCTGTCCTGTTAAGTTTGTTATCTTAGTTTTCATTTTTGCTGTTTAACTGCAGCGTCTCACAGTATTACTGCGCGCATGGAAGCGTTTCCATATACTGAACGCAGCCTCTCTGATCGTTAAAGTGAACTATGGGGATAAAATTGTAGCAATAATATTTGCAAATGTGTGTCTGTGGAGAGTTTATGTAAGTGTGTGTGTGTGTATTGTAGTGATTTGCTTAATCACTCAATGAACACACACACAGAGAGAGAATTGTCAGGTTATGAATTAATTCAATTATTTCATACAATGCATCATATTTCCAGATATGACAGATAATATATTTCACCTTGCTAGTTCCTTTTCTCTCTCTTTCACATGTTGGCACTCAGCCAGTTCTTAGATACCGCTGTGCAGGATCTGAAAATATCTATAGTTAACCTCACAGGTCAGTGAACAACCCTCCGATAGGTTCACAACCATATATGCAAGAACTACAGCACACTGGTGTGACTCACAACAGAGTAACACTGCTGTCACACTGAAATAAAGAACAAGTGACACGGTCCTCTAAAGGCTCATCAAATCAACACATTAAAGACGTTAAAGAGACAGAAATCTACTTAACTATAATTTGTTCAACCACTAACTCAGACAATATAAATGAACAATCAACTGTCTTATTTTACACAGCGAGGAACTAAGTGTAAAATAGACACAGCATGAAGGTATTTGGATCAAGTGTAATAAACTGAACTGCGAGTGTACACAGATCTGTAAATACTCTTATAATTCAGTGGTATTTTTCCTTTTTGACCAATCGAATCCAGCATGTGAGGGTCAGTCAGCTGTACCCAGATCAATCAGCACAGATGCCCCCACAGGGTTGAGTCAGCTCACCAGTTCTTTCTTTTCACATTATGTACAAGCAGCCACCCTAGAAACCGCACTCTAAACCTCTCTGATGACACTGCTGTCCTCAGCCTCGTACACAAAGACATACGTCCTTCAGCCTATTTCACTGAAATAGAGAGTTTTGTGCAGCTGTGTGAGCTGCCGACCAGCTCGTTTTAAAATGTGAGAAAAACTGAGGAGATGCTACTGGTCGGTGATCATAGTCCAGTGGTCACTGAGGAAGAATGTACACATCTGGGTAGAGACTTGATAGTCAAGTGATGTCTGGGAACAACTGCTTGATCAACAACCGTGTGTCTTTCCTGCCTTTGACCCCTGCTGATTTGACCTTTTTGATCCTGTCTGAATGCAGCACCCCTTCCTGTTTTTGCCCCCCCCTTACTATGCTGCCTTGATCCTGTATGCAAATGCCCTACCTCCCTACCTTTTGGTTACCAATTGTTTGATCTTACAGTATAAAGTGTTTCCATCCCTTCTGCTCTGGGTCAGTAAGCTCATCGCATTTCCGGAACGCTATTAAATCATTTCCACCACAGTAAACTTTGAACAAGGACTTGAGTGATTTTCTTCAACATCATACATGATGAACGAATCCATCAGGTCTGCTCCTACGAGTACGTTGGCGTTCTCTTGGACAACACCTTCAGATGGAAGGCTCATGTTGAGAGTCTGTTCTCGTTTACAGCAGAGATGATAGTTCTTATACAGACTCAGAGGATTATGTTTATATTCTATCAGGCTGTATTAGAGAGCATGGTCAGGTATGAGATGTCAGCGTGGTACAGTTAAAATCTAAGCTTGCTCCTCTGGTACAGACTGAATGAAGGTGGAGGAATGAACACCAGTCCTCCCAGTCAATATATGAGCCGTCTGTTCTCAGATAAGCACACAGAGAGTATCTGATCCATCTCATATTCTCCAGGTGGAGTATAAGCTCTTACCTTCTGGCAGACAAAATGTAGAGAATCCCAATGTAAACTCAACTGTTTTAAAAACTCATTTGTGCTTAAATCAATTAAAATTGATAGTAAACTCAACATCTCAGACAAAACAAGTTATCTGTACACACGTCTGGAGGGGATCTTTAAGATTTACAGTAGGGATGTGCAGAGAGCCCAGTATTTGTATTTGTATTTGTATCTGTATTTGTTGAGGCAGCAAAAATTATTTGTATTTGTATTCGAATAAAAGTGGAAAGAGGCTTAAAAATCCTGTTTTTGTTTTTATTACTTATAATTTTAGAAAATTAAAGATGAGAATTAAAGTGATGTCCAAATTAGGAAATGTGCGTCATGTAGCAGGTGGATGTGACTCCCCTCGTTGAGACCTGCTGATAGACGTCACAGCGGAGCAGAGGAGAGACACTGAGATAGCGATGTAACCGACCTGCACGCTGTGTTTTGTTTTTTTCTTTTCAAAAACCAAAAATGTTTGTATGAAACAAATATTCGTAAAACTATTTGTGCTTTACCAAATAACGTGTTTGTATTGGGGCACATCGCTAATTTACAGGGTGACTGAGTGGAAACGAACCTTTTGTTCTAAAGGTCTCAAGTTTTTTCATGACTTGTGTGTCTAAAACTCTGAAGTGAATGAAACCGTGGAGGATACTGGGACAATCTCAAGGACGCCTTTTTACTTTCCAGTTTGTCATAAAGGTCACATGTGCGCCGGCGTAAAAGCAGCTTTCATCAGAGGAGACCTGTGCAGTTTGTAGCCTGGAGGGGACGAGGCGAGGCTGCAGGGAGGCCTGAGAGGCCGCCCTTCATTTCTAGAGTTTGCCCTTTTTAAAATACAATAACAGACAGAGAGCGAGTGGCCAGCCGCCTCGCTGCTGCTGCTGCTGCTGCTGCTTGGCCTCATTGCAACATTCACAACATTCAGTTTTTTTCTGGCCTCCAGAGTCTCATTTGGCCGGCTTCATGGCCAGAGTGTGACCTTCAAATCCCCGCTCTAATCAGGCTTTTATTTCTCAGGGTGTGAACATACTCGCTGTGGCAGAGCGGAGGAAAGTTCATCCGTGCATGCAGTCTTTTGATTTGTGTTTCTATGAATTATATATTTCTTTAATACCAAACTAATAAACCGAGCTAATGATGTGACAGAAACTTTAGTGGCATTCGATAAAAGAAATAAAGGGAAAGAAACTATTGATACACTAACAGAATATACAACATGAACAAAATATTTGGTTGTAGAAGCTTTGACTGCTGCTGTTTTCCTGCTGTTCACCATTTCACACCATTTCATTCAATAAAAAGTTGTTGAAAAGGGGAAATAAATCTCTCCAAGCTTGCTAACAGTCAGTCAAGGCCTCGTTATCTGGGGCTACATTTTCGCAAGTTAGTTATTATTTATTATTGTTGTTAAGTTGTATTTTGGTGTAAATGTCCAAGTATATCCAAGTGAACATATTCAGATGACTTGTTTTGTCTACAGTCAAAAACACAAAGATGTTGATTTTACTATCATGGAAAACTGTGAAAACTAGCAAATAATCACACGTGAGAAGCTGCTACCAGAGAATTTTTAGCATTTTTGTATTAAAAAATTATCCAAATTAATTTTCTTTAAGTGCAGTTTATTACAAAGGCATATTTGTACCATTGACTCCTGTCTCTGAACTGTGTGTAAACCATCTCTGTGGTTCGATATCTTCCTCCATTCAGACTCTCTTTCAGTTCAGCTTGGTCACCACAGCTGAACCTGACATGTGATTACAGTGACCTTCACAGTGCAGGAGGGATGTTTGACTAACAGTATAATGAGAAGTAAGACTAACAAAGTGTTTCTGCTACAATTTTATATATGAATGAATGACTTTTTGTGTCATATGATTAAAAATGATCCTCCCGACGTGACTCACAATAACACAACATATAAGTAACAACTGATGACGACTGACATTCATGTTCCATACAGAAACAAATCATCGCTCCAAACCACAAACTGCGTTTACTCAGAAAAACAAACAAACAAACAAATAACAAATAAATGCTACATATATAAAACATTTTTGTGAAGACCAGACATCCAAATACTCACACAGAGCAAAAATGTCCACTGCACATTAGGGGTGTGCCCGAATACAAATACGTTGGATCACAAATTAGCATTAGCTAGCGTTATCATTCGCGCTACCAAATCATTACAGACTGCTTAATTAACCCAAAAAACATACTGATGGCTTATATCCAACAACAGTATATTGGTGCTTAGTAGGGGTGTGCTTGAATACAAATACGTTATTCAGCAAAGCAAAAATAGTGGGGTTTTTTTTACGAATATTTGTTTCATACAAATATTTTAAAAGTTATTTGTTTTCAGGAAGAAAAACAAAACATGTCAAATACCAGCGTGCAGGTCGGTTACATCACTATCTCAGTGTTTCTCCTCTGCTCCGCTGTGACGTCTATCAGCAGGTCTCAACAAGGGGAGTCACATCCACCTGCTACATGACGCACATTTCCTAATTTGGACATCAGTCCCGGAGTCGGGAGTGTTCCCCAGAGATAAAGCTGAACTACTGACACAAGCAAAGTGCTCCCAAGAGAACACTTCATGAACACTTATTGTAACACTTTAATTTTCTAAAATTAAAAGCGTAATAAAAACAAAAACAAGATTTTTAAACCTCTTTCCACTTTTATTCGAATACAAATACAAATAATTCTGCTGCCTCAACAAATACAGATACAAATACAAATACTGGGCTCTCTGCACATCCCTCCTGCACATATCTCAACATCCTCAACACCAACATATCATCCTGTTTAGTGTAACGATAAGATATCAGATCTGTTGGACACACAGAGATCTTTAACTTTTAGGCAAATTCAATGTCACATAATTTTCAGCACTAGACTCAGTGATTGATTAAAACAGGAATGTTGGTATCAGCAGTGGTAGAAGAAGTGCTCAAATTTATTAATAGTGCACGGTAAAAATACTGTAAAAGTAAAAGTCCTGCATTCAACTGTTTAGTTAAAGTGAAGAGAGAGAGAGAGAGGTGTTATTACTGGTATCTGTCAGTTCTCTCTGGATGGTGAATCTGGTGCAGCGTCAGGTGTGTCTGGACAGACCAGTACAGGAGTGACAGTCTTACCTCAGGATGGATTAATCAAACCAATATTCACAATAAACCTCTCTCACAGCCTGCTCATATATTTATATATTTATATTCTGAATTCATGTAGCTGAATGTTAAAATCCCTCTGAGCTGATTGGAGGGTTATTCAGATCACTTGTTGTACAGGGTGTGACGACTGGTTCCCAGACAGTAATTGAGAGCAGTTGGGTGCGTTCCTCTCTTGGTTCTGGGGTTGCAGACTGGTGGGAATTTAAACACCCAGTTCAATCTTTGCTCGACTTACCGCCGACCTGACTGGAGCAGATATTTTCAGCCGGAGACTCTGGTCTGTTTGGGCCCTTTTGAGTCGTCTTTTGCATTTCTGATTGAAGGTGACTTTGAGCGTTCTGGAGCTTTGCTTGAGGGAATATTAAAAAAAAAAAAAACCTTTCAATCATGTTACCTGCAGATCTCACTGCTATTTGTGCAAAGAGGTTTTTTGTTTGCCTAGTGATAGTCCAACGCCTGCGGGCTTTTTTTTATTTATTTGTTTATTTCATAATAAAAATTATACATTATTATTGAAGAGGTTTTTGAGAAAACAGCTGAGACTGAATCGTTGATAAATGTTCTGGAAAACATCAAACTAGGAGCTAAAAGAGGCTAAAAAGCTCAGTAACTTCTTCAGTTAAGAGTTCACAACTACAGAAAACTACAGCTGCAACGATTGATCGATTAATCGATTAGCTGCCAACTATTGAATCAATCATCCACTATTTTGAGAGGTGATTCATCGCTTTGAGTCATTTTTTCTAGGTTTCCAGCTTTTTAAATGTGAATATTTTTGGTTCTTTATGACTATAAACTGAATATCTTTGGTTTGTAGATAAATCAAAGACATCTGAGGACGTCACCTGGGTTCTTTGGGAAACATCCATCAATGTTTTTCACCGTTTTCTGACGTTTTATGGACCAAACAACTAATCAATCAAGTAAATAACTGACAGATTAATCGATAATGAAGCCTTACAGAAAACCTTGATTCATAAAAATAAAAATATTGTGGTTTGAACAGAATAGAGAGAGTGGAGTAGAGTTCAGCGTGTTTCCTCTCAGGCTCGGCGCTGGTGTTTCATGTCCAGATGCAGATGGTGAGTTATTCTGATGTTATTAGCTCTGAAGTGAGTATCATTGTGTCACACTGTACATAATAATTATCAAAGCTGCAACTAATGTTCCTGTGTACATACAAATATGTCCATTAGCATTTTAGAAGTGACATTGATGTTGTTTACAGTACCTGCTGCTAATTGGAGAAGTGCTGGCATCAAAGAGGATGCTGTTTAAAAAAGATGCTTTTGATGTAAAAGCTATTTAATGTTCCTTTTTTGAAATCCTGCCCAGACATTTTCCCGAGTTTTCTGTTCAGTTTAAAGTCTTTTTTTTTCCCCCCAGCTTGGCGACAGCTTTCAGGGAGGTGTGTGTGATGTTCGTTAATGGAGGTCGACCTCTGCAAAGTGCAAAAAAAAAAGCTTAAAATGAGTCCACGTGGTCTTTCTGTTGGCTTGTTTCAGCTGTTCCCTCAGACAGATCTGTGGTCACCAGTGAAGTTAACACACATAATAGACTTTCACAACTTCTTTGTGGAGGCTTTTTTTTTTTTTCTGGGGTCATTTTGGATTTATAACAAAGAGTTTTTGATAATCTCATCAGATACTACAGAGAAAACTAGAACAAACGCGACAGGAGGACGTTTGAAGAAGTGTTTTGAGGTGTGGTTCTCCTCCTGAACTTCACCTCACCGTTATCTCCATGGAGACGGCAGCGTCGGTCAGCCTCGCCGCTCCCCGTTCGTCCCAGTGGCCGACTGTGGTACTGCAAACAAAAACATGCATTTTACCCAACAGACCACAAAGTGTAAAGTGCACAGTTTGGAAAGAAATGAGTGAAGACATTTACTGAATTTAAGGACATTTGTGGAGATACTGAGGTAAAAGGAAGAGAGCCATCTGTTCAATATGTGCATGAATACAGTTATTAAATGTCAAATCTACAAACTTTACCCTTCCTTTAAATCCACAGTCCTCCTTCTGTGCAAAAAATAAATGTATTTCAAAGTTTATCTGAAGCTAATATGAAGCTTCAGCGTCCAAATGAGTCAAATCAAGTAGATATCTTTCAACATTACAGTCTTTTTAGTGCCAGAGTTCCTCTTTTTGTTACTATACTTCCACCTGCAGCTCAACAGGGAAACACTGTCCAAGGAAACACAAAGACTGTAAATGTGTCAGATATCCACTTGATATGACTAACTCAGACTGCTGAAGCTGAATAGAAGCTTCACACAGACTTTTAAATGACTGTGTGGACACACTGTGGATTTTGGCCTCCATCACTTTACATTGAAAACATATTTGAAGGATCTTTTAATATCCAGTATGAACAGGAGGAATGATTACATCACTGTTACTATGGACACCTGACTGCTGGTTTAAGACAGGCTTGGATTGTGAACCGTCCTCTTTAAAAGAAGTGGGAACATTTTTATGAAGCAAAGATGTTTTATGGACATTTATGGAATATAAAAAACCTTCTGCCACCTCTTCTCATGTGTAACTGAGGGTTAATATGTGGTTCAGATTCTGTGTATAGTTGTGAGTTGTGTGTTTGTACTCCATCAACAAAAAAAAAAAACCTACATCAATACAATTCCAACTTCACTTATGAAGAAAGAAAAAAAAACCCTCCACCTCTCGGAGATGTTGGAGAGTGTTGTCGAGAGCAGAACTCTCTTCTTCGCTCCTCAGGGACTCAGACGGAGGAACTGCCTGAACAGAAAATAGACATCAGTCCCCACTTCCTGTTTTCTCTCAGGCTTTACTCGAGGCTTTCATTTGTAGCTTTGTCAGTGGTCCGTGCCCATGTTCTACTTCTGTTTTTTTTTTTTTTTTTTGTACATGTTCTTCAGAGCAACTACAGTACATGAAAGCACGTCAAGAATCCTCCTCAGCTGCCTCAAAACTCAAGAAAACTTTATTTGTGTGAGTATATACGGCCCCACTTTGAGTTATTATTCTGCCAAGAAGAGGAATATTTCCCGCCTCCGTCTTTTCACACAAGACTGTAAAGTTGAGGGAAGATTGAGCTGCCAAAATCCTGCACATGTCTTATATATATATATATATATATATATATATATAAGACGCTAAAAATATGACTCCACCAAAGCCAGGTTATCTTGATTGGATTTATTTTGCAGATATTTTAATGATTTCAGACTGTAAATAACAACGCTGATGTAATTAAATGCAACACAGATCAAGAGAGCTTCAAGTTATTTATGTCGCTCCCCTGAGGATTTACAGAGCTTCAAGGGAATAAATCATGAAGGGGACATTGGTGAGACACACAGAGAGAGAAACTGCAAAGATGAGGAGTTTTCTATTTTTGTCTGAAAGCTTCTTGCACTTAAGAAGTGGAAATATGCAACAGCATGGAATAATATTAATCCCTTCACTAACCAATACTAGAACCTCCTCAGATGTTTGTTTTTTTTTTTGTCTGAACTGACAAAAACCAGAAAAATGTTCTCAAGTTTTTAATCATTTACAAATTTTACTATAAGTACTATTAATGTATTAAATGATATGATGACAGAAGCATTTTTCTGGGCTGTGTATGTGAGATGTAAAGATTCTCATCTTATCCAGTCGTTGTCATAAAGAGTTATAGTGGCTGTTTTACTATATTTAATGTTTCTAGGACACTAAAGCTCTGTTTCAACCAGGAACTAATCTTGGAACTAAAAGTCCCTGTAGTGAAATCCTGTTTGTGTTTCCACTGCATCCGAGGAAGCAGGTAGATCATGCAAATTAGACCCACGAGGAATAGCTCGCTCACTCGCGCTCTCTATTTATCTTCTCTCTTTTTTAAAAAACGACAACATAAATCCTCACGTTACTTTCAACGTTAAAGAGAAATGTTCTCCCCTCCACCTTAAATCAATACTGGAGCACTTCCTTGTTTTACCAATGAAGCCGTTCACAAGTTGAACCAGTGTGTGTGTTTGACCAATCAGTGCTGGACATCCCTGCAACCCCCCCCCCCCCCCGACTGATATATTATTATATATGATGATTAATGGCTTCATCTGTGTGATCAGTGTCAGCGAACATGCAAGCGTGAAATTTGAAGGGTTGTTTTCATACTTGTACAGATTTTTGGTCAACAGATTGTCAGCGGTGGAAGAATTACTGAGATCCCTTATTTATATGTATAAAAGCACCAAAACAACAATGTAAAAATAATCAAAAATAATCCATTACAAGTAAAAGTCCTGCATGAAGTAAAAGTACATAAGTATTATGAGCTTGATGTAGTTAAAGTATTGCAGTAAAAGTACATAAGTATTATGAGCTTGATGTAGTTAAAGTATTGCAGTAAAAGTACATAAGTATTATGAGCTTGATGTAGTTAAAGTATTGCAGTAAAAGTACATAAGTATTATGAGCTTGATGTAGTTAAAGTATTGCAGTAAAAGTAGTGGTTTGGTCCCTCTGACTGATATATTATTATATATGACATCATTAGATTATTAATAGTGAAGCATCAGTGTTAGAGCAGCATGTTACTGTTGTAGCTGCTGGAGGTGGAGCTAGTTTACACTACTTTATATACAGTTAGCTAGTTTAGTCCAGTGGTTCCCAACCTAGGGGTCGGGCCCCTCCAAAGGGTCAGCAGATAAATCTGAGGGGTGGTGAGATGATTAATGGGAGAGGAAAGAAGAAAAAACAAAGTTCTGATACACAAATCTGTTTTCAGTTTTTGGACTTTTTCTCTAATCTTTGATTTTTGCTGAAATATTGGATCATTTGAACATTTATTGAAATGAAAGCATGTGAGAAGTTTAGAGGGAAAAATCACTATTTGGTGGAGCTGTTAACAACTCATAGACATGTGAAATGTGACCCCGACTACACACTGCTTTTTGTAAGACGTCAAAAGACAAAAAGGTTGGAAACCACTGGTTTCATCTTTAACAATGTGTTGTATTTTAAAAGCTTGTTATATTATCCATTGTGTCAAATCTTTTAAAAACTCCTATATTCAGTAGTGGAAAGTAACTAAATATATTTACTCAAGTACTGTACTACAAGATTAATAAATGGAACATATATTAATAAATAAAAAGCATACATTATTTAACTGGAGCACAAATCTCTCTCAGACTCTACAGCTCTAATTATGTGCAACAGAAGACGTATTTGAATAGCTTGTAAAGTCTGGAGGTGCAGTAATCACACACACTTTCTTCACTTGATGCATTTTATAGTTCGAGCTGTGAGAGTTTTTATCGTCGTTACATTCAAAAGTGAAAACAGGAGAAACTTTTTTTGGGCTTCAGCCAAACCTCAGAGCGCTGATTCAGACCTCCACAGGCCATAAAGCAAATCATCAGTGGAGATGTTCTGACCCTCGACCCTGAAATACAAACAGTCAGCATATCAAAGCCAGACAAATGTCTCCTCTCAGCCGTGCGAGCAGCAGAACGAGTCCCTCACTAATCCTGCACATTTAGTCATTTAGCTTCATTTGAATGTTCTCTGCTCCTCTTTCATTCATAACAATGAGACTGATGTAACACCTCGTTCTATTGTCTGATAATTCACTAGTTAATAAGAGACAATACTGTGTCCATCAGCCCGAACACAATCATGAGTCGACCATGAAAGTCAAAAGCAGCTTTATTGCAAAATAGTGCAATTAAATACCTTTTAATAGTTTGTCTTCAGCCTTGTTTAAAGCTACAGAAATAAATGATAAACAACGAATAATAAATAACCAAACAGGTCTTAATAAACAAAAAGCTAAAATGAAAGAACTAAAATGATAAAACACACAGCAGCCTTTAATCCTACACTGACAATGTTCGGTGTTTATTATACTGGAGTTATACTGGGTAGAAAACAAGCTGGTTTACTCTCTCTGGTTTTGGTGGGAATTAATGATGTTCCAGCTACACTGAACATGCGCTCTGATTGGCTGCTGGTCCCAGTGACACACAGGTATTTTCTAACCTTGTTTGCCAGTAAAGAAAAGCAGTTTCTGTTGGTTCTTCATCATCTCAGAGGTTTGTCATCACCATCGATATAGGATGTGATTTCTGAATTTGCTGCTTCCTCCTCTTCCTCCTCTTCCTCCTCCATTCTGATGCGTACAGGCGGTTTTGTTTTATCTTTCCAATTCGCCGCCATCTCAACCTCAAGCTGACTTCTGATCACATCAAGGCATCGCGAGGCATCGGTGTGGGTCGAGGAGGGCGACTCTGCACATCCGCTGAAGGATTCTTTCATCATGTTTGGAGTCGAGTTTCTCCGTGATGCAGCTTTTTTTTATTCCTGCGGTCCTCTTCGCATCAGTGTCTTCCTCCTTCAGGACGTCCTTCATAAGACGCAGCAGCAGAGATGAGACGACAGGCTCCAACTCATTCTTGACAGCCTATGTCTGTATCTGTTCTAGTAGTTTATGACTTACATTGATTCCATTTTTTACTAATATTAACGTATGGGCTACAAGACAGTTATGAAGGTAGTTGATATACTGTTATCAGCATGTGTTGAGGCAGAGCTCTCATCGTCTCAGCTGTGAATGGTCCATTAATGGAGTGGCAGACGTTTGCATTCTCCCTCTGTACTGAATAATTGATCAATTTGGCCACATTCAAGTTGTGCTGAAGCAGTTTAGCTGCGGCCGTTTGAGCTCTCAAATGGTCGCAACAATATTGGCCCCGTTGACAGTAATGATGTCTCTTCTATGTCTCGGCCAGTATCTCTGCAGTGTCACCAGGATGAACGTCATTTCAAGACATTTCACCTCCAGTTTCCTCAGAATCCTTGGATATATAACGGACATGTAGCGGGTCATATTAATGCTTGACCACATGTCTGAGGTCAAAGCGACAAAGCTTTCAAATCTTTAGTGATGCTCTCCCTCGTTTTATTGTACAGTTTGGAGTAGTTCTCTAAAACTTGCCTTGTCAACTGTATGATAAGAGACTGTCTCCTTCATGTTACACCTGGAGACAGCTGTTGTTTGGTGGGCCCATCTTTCACTGTTCTGTTTGAACTCGGTACTGATGATAGATGGCTGACTTGGATCTTTACCAACTGCAGCATCTTGTAGTGCTAGCTTAGCTTAGCTTCAGCAGGAAGCTGGACATGCAAATGTCTGTGTAGGTTGGTGGTTTTGAGACTCTTTCACCAGTACAGCTCTTACAGATATCCATGGGCTCATCTTTTACATCTGGTTCAAACCCAAAATATTTTCCACATAGGCGACATCATATTTTTCTTTTGGCACCAACTCCATGTTTGCTCCTGTGACGAGGCATAAATCAGCTGACCTGAGCTCTTCTCATTTAGTGACAATCTCAGCCGCCTCTGAACAGATAACAGAGGAACAATGGCTGCTGTTTCTCTACCAGAAACATCTCTAAATGCACAGCAGGAGCATCAAAACAACCTAAACTCTACACACATTGCACTGCTAACGTCATATCACACCACTCGCTGTTCTGTCTTTGTGTCTCTCCATCGACCGCAGACATCCAATGTACCAGACTGACAAACATAAGCTGTCAGTTTGGTGATAACATTGAGTATTTTGAACATATCGATCATGTGTATCTTCTCTCTCTACCAACCGAAAGGTGGTTGTATTCTGTTCTGTCACATTCCTGCAGAGAAACAAAGAGCAGTAATTAGAAGGGTGAAGTGTTTGAGCTTAAGAGCTCTCCAACCATCTGCTGATGAATCTGCTCCCCAACAGGTTTTTTATGTGGAGTAGGAGTCGAGGTCGCGGTCACCTCCCTCCTCATCTTCCTGAGCCGGGGTCAGGAAGATGAGAGCGTCATCATTGTTCATGTGCAGAGAAAAGCTGTTTCGCCCTGCTGTAGCACAACACAGTCCAAAACAATGGCAGCTGCTCATGAATCATTCATGTCTCTCCCACTTTGATGCGGAGGATATCGCAGCCAAGCAGAGCTCATCTTCCAACATTTTGTCAATACAGTCATTCTTTAAAGTGGAAACTTTATTGTGAGTGATGGTTGTTTAGGGAAAGTGCAGCATTTTTTAGAATGAAAATAACTTGACATCTTTTCTGTTAAAGTTACCGTGATACTAAATGGAACTGGATGGTTTCTACACTGTAGAAAGTGTCCAGACTTCTGCTTTTAACTTCAGGGTAACATTGAACTTCTCCGTCACAGCTAAAAGTACATAAATATTGGTTGTGACAGTGTTACGCCCGGGTCTAGAGGCATGAGAACGCAACATAAAGACAAAGAAGCAGAGGGCGAAGACTGGGTTCCTCATGGAATGACTTAACAATAGAAATGGTCCACCAGTGCCTACATTGGTATTGTTGCTTATTGTGATATCATTTTTTGGAGTACCTTCAAATGCTTCATATCCCTGGAATCTGTACAACCTAAGCTAAAAGGTTATGTAAGTCAATAAACCATAATAATTGATAAAGGTATTGAAATTGTGTCATATACTTAAAAAAAAATACAAAGATCGGACATGTTTTTTTCATCAGATTTTACTGAACAAAATATTTCTTAACATTCCATAAGTTATTTGAATTATGTACATTTTTTTTAGTTTTTGAGATATGCTGGTTTTTATGAGCAGGGTGAAAAGTTTTGTTAGTTTCATCTGCAATAGGCATATTTCCCCAGTGCCTACGTTGGTATTTTTGCTTATTTCCCAGAATACAATGCTTCATATCCCTAAAATTTACATCCACCTAAGTTAAAAGGTTATGCAAGCCATAAATTAAACTGTTGCTCCTTCATCTCCAGTGGGGCTGAAACAAAGATAAATGAAAAAATATATATCACTAAAAATAATGATGAAATTGAAAATAAAATCATTTGACAAGCAGAAATGTTTTGCTTTGTGCAGAAAGTCTGAAACTTCACACACACAGCACAAAAAACAACTCTCTGAAATGTAAAAACAAACAAATAAATAAATAATGACCCCTAAAAACATACTTACATATCCTGATACGGATCGATGGTCTTCATCCTCACTGAAGGAGTCTGGATCAGAAGAAAGCGCCTCTTCTGTTTTGTCACCACCCGCGAACAAAACCTCCAAAGCCTTCTCTTCTTCATCATCACGACAAAAAAAAAAGACACGTATATAAACGTATCTCTCAATATGTGAATCTGAATCTCTCAACTTTCTCTCAATCTCTCTGACTTTGCGTTGTCACTACGTTTTACCCGGTTTTATTACCCGCACGTAACGTGATATAATGGCGTCATCATTTCCGACACAAGCGTACAACGTGATTGCGTAAAAGATGAAAGCCTTAGCTTTCAGCTTTTGCAGCTTTCAGCAAAAGCTGTTATGGTTTTTATTTTATATCTATTTGAATCGGACCATGTAAACAGCGACCCCCCCCCCCCCCCCCCCCCGCGGCCAGTCTGGGGCCACCCGCGGGACGTCCGTCTTCAAAGGGTTAATATTCAATTAATGAAGTTAGGCTTCAGGGTGAATCAAGGCCAAAATAATAAACAGAACCAACTAAGTGAACAAAAAAGAAATGGTGATTCACCTCTACTGCTTCAAGAGTTTAGTGGTCTGAGCTGTCACGCTACACAAAGCAAGGCAGCTTTAGCAAAGCGCTAGGCTAACACAGGCTAATCAGAGCTACATATGCTAACGACGATCCCAGAACTCTACAGCATTAACGAGGGAACAAACAGACAGTCTACGCTCACATTACTAAAACATTCAACACACACAACGCTTGACAAAAAGCTGGAGGGACGAGGATCCGCTGTCAGCACCGACCCCTCCCCCCCCCGCGTCACCTGGAAACCCCGGACGCTAAGTAGACCGGCGTATTGGGCCAATCCGTCAATAAACATAGATCCCATACAGAAAAGACAGAGCTCCCACTCTGTTATGAAAACGTTGCACTATTACACACAAAACTATACGGTATATGACATATAGGGCCGTAACAGACAGGTTCAAGTCAACAGTTACAGTTAGGTGACTCAGGGGATGATTGTCCATGAAAACTGTAAATTTCCGCCCCAGTAGATAGTCGCAGATGGTGTCAATAACCGCCCTCTTCAAGGCCAGCAGCTCCAACTTCATGGCACAATAGTTGTCCATGTTCCTCTCAGAGCACCGCAGCCTTCAGCACAACACATAACAACACTAATATCTCTGTAGTGAAGTGATACCTCGTCTCAGCATCCCCTAATAGAAAAATACAAAATGACAAAAGGGTAACCATGACAACATTATATCTACCTCTTTTTTTTTATTCAAACATGCTTATTTTTTATTGTAGTGTTATTTATTAAAGTTAATAAATAACACTGTTATTCAAACATTATTCAAACGTACTGTGATTCTGGAAATTCAGAAACACAGATAATCTTTTGTTCATGTTTTAGTTCAAGCAGCGATCGGCTGCGTCCACAAAGGTCAGTCAGAGTGTTTCAGGTTGTTGTTTAACACATTTGAGCTCAGAGCTGTTTTCTGCAATAAATCACAAATCATTTGATCACAGTAACTCCAGCAGAATAAACAATAAATAAATAATCAACCTCTCTAACATGTTGTGTGACCTTCCCCTGAATGCAGTGATGGAAAGTACATTTACTCAAGTGTTGTATTTAAGTACAGCGTTGAGGTACTTGTACTTTACTTGAGTATTTCCATGTGATGCTACTTTCTACATTTCAGAGGGAAATATTGTACTTTCTACTCCACTACATTTATTTGACAGCTTTAGTTACTTTTCAGATGAAGATTTGACACAATGGATAATATAACAAGCTTTTAAAATACAACACATTGTTAAAGATGAAACCAGTGGTTTCCAACCTTTTTGTCTTTTGACGTCTTACAAAAAGCAGTGTGTAGTCGGGGTCACATTTCACATGTCTATGAGTTGTTAACAGCTCCACCAAATAGTGATTTTTCCCTCTAAACTTCTCACATGCTTTCATTTCAATAAATGTTCAAATGATCCAATATTTCAGCAAAAATCAAAGATTAGAGAAAAAGTCCAAAAACTGAAAACAGATTTGTGTATCAGAACTTTGTTTTTTCTTCTTTCCTCTCCCATTAATCATCTCACCACCCCTCAGATTTATCTGCTGACCCTTTGGAGGGGCCCGACCCCTAGGTTGGGAACCACTGGACTAAACTAGCTAACTGTATATAAAGTAGTGTAAACTAGCTCCACCTCCAGCTGCTACAACAGTAACATGCTGCTCTAACACTGATGCTTCACTATTAATAATCTTTAAGTGAATGTTGTGGATCATAAAAGCTTCATCTTCTCCTCCAAAAGGAAGAAGAACATTTATAAGATGCTGAGTCGAGTCAGTCGACCGCAGCTCTGATCTACAACCAGGCAGTTTGTCTCTGTTTCCCAGAGAGTCTGCGGTTGTTGCCACATTTCTTTGTGTGAAGAATAAACAGTAGAGGTGCGATCAGAAAGCTTCTATTTTCTGTCTCCACTTTCCAATCTGTGAGACAGATGAAAGGCCAGAGGACACAGCGAGGAGTGTCGACTTTCACACACAACGCCGCCGGAGGAAATTCGATTTCTGACACTTTTCCCAAGAGCTGCTGTCACTCTGGGCAACATGAGTGGGATTTGGATGCTTTGTAGTTTAGTCACTGCCAAAAAAAAAGAAAAAAAAAAGAGGCTCAACACGAAAACCTGAAGGATAAACTGCAAGCTGAATCTAAAACTTTAAAGAATGAAGTTAAAATAGAAGGAATCCATAAAAACGGTCTGTTTATTGAAGGAAAAATACTGTCAAATTGCCATTTATCAGTTATGACTAATTAATGTAATTTAAAACAAATAATAGTCAACACCTCCTCATGTGAAATCTGACGGGGCTGTTGTTAATGTAATATAAATAATATCTACTGCATGATTGTAATTCTGTAGAGAATGAAGGTACCAGCAGCAGATGTTGATATTTATTCATAAGATAAAAAATATTACACGTGTGTAGAATCTGAATCATGAATTTTTTCTTCACAGGCCAAAAGGGTTTTTTATTTTCTTCTTCTCTGTTTCAAATACATCTGAGCTCATTCAGTAAAAATATACAGTCTTGGTGTTTCCTGTAAAATCCACCGGAGCCTGAGAGAAGAACGTCACACTTTAACAAACTAAATAGGTAATATTTTATTTCAACATTTACAGCTGTGTTTTTTTTATTGCTCCTTTACATCCGTTCTGTTCTTTCAGGAATTAACGGATTTCCATTAATTGACAATTTTCCACCCCGGTGGACAATAAAAGGATAAATTCTATTCTATTAAGAGACGGGAGTGAGGGAAGCGAGGAGCCACATTAACCGAATGGAAAGCACCCACAGTTTAATGCCGGACTGATCTGTAAATCCTTCCCGGTGGTGCGTTCGGGTGCCGGAGTGAAAGTCTGACAACAGAGTTTCTCCATTCAGCTCAGACATAGAGCTGCATTCCTCAGCTGTGATACTGAAGAACTCATCGTATTGACAGTTAGTGGCGCTGAATCATATCAGTGCTGCGTGTTTTAGTGGGTGAACCATTTTAAATATTTAGAGATTTCTGCATATTATTGTTACAGAATACATGTCTGTATGTTTTGGGCTCTAACAGGAGGTGTAAGCAGATGGGAACCACTGATATGCTCCTTTAAAACAGAAAATTCACCACTTTTTATGTAGTAAATTGAAGCAATAAACTCCTTAGTGTGCTTTATTGATCGAGAAACATGTACCAGGATGCATTGCGTGCGTCCTGTCTAATCAGATACTAATGTGTTAATGGACGCACCCGGCGAGTACAGTAAAATACGAATATATTCATATATCATACCGGCGTGCAAACGTCACAACACAAACGGCGTGTTGGAACTGTGGATCGATGCAAACTAATGAGGCGTTTACTGTAAGTTACTATCAGTGGACATACTGAATTCATTTGCATGTGTAGAATAAGCAACATGGATGATATTTTCAAAATAAAATAATGTTAGGAGCCAGTGTTTAATTCTGCATTTATTTTGTAGGTAAACATGGAATTATTTCAGTAAAAATGTAACTTAAATGTCTTTGGTTTTACTCACTTCTCTGCTGAAAAGTCCTTTGGGGTATAATTTTGGTCGTCAACCCTCACGTCATGCTTTTTTTGGTGAAGTACTTCCTGGAAAATGCTCTCTCTGTTAGCAGCGGGGGTCATAGTAGCTGTTCGCTGTTCTGTATTCAGAGTTATAGTCTGATATAATATTGTCAGAAAACAAAGTCAGGTTTACCAGGTTTTAGTTTTAAGTCTGTCTCCTTTCTTTCTGCTCCTGTACTGTAACTCTGGTGGTGTTCGCTTCCTCCTCCATACTCTGTTCTGTCTGACTCCACAGCGCTGGATTCAGCCTCATAAATTGTCACAGTACCACGACATCTCTGCTCCGACGTTATAGTGTTAGATTCAGCTCCTCTGGATAATCTTAGCAGCTTAGTTTAGCTGCGGCTGTGTCGCTCCGGTCCTCCACGGCGCGATATGAGCTAGGGATGTGCAGAGAGCCCGGTATTTGTATTTGTATCTGTATTTGTTGAGGCAGCAAAATTATTTGTATTTGTATTTGAATAACGATGGACAGAGGCTTAAAAATCCTGTTTTAGGCTTTTAATTTTAGAAAATTAAAGTGTTACAATAAGTGTTAATTCATGTCAGTAGTTCAGCTTTATCTCTGGGGAACACCCCCAACTCCAGGAGTGATGTCCAAATTAGGAAATGTGCGTCATGTAGCAGGTGGATGTGACTCCCCTCACTGAGACCTGCTGATAGACGTCACAGCGGAGCAGAGGAGAGACACTGAGATAGTGATGTAACTGACCTGCACTCTGGTATTTCACTTGTTTTTTTGTTTTTTTTTCCCCAAAAACAAATAATTTTTAAAATATTTGTATGAAACAAATATTTGTAAAAACCCAGCTATTTGTGCTTTGCTGAATAACGTCTTTGTATTTGGGCACACTCCTAATATGAGCCTTGTATCACAGATATGCTGATATTTTTAAAGCATTTAGTAGTACGATAGTTAAGTGTCTGTTTTTATCCTTTTACTAGCGTAACATGGTAGATGGAGAGTTTTGGAGGAGCCACATTTCACCGTTGTTGAAGGCACCACTACAGAAAAAAGCCCCGAGAGCTGAAATAGCCTGTAGTACCTCTGAGAACCAATGATGTCAATGGGTCCCGGAAAGAACAACAGATATTGAACCGTTTTTGTTTGAACCTTTGAAGACAGAGAGAAGGTTGAAAATCAGCAGAGTGGTTCTTTTAAAGAAGCCACAGTGGCATAAAAACATTTTTTACATCTTGCGGTTTTCTCAGTTTGAGTGTGTTCACTTTTACTCCTGACCTTTTATGCCTCCACCACCACATCTAACTAGCACCGCCGCATGCTTCTGTGGGCTTGGAGGATCTGAATCACGGCTCTTTGCTGCGTTGTGAGAGGTGATTCAGGTGCTGTAGATTTCAACTAAAAATAAATAACAGACAGAGAGAACAGCAGCAGGGACTCCACAGTCTCATTATGAAACCCAACAGCTTGCTGCAGTTGTTCAGTGTTTGTTTCTCATGTTGCACCTTTTTTTATTTTTCATTTGTTTGTTGTGAAATGTGAGAGATTAGTGAGCCGGGTGTCCTGGGAGGATTAACTCTGAGTCAACAGGGCTCAGTGTTGATCAAAAAAACAACAATGTCAGAGCTTGTAAGAGAGGTTTGGGCACAAAGATAAGGGGACTCTCTCGTAACAAGCTGCGTTCTCCAGCTCAAATCACACGTCGGTGAGATTTCCAGCCGCAGGTTTGGACCTGATTGGAGGATAAAAGACTGTGAGACCACGGAGCTTTGATGTTCACTTCACTTCAAAAAGAACAGGAGGGAATTTACTGCGACTGAGAGTTAATTCACACCAGAACAGTCTTATCTTTGGTCTGAAAAAAAAGCTCATCATTCGGGCAGCAACTAATGGTCATTTTTCATTATTGATCAGTCTGCAGATTATAAAATGTCAGATAATAGTGAAAAATGTCCGTCATTATATCCTTCAGTCCAAGGTGACTTCATCAGATGTCTCATTTACAGACCTAAAACCCCAAAATATTCAGTTTACAGAGATATAAAAGACAAAAAGTAGAAAATCCTGACATTTGAGAAGCTGGATGATGATGATCGACTGATTGTTGTGGCTCTACATCGTACTACTACTATGAATACTCACAGTTAAGTTGTGTATATATATAAAAAAAGATTTGAGTGGTTTCAGTAGATTTTCTCTTTTCTGGGACATTCCTGATGTTTGGTCTTCGTCTGCACTCCGACTCGCTTTCAGCTCTGAAGACAGAAAATAGATTGAACATCCACAGTATAATGAATATGAATATAAATGCCTCTCGGGCGTCCGTGTGGCCTTGGATCATAAAATATTCCCAAAGCAAAGTGATTGTGTCATTTAAAAGGCGACCTTGCAGTGAAAGTTTCTCAGCAGAGCCATTTTTATTCGTCTCCGTTCATGCAGACTGAGCTCAGTGTTTGTAGATCTTTCGGCCCTTTGGTTGAATATATTAAAGGTGTGATTCAACAACAGCCTCCTTCAGAGATCTACAGCGATACCAACATGTTTGGAGTCTTCGCCAACTTTCTAAATTAATCCTTTTTGTTAATAACATATGTCCAAGGTGACATCTTGGTTTTTATATCATTCTGTAGCTTCCCAGTAATGTTCCATATGTATTCAAATCTGAAAATTCAATTGTTGGTACATATGTTTTAGCATCTAAATGCATAAAAACTTTTTTCCCGTGTGACCTGACGTAGGTTTCTGCATGATGATGTTGCTACTAGAGGTGTGCCCCAATACAAATACATTATTCTGCAAAGCACAAATAGTGTTTTTTTTTTACGAATATTTGTTTCATACAAATATTTTTAAAAATATTTGTATGAGACTCCAGTTCGAGACCCGGTGTGAGGACCTCCTTCATAAGGTAGTTTATTCATAAACACTTAAATTTTCTAAAATGAAAAGCGTAATAAAAGGAAAAAAACAGGATTTTTAAGCCTCTTTCTACTTTTATTTGAATACAAATACAGATACAAATAATTTTGCTGCCTCAATAAATACAGATACAGATACAAATACTGGACTCTCCGCTCATCCCTAGTATATAGGCTATAAAATAATGATATGAAAAAAAAGATTTTTTTTTACAGATGGAAATGAGCTGCATTGTCCCTGGGTTTTTTTTTATGAATATTTGTTTCATACAAATATTTTTAAAAACATTCTATCTCTGATCTGGGAGACTCCAGTTCGAGACCCGGTGTGGGGGACCTCCTTCGTAAGGTAGTTTATTCATAAACACTTTAATTTTCTAAAATTAAAAGCGTAATAAAAGCAAAAGGATTTTTAAGCCTCTTTCTACTTTTATTCGAATACAAATACTTTTGCCACCTCAACAAATACAGATACAAATACTGGACTCTCTGTACATCCCTAGTTGCTACATATAAACCCATATAAACCCTCTAACCCGTCTAACCAGTAGCCTCAGAGACAGACTGAGCTCTCACTGCTGCTGCTGCTGCTCAAAGTTTTAAAAAACCAAAACTCTGAGCTCTCCTCCTGCCAGTAAACGGCTCCGGATCAGAGGAGAATCCGGTGTGACTCGCGGGAGCTCCGGCTCTGCTCCCAGCTCTTTCCTCCAAGAGCTGCCAGCGCTCAGCAGCTGTGTGTCCCTACCGCTCCGTCCGGTGCATTTAGAAACATCTCACACACACTCAAGACTCAGCGCTGCCACATCGCTCCAAGTATATCTGGACGATGTTTTCGTGCCCTAACACGCAGCGAGCGAGTTTGTTAGGAAGACACTGTCAGTGAACTGCTTGTGTGTATTTGTGTGTGTTTCTTTCCTTTAAAGGATTTGGCTGCAATTTTCTATATTTTTTGTCTTGTCAAAAAAATCTCATGTTTGGATCCAAACCAACAATGAACTGATCTACTAACAAGTATTGTGTTTGTATCAAAGCCTGATGTATCTTATTAAAAACACGTCAGTGAGTCACAGCGCTGCACTGGGTCACATGTTCCTTCATCATGAAGAGTTTGGTCCCGTTAGTTTGTTTAGAAACGGCTCCAAAGACTAATAACAGCATCACGTTTTCAGTCTCCAGAGAGTAGTTCTGTGTAAGGTAGACGCTACTGAGCATGTGCAGGGAAGAGGCTCTGTTTACAGCTTGTTGTGCTGCAGATCACAACCTCTGGACCTTGTATTGAAGTTCTTTGAGAAATTTATAATGTAGCACAAAGTCCAGAGGTTGTGATCTGTAAGCGCAACCTCCCACACATGCTCTTGTCCTCCGGTCTTCCTGCCTCTGACCCTGACATGGAACACGGTTCACGTCAGTGTTTATCTGCCGTGTTGTGAAAGAGACAAGCAACGAGGAAAAAAAAATGTGTTCCAGAGATTTTTCCTTTGAGAGATCCTGAAAGGAGTGAGTTGTTGCTAATAGCTGTCAAAATGGACATAAATACAACGTTTGCGAGGCTCAGTAGAAGAGGAGCTGTGAGGAAAAACTTCACCAGTGGAGCTGACAACGGTTGACAAGGGGGTCAGTGTAGATGAATACATAGTACTGGGTTCACTGTGTAACATGAGGAAAACTTACACATGACTGCCAGAACGTATCGCTCTACCGCAGCTCAGCAAGTAACAAAACAGAGGAATTAAATATAAACTGGATTTATCTCACTCAGATATTAACATCTGCTGAACTTTGGAACGAGGGTTGTGGATGTTGTCCCTCATTTCTTACAGCGTGGTCTCGTTCAGAGAGATTATCTTCAGTGTCAGTGTGAAGAGGAGGAGTTGTTACGGCAACAAAGACTCATTTCCATGTACATATGGACACATCAGTCAACAAAATTGAAAAAACCCAAACTTGTCCTTTAACCAAAGTGTTCTGTTCCGTTTTAAATGCTCCTGTTCCTTGCATTTGTCTGTTTTTGTCATGTTTTGTGAAGCACATCATATTGCATCTTTCTGTATGAAATGTACCACAGTAAGAGCAGCACTCCTTAAAGTTCCAGGTGCCAAATTGTCCAAACATTACAGCTCTTTCTGTAAATACCTGAGATCTGAGTATAAAAACCTAAAGGCCATGACCGCAACAGATCGATGTCTGAAAATGGAGGAGGGATGAACCCGTTGAATGATCTTTTTTTTTCCAGCGTCGGTTTGATGAGACACCACAGCAGCCGGCCCAGTGAGCAGTTTGGAGTGTAAAAACTAAAGGTTGACCAGTACTGACCCACGGCAGCGGTGTGCCGTCTCCGAGGGTTTCACCTTTATTCTCTCATCGGAGTCTAAAATCACTGCAGACCAAAATGAAACAAATACACACAGTCTCGCTCTGCGGCTCTGAGAGGTGTCTGTTGGTCCTGTTGTTTTGTTGTTGTGTTGTGCTGTTGTGCAGCGGAGAGGGGGCGGGAAAGGGGAGGGCTGTCCTGCCGTGTGCTGCCCAGGATTAGCTGCTGACCTCTGGGTCGACCTCATCTGTTTCCCCCTCGATGGGAACTGCTCTGAATTTATCTCTAAAAGACTGAGCCAAACGTCCCGCTGCAATGTGGTGGAAGAAGTATTTACCATTACCTTTACCTAGTTAAAGTACCAATACAGCATTATATAAAAATACATTACAAGTAAAAGTACTGCAGTAAAAGTACATAAGTATTATGAGCTTGATGTAGTTAAAGTATTGCAGTAAAAGTACATAAGTATTATGAGCTTGATGTAGTTAAAGTATTGCAGTAAAAGTACATAAGTATTATGAGCTTGATGTAGTTAAAGTATTGCAGTAAAAGTAGTGGTTTGGTCCCTCTGACTGATATATTATTATATATGACATCATTAGATTATTAATAGTGAAGCATCAGTGTGTTACATTATGAATATGAATCTAAACATCTAACGAGCCTTAAACTTTTGAACAGTACTGTAAATATATATATTTATGTAACCTCACCTAATTGAACAAATATATATGTCTCACACATTCAAGACTAATTAAAGGTTGTGGCTGGTGATTTTCTATATTTTTCTTATTATTATCAAGAACAAATCTCATGTGCAGAGACAAACCAGCAATAAACTCATCCTACTTATAAGTATTGTGTGTGTGTATCAAAGCCTGATATATCTTATATCGCTGCACTGGCTGACATGTTCAGTGATTTTTTTTATCCTCTATTATTAAGAGTTATTATGATCGGTGATTTTAATATTCACCTAGATGATGTTTCTTGAATTTTCTTCATGTCACTGAGTCTTTATTTTATTCAGCATGTGTCTGGTCCAGCACACATTAGGGGGCCATAATGGGGGACCTTGTTTTTACACTTGGTTTAAATATTGATCTTGTATCCTCTGAGGAGCTGAACGTTACTGACCATGACTGTGTTCTGTTCAACTCTAATCTTTTCATTTAGATTCTCTGTCCTGTAATCGTGTAAAGTGTTCTTGCATCTTGAATCGCCTCGCAGCTTTTGACCCATCGCAGTGTTGCCTTCTCACGATGATGTTACTGGTCTGGTCCACTCCTTTAACACACATTGTTCCACCATTTTGGATAAAGTGGCTCCTTGTTCTCTGACAATGACACTATTCGTTGTGTATCTGTGCACCATTACAAAGACCTTTTAACCGAGTTTAACAACATGGTTAAAGATGTGAGGGTTTCCTACTTTGCCGACCTCATTTCCTCCAATAAACTCTAAAGTCCTGTTTGATACCATCGGCAACATTGTCACTCCTGCACCTCCTGATGTGCCTGTTTTTTTCAAATAAGGATTGCTGCCACTTTCTCTTTCTTTATGAAAAAGATTAGAGGTGTCAGGGCGAGCATCGTCCCCTCTTCTACCCCCTTTTATGTCCATCTATTTTTCCTCCTATTTCCCTGCAACACCTCATTGATCAGGTGGGCAGTATGAAACCTTCCTCTAGTCCTGTAGATATTTTACCAACATCCGTGCTTAAAAATGTACGTGGGTCTATTGGTTCATGCCTGGTCTCTGTTATAAATAGCTCCCTGCAATCTGCTATTTTAAACATACAGTTGTTCAGCCTCCTCTGAAAAAAAAACTAACCTCGACCCATCCCTTCCCAAAAGCTACAGGCCTCTATCTAAACTGTCTTTTATCTCAAAAGTTTTAGAGAAAGTTGCTCCGTGCTGTCTTGACTGTACACAACATTTTAGATAAGTTCTGTCTGGTTTCCATCAAAAGCATTCCACTGATGCAGCTCTTCTCAGAGTCTCCAATGACTTAATGATGTCTTCTGATGTGGATGAATGCTCTGTTTTGGTGCTGCTGGATCTTAGCGCAGCTTTTGATATTTGTACATCACAGCGTCCTGATTGAAAGGCGTAGGCAGTGGGTGGGTGTCTCTGGGAGCACCGTGGACTGGTTCTCCTCCAGCCTCTCCTATCTCCTCTTTTTCTGTGTCGCTTGGTCCCTACATGTCTGAAACTGCTGCTCTTTCCTGTGGTGTGCCTCAGGGATCTGTCCTGGGTCCTATACTGTTTGCTCTTTACATGCTTCCCTTAAATTATATTATTGGCGAATTTAAAAGGCATCTTTTATTACTGTTAAACTGATGATATCCAGTTGTTTGTCTCTTTTAAGCCTGATGAGACTGATAAACTATCCATTTTGCACAATTGCCATAAAGGACTGGATGGCTAACAACTTTCTACAACTAAACACAGGTAAGACTGAGGGTCTTATCATTGCTTCAGACAGCATAGCTTCCAAAGTTGCTCAATGTACTGGGTCCCTTTCTTCAGTTGCACAATCTAATCTTGGTGTTATATTTGATTAGGCTGTACTTTGATCAACGTAGCAAATTGTTAACCCATATATGTTTCTTCTATTTAAGAAACATTGCCAAACTCAGGTCTGTTGTATCACAACCTGAGCTAGAGATGATTATTCATGTTTTTTTTACCGTCACGTTTTAGAGTTGTCACTGGACCGTCTACAAATGGTCCAGAACTCTGCTGTGAAGCTGTAGACCAGGTCCTATCTTCTTTACATTGGCTTCCCATCAAGTTTAAGATGCATTTTAACGTTCTTGTTTTCACATACAGAGCCCTGCATGGTCAGGCTCCTGTGTACATCTGTGACCTGCTCCATCCTTATACCACCAGAGGGCCATTTGGGTCTTCTGACTGGTCGTCCATCACACTTGACTAAAAACAAAAGTTGCCTTTGAAGTGGCGGCTCCAACACTGGAACATTCTTCCTATAGACATACGATCTGTGGTCTCTGACGCCTTTAAAAAGCAGCTGATTTATGCAAACTGGCCTTTGTCTCGCCTCGCCCTTTTGTGCGTTTTTTAAAGGTCTGTTGTTGATGTTTTATTGTTTGTTTCTGTTATTATATCTTGTACTATTTTAATGGTCTTATTTCTTTAACAGTTTTACTCTTGTTAAGCACTTTGTAACTGTCATCTGTTAAAGGTGCTATATTAAATAAACTTTACTTACTTACTTACCAGCTCCGCCTCTTCCTGCCAGCTAAAGAAAGCCCTGATAAACTACAAGTAGCAGCAGCAGCAGCTAGAAGTCTTCCCTTTGAACGACGTTATGTTATTATCCAGGTACAGATCTCATGTTAATACCTGGGGCCAAATGCATAAATTATGCGTACACCTTTCCCCACAAATAAACTGGTATTTATAAACACAGAGTGTGCGGTGAGAAAGTGGAAACCTCTTCAGACCAGATGTATACATCTTTCTAAAGTGATCTGAGGGTGATGATGTGATGAGGTGGAGATGAAATATAAGGTGAGAGACCGAAGCTTTTAGTAAAACATTGTTTGTTTTCATTGACAACCTGCTGCACTGACTGTAAAATTCCAATCAAAGGCGCATTTATAAATGTAATATTAATTAATCATTTTGTGTGATTCATTTTCTTTTCATTCACATAGGATTCAACTTTTTATTTTATCCTTATTTGTGACACACCTTATAAAGTCGATATAGATATGAGAGCTGCAAACAAATCATCGATTACATTTTTGAGATATCACTGATGGTTTACGGTCCATGTGATGAATTAATGACATTGTGCGTAATGGCAGCTGGTCTGGCTGTTGGAGAACCTCGCCGGTGCAACACAACCTGTGAAACTGCACTTCTTTGACACAGGTGTACAGACCGGTGGAGCAAACAGCTCGTTAACGGCGTCTTTATTCATTTAATTAATTGTGGGAGTGGAAATGACCAGTTCCATAATGACTAAGATGTATAAAACACAACCATCCATATGCATGGCTTATAAATCTTATAAAAGAATATTTCTGTATATTTCTGTCATGGATCTGCAGAGTTTAATGTATCTGACTCCAGGTGTAAAAGGGGTTTGAGGGAAGTATTCGGGTTCAAGTCTGATCTTACTGAGTCTTTACATACACTGTAGCAGGTTGCTATAGTGACAGAATCATGTAAATTGGCTCCATACTTGAGTCTGTTTTGTTTGTGACTGGACAGCTGTGAGACATTTGGAGCAATTTTGTTAATTGGAAGGCAGCCTTGCTTGGAAACGAGGACGAGAGGAAGACGACACGCTGTGACCAACACGAGACAGAAACAAGCTGTTATGAAATAAATGGAATATAAAATGAGGCATTTCCATTGTCACAGTCTGTGTGTGTTGTCATTCAGTCTGAGGTCAAGAGGCATGAAAATTGACCTCGTATTCTTTTATTTATTTTTTTTACAGCTACAGCAGCAACAATCCACTCTCACAATCCATCTGGGTGACAATTAGACTCTGAACAATTTTAAACTCTTCATAAAACACTACGAGCTGTGTGGAGAGTTGCACCGTAAAGCAGCTTCATCATCCTGCTGCACAGTGAGAGACGATGTGATGAACTGGATGCAGATCTCTCTGTGATAAACACTGAAGGCAGAAACGTCTCCAGCAGTGATTCAATATTCTCAGCAGCGTGAAGCCGTCTGAGGATGAATGACATGACGTCAAACTTTGTTAGGTTGCATCATGTTACCAGGAACATGTACTTGTTTATATATTTACATTTATTAGGGTGTGCCCGAATACAAATACATTATTCGGCAAAGCACAAATAGTGTGTTTTTTATGACTATTTGTTTCATACAAATATTTAAAAAGTTATTTGTTGGGGGTGTTCCCCAGAGATAAAGCTGAACTACTGACACAAGCAAAGTGTTCCCAATGGACTCTCCATAACCTGTTGTTCCTCTTCTCCTTTCCACAAAGTTAGGTTGTAAAAAATAGGCAAAAAGTGAAAAGTACAAAGCAAGAATCACCTTTGAAGTTCTTCCCTACATGTTACACGCTGTGCTGTCTCTGTGTTATGGGTGTATAAATAGGTAGAGGTCTGTCTGCAATGAGTCGATGAGTAAAGTTTTAGCTCAGTAGTCGGCACAGTCGTCTGTGATCTGGGAGACTCCAGTTCAAGACCTGGAAGCTTAAAAACAGGATTTTTAAGCCTATTTCCACTTTTATTCGAATACAGATACAAATACAAATAATTTTGCTGCCTCAACAAATACAGATACAAATACAAATACTGGGCTCTTACTTATTTATATATATATATATATATGTATGTATACACTCAGCAAGTACTTTATTAGGAACATGTGCAATCTAATGTAATCCAACACAACAGCTCTGCCATAAATTCTATTTTCACAAAGCTTAATACATTTTTCAGTTTTTGTTGACATTGTCAGAAAGGTGATGATTGTACTTGTTGTGTACATGCTTATTATTGAGGTCGTAACTGGGTGGTAGTGTACTGTAGTGCATTATATTGAAAAGTGTCCCTCATATTTTGTCTACCTCACTGATATACAGTCTCAACAAAAACTGAAAATGTATACACTTTGTAAAAGTAGAATTTACGGCAGAGCTGCTGTATTGGATTGCATTAGACTGACACCCAGTTATATTTATCTGTAGCACCAGATGACAAAGATGCCCTAATTCCTTTGATAGATTGCCTCTCGAGCATCATACAGTGGATGAATGGTAACCTCCTTAAATTAAATAAAGATAAAACAGAAGTTCTTATAATTGGCACAGATGCACAAAGAGAACAACTTTCATGCAGGCTTGGAAATTTGGCTCTACAGATTAAAGCAGAAGTAAAAAAACTTGGGTGTTATCCTACAGCTTTTTATCATTTAAGAAACAGTGCGAGAGTCAGACCATACCTTACTTTGGAAGAAAGAAACTCACTCATGCTTTTGTTTTTTCACACTTAGATTATTGTAATGCACTTTATACTGGTTTACCAAATATAACCATTCAAAACTCAGCAGCAACAATTTTAGCCAAAACTATGAAAAGGGAACATTTTACACCAGTATTAGCATCATTGCACTGGCTACCTGTAACGTTGAGGATTGATTTTAAAATTCTTTTACTTGTTTTTAAAGCCCAGAAAGGTCTCTAGCACCTTCATATCTCTCAGATTGTTTGTCAGAATATGTTCCAAACTGTTTGCTTAACGCCAGCTCGTTAAATGTGCCACAAATAAAATGCAAAAAGTTACGGTGAGGCAGCTTTTTGCAGCTACGCACCAAAGATCTGGAACAAACTCCCTCCACATATTAGACAAACATCCTCTGTTTGATATTTACAAGAAGCAGCTCAAAACTTATTTTTATGGTCTTATGCTTTTAATTAACTCAACTTTTATTTGCCTTTTACTGTTATCAGCTTATTTACTTCCTGTTTTATCTTTCTTATCTCATGATTATACCTCTTTTTATCACTGTAGTTTTTTTATTGTTCATTGTATTTATCTTTCTCCTTTCTTTTAATATTTTAAACATCTTTTTTTGCCTGCTTGTTTGTTTTTACCTCTCTCTGTAAAGCATTTTGAGCAGCTTTTTATGTTATGAAAGGTGCTATATAAGTAAAGTTTATTATCATTATTATTATTATTATTATTATTGCACAGGTGTTCCTAATAAAGTGCTCTGTGAGTGTACATGTCAGGGTGAATGTTATGTGGGCTCATAGTTTTAGGGTGGAGCATCTCAGTTTAGATTTTTAACAGATTTTTGGGGTCAAATGGACACAATTACTTCTTAATAATTTTCTCTGGAAAAAGGAAAATAACGTCTGTTGCAATAATATGAAACATGACCAGGATCAATAGTGAAATAAAGTGACTGTACATGTAATTTACTAAGCAAAAAAAGTTGTTTAAGTTGCTCTTTGAAGTACGCTGGTCAGCACCAATCAGCAGCTGCCACGTCTTCTAGAAATACATTGTTTTCAACAATGATTGACAATGATTGACTTGTCATTCTGGTCTCGATCTCTAAATTCAGACCCTCTAATAAGTGTGCTGGTGGTCATTTTGGAAATTATTGCTCTGTTAATAAGATTTGAAGACTTATAGTAGCTTTGATGTCTGCTATGTGGGGGTTGATTGACAGCTGTGATTGACAGTTGGCTCACCTGCCGCTCTCCTCGGCTCTGGGATTCCCACTGAGTCGCTCAGTTTAATGTTACTCGGGTCCAAGGTAGCGAGGCGTGTTTCCAGAGTGTGAAAGGCAACACACACGCACTCCTTATGTGGAAGGTTTTGGCTCCAAAACAGAAAAGACGACGCCGACCAGAAGCTGCAACTCTGGGCTTCAATGCGAACCAATGGTTGATGTCACACCTTGTTACGTCTGTATATACAGGATATGGGCAACGCCTGTTTTTAAATTGCCATATAAATGAATGAACGTCTCTGCAGCATCAGCTCCTGCAGGTCTAAATAAACACAAGAAGAAGACGGACAGCGACGGAGCGGCTTCAGAGGAAAACAGCCATACATCATCGTTATCCTTGAAGGGCCTATCAGTGACAGGAGCAGACACAATCATATCACTTCACAAGTGACATGATAACAGAACAACAGGCTGTAATCACTGCAGAGAATACTGAACACTGGAAACCAACGTGTGTGTGTGTGTGTGTGTGCGCAGAGAGAGAAAGTGAAGAAAAGTGGCTTCAAGTGCAGAATCCAGCTCATCTGAGCTACAATCATGAGTGAATCATAATGAGACGGAGGCTCAGTGCTCACCTGTGACTGACGCCGCCGTGTGATCCTACACAGTAATTTTAAAGTGCAGCAAAATGGAGGATATTGTTTAAATGGAGGCTGTCTCAGCGTGTCGTCATGTAAAATAGCTTTTTCTTCTCATTTGCTCGGGTCATGTCTCCCATTTATCACTCTGCTGCCTGCTGGCTCTTCCCTCCATTACTTACAGAGTCTGAACAGGACGGCAGAATAATTCAGCCCTGTTCAATCACACAGGAAAGTTATTAGCGCTGCTTTGATTTGATTAAACCGCTAAACTCCTGGATAGCTGGACAGGTTCTGTAATGTGTGTCACACCGAAGCCAAAGGTCACCTGCTGAACAATACCTGAATATAATATATACATCAGATGTCATTTATTAATACCTGAAGCCATTAAAAGGACATGACTGCAAGGACATGACTTAAATAAATTAGCTTTCTGTTGAAAACACTGTTGGTATCTTCCTCATCTCATCTTCTCCAGACCAAAGACGTTTTTAAAACATAAGCTGTGTCTCTTCTGTTAGTACACTTTCATGTAGTACACTGTGTACACTATGTACTTACTGGTGTAGTGTTGTCTCAAATCAAACACAGCTGCCGTGCACTTACCGGAAACGACGATCGCAAATTAGCATTAGCTAGCGTTAGCATTCCCGTTATCATTCGCGCTACCAAATCATTACAGACTGCTAAATTAACCCCCAAAAAACATACTGATGGCTTATATCCAACAACAGTATAATGGTGCTTAGTAGGGGTGTGCCTGAATACAAATACGTTATTTGGCAAAGCACAAATAGTGTTGTTTTTTTTTACGAATATTTGTTTCATACAAATATTTTTAAAATTATTTGTTTTTGGGACGAAAAAAACAAAACATGTCGATACCAGCGAGCAGGTCGGTTACATCACTATCTCAGTGTCTCTCCTCTGCTCCGCTGTGACGTCTATCAGCAGGTCTCAACGAGGGGAGTCACATCCATCTGCTACATGACGCACATTTCCTAATGTGGACATCAGTCCTGGAGTTGGACTCAAAATGTTAAGTGTAAGTACAGAAATACGCAATTTGAGACACAGCAATAAACCACATTTTTAAAAAGTTGACTTTAAATGTGTATTAACGAATTCAGAAGCATCTTCGGTTGGTTTTACTGCAGTTGAACTAAATCTCAAAGCAACTACCGGAAATTGTGTTGTTTGCTTTGTGTTCAATCAGCTGATCCGTCTTCAGTCATTGGTCCATTGATCGTTCTTGAGTCTGTATCATTGATCTGTGTTCAGTAATCACTGCTCATTGAGGATCAATCGTCAAGCTTTTTTGATCATCACTGTCAATTGTTTTAAGCCGCAGGACAGAGAAGTTTGGCTGATATTTGATGTTTGACAGATGATGTTTGTTGAGATCTGCTGCTGAAAGACGTGACAGAAGTGAATCACCAGGAAAACAGAAGGGAAAACAGGAAGGAAGCCTCTCAGGAACGCTTCAAACACCTGCTCTGACAGGTGATGCATTCAGAATTCACATCCTCACAGTGTGATTGTGTTGGAGAAAGTGCATCAATCCTTTTGTCCAAGTATCAAACCAAAGTGGTTTCATCACTGAAAAAATTATAGCTATGTTGCTATTAACTGTAAGAGAACAAACCCAGGAACAGACTCAATGACCTTTGACCTAAAGGTATAAAGATTTTTCCATCCAGGAGCAAAATGGACAGATGGAATTAACAGCTTTGTTTTTATCTTCAGATACAAACAGACTGTGCCGACCTGAATGAACTTCTTCTATTAGCTCATCATCTCTTAAATTTTAGGAAATGCCACATTCATTTGAGTCACTCCTCCTCCTCCTCCTCCTCTTCCTCCTCCTCTTCCTTATTTAATGCACAATAAAAGTCTGAATTGGTCAGAAAATGCTACTAAATGTGGAAATATATCTTTTCTCGTCTATCCCATGTTAACTTTTATTGTGTTTCAGAACAATTTAATTAGTTTGATATTATGGAAAAAAACTCTGCTTCAAAATCTGTTAATTATGAGTCACATATATTATTGCATTTGATTTATTTGATGTTAACTAGCGTATTATTTAGCTGGTTTGGTTGCTTGGCTAAAACCTTCTTAATAGATTTAATTACAAATCAGGAAATTAAGGTTTATTGATTTTATTCTGTATTTTATGCGGTTAATCAATATTACAATTTCCAAGTGTTTCCCTCTGGTTCATGATGTGTTGATGACATTAACACTGACTATAGAAATGGGTGAGGGTCCAGTTTGTCAGTGTGTGTAATTCTCAAATATTTTATAAGAGTAAAATTATTCCCCTTAAGTTAAAGACCAGTTTTTCTCCTCACACAAGGAAATGAATTAGTAACCAAAGACGTTCCCCAGAAGAGCACCAAGGATCCTTGTTCTTCCAGAACACGCCTCCTAGACTATAACAAGGTTTACAACTCTTCATCTGGGACTCTTCTGTTTCTGTTTTTGTTTTTGTTTTGGTGCTTCTGTCTTCCTCTTGGCCTTGCAGCCGGGATGGCCTGGCATTTTCAGGCGTTGGCCTTTTTTTATTCCTGTGTCTGAGAGCTGAGAGCTCCAGAAAGAGACTCAACTAAAGAAGCAAAAGGCTGCAAAGATGCTTCAGCAACAAACCCTTTGACATGTGGGTATCGATTATTGTTGTAATCTCCTATTTTTATTGCGTAAACGTTTTTTTCCAAGGACCCTTTTGGTAGCTCAGCTTCAACACACAACCCCATAGTGTCCTTTTTAAAATATGATTTGTATTCACATTCCTTAATAAATATCTTTAAATGTTTACGGGTAACAAAGTAAGCCACTTTTTTTTTCATCATTAAAAAATTCTCCCAGTGTTTTAAAAAGGTGAAATTCAAAAGAAAAGTGCAGCCTTCCCCAGTGGTTCTTCTGAAGGTCACTGGTTTAAACTGGTGGTGAAAGCTGAGGTTCATTGTTTCCTTCATGGCCTTCAGCGGTTTGACATCTGCCTCTGGTGATGTTGAGTCACAGTGTTTATTGTGAGGCTGAGGGAGTGTTGAACGCAGCTCTCTGCTCAGGTCCGACATGATGAATGGAACCAATCACACCTGAAACAAAGAGCTGACGATTGCTGAGCGATCTCGGTGAAAAATCACCACGTTTATGATGGTTTTATATTTTTATTTAAAACCTCAGAATTGTTCTTCAGCTGACAGGGTCAAAATGTGACTTCACCAGGATTCATCAAACATACATTGTTGGAGAATAGACGAGGTTATCAACAGTTAACAGAAAACAATTAAAACACTTGTCGTATCTCCCTATACTTTGTCATTTTGTCACTTACGAAAAAAAAAACCCATTAATTCAGACACAAGTAAGATGAATGTAGAGGATCCCCAAAGTCATTAGAGAACCTCGTCTGGGAACCATGAATGTTTCTACCAAAGTTTGTGTCAATCCGTCAAGTAAATGTTTTGTTTTTGTTGGTGGCGCTTGAGGAAAAATCAGAAGATCACCAAAGATGATCCTGTTTGACTGAGATGTTTCTTCTGAGTATCTCGAGTATCTGCTGTGAATTTCATGGCAATCCGTCTAGTAGACGTTGGATTTGGATTTAAATGGAATGGCTGTGAAGGGAAATTGTGCAAATGTTTATGAGTTCAAATGTTGTGACCTTTCAACCTCCAAATTTGTGCCATTAATCAACAGCAGGTCGTCCTGACAGTTCTGACCTTTGAGGGGACGGAGAGCCGGAGAGTCCAACAGTAAGGAAGCTGTCAAAGCTTATTAGCTTTGTGTTTTATTGAAGCTGTCAGAGTTAAAACTGTTCAACAGAGACAGAAGGTCATGATGAAAACATGTCTGTTCAATAAACTGTACTTACAGTGTTGGAAAGTAACTAAGTACATTTAAACAAGTACTGTACTCAGCTACAGTTTTGAGGTACTTGTACTTTACTTGAGTATTTCCATGTGATGCTACTTTCTACATTTCAGAGGGAAATATTGT
The DNA here is from genome assembly GCF_914725855.1 of Thunnus albacares. Taxonomy (NCBI): domain Eukaryota; kingdom Metazoa; phylum Chordata; class Actinopteri; order Scombriformes; family Scombridae; genus Thunnus; species Thunnus albacares. Next base: position 31,404,763 of record NC_058116.1, on the reverse strand, counting down.
ACTTTCTACTCCACTACATTTATTTGACAGCTTTAGTTACTTTTCAGATGAAGATTTGACACAATGGATAATATAACAAGCTTTTAAAATACAACACATTGTTAAAGATGAAACCAGTGGTTTCCAACCTTTTTGTTGGAAAGTTGAGTTGTTAACAGCTCCACCAAATAGTGATTTTTTCCCTCTAAACTTCTCACATGCTTTCATTTCAATAAATGTTCAAATGATCCAATATTTCAGCAAAAATCAAAGATTAGAGAAAAAGTCCAAAAAACTGAAAACAGATTTGTGTATCAGAACTTTGTTTTTTCTTCTTTCCTCTCCCATTAATCATCTCACCACCCCTCAGATTTATCTGCTGACCCTTTGGAGGGGCCCGACCCCTAGGTTGGGAACCACTGGACTAAACTAGCTAACTGTATATAAAGTAGTGTAAACTAGCTCCACCTCCAGCAGCTACAACAGTAACATGCTGCTCTAACACTGATGCTTCACTATTAATAATCTAATGATGTCATATATAATAATATATCAGTCAGAGGGACCAAACCACTACTTTTACTGCAATACTTTAACTACATCAAGCTCATAATACTTATGTACTTTTACTGCAATACTTTAACTACATCAAGCTCATAATACTTATGTACTTTTACTGCAATACTTTAACTACATCAAGCTCATAATACTTAGGTACTTTTACTTCATGCAGGACTTTTACTTGTAATGGAGTATTTTTACATTGCTGTTTTGGTACTTTTATACATATAAATAAGGGATCTCAGTAATTCTTCCACCGCTGACAATCTGTTGACCAAATATCTGAAGAAGTATGAAAACAACCCTTCAAATTTCACGCCTGTATGTTCGCTGACACTGATCACACAGATGAAGCCATTAAATTTCATAGCTATCTCAAGTTTCCTCCTGCAGCTTCAAGCGGTTCTCCTCCACCAGTAAAAATCTACAAATTTCACAGTTGGGTAAGATTCACTCACTAAACTGAGATTCATCCGTGTCGCAACAGAATCAGGGCACAGATTCAAAAAAAAAAAAAACGAGCCGACTTCCACTGGCAGCGCTTCGATATTCATCTTTATTTCAACATTTCACACCGTTGAGTCAGTTCAGCGCTTACTGTAAAACTGTGTGATGAATATTAATACAATAGCGAGAGTCCCTCCTCATTCATCACTGATTCATAACACCTCCAGTGCTGTGTACAAACCACACTGCAGTTCATTTGAAGAACATTGTTTTTTTTAATGCAGACTGTGGAGTTTCAGGCCTGCACTGCCTCAGCAGCCTGAATAAAACCAACCGCTGATGGATTTCCCCCCCGAGCTGCTGTGAATTACAGCGCTGCGTTTAGTGAAGCTACAGTAACCTTGGACTGTAGATGTGTGTGTGTGTGTGTGTGTGTGTGTGTGTGTGTGTGTGAGAGAGAGAGAGAAAGAGGAGAAAGTGATGTAAAAGCAGTTTGATGACACAGCTTATTTTTTTTTTAAAGCAAACCACTTTACAGTAATATTAAAACTGATTTATAATTTCTATTAAAAATACATTGGAAAAAAAAGAAAATCAACCTGCTGAAAATCGCCAATTAAATGTGTGAGAATCAAACCCGAAAAAAATTCATAAGTGATGCCTCTGAGGGAGAGAGAGTCTGATTCAGAGCAGTTCCTGGTTTTAAATCTGAGCCTGAGGAGATATTCATGCAAATATTAATGCTAACTATCATGTACTAAATTAATTCTGAATAAATGGCAATGATTATGTTCCTGGATTGAAGCTGAATATCTGAATTTGAGCCTCTTAAACCAGCTGAGACCTGATTATGTGGAAGGATTTATGACTTATGAAGGTTTTTTGTCCATTAATCTTAATTGACAAATCAAAAATGTATACAAATAATAGATGGACTTAATGACTTTATTCAATAAGTAAATAATAAAGCTAAAACCAATAATATTTATTAAACAATATGGAAAAACTGAAGCTCTGTGAAAACGTGCTTATACACAGTGGTTATAATAATAAAAAGGAAGGGAAATACATAAGATAGATCAATTATATATTTGTCATTATAACATTAAAATCAGTTTAACAAGAAACTGTGCAAAGCTGTAAAAGAAAAAAACGATGAAAAACGACCTTTGATAATAAAAACATCCTCATCGTAAGTCATAATTATGAGATGAAAAGTCATAATTAGGAGATAAGAAGACATAATTATGTGATAAAATGTTGAATTTATGAGATAAAAAGTCAAATTTATGGAGGGTTTTTTTTGAACTGTCACAAGACGGATGAGCTGGGTGACAACATAAGGTCACAGCCTGATGAAGACGCAGGAGGAGGTCGTTAATACAGGAAACGCTTAATTTTGACAAATCACACATAAAAAAAATCTGGTGCTGAATATGCAGGTTGTTCATTAGATAGAATTTAATGCACTTGACCTCAGAAATTATGGAAATATTTCTTCATTTTAGATTCCAGAGTCATAAACCTCATGACGGATGACCAGCGAGGAGAGTATCCGCCATCGTACGGTGACCCGACCCGGTCGCAAAACCACAGAAACGTTGAATATGTACGTTTCAACACGTGTAATACATATCATATCAACATCTCTACCTGTTGAATAATGATGTTTTATGGTGTGTCAACGCTGTGGTTCAGGTCTGATTAGGGTTAGGCACAGAGACCACTTGGTTAGGGTTAGAGAATGATCATGGTTTGGGTTCAAATAAAATGTCTTATTAAAAAAAAAGCTGCAAATGTCCTGACGTCTCGCTAAAAACACCCGCTTTAGTCGGTTGAAACAGGAAGTGGACATTGGTTTCTGTCAGAGTCTGCTCTCCCCCTCACCTGTTGCTGTGGGAATTATCCAATCATTCAGTCTCACTCTCTGCTCTGCCACACCCCTCATTAGTTCAACCACCTTCACCTGGCGCTCCCACCTGCTCATCATCTGCAATCAAGCCAGTATATAAGCTGCCTCGGCCCACTCCCTCTTTGTCAGATTGTCTATGCTACTATGCCAAGTCATCTTGCTTTCTTCACTGGACTGCCTTCCTGGTTTCTGATCAGCTTGTCTTCGACCATCGCTCCTCGTCTCTGCCCCGGTAAACCCACCAGCCTTCTGTCCCTGACTCTGAGTTCTGCCTGCCTGTTCCCTGGTCTTTGTCTGCTGTGGGAGTGGAAGATCAGGGTTCAATTTCCGGTGGAGTCATACTGATTAGAACTGTGTTTCTCTGACCGTGCTAATATTGCCTTGACATCGTGTGAAATAAAGACTGCAAAGTTTATACCAGTGTCATTTGTGCTGCTATTGGGTCCATCCTATACCCGTTACAGGTTTCGGTTTCGAGGTGGTCTCGAACCAGTTCTCTGCTGATTTCCAACTTGCTGCCAACAAACTTACTAGCCGTCCACCTGCCCCTCCTCCTCCTCCTCCTATATAGGAAAGATCAGCTCATATAGATCACATGTGAACTACGTCACTTTAGAAATGTTGAGATGATACGTATTTCATGTGTTGAAACGTAGATATTCAACGTTTTATTCTAGTGACCAGCTGGCTGTTACTGCAGAAGAAGAAACACCATCTAATCAGAGCAAATGGATGGATGCATCTTATAAAAGGGGGATTTGTATGCACCAAGAAGGGGTTGAATAATGATGTTTTATGGTGTGTCGACGCTGTGGTTGAGGTCTGGTTAGGGTTAGAGAAAGATCATGGTTTGGGTTCAAATAAAATATCTTATTAAAAAAAGCCAGAAAAACAGCTGCAAATGTCCTGACATCTCGCTAAAAACACCCGCCTTTGTTGAAACAGGAAGTGGACATTGGTTTTGGTTTCCAGGTGGTCCTGAACCAGTTCTCTGCTGATTTCCAACTTGCTGCCAACAAACTTACTAACCATCCACCCACCCCTCCTCCTCCTCCTCCTATATATGAAAGATCAACTCATATAGATCACATGTGAACTACGTCACTGTAGAAATGTTGAGATGATGCGTATTTCATGTGTTCAAACGTAGATATTCAACGTTTTATTCTAGTGACCAGCTGGCTGTTACTGCAGAAGAAACACCATCTAATCAGAGCAAATGGATGGCTGCATCTCATAAAAGGGGGGATTTGTATGCACCAAGAAGGGCGAGAGAACCAGAAAAGAGAATCCTGAAGGACAGTAAATAAACAGAACTTGATGGAAAAGGCTGTGCAGTTGTTGTTGTTTTTTCCAGGTGGAATAAAGGCAGAGTGGAGTTTGACATCGATTTAACTGACTTCCAGCAGCCTTCATTAGAGGAACAGCATCACAGTCAGAGAACTGTATGAAAAAAGACAAAGTTACATCTCTTACGTTTCTATTTAACAACCACGAAGGGAGACGTTGCCACTGACATGAATCTAGAGGAGGGAAATAGTGATGCAACACCTGACAGAGCTGATATCCATCAGATGCTGCCGAGATAAATACTGTGTTTCTGTTCTTTACACCACAGAACATGAGACGTTACTTAAAGATGCTTTAAATGCTTTAAAATGACAGAGAAAGCATCTCTGGGACGGAGCCGCTACCTCGCCGTCTTCCACGGATACGCTGCAGGAACCAGCCAATCAGAGAGAGAGAGGAGGAGGAGTGAAGACAGTTCTTCATCCTGGACGGATTCTTAGAGGACTTATTTGTTTTTTTTGAGGAAAGCATCACGGAGGATGATGTTTACTTTCAGGTTATTCTTCCAGATGGAGAGTTTGAAGAGGCTTGTGGGTGATGAAGGTGTTTTGAGGGATGTACTGTCAGAACTTTGGAATGACTTTTATTATGAGCAGTGCACTATGGGAAATGGCTTCACGGTGCGATTCCCTCCATCATGATTTTTGGTAAACAAGGATGTGAAAGTGTAGGATGAATAGTCACATTTGGCTGGAAACAAAGAGAAGAAGTAACTTCCTGTAAAAGTTCTTACAAATAATCAATAATTTATATGTTTTGTTATAAATAACATCTTTGATGTGTCTAAAATAGCTACAATTATATTTGCATTCATCAAACATATGTTATAATTTTCAGTATCAGTAAGTTTCAATTTGTCCTGGAATGAAACTGAAAACAAAATAAATATATATATTATATATTATATAGAAATATAACGTGTATATTTATCTAGCTGATTGTTAATCAGCTGTCTGAGTTCGATATACAGGTTAACTGTTTCAAACACGTCATTTGTTAATTTCAGATTATACTCTGATATTAAATCAACACATCTTCATCACACAGGAAGTAAGATGGAGGGACGTCTGTCAGGTGATCGACTCTGTGATTGTCTGAAGTTAATACAACCTCATCAAGTTCCTCCTGGGAGGCAAATTATATTCAGACACTGGTGATTACTGCCGTAGTCGAGTAGTTCTGACTCCTGCTTTGTTTCATTCTGGTCCTAATATGATGTGTTGGTACAATAATAATAATAATACCTGTAAAATGTAATCTGCTGCAATGCAACTAATGTTGTAATTATATTTTCACAGCTATCAAAATGTGGTGGAAGAACCCAAAAAACAGAAAAGGGGTTTTACATCATGATGTCATTTATTACACAGGTTTCATTCATAAATGATCCCTACTTATCTGATACAGACCTACTCTGAATACCTCAAAACAATCGTTTATGTCTTATTCATTCATTCATTTTTTTTTAAACATGGTCATTTGTGGCTCTTTATCATTTTATTGGGTGATCCTTCATCTCATAATGTGTCAGTTACCTGTGTTGCTTGAAGAAAGCAGAACTGGATCAATGTCCGAGAGGTTGTCTGAGAAGCAGCTTTCTTCTCTCAGTTTGTCAGGTAGGATTACCCAAAACTGGACCATCATCGTTCAGTCTACTGGTTTCCAGTGCTTGGACCAAAGCTTACACTGTCTGTTTCAGCTCGGTTCTCAGAAAAATGCTAAAAACTGCTGCATTTTAGCCATACGGACATTTTTTGTTCCTAAATCAAGTCTGGCAGGACACCAACCAGTAGTGACACAGCATCCATAAAGCAGCCAGCGATGATCTTTAGGTCAAATCAAATCAAAAACCCATCAATACATTCACTGATTACAATTCCAAAAGGCTTCATCTTGTCGTAGCCGACAGCTGTGGTGAACACGCCTCCACAGTCTGATCAACACCTTCACCATCCAGTAACTCCAGCAATATCTGAACTGTTTCTCTCAGTCACAATCCATGTAACCAACATTTGTGGTGCCTCCGTCTGTAACCGTGACTCTGTCCAGATGTTTCCAGGTGCTGTTCAATGAAGGTTGCTACCTCAGCAATATCAGTTTTATTCTTTCCACTCCAGAGCTGCTACTTGTTTAAAATTCTTTCAAGGGTGTGTTTGCTTAGTACAATCCCATGTGACTCAGCAAGCAAATGAAGTATTTCATCTGTCATGAAGCCACGAATGGAAGAACTCACACCAAAGAGATGCTAATTATTAAATGCTTAATTATCAAGGCTAAGTTGTCATCTTTTTTTTTTCTTGTACTGATTATAACAAACCGGGGCTAACGTTAGCTGAGAGGCTAGCAGAGCGTTAGCCGCAGCATGATCGGAGGGAAGCACAGCCAGCTAGCCTCCACTAGCCTCCCAGCTAACGTTAGCCCTGGTTCTTCATGTGGCTCCAACCAGAGCACCGAGCCCCGGTTAGCTATTCAGGTTAAAGTGAGAAGAAGCAGCGGGCCCATCAGGGTGAAACAGTCCGTGGAGGGAAGCAGTCAGGCGGTGGGGGAAAAGGCATCGGCAGAAATGGCCGATGCCGATATTTCATTTTAGAGCTTTAATCGGCCAATACCGATGACGTGCCGATAATATCATGCATCCCTACTCAGAACCTTTGAACCCAAAAGCACAAACTCAGAAGCAGTAGCAGAGTCCTTTAATCAAGTCTAAAAAACAAGCAGTCACAAACCAGACAGACAAATCCAAGGGGACAAGCGAACCGACCACAGATAGGAACGAGAACGCTGGAAAGCTGAACACTAGACGATCTGGCCGGGTGTAGGTGACTGATGAGGATGATGGTGGGTGAGGAGATGGGCGGGGAAACTAGTTAGTGATCAGGCAGGTGAACAGCACCAAAAATAGTCACTATAAAGGTGAATCCGTGATACTGAAGGCATGGCGGGAAGTCGCCACCGACACCTGGTTTGTAATAATTATAATAGTGCAAATGCAGCAGGCTGAGTCACCGCGGTTACCTCATCCAGAGACAGATAGTGACTTAAATCTTTGAGTTTATAACTTTAATGTGTTTTTATAGGATGACGATTTTGTTTCTCTTCTGTGTGTGTTTGATTGTTAATTGAGTGAGATGACTCTACATTCAGAAGAGATGTAACTGAGCTTCATGTTCAGCCTCCGTGTGATATTATCTGACATATGAGCTCATCGCTCCGCTGTCACATTACCGCAGGTTGTCGGAGAGAAACATCGACTGAAAGAATTCACATTTTATAAAAGCAGAACTCGACTTCGTCTTTAACATTTCACACTCAGGAACGTGTGTGCAGGTTTTTGTGTCCCACCAACTTCAACACAAAAAAAAAGATTAAAACCTGCTGCCAGGCGCTGATAGCATTAGCCAGGCTGCGTGATGAGAAATGACCTTCTCTCTTCCAAAAAAGAAAAAAAAAAAAAAAAAAAATCAATGAAAATCTTCAGTGATTAGAGAGGCGGGAGGAGGATGAGAGACTGTGAGAGCAGATCAGAGGCCAGACTGAATTTCAGCGTCATTAGCAGAGAGCTCAGAGATGAAACCAGATACAGCTCGTCACCTTTACAAAATGGAAATGATGATCTTTAGGGAACTTCAGGTGACTTTTAGAGGCCGCTTTTTCATCATATTTGCGAAACATAATGACCAGATTTATCTTTGTAGATGTGTGTGTTGTTTTTTTTTTTTTAGACGAGTATTGAACGTGCTCAGAAGAACTCCGGCCTGTGAGTTCATATCTGACTGCAGAGATAAGATAACGCTCGGAGCCCTGTGGGGGGGAAAATATATTAAAATCTGGAATAAAATAAAGAATATCATACAAAATAAAAATGGAACGGAAAGAAGAAATACACCATTTCCTCCTAAAAACTGCAGTAACTGATTGAGGAAATCACTGAAGCTTCTGTCAATAATTCTGGATCCATGAGTCTCTGCATTTACACCCGCTGTTAAGATGTGCCCTGGTTATTTCAGACGGGGCTGGTAGACTTAGACTTTATCTCTAAGTTACTCTTTGCTTAAAGAGGAACTAAACACTAAATGTTCACATAATCACCAATAAGCACCAGACGCCCCCTTTTATGGGGACGCGCACACGGAGCCTGAAGCAGGAAGTCTGAGTTAAGAAAGAAAGTTCATATCCACCGTCGTGACACCACTTATCTCTGACTGAGAGTTTAGGGTTTGTCGATCAAGCTCAACACAAAGAAAGTCTGGATTCATATTACAACAACCTGACGAACATCAACAGGAGAGCAGAATATTATTAATGTTACTGACATGTTAGATTTGTTTCCAGTGAGATATTTAAAGTGACTTTGTAAACATTACTGCTCTAGAAACAATATTTAGTTATATTTAAAACATAAATCAACTATAATACTGTTCTGAATTTATTCTTTTTTTTTTAAATAATTAAAAAAACAAAACATTTATTTAGCAATAAAAAAGATCTGATAAGGAGAAGATAGAGATAATAACAGCCGGTTGATACAGTCTGACTATGAGACGATGTGAAAATCACAGTTCAGATTCCTTCACTATAAACCTGTTTAACCAATAACTGTAATAATGACTGAAAAGGATGTGAAAGTTTTCAGTCAAACATCAGATTCTCTGGAGGTCGAACCACAAACCTCTCGACTGTGTGAAGGCGTTTGATTCTTTGACGTGTATTTTTTACACGCTAATGAAACCCTGAGAGAAAGTCAGACTTTCAGGGTAATTTGTCATCTGTGACAGAAGCAAAGTGCTTCTAAAACACAGATAGATCCTCTGCTCCATGAATTAATTTGCTTCCTCCACATGTGAGAGAATGATTTAATGTCACGTGGGAAAATGTCCCAAAACATCCGGTCCGGGAACGTGATTCTCCCAGTAAAACCATCAAAAAAACCCAACCAGTGGTGCTCAGAGGCCGGATGTCTGTTGACACACACGACTCTGACATCCAGCAGAACGGCCTCCGTTTCTGTAAATGGAAGAGAAGGAAGGGAAAGTTGGTATCAGCTGGTGTTTAAATCATCCACGTTAGCCAATCAGCCGACAGCAATCCCATCACCTGAGCCAATCAGAGAGGACACCACCTGCAGCTCATCACACACACACACACACACACTCAATGCACACACTGATTACTGGGGGGGGGGTGAGAGAGAGCTGTTAACACAAGAACAAAACTGTTTAACAAGCTAACAAGCTAACAGGCGCTAACAGGGACAAACATGTTAAAGCAGCTAAACGTTCTCACACAGAACTCAAGTTTTTAACACAGTTTAAATGTGTGGGAAAATGAAATATGAAAAATATGAAATAGGATTTTCAAAAAAAAAAAATCTATATATACACTACAGTGACTTCTATAAGGCCGTGTGATGTCACATACGGGAGAGCAGACAAGCTAGTTCTACTTTAACAATTAGAAATCTGCATCTCAACACTAGTTTTGACACGGCTGAGGTTGAATATATTTATTCATATGAATATGACAAACTACAAATGCATAATTTTGATCCTGCTAAGTTTCCAAAGGCTCAGAAACAAACAAAGATTAAGAGAAATAACGTCCACTGGACAGAAATGACTTATGGTGTGAGAACCAGTGGAGAACTGGGCAGATGCATCATGTACCAGGCAATACCAGCACTAGTAATATAGTAGATTGACTGACTCACAACAGAAAGTAATGTGCAGAGATCATCTATGTTGCAGATTTAACTCGAGGACGATACAGAGAGAAACATTTGTAATCTACGTTTTTAATAGGATGACAGAGGATCTTACAAAGTGTTTCAATTGCCTCATTCGGATGAATATTCATAAACGTTATCACAATAACAACCCAGTGTTTGGATGTATTAAAAGGTTTTATGCAGTTAAGAGCAGCTTCATAATTATCAAACAGATGCTGCGTTAATGACCAGACCTGCAGGCATCAGCAGTTAATACTAATAACAAACCTATATGAATAAAAACTATTAATGCACTCTAATATTCTCAAACTGCATGAAGAAGAACAAATGTAAACTAAGGTTTCATCCTAGAACACTAACTTGGGAGTTACTATCACCATCAAACTGATCAATAAGTGTTTAAACAAAGCTGGAGCTGCAACACAGAGACGGACTCAAGTGTTCGACTCTGGAGACAGTTCAGCTGTAAGATCGAAAAATCTTTACTCAAAGAAAAAGGGCAGTCAGTCAATCCAGAAAAAAAGGGGGTTTAGTCGAAGACGAGGTCAAAAACACAAGCAGAGGTCTAGAAAACCAGGAACATTAAACACTGGGGACGAAGACGAACTGGTACGGGAAACTAAATACACACATGGGAGGCTGGGATAACTGGACACAGCTGAAACACATCAGGGCGGACAGATAATCACAGGAAGTGAGGATCTGAAACAAGAGGAGAGGTGAGAAACACAAAATAAAAGATATTAAACAAAAGAAAACATTACCTGGACATTACTTTGACGGTAACAGCAGGTAACCACTAACCTATAAAACACTAGTATGACATTTACTATATCCATTTTTGACTAGAATCAGGTAAAACATACAAACATACTGAATGTAAGTTTTTAAATGATGTATCTTAAACATATACGGTCAAATGGAAAAATACCAATTTACCCAACTAGAGTGAACACAAAGCTGCACACAGAGACAATCATGAGACAGGTTTTTGTTATTTAACCCTTTCATGCATGAATTATGATAACCTCAGTCAGTGTTTTTATTCCTCCTTGGGCATGAAAAAAAATATTTGTACCTCATTTTTTTTTAAACACGCATTTTTCAAGGACTTTGTCCAACTTAGTGGACAGATGATTAATTGTCATTTTCTCCCAACATAAAATCAATACTTGGAAAATTTAACAATTGTATTACTCCTTAGTTGTTACTTGATGTTACAATTGTTTATTTACCTGCAAGGGTCTATTACAATAGAAGTTTGGGCAAGATGTTCCTTAGCAACTGTGTTGGCTGATGTGCAACTATACCATTAAAACCCCATGCATATATAACTGGTTTTAAATAGCTGTCCACTGTAGTGACCACTACGCATGAAAGGGTTAATAGTAGGGATGTGCAGAGAGCCCAGTATTTGTATTTGTGTCTGTATTTGTTGAGGCAGCAAGGCTTTTAATTTTAGAAAATTAAAGTGTTACAATAAGTGTTCATGAAACGTGTGTCAGTAGTTCAGCTTTATCTCTGGGGAACACCCCCAACTCCAGGAGTGATGTCCAAATAAGGAAATGTGCGTCATGCAGCAGGTGGATGTGACTCCCCTCGTTGAGACCTGCTGATAGACGTAACAGCGGAGCAGAGGAGAGACACTGAGATAGAGATGGAACCGACCTGCACGCTGGTATTTGACATGGTTTATTTTTCTTCCTGAAAACAAATAATTTTTGAAATATTTGTATGAAACAAATATTTGTATTCGGGCACACCCCTATAGTTAATAACCATGTAAATAGTTCCCTGTTGGATCTGGAATTCATGAAGTTCAGTTATGCCGCTGATGTGTTTATCTATTTATAATTCACAAGTGTGGAAACTAGATGATGTTAATAAGAATACTAGTTGATGTTCAGTTAGCAGCATGAACTTCATAAACATTTATTAGTTCAGTTTAATTTAGTTGGATTAGGAAATGCATATGTGAGTTGCATTCAATTATTATTATATTATAGTTATTTTGCATTCAGTGGTTGTTTATTGCTATGCATGTTTATTGGTGGATTAACAAAAGCCATAAACCAGTATTAGATATAGGAGTATTTATTATTATATGTTTGTGTTGTGGAGTTTTTTAGTGATTTATGTAAACAAGAACTTACACCGATAATTGTCGGCGCTCATTTGCAAAGCTGTGTTTGCTCTGCTATAATGCATCTGTGAATAATGTCTATCAATTAAGAATGATACAAAATAAACATATTAGAACAAGTGAAATGGGCCATTAGGCGCCGACACTGTATTCAAGAGGTGTGCAGTTCATCTTCCAGCACAGTGGATTTAAAACTGCTGGTTGTGACACACTAATGGCTCGCAGCATCGGGACAGGTGTGTCCTGGGAAGGCTGTAATGGCTGTAATGTGAGGTTTCTTAAGTATAAAGAGAAGATTGAATCACACAAAGCACTAATGAATACAACTGGACTGAATTTTTGGAAATTATTCATTTCATTAAGTTTCCACTCATGCTGCCACTACAGGAAGTCCATCTTCAGGTGCTTCTTTACTGGCTGGTACCTTTCACTTTCCTTCTCTTTCCACTCACAGTGACCAGGATAACACACGTAATATTGACCCTCACCCTGTATTAACAGTATGTAAGAGAAACATAAATGCTTTATTATAGAAACAGGTTGTGCAGGCATTGCAGTTATTAAATTTAAAGCTTTTTAAGATGATTTTGTAAAGATGACGACTTGTTTTTGGACAAATCATCTCAATTTAAATATAAATACTGCAGGTCAGTATAAAGCAAAGTCAAATTGGGGTTTTCTCAGTCATAACATTGTAGCTGACTGTTAGTAATTATGATTAAAAATTTAATGATGTTTTTTTTGGTTCATTTTGAGACATAAATGTATTTAAAACAGCTTGTTGTAAACTATAGTGTGGGCCTGTCTAACATAATGAAAAATTGTTTCACCACAATGTGGATTAATACACTAACCCACATCCAGATAGGACCTTTATAAATGCCAGGGGTGGGAATATTTGGGAATCTCAGGGATTTGATCCGATTTGATTCAGAATCGATTCTCAATTGAATGAATATAAAAGGAGGCAGAGTCTACTGTGGCTGCAGACAATTTCTATTTTAAAAAGTTAGCTGCAATAATTAATGAATTAATTTATTTGAAAGCATCTTACAGTCTCCTGCCTGTATGAGAATAACAGCAACAACAACATTTTTTGAAGATGAACTACAAGATAAGTCTAGCGTGTGCACGCTGTGGACTGTCTGAGTGGCGCCTTTCAACATCACGTTATTAACTTACGTTTAGAAAATCGATTTTTGACATTTCTGAATTGATGCAGAATCATCCACGTCCACATCGCAATGCATCTAAGAATCAAATTTTTCCTCATCCCTAATAAATACCTGTAAATACTGTACAAAACATTTAAAAGAACAATGTTTGTGTGACTAAGATAACCTGAAATATATACTGTATATCGATTATTACATTTACATTTGAGGTAGACCTGAAGTGTCTCACTGAAAGTCATGTCATGTTGTAATCTTTTGTTATACAGCCTGTACCTCTGTAATGCTGCAGATGTTGTGGCCTGTCAAGTAGAAAGAAAGAAAAAATACACATGTAATAAAGTTCTCATAAATAGTGCAATAGAGTTTCAACTTTCTACTCTTTACATTTTTATTTTTTTTGCAGACGATGCAGTTTTATATACCCCTAACCCGTCTTCAGTCTGCCTTTGATGCTTTCCAATCATCACTCCTTTTATCATCTACAGAACACTTAAACTACTCACTTCTGGACACAACACACTGAGGATGAACTCAGTCCTGTCTGGAACAGGGTAATCTGTAGGGTTGATGATCATGATAGCGGACAAATACGACCACAACGCCTCGAAATAAACAAGAGACTTGAATTTGGAGTCACCAAGAAACCACTGGGATTGTTCTTCACCAGTGAGGACAGACTGAAAAATGCTGTAAACAATGTGAGTGCACCTAAATGCATTTCAAAGCACTTTGTCCTTGTAACTGTCAACTGTACAACTGTAGTGGAAAGATAATATGCGTAGTGCACTTTCCAACCTACTTTGGGGCGTTTCTCTGTCCTCTCTGTCTCGATGACATCCAGTATTTTCTCTGCTGTGTTTTTCTGCTTCTGTGCTGCTGCTTGGATGTGTTGGAGGATGTCCTCAGTCAGCCTAAAGCTCCTTAGTATCCTGAAAACTGGTGGCAGCATTCCTGGCTTGTCCAGTGGGCAAACCTTTGTGTCAAATCGTTCCATGAGGCGGACACACACCACCACTTTAGAATCAAAAGCATCTTAAATGTGAAGGTCACAAGGAGAAAGTTTAGTATATTTCAGTGAAAAGAAAGACATGCTGCAGTATTTTATACATCCCAAACCTCCTGAAACTCAAACAGGACACTCTTCACATGGCAAAGAGTGTCCTGATACAAATAAATGTATTAAATTTTTAAATTACATCTATGACAACATATTGTCCCTGTGAAGATCAGCTCATAAATTACGGTGTTTGCATACATCGACTACTTTGCACTCCTGTTTTTGAAGCTTTAAACTTTAATTACCCTTACAACAAAGCCAAGCAATAATATAGAGATTGACCTTGTTTACCTGCCTGCCTTAGTAGTTCATAGCTAAGTCTTTATAAATTTTACAGTAGGTAAACTAAGTAAACACCAGGATGTCAAACCTGAGCTTCTCAGTCCATCTGCCGGGATCAATTTGCTGTGAAATACCTCTGATTGGAAGAACAACACGAGATAAATTAAAGGTTTTGAAATCAACAGCTCACATTCATGCGGGTTATATGTTGATCCAAACACCCGTTACAACACGGCCGATACCTGGGTCCTTGCAACAGACATACAAGAGTATAAAAGGAGTTTTGGTTAATCTATAAGAGACATTGTAAAGACAAGTATAAAGGCAGGTATTATCTTAGGATCTTGTTTCTTTTAAAGAAACTGTTGAATCATTAGAAACAGTCATTCATATTGAATTAGAAAAGAAAATATATGTTACCTTCAAGGACAACAACCCTATTATGATGCTCTTCTAACTGGTCCTCTACCTTGTACTTCCACACTGGTTTGAATTGTGTTTCATTTGCAGAAAAGAGCATCGCAGCTTTGTGTGTAGACAGTGTCACTTCAGTGCATCACTGAATAATAATGTGGCTCTAAAACATCAGAGCATAACATGGTGACATTAAAGCATTGTGCCATTAAAGACACTGTTATATTCTGCAGCTCATATTCTTTATGGTGCCTTTGATGTCCAGTGATGTCCTGGTTTAACTGGGACAGTCCTGGTATCAGAAGGTGTCCCGAGTATTCTCAGGCTCATGTACATACTGTACGTCCTGGTTTTAGCTTTTACTATGTCAGAGAACAGAATGAGCTGATTCACCAACTTTCAGAAATACAACCAGTGTCCTGGTTGAACACTGTCACAATCATGAACAAAACTCTGACAGATGAGAGAAACCGTACAGTTATCCATATACAAATATACAAGTACCTCAAAATTGCATGTAAGTATAGTACTTGAGTATAAATATACTTGTGGGTAAACACTTCATGTTTTTAACCACATTTCACTGAGCTGAAGTGAACTCAGGTTGGCTTTAATGACGGGCTCCATGTCCACATAACGAGCCGTAACCTTCATTCTACTGCCACATCACTTCATGATGATAATGGGCCATTCATCAACACTTAATTCACCCGACTAATCTTCCCACCGAACGCGCTGAACAGAAAATTAATTGCTAATATACAAAGTCCAGAGTAATAACACTGAACCTGAAGGAAATAAGGGAGGACAGAGTCCAAAGACTCAGAGTCAGTCGGCGAGTCAGACTCCGGTAACTGAAGCAGACACATAGAAGGTTCTCGTTGTCATGGAGACGGTGGTTTTCACCTGCAAGCCTTCGGTTTTAATGAGGTTTTTTATTTACAGATTCAGTGTAAAAAGATACATAAATAAAAAAAACAGCAGCTTTATGCAGAAAGTGAAAGTATCTCGCCTCAGATGAGCATATTTTATTCATTTGATTTGTTTATTTAACAGGGATCATATAGATAAGCATTGTCACATACAGATAAACAAAGAATGCAGCTGAACCGACAGCCAAGCCTCCATTAATGATGGCCAAATTAGTAATGAGCAGTCATTAGTTTGAATTATGTTATGAAATAAATAAATATAAATAACACATTACCACAAATATTCTAATGACATCACATCCAGCACATAACAAACACTTCAATACATGAGCGTAAACATGGCCACCGATGATTGTTTTCATTATTTCTTTCTTTCTTCTGCTGATTTATTTCTGGATTCGTTTAATTATTTTTTTCAATTTCCCAGAATTGACGGTTTCATCTTCAAATGTCTTGTCTTGTCCGATCAAAAGATGTTCAGTTTACTGTCATGTTTGATAAAAAGAAACACAATAAATCATCACATCTGAGAAGCTGAAATCTGAGAATATTTGGCATATTTGCTTAAAAAAACAATTTAATCCTTTAAATATTTTCTGATTCATTTGTTGTTCAAATAATAGAATAATAGAATAATAGAATAACATGAGATTGTTTCCTCTTCATGTCAGCAGACAGTTTGTCACTTGTATCATTCATCATAAATCAGATTCATGTGGAAGGAAAGCTGTCGTTTCCCTCAGAGACGGAGGATTATTTTTTTTTGCGTTTGATCACAAGCATGTTGACTTTTATTAAGAGACACCAGAGCCGGTGACAGATAAGAGCTGAATGAATGAAGGAATGAAGGGAGCAGATATAATCTCTGCTGCCTTCAATTAAAAAAAAGAGAGAAACAAAGATAGAAAGCAGAGTTTAATCACCTTTAATCACCTCATTACAGGATTTATGATTCTTTTTATATTACGTTGCAGTCAAACTGTTCAGTGACTACATGTTGACACTGAGGGATCCTATTTTACACTGGACATTAAATGCATCATATCTCCATATTTAAAGATGGAGCTAATTTACATACATACTACTTTATATACAATTAGCCAGTCTAGTCCACTGGTTCCCAGTCTAGGAGTCAGCTTTTATACACCACACACACATTTCACATAAAAAAAACAAACCAATCTGAAGCTTCATGTGTGACGTTTGTTTAAAAACTCTAATGAAACTACAAAACTTCGTCGACTCAACCGAAGCACACACACATCTGGAACATTCCCTGGATGTACAGCGGCGTATTCCAGATGTTGTGTCTCCAGCGTGCACCTGTTCCCCGATGACGTCGCCGCGGCTCCTTTGAGAGACGGAAAAACTGTTTCCACAAACGGGCCCTCGGGGTAAAAATCTGTTCCACGTCCTTAAACAACAAAAGACGAGCTGTTTACCGGCGAGACGGATCTGAGACGCATTTACCTGAAGAAATCAGTTAAGGGTTAGTCGTGGCTTGACTCTGATTGGCTCAGCTTGTTTGGATGGAGGTCTGGGTGTAGCTGGGGGTCATTTAGCTGTGAGCTGCTGAACATGTGCTCCGCCTGCTGCTTCGTTTAGCTTAATGGTCCATTAGTTCCTGTGTTGTGCTGAGGTGAGTGCGGAGCAGGTGGGTCTAACAGCAAAGACCATCCATCCCCCCGCCGCCGTAAAACGCTCTGATTGTTCTTCTTCTGTGAATAGTGTGAATAGTCCATTCTGTGAGAAAAAAGTTAATTACTGAAGGACTGGTTCAAAGTTTTTCCAAGTGTCTTAAACCAGCAGTCAGGTGTCCATAGTAACAGTGAAAGAGGTTTTCCTCGCTGTAATCATACTGGATATTAAAAGATCCTTCAAATGTGCTTTCAATGGAAGTGATGGAGGATAAAAATCCACAGATAAAAAGACTGTAACGTTGAAAGATATCTACTTGATTTGACTCATTTGGACGCCGAAGCTTCATATTAGCTTCAGATAAACTTTTGAAGGGATCCATGAAGGGATTTTCTATGAACAGGACGAATGATTACAGCAAGAAAAACATTCATTCACCTTCATTTGGGCTCCTGACTGTTGTTTTAAGACACACTTGAACAACTGTTAACTCGTCCTTTAAATATGATCCAAACCAGCGATGAACTGATCGACTAACAAGTGTTGT
The DNA here is from genome assembly GCF_914725855.1 of Thunnus albacares. Taxonomy (NCBI): domain Eukaryota; kingdom Metazoa; phylum Chordata; class Actinopteri; order Scombriformes; family Scombridae; genus Thunnus; species Thunnus albacares. The sequence continues at coordinate 31,386,601 of NC_058116.1, read as the reverse complement.
GTGTTTGTATCAAAGCTGATATATCTTATTAAAAACACGTCAGTGAGTCACAGCGCTGCACTGGGTCACATGTTCCTTCATCATGAAGAGTTTGGTCACGTTAGTTTGTTTAGAAACGGCTCCAAAGACTAATAACAGCATCATGTTTTCAGTCTCCGGAGAGTAGTTCTGTGTAATGCAGACGCTACTGAGCATGTCCGTATTGTAAACATGATTTAATATGCAACAGAAATTCCACTTTTTTCCCCTTTGGATCCTGTGTTCTGGTGTCGATGGCTGGAGGCGGTAAAGAATCAAGGTTTTGTGCTCAAAGTTACATCAGAGCCTCCGGCCAAGCCCGAAGTACTGTTAGTCTCTCCGTCTCAGAACGTCTCTGTTGTATTTCCTCCTCTGAACAACTCAGGCTCATACCATTGCATCGCAGCGTTTCATCTTCTGTGTCGGATGAATATTCATACTTGTCGTATTGATCAGACTCTCTCTCGTTCTACATCCTACATTTCTCAAAGTACTTATAACGCGTCTCATATTTGCGATGAGCGTTAAGGTCGACGCATGCTGGCAACTCCACCGTCTGTTTATTAAGATGTTCGGCGCCATCGTTTCTGTTTGGAGGCAGGTCCTTCCATATAACTCGCAGTGTTTTCTGATTGCAGATATTAATCCTTAGTATTCAGCAAATAACCTACATGTGCCCATAAAAAAACCCTCATGCCTTTACTGTACATTGTACACATTAATATCTGCAATAAGATCTGCAGGTGTTATTGGCTCTCACAGCCTCACAGAGCTGCTGAGTCTTGTTAAGAAACTAACAGAGGAACAGCTGAAAGGCCGAACCCAGCAGATCTAAGAGGTCTTTTGGGACAGCAGGGGGTTAAAAGTTCACGGATATAAAGTGGCTCCTGACTGTGTAACATCCTGTATGTAATGAGCATGAAATAACAAGAAGCAGTGTGAAGCAGCTGCAAAGTGAGAAGAAAGTTTGGTCTTTTCTTTTTAAAGAAGAAAACACTCAACTTTTTTATCCTTTAAGTTGGTGAAAAAATGGTTTAATGAAACAGTGCAGCTCTGGTTCTTTTTGATAAGTAACAACAGAAGGAAATTTGTTTAAAAAGAGCTTATTTAATCTGGATTGAAGCCCACTTCCTAAAGAATAACTCATAATGTGACTTTGAAAGCCTCCTCGCAGTCACCTCCTGCCGTTTCATTCACTGTAATACTCTGTATTCATTTCCTGCTGGGTGATTATACCCTGTGGACTGAGGCAGTGCTGGATCTCGCTGTTTCCCAGGAGGACTTCCTGCAGGGATCTGACAGCTTGACCCTCCTGGCTGCTATGATAGATACACTGGGACCAGTCTAAACTCTTTGGCTGGCGTCCAGCAGCTCACTGCTCGCCCAGGTCCTCATCTGCAGGGTTGGAGAGCCGGACTCTGTTGCTCCTGCTGTTCATAAATCCATCTCCGTGAACATACATGAGGAGGGCAGAATATTAGGAACACTTTTCAATATAATTCACTCCAGCACGCCATCACCACCCGCTACAACCTCAACAATAAACATAAAAGTGAATTATCACCTTTCTGACAGCATCAACAAAAACTGAAAATGTATAAGCTTCACAAATATAGGATTTATGGCAGAGCTGTTGTGTTGGATTTATTAGATTGCACAGGTGTTCCTATTAAAGTGGCCAGTGAGTGTACCAATGTATAACAATTCAAACATTAATACATATTCCATTTTATTATGTTTCCACATATCTAACTGGGTAAGTGTATAAGTAGGTTTTCATTCCAGCAGACCAAACTAGGAAAGTACGTAGTAATGTAAATTTTAGTAACAAAAAGTATAACTAAATATGTTTGTCAACAACCTTTTTTTTTCCATGGCTAAGATGAGATGATGATGAAACGGTAGCGGAGACTAAAATATAGTTTAAAAAATAAAAACTTTACCAAAATACCTCTTTATCTTCATTGACAGAAAAGAGGAGACAAAATATTATAGAATCACAGGAGGCAAAGCCAGAGCAGCAAGTTAGCAGAGCAGCATGTTAGCAGAGCAGCATGTTAGCCAGAGCAGCATGTTAGCAGAGCAGCATGTTAGCAGAGCAGCATGTTAGCCTGAACAGCATGTTAGCAGAGCAGCATGTTAGCCTGAACAGCATGTTAGCCTGAACAGCATGTTAGCAGAGCAGCATGTTAGCAGAGCAGCAAGTTAGCAAAGCAGCATGTTAGCAGAGCAGCATGTTAGCCTGAACAGCATGTTAGCAGAGCAGCATGTTAGCAGAGCAGCATGTTAGCCTGAACAGCAAGTTAGCAGAGCAGCAAGTTAGCAGAGCAGTATGTTAGCAGAGCTGCATGCTAGCAGAGCAGCAAGTTAGCAGAGCAGCATGTTAGCAGAGCAGCAAGTTAGCAAAGCAGCATGTTAGCAGAGCAGCAAGTTAGCAGAGCAGCATGTTAGCCTGAGCAGCATGTTAGCAGAGCAGCATGTTAGCAGAGCAGCATGATAGCAGAGCAGCAAGTTAGCAGAGCAGCATGTTAGCCTGAGCAGCATGTTAGCAGAGCAACATGTTAGCCTGAGCAGCATGTTAGCCTGAGCAGCATGTTAGCAGAGCAGCATGTTAGCAGAGCAGCAAGTTAGCGGAGCAGCATGTTAGCGGAGCAGCAAGTTAGCAGAGCAGCATGTTAGCCTGAGCAGCAAGTTAGCAGAGCAGCATGTTAGCCTGAGCAGCATGTTAGCAGAGCAGCATGATAGCAGAGCAGCATGTTAGCAGAGCAGCAAGTTAGCAGAGCAGCATGTTAGCCTGAGCAGCATGTTAGCAGAGCAGCATGTTAGCAGAGCAGCATGATAGCAGAGCAGCATGTTAGCAGAGCAGCATGTTAGCGGAGCTGCATGTTAGCGGAGCAGCAAGTTAGCGGAGCAGCATATTAGCAGAGCAGCATGTTAGCAGAGCTGCATGTTAGCGGAGCAGCAAGTTGGCGGAGCAGCATGTTAGCGGAGCAGCATGTTAGCAGAGCAGCGTCAGCGACTGCTCCGTCTGTGTGTCTACACTGGAGGCGTTCAGGTGCCGTGTTGAGTGTGAGTAACGCATGTTTTGGAACCAGAACCCAATACACAAAAACTGTAGTTACACATAAAATGGGGGAAAATAGACTCAGTTTATGCGGCTCTGTGGAGAATAAGTAGACGTTTCCTTTCTGCTGATACTGAGTGGCTGGTCCATCACTGAAGAAGTGAACTCTTTTTACTTCAGGGTACCTTTCCCTTTTATCATCCCAAGTACTGGGTCAAGTTGGGCCCAGATAGGTGCCGTCAACCAATGAAATGGAGCAGAAGGTGAGAGGTGATTGGTCTATGAGGTGACAGCAGTTGGTCTGTCCCGGATCTGCTCCCTGAACCGCCAGAGCTGTCCAGCAGACTTTTGATGGGGAATGAGTGGGGAGCTCTGGGTGCATGAAACATGGAGGGAAGTTAAACATTGTTTATTTGCATGTACTACTCACACTGTAACGCCGCAATGCTGGTTAAAAACCAGCAAAGTTTCCCTTTGAGTTCAAATTTCCATCCACTGCCGTTCTGCAAATATCAGGAGTCGGTTCATGATGATAAACAGCAGGTGGCACTTTTTTTTTTTTTTTTTAACGGTGCCATTAAACCACTGCAGAAGAAGAGCACAACAAGATGATTAAAATCATTAAAAATCATGTGGAAAACATGATGGAAATATGATGTTTCTGTTAGTTTCATGTATTGATGTGAAGAAGGTTGCGGTCTCCTCATCATCATCGCTCCACACAGATCTGATGTTTTCAGCTCTTCAGTGACGTTTGAGTCACATGATTCATGTACGTCATCAGTCTGTTTACATTTGCTTTTTATCCACAAGATAAAGACGTGTAACCAGTTTTTCTGTTATTCTTCAATTTTAATACATTTGTTTGTTCAAAGGTTTTGTACTCTGTATTTTAGAGGTTGTATCTAAGTTGCCTGAACAACAACATAATAAGTGTCTGCAGCTTCTTTTGTTGCTATAAAACTGATTTTTTTTTTGGTAAATGGAGAGACAGCAGCAGCGCTCCACACATTCAAGACTGGATTTAAGCACTGTTGAAATGATCTGAGGCTCTTTAGATAAGTATAACTCAATATAGTCACTCCTCTTAGCAACCATGTCCTGAAGACCAGAGATGGAAAACGTACCAAATTATTAATTGAATAAGACATGTAGTCCGACTAATGTACATCTATCCACTTGCTACAGTAAGATAGTAAGTTCATGACCTGCAGAGAATAACTTCTCTTCTTATTTTCTTTTTTAATTTATTTAGTTATTTTAAATCAGTTTTTTATGTGCAAGTTGAAAATATTATTAAAAACAGGTGGATGACAACAAACCGTATAATATCAATATGTGTTTCATGTCTGTGTGTTCAGTTATGACTCCGAGAATGAGGACAGTTTTTGACTCTTCTTCACCTTCAACTCTCTGGCACCCCCCCTGGGGAGGCCTCTGGCTTTGTGCTGCTGAATGTCCGTCATTTAGCCGCTGGTTACAAACGCCATCCGGAGCCGTGAGTTCAATAACCCCTGTCTCCCCTCTGTAACGTTCCTCTGGTCTGAACGCAGCTGTAGTCGGGTGTGTAGTTGTCTAGATATCACACTGAGTGACGGAGTGACTGACATCACGACACTCAGGCCTCAAAACCGGTAAAAGTGAGAGCCATGACGGCGGCGTCTCTGTGTGAAGAGAGGCGTGAAGGTCAAGTCTCTCCTCTCAGAGATAAGATGAAGCAGCCTGATTCATTCGTCTCTACAGTCTGGAAGCTTTCCAAACACACAGAGAAACAAAAGCTTTAAACTCTGATGCAGCAGAGACGACAGCAGGAGCTGCCAAACCCATGGTGGAAATTAATTTAACGTCTGCGTGGAATTACCAATTGATACAGATTTATTACCCGCAATTAGCAACTAACCACAATTAACTTTAATCTTGTTTTCATCATCATGGAAAAAAACTGAAAGAATAAAGATATGTCTCAATATTTTGTAGAAAAGGTCGACTTTGCCTCTGCATGAACATACTGTTTAAAGGAGAGATCATAATCCCACAGGCGGGGGAGTGTGTGTTTATATAAGAGCAGATATTATTGCTTTTAATCAGAAAGAAGAAGTAATCGATGGATGATTGAAGCAGTGAGGATAGATATTCTTTTACCGAAGCGCAGCAGCTTATTGTAGTTCTATCTTGTTACAGGCCTCCTGATCAGAGAGACTTTTATGAGCTTTTGGAAAAGGTTTGTACTGAGTGTGAGGACTTCATTAAATCTGAAGTGATCATGACTGGTGTTTTAATACCGACATTAGGAAGACAGATCTTCTGGGTTACAAGGCTCTAATTAATTTCTGTCGCCTGTTTGGTCTTCACCGACTGATTAAAGGGGGACCAATTATTCTTGTTTGCAGCTCTATATTTTTATTCAACTAGAGCAGCTTCGCATGATTCACAGTTTCAAAAACTGCTTATTTATCTTCTACTGGTCCTTTATTCAGCTCCTCAGTTCAGCCTCTGTCTTTAACAGGCTGTTTTAGCTCCTGTCTCTTTAAGGCCCCGCCTCCTGATGAGCCCACTTTGTTCTGATTGGCCGGCTTTTCAGCTGTATCCGAGTCGTGTTAAGTTACCGCTAATGCAAACCCAACATTTTACTGCTTCACTGCTTCATATTAAAAGCTTTTAAATGCCTAAATAACAGGTGAAGAATTTACAGTAAATGAAACGTGTTCCTCATGAAATTAGCGTAGCTTCATTAGCAGCGCTAATGCTAATGCTAATGCTAAAAATCGATCGACACGACAAGATATGGAGACATTTGGAGCTGTTTGTTCAGCGGATCAGTTAGAAATAAAGCAGAGAGGAATAATACGAGCAGAAAGAGCCACAGTGATGATGATGTTTGATATAATTATCAATTATATATGTAATGGAAAAACACTCACAGCGTGCCAGCTCAGCTCTAGTCATGGCTCGACGTGACTTCCATGATGTTAGCAGAGCGGAACGGTGAACTCGTGCTGTACAGACAGAAGCAGAGCAGTCTGAAACTGGTGCTTTTTACTCACAGAGATCACTTCTACACACGTTTACCTCATTATGTGACACTTTGGTCACGTTTAATATGAACATGTGACACTGTAACATTATATTTATGACCTGAAAATAAGGAAAAACATAATAGCTCCCCTTCAATGAACCGACACGTGTTTGTTCTTCCACTCAAACTATTATTGACCTTGTTTTAGTGTCTAGCACATAGTGGTGTTTTACATTACGGGTTGAATGACCATTCTTTGTTTTCTGTCCAAGGAAGATTAAGAAAAATGTGCTGAACTGCCATAACTCTGTAACAATTACAGCAAAGAAGCACTCATCCGTTGTCTGAGTAAAATGAACCAGTCCCTTGTATTTCATTGTACTGACTCGGATAAAGCATGGTGTTCTTTTAAATGAGCGTTTCTAGAAGCTTTAGACAAACTGGCCCCATTAAGAGAGATAAGAATAAAACAGAGGAGAGAGCCCCAGATGAATGGTGATATTCTGGAAGCTATTAGGAAGAGAAATAAACAATATTTTAAATAAAAGGAAGAACAGATTATCAGAGTTGAACAGAACACAGAAAGTTCAGGAATGAAGCAAGAAGATTAATGCAGTGTTTCCCGTACATAGGCTCTACTTGGGCGGCCTGCTCAGGTAGATTAAGACCCGACCAGTTAGATAAAAATTACAAATGCACAATTATCATTTCATAACATAACACACAGACCGGCAGACCTTCAGCACACATCTTGATTCTTATGTCCTACGATTCTTGTCTTCTTCTTGATTCTTATCTTGTCAATACATCCATGTGTCTTGTATATCATCATCAAAAAAGGCAGTGGTTGCAAACATATTTTGATTTAATGGCTTAATAATTACCTTTGCAAGAACAACATTAAGTATATTACGAACTTTGTACGGCCGTCACTCAGAGACTAACGTTAGCGGAGCGGGGCCGTGAACTCCAGCAGTAACAACAGAGACCAGCTGACCGACACACACTGCAGCATGAAACAACTTCAACCAACTCTACGGTGAAGAAAATAACTTTCACCTCAGAAACCCTGCAAGCCGCTCGGCATCTTGAACAGTGATGGCTTCGCCCCCCCGAGGCTGCTCTCCACTGCTGGAGACATGATGTTAATAACAGCACAGCTCCTCTATCTCGTGTACTCTGCAAGATACTCGACCCCAAATTGCTCCTGATGGCTGTATCATCAGTGTGTGTGCATGAATGACACCTTGCATAGCAGAGTATGAATGTATGTGTGAATGCATGAAAGTGCTTTGAGTGGTCGGAAGACTAGAAAGGCTATATATGGTTATACTATATATATATATATATATACATATATATATATATATATATATATATATATATATATATATATATATACACACACACACACACACACATATATATATATATATATATATATAGTACGTTTCCCATTTAATGCCCTGGCAGAGCTGGTATTTTTTTAATGAAATTGTCAAATAAATAAAATCAATCAATCAATTGCTAAAAGGCAAAGTAATAATTGGTTAACAAAAGGTACTGACTAATTAACGATTACACAAAGAAACAGCAATAACTAGAAGAGTGCAGGTCTCCGCCAGGTGTGTACAGTGAAGAAGGGATTTATTCATCTCGTATAGTGTCTAACTTTAGTGGATCATGACATATCAGGTATGCAGGAGCTCCAAACTTTTCTATGGATGTCAGTTCAGAGAACAAACCGTGGCCGTCAACAGACCAGGTCAGACTAGCTTTAGCCTAGCCAGTTGCTTCGTGCTATGTCATGACGCGTATTGTAAAATGGCGAGGCATGCTGAAAAGACGAAAGCCTAAGCTTTACGATAGGCTCATAAAGAATGGCGTCATAAAATAGTTTCTTCAAAAATTGTGAATCACAACAACCACGAGAGGTCCTTGATCCCCTCCAGGTTTACACCTGGCGGAGAAAGCTATAATATGTCCATAACTTACTCTAATAACACGTCTAGATAACAGTCAACTGGAGAAAACAGACCAGCAAGCTTCAGCATCACAAGGAAGAGACTCTGATCAGCTCAGCTGTGGTCCGTTAGGTTGAGGATAAGTCCCGCCCACCTAGGACTGGGCAGGAAGGAGGCTTTTCTACAATTAAGATTTAAATATGAAAGTGATGACAATTAGAAGTGAAAGTTGGGTTAAATGTGTTGATCTTGACTCTGTTTGGAGGCTTCTGCTGGTGTGGATGGACAGTCTCTTTAATGGACTGTGGAGAACCAGATTAGTTCACTGACTCGCATTATTCAATCTCTTAAATGACATTTTCTCTGCTTGTCGGTGCAGATGTGCTGTTCAGCTGAAGGAGTGAAGGTGACTGCAGATCTGTGTTGAGCTTCGTCAAAGACTCAGGGTTTATTTTAACACATTATTAATGTAAGCTGTACAGCCGCCGGTGAACGTACAGTGAACTGAATAATTCCCAATGCATTAAAGTAACCGACTTAAAGGAATATTCCACTGATTTTCAATATAATCCTCAAGTCTCTGCAGCTGTTTGCTGCTTCACAGGTTCACGTCTCGGTCGTGTAAAGATTAAAACACCGTATTGACGATATAACAACAAATCAATAAAACGTGGGTCTAATTACACTGAACATTGGTCTCGGCTGATGTGAGGCGTCCATGTTTGTTTGGGTCAAACATATCAGAGCTTTCAGAAAAATCAGATTTCCCCCCACTCGTAATTGTGACCTGGACGTCGAACGCTATTTACAAGTCGGAACCTCGTAATTATAATAACGCTGATGTGACGCGAACATCAGCCAACTGAACTCAGTGAGCGTCAGTCTCACTCCACTCAGACGATCCATTTACTGGAATATTAAGCCTGAACAAACTAACGTTCACTGCCCAGTTAAATAAAAAGTCCTGGACCAGTACATTACAAGAGAACTTTATCTGTAAAGCACATTTGATGCACAAGGTGAAACTTTAGAGACGACGTGGAGCATTTTAATTCAACTGAATGATGAACAGAAATGTGCAACAGCGGAGAAATATTCAATTCTACTGAAGTTATTCAGTAATTTAGTCTAAAGTTGTCCTCCCCTCCTTGGGCTCTGTATGTTTGACTCCACTCCCCCATAACCATATTAAATTAATTTAATTGATATACACTCAAATAGAAATAAATTGATATAAATTAATATAAATAGCTAATTATTTAACCCATCATACTGTTATGGTGGCTGCCTCTGCCGCTATTGCCGTCACAGTACACTATCAAACAAGACTATTATCATTATTACATTATATTGCTGTATTATTATTATTATTATCATTATTATTATAATAATTATTGACTCACTTTTTCTTTCTCCCCCTCCTCTCTCTCTCTCTCTTCTTCTCTCACTTTCATTCACTCACCCCCCCCCCCCCCTTCCCCTTTCCCACAATCAACCCATATTGCTTAGTTGCTTTCTACAGTTTACTATCTTTTTCATTGTAATATGATGTTGTTATTGCTGTTGTTTGTCATTATTTTTGTTTGTTTGTCTATTTGCTTGATTTGTCTTTTATTTATTTATTTATTTTTTCCTTCCCACTATGTCTTGTCAACAATATCACCAATAAAAATAAATAAATAAATAAATAAAGTTGTTCCTGTGTTGGGTTGTTTTTGTGAAACGTCAGTTAAAATCTTCTCATTTACATTATTATCATACAGCATTTGGTGTTGGGATCACAGATACTCAGCAGTTTACAATAATAATATGTAAAAAAAATAAAAATATTTCAATGAGAAAAGTAGAGAAAGTGGTCTCCAAACATCACATCATAGTTATAAACTATAAAGCGCTCCTGCCCATATTTATTACCTTAATTACTCTAGTAGCTCACACTGTAAAATGAGAATAATATGATCAGAATAACAGGTGAGCACTGGAGTTAGTGTTGAGTTTGTGTCAATGGTGAAAATAAAAAGAGGGAACAGAAAACCTTTTAAATTTAAATGTAATTTCCTTTTAAAGATATTCTGTGAAAATCCTTCAGTAGTGAACTCAATGAGCTTTACATACTTTGTGTTTATCCCACGCTGAAATAAAAGCAGAGGATTAAACATGAAGGATGACTTCAGCTCTTCTATTGACTCACTGTGAAATATTGTCGTCTGGGTCCAGGCGGTATTTGCTTAGAGAGAGTGGGCAGCGACTTCATGCATAATTAATATCATAAAATACCGGCCATTTATTACAGAGATGACATTTGCATTTTGTAATTTTCTGTCCTCAAGTGCCATAAAGACTGACATTTGAGCGACTGTGATTTGAGCAGAGCCCCTTTTTGTCTCTAAACCTACAAACTATTAACTCTTTCATGTGTACAGTGACACCGACTGTAGCGCTGACCCACAGCAGCGGCTCGTTCACTTAGATCACATTCAGCAGGAGCACAGATGGTAAACTGATTTAAAGCCCGAAAGGCTCCTTTAATGGCTCTGATATTTAAACATCGGAGGAGCGCCGTCTCACCGATGAGCGTAAAGTAACAAGAGTTTGTTTTTATCCTGAAATAACAGCGATCATATAACAGCTGTGGAGAATAAATTGTCTTTACTGTCACAGTTCAGCTGTTTTAAGCACATTAAGAAGTGGCAGTGGAACGGATGTTGGAGGTAATGTGACGTGAGCCGTGTACAGTTACGAGAGGGATTTAAATCAAATCCTCACGTTTGATTGGACCTCTTAAACAGCAGGCGGGGCTTAGAGAGAGTTTAGCGTGATACGGTTCCCACCATATCCTGTGTGATGTCACCCGCTGGTTTACATCAGAGCCGGTTTGAAGCCCAGAGTTGCAGCTTCTGGTCGGCGCCATCTTTTCCCGTTTGGAGCCTGAATCTTACAAATAAAGAGTGTAAGGTTGTTGCCTTTCACACTGGAAACCATGGATATATAATAAGAGCTGGATAGGGTGCCGCCGCTCAGCCTTGCAGCCAATATTTCCCAGTGGCCACTCGCGGTATTGCAGTGTCCCAAAAAGGATTTTCCCCATAGACCACCATTGTAAAACAGACGTCTGTAAAACTGTTGACAGGACGCCTCCAACTGCAAACAACGTCAACTACGACTCTGTCTACTATGAACTTTTGATTCATGGAGGTTTTATGTTTGTAAAACTTTCCTCGAACCGAACCTGTTACATCACAATGTAAAGTCTATGGGCCGAGCGGGAACTGGTGGGCGGGGCCAGCGGAGGAAACACTACTGTGCATATTCAGTGGGTCGCACAACACGGAAGCAAACCCGGAAGCCAGAAACTTTTTTTGGCGTATGCGCCAGGCGAGCATTTTTACTCCAGTATCCAGCTCTTATAATACATCCATGGTTGGGTTCCCGCCATATCCTGTATATAAAGACGGATGTAGCGAGGTGTGATGTCACCCGCTGGTTTACATCAGAGCCGGTTTGAGTTGCAGCTTCTGGTCGGCGCCATCTTTCCCGTTTGGAGCCTGGATCTTACAAATAAAAAGTGTAAGGTTGTTGCCTTTCACACTGGAAACACGCCCCGCTACCTCAGCCGCAAGCTAACATTAGCTTATTTGGGCTAATGTTAGCTACTTTAGCTAAATTGTGCTAACAGGAAAGGTATCATAATCAAGTAACATTAAACTTAGTGAAATATTGTGACAATATGACTCAGTGTGAGTCCTGGAGCCAACTGTCAATCACAGCTGTCAGTCAACGGTCACATGGCAGAAATCAAAGCTGCTATAAGTCTTCAAATCTTATTAACGGAGCAATAATTTCCAAATTGACCAGCAGCACATTTATTAGAGGGTCTGAATTTATAGATTGAGACCAGAACGACTGGTTGAAAACAATGATTGACTCAGTATTTATAGAGAGAAGTTGAGTCTTTTTGAACGGGAGTCAGTCAGAGCAGCTAGCGGCCGTCTGTGGGACTGGATGATGTGGCAGCCGCTGATTGGTCCAAACACACCTATCTCACCTCTCGGGAGGAGGACGAGGGAGAGATGGATGAATTAGACCTCAGTTGATATCCAAACACACGTCTCTTCATATCTTTCTCACATATTCCTCTACTAGCTACTACAAGCCGCCAAGACAGCGATGAAAATATAAGAAAGCAAAACAAACAAAACAAATAAAAAGAGAGTATTTTGTTAATTCTGTGGGCCTAAGACATTATTTCTGATGAGTCAATGTCCAGTTCTATGTTTCTTTTCTTTAACCAAAAGAATATTAATAATAGTTTTTGTTAAAAGTCTTTGTGGATTACTGCCAGTGCTGCTGTTTCTTCTCCTTGAAGTCATCATTTCTTGAATTTGAATCATTTAGATACTTTTCTCTGAGCACACTGTGTGTCTCTCTGTAAGTTACAGTGTTCATGAACCATGAAATATTAAGAGAAATGAATTAATTATAGTCACTTTCTTTACTATGGAAGATGCTTCTGCAGAGTCACAATGTCATTTCATATCCAGAGAATTGAAAAATGTTCTTTTTTTTTTTTCCAGTTACAGTACGGCTCTGTATCAATTTGAAAGCAAACGGATTTCGGGGGAAAAATTACTGTCACCAGTGAGTCTCAGAGGAAATGCATCGGCAAAGCTCAATTTATTCTACTGTGTGTGTGTGTGAGTGTGTGTTTGATTCAATGCCGGAGCAGCTGCCGTGTGAAGGTCCCTCGTGGACCAAACGATTTGACGGACTGAAGACACAGAGGAGGTTCATATCCAAACACAAACACACTGTAAATCCTCCCAACAGCCGTGAGGTCGTCACTTGTTAGCACGCTTACAATCTTCACTGTGAACATTGGAGGAGTTGACCTTGTGGAAACGGCAGGAAGACGCTCCGTCTGCGACTAAAACTCAGAGGAACGCTGTCATTTAAATGGAAATGAGCCGTTTCCCTTCGTCAGTCAACCTGCTGCAACGTGAAGGACGGAATAAACGCTTCAGGTAACCGAAGCAATTACACGTTTTTAGACAAATGCAGGGTTTTTATGAAAACCCAGCAGTCAGAAATGTCGTTTTTTTTTTTTTTACAGATGTTGAGGAGAGTGATATCTTCCGTCAGGCAGGTTTGAAGCCCAGAGGAGATGTTTAACTCGCAGATGACACTCTGACCCGACTTCTCAATTACCGGCTGAGGAATCTCCAGGTGAAAAAAGCAGCCGGGGATCCAGATCCAGAGCGTTTAGTGATCCTGTGTTCTGCATCCAGAATCTGTTTATGTATAAATATTATGTTGGTTACACTGTGACCTTTGTTCTCTGCAGGTGTGTCTCAGTGTTCACGGCTGCAGAGAACAAACACCAGTGATTTAGAATATAAAATACAACACTCGTACTGGTTTATGTTACAGCCACCAGTTTAGGGCTGAAGCTAACCATTACAGTCTCACTGTTGGTTCATCTGACAATTGTTTTCTTGATTCATCAATTAACTGTTTGGTCACCAAAAAGTCAAGATGACCAACAGTCCAAAACCAAAGATATTCATTTTATAAAACAGAAAAGTGGTAAAAAATGCAAGTTGTAATTTTTTAAACATATATTACACACAAGAAGGCAATTACTTAAATACCACAGTTTGAAACCACACAATAACACAGTTTAAAGATATCTGCAGCTTATTGTACTGACTCTTTATACAACACAACACTACTTACAGTGTTACAGTTTCCTTTGGCAGCGATGAACACCAGCAGGGATCTAGTCTGGAGAGAACATCGTGAGTAAGAGCCATGAAGCTCATAATTCCAGGTCTGATAGGATGGAGGTGATGCATAGAGCTCACAGAAGCAGATTTTGTAAGTCCATCAGGTGTGGAGGTGTTTGTGGAAGAGCTGGTCTTTAGCTTTTTCTTAAAGGTGGAGAGTTTGGTACCTCGCTCCACCAGCAGGGAACTACAGAGTCCAGCTGGTGACCCTGTTGTGACACCAGGTGCCTTTCATTAGCAGAGCGTAGTGAGCGGGAGGGAGTGTAGACCTGAATGAGGGAGTTCAGGTAAGTGGGAGATGTTTTAGCTGCAACTGGGAGCCAGCGGAGGGATATGAACAGTGGGGTGACGTGCTGCTTTGGGTTGAAGACCAGATGTGGCGCCATCCGTGTTCTGGATCATCTGCAGAGGTTTGAACATGCATGCAACCTAAACAGAACTAAACATCTTACTTACTTACAGCTCTTAGTGCCACAGTACCATGGATGTATATAGAGAACTGGATATAGCGTCGGAGGCGGGGCCGCGTTCATTCCTATGAAAGTTACTAAGTGGCGCATGAAGCCAAAAAAGTTCGACTTCTGCGAATAAAGTTACCTGGAACTTCTGGGAACGACTTTCTCTGGCCGAGTCGGCTACTTCAGGTCATTTGGCGGGGGTTGTGATGCTCAAAAAAATGTATCCGCTGATTTATGGACGTCTCTTTCATAATGTAAGTATGTTAAAAAGTCTTTTTGGGCCCCATAGTGTCACCTAATAACACCATTTAGCCACAAATTGGCTTCACAGCCCAGCGCTGTTCCTCGGGACTTGTATAGTTCCCGTCAGTGTCAGCTGCCGTTGCCATGGAAAAGAAGCCAATCAGAGCGACCCCCCCGCCCCCCCCCCAGGAACAGCAACAGGCTGTGAAGCCAAACAGTGTTATTACAACGTCAATCACATGACGCACACCGGTCCAAAAAGCATGTTCCCCACAGAGTCATTGGAAAATCAGCAGCTGTTAAACAGTGAATAAACGTTTCTGAGTGAAACGATTCATTTTATTGTCAGAATTTGATCCATTTGGTCCGATACTGTTTGGAAAGTCCAGAGGATTCAATTATTTTATCTCCATGTTAGTGAGCAAGGAGCCGACAAGGAGTCAGCCGGCCCCGGCGGGAGTCTCGGGACGCGCTGGAGTCCCACTCTACTGAGAAAGGAAGAAATCTGAACATTTCACTTTCATAGTTTCCATAAAACTTTTATTTTTCTCAAATAAACCATCAGCAGTGAACTTCCAAAGTCTTGTAGCTTTGACTTTTAATCAAAGAACCAGATGTTTTCTAACGCAGTTGTTCTGATCTTTCAACAGAGAGAGTTCGATGTCGATCCGAGCTGTAGAAGAAGAACTGAGAGTCAGGTGAGCAGTTCACAGACCTGCTTCACCTGCTTCCAAGGTGCATGAAGGACTCCAGCAACACTTGTAGTATAAAGAAGAAGTTGCTCTATATACCACAAGTGTTGCTGGAGTTTTGACCTCTCAGTTTGAACACGTGGACTTCACATACGAAGGTTTATCACGACCGGTTTTCCTCTGAGCGTGAACACAGTTTGAGCCTCAACATGTTCCCAGTGAAGGCGTGTGATCATTCCAACAGCCCGAGGACAGAGAGGAACTCTGCTGCCGGCTGTTTGTACTCATTAATAGTAAAGTCCACAGCGGAGAGAGAGGCCGATTCATGAAAACAATAGTCTGTTTTACACCAGGCGGCCGCCGCCAGCGGAGCCGTTAGTTTAAACCAACAAGCTGGTTCAGGTGGCAGCGAGTCCTCGAATCTGCTCCGAGATGAAAGAGAAGAGAAAACCAAACGACTTACCTTCCCTCTGGTGAATAATGAGCTAATTAAACTGTGTGAAATCTCTCTCTTTCTGAACATTAATAAAACATATGAATTAGTCACATCAAAAGAAAGTAAGAAAAGCTCACATGGATCATGGTTTAGTAGGTTTTTATTCTCTATAATAGCTCGAGCTGCTCCATAAAGAGAAGTGATTTCATACTGCCGGAGGCTACAGTCACCAAAATAGTCCGTATATTTTATACTGTAACTGCCTGAAAACACAGAAACACCACACAGATAAGACCTGGATCTGAAACATCAGCTTTCCTTCTGACATACAAATGCATCAAACATTTATAGTTACTAGAAATAATTACTTGATTTTTCTTTTCTAGCTCTCATGTGTGATTGAAAATAAATATTTTGATGGATATGTGAAGGATAAAAAGCAGTTAAACTAGTTTTGAACTAGTCTGATAACTGACTGGGTTTTATATATAGTAGGGGTTGTGTTTGGGTGTAGCCCAAATACAAATATATTATTCAGCAAAGCACAAATAATGGTGTTTTTACAAATATTTGTTTCATACAAATATTTTAAAAAGTATTTGTTAGTTAGAGTTCAAGACCTGGTGTGTGGACCTCCTTCATAAGGTAGTTTATTTATGAACATTTATTGTAACACTTTAATTTTCTAAAATTAACAGCGTAATAAAAACAAAAACAGGATTTTTAAGCTTCTTTCCACTTTTATTCAAATACAAATACAAATAATTTTACTGCCTCAACAAATACAGATACATCCCTGATATATAGATTAAAATATAAACATTAAAAGTAGATGGACAGTCAGATATGTTTAATCTGAATGAACTATAAAGAATTAATCTTATTCTCCTGAATCGTACAGTTTACTTTTACTTTTGACATTTTTTCAATTTCAATTATTAAAACAGTTCACTATTAATTTTCTATCGATCGACTAATTAATCAACTAATTGTTGCAACTCAAACGTATCGTTTTTATAATTATTATTGTATCATTTATAAAATATAATGATTTTTGAATGTTTATGGGGTTGTTCACTACTCAGCAGTGGTGGAAAGTAACTGAGTACATTTACTGAAGTACAGTTTAGAGGTACTTGTACTTTACTTGAGTATTTCCATGTGATGCTACTTTCTACATTTCAGAGGGAAATATTGTACTTTCTACTCCACTACATTTATTTGACAGCTTTAGTTACTTTTCAGATGAAGATTTGACACAATGGATAATATAACAAGCTTTTAAAATACAACACATTGTTAAAGATGAAACCAGTGGTTTCCAACCTTTTTGGCTTTTGACGTCTTACAAAAAGCAGTGTGTAGTCGGGGTCACATTTCACATGTCTATGAGTTGTTAACAGCTCCACCAAATAGTGATTTTTCCCTCTAAACTTCTCACATGCTTTCATTTCAATAAATGTTCAAATGATCCAATATTTCAGCAAAAATCAAAGATTAGAGAACAAGTCCAAAAACTGAAAACAGATTTGTGTATCAGAACTTTGTTTTTTCTTCTTTCCTCTCCCATTAATCATCTCACCACCCCTCAGATTTATCTGCTGACCCTTTGGAGGGCCCCGACCCCTAGGTTGGGAACCACTGGACTAAACTAGCTAACTGTATATAAAGTAGTGTAAACTAGCTCCACCTCCAGCAGCTACAACAGTAACATGCTGCTCTAACACTTCAGTATTGACCCTCCTGTTGTCATTCAGTGTTTAACGTCTAAATAAATGATTGACACCTTTTTATTATATTTATTTTTATTTCATTATTTATTTTATTATAAATTAACATGATGATATGTTTTTGTTCTTTGGGTTTAATTTGACTTTTTAACTGTATAAAACATATAAGAAATAATAATCAACATTTTACAACATTTGTTCTGGTTGTTGTGGACGATACTGAGGTCACTACAACATGCAGTTTTATCATCTTAAAAAAAAAAAACTTCCCTCTGCTTCAGGGCTCTAACATACCTGTAGTAGTGCGAGAACCACTGATAGATGCAGGGAAACATGGCTCCCATGAGGACACAAACAAAAACTTGCACAGCAGCCTTCTAAACCATGCTCTCTCTCTCTCTCTCTCTCTCTCTCTCTCTTTATACTCTCTCAATTGACAATGACCTCTAAGCAAAGGTTTTTCCTGCCGATGAGGTTTTGTCACAGTTCTTTGACAGCGAAAGTGACCGAGAGGAGAAAGTGTCTGAGACAGAAGGATAATGATTATGAGGCATCCTCCTCTGATGAGACCTTGAGCGTTGACCCCTTCCTGTTGTCTCTTTACCACCAGCAGACACGTTACCTTCCAAAAATGGAAAGTTATTTTGGTCCCTCTCTCTCCCCCCGCTCGGACGACTTAGTGCCGCTAATGTCATCAGAATGGTTCCAGGCGCCACCGCATACGCTGTCAACCATGTCCAAGACATAAAATCTGCATCAATTGAAAAGGATATACTTGAGCTGATAGAGGGGAGGCAACCGGAAAGACTTGGATGTGACCCACTTGCGAGCGTACGTTAGGTTGCTCATTTCAGCAGCAGGATACCAGTCAGAAGGGGGAAGCGACAGCAAGAATACAAACACTGGAAGGGAAATATTTCCAGCCACCATGTCTCTGAAGACATCCCTTTGTTTTCTCCTGTGTAATACGCTTTCATGACAAAGGAGAAAACAGGCAGAGCGTAGCAAACACAGGATATATGGGTTCAAGTGTTTACAATCCCACATGTAACCGTGCATGTCTGGTTGCATTTTCATGGACGCTCTCTCTTCAGACAATACATACCGAGAATAAACAAATGCTGTATCAAAATATGGGCAGCAAAGCCTGGAATATGCAGGTGTACACTGGTAAATCTCCTGGGCATGAGGGTGATACTAGACACGGCTGGAGGACTGAATGGTTTTAACATTACATGTGATCACCATGTTGGGGACAGTGAGCTTCCCTCTGAGCTTCTTGTGATGTAGAACCAAGCAGCAACCTCCGGAGCTGTAAAATGAAGCCAAAAGCTGCAGTTCCTTGAATGACCACTTGAGGCTCCAAAAGCGAGTCAATCCCCATAGACCCCCATGTTAAAATGTCCAACTTTACAGCAGAAATAAACATGTTTACAGTCTGGTACAAACAACGGTTTTGGTCTCTGTAGCTAATTTTCTCTTTCATGACAACTGTACGGGGGGTGAATATTTTTATAACTCACCCGTTTAAATTTTATTAAGCCGTAAAGTTCTGCATAATGAAGGACATGGCTGCTTTGAGTGAGAGGTCAGCCAGCCGCTAGGTGGTTTGTTTCAGCCATTCAGCCCCGCCTCTTTGCTCATTTTTGATTGGCTGGGAGTTAGGCAGAGTCACGTACTGCCAAGATGGCGACGGCCGGAGCGCCAAAACCGCTCTTCAGAAACCAACAGGTGACGACACGGTAACTACGTCCATATTTTCATACAGTCTATGTGTAGAACAGGACGTTAACATCTTCACTGTCGTCTCTTATTGAAACCAAGAAAGGGAACAACGTCCTGCTGATGAGCATCGTGCAGGAAGATGCTGCTCTGAGCATCAAACAAGACAGAAAACCACAAATGGTCTCGAACTACAACTGTCAAAGGAATTTCTTCTTAATGACCTTTAAATAATGGAGACTGGATCCGAAGAATTAAAGTTGAATTTATTTTCTTGTACGAGAAGGAGCGTTTCACGGTGCAACACACAGGTAGGGTTCACAGTTGGTTTCTATATCTTACAAACGGGCGTTTCAGTTTTCTCCTGTTGTTTACAGACACTGATAACGTCGTTCAGTTCTCTAATCGGTGGCCAGCTGAAGATCCTTAAATCAAGATGACACCCTCCTGACCCGTCTCTGACCTTTATTCTTCTCTGACTTCCTCTAACATGTATAGTACTGGCCTCCCATTGTTAGCCTTAGCTGCTGAGTTTGCTGTTTCTGCAACGTTGCAGAGCAAAACAAGAACATTCATCATGACATGTAACAACAGGAACACACACATAGTATGAGTTTAAGACATCTAATCACAGTATGATCCCAACAACGAGACAAAGAGAGGGGTTGATAACCTGGACAAGGTCACAGGTGCATACAGCTGCTGATGCATGACTCCCTTATCATGTTCTTCAACATCACTGACGCCTGCAGTGACTTTATAATATGGAGCCAAATAAACAAGGACTGAAACAGAGGAAAACTGAGTGGATTCTCCCGTAGCAGCTGGGTGACGCGCTGATGAAGAAGACAGAAGAGCGTCAACAGCTGCTGCAGCTGTTGTGAAGGACACACAGCCCGACTCCTCCAGTGGTTCAGACGGCAGGCAGGTGTCAGTCTGTCCCGACAGAGACGACACCGAGACAGAAACACCTGTGGGAAATGCATCGTGTGCACAGCAGCAAAGGTTAACTGTAGAAGATATAATATGCTGTTTATATTCAGTCTTTGTTATGTAGCTTGTTTACTATCTCACACATACATATTCACACACATATGGTAGCATAGAACAATCCCTCACATGTACTTTTAATAGTGTTACGTTCCTTACTGATGTTCTGATGATGATGATGATCTGTTTTATAAATAAAATGCTTCTAAATGTTTGTAATTGTGTTTGTTCTCCTGGTGTCAAACTGACCCTGAACATAACAGAAATAAATAACAAAAATCTGTTCTTAGAAATAAAACAAATCCATTAAAACACCAAAAAAAAAAAGAATCAGTCGTTCCAGTTTGAGGTCGATCATATTCATATTTTTCCATAGTGGTGTAATAGGTATTCTGGATGTATAAGGGGGGTAAGTGTGGTGGGAGGGGTGATTATATTTTATTTAAAGGGCCACTTAGGTAGTCATCAAAGAAACATAAAGTACCTGACCCATAAACCTGGGTTACAATTTGAATCATAATCATTTCCTGGATGTTTAAATTGCTGATGTCAAACTGACCCCGAGGATTAAAGATGCTAGTAAATCTGAAGATAACAGGAGAATCTAATGATGTCATATATAATATCGTACCAGTCGGAGACGCCTGCTGGTTACACATCAGACCTCCGTCGTCACTCCTCTGCCTGGGTGACATCTCCTGACTCTCCATCTGTGCTTTATATGACGGCTCCGCGGAGGCCGTCAGCTTTGATGAAGCCGCTCTCGCCGACGCCCGTCTCAAAAGTGCCGCGTGGCTCCGGGTCGACAGAGGTTAAATGAGCGATGGCGTTGTCACGGCGGCCGTCCTCAAGAGGGAGGAAACTGACTCGACTCCGCCGTGGACGAGAGCAACAATATGGCACACGCCTGATAATAGCTGGTGGACCTGAGGGAATAAACAGAGGACTGTTTGTAATGAGTGCGTGCTGCTGCTGCAGGGGCCTCGGCTTCCACACATACATCCTCCGTAACACAGCTGAAGAGGATGAAGCTCTTCATGCATCTGCAAAAAAGATGTTTAGGATGCCGTTCTTATAATGTTCCAATGTCTTGTGTGTTTGCATGTGCATGTGTAGGCACCTGTGTGTGTGTGTGTTTTATATGCAAAATAATAAATAATAATAATAATGAGCTCAGGGAAAACATCTATAAATCAAATCAGAATTATATATAAATACATCTGCATCCACTGATCCAGAATTTGCAGGTCAGCTTTGTCCCATTTCTGTATTATAGCCTCATGATGCTCCGGTTCAAGGTGGAAATAAATGCAAAAGTGAGCAATTTATTGCTGCACACAGTGAGCGTTATTTACAGTCAGGTGAGCGTTATTAAGAGTCAGTGAAGCTGGACTTCAGGGTGAAGCCAAAAGGGCCAAAAGAATAAACAAATACCAAACTATCTCCTGGACCAGAGTTCTGTCTAATCCCTCAACAAACAAGTCAAGACATTTACTGAGCTCAGCAAAACCCGCAGAAAACTGTGTCTAAAAGAAAACGGCGACTCACCTCGACTGCTTCATGCTATTTACAAAGTGTATGAGGTAAACGTTAGCATTGCAGCTAAAGCTAACAGCAAACTATCAAAACAAAAGCTTATATAAGCTCACTGGTCCAAACACACAAGTTTCTCAGAGTTCACAAAGTGAAATAGTCCGGCCTCTGGATCAGCCAATTAATTATTTTTCTTTATTTTTTTTTTACTATTAATGTTTTAACCAGCTGGAGAACTGGAGGGACATTAAACAGTATCTTAATATTCTTTTCATTGCTATTCATATTGTTTCCAAGAACTTTGGTTATTTTGGACGATTCAGGTTCTTGGTGTTTCGATTCGATTCAGAATCGATTCTTGATTGAATGAACAGAAAAAGTCTCAAACCATTCACTGGTGTCCCAAGTTCACTGAAATACAATATGAAACCTAACTGGAAGTGTTGGGAATACACAACTTTTTAATTTTAAAATGTTAACTGTGTTCATTTGGAAGCATCTTAAAGCCTGTATGAGTATCACCACCACGCTGGTTAAATGTCTTTTGTAAAAGCGGGTTATTATTATTAAGTTTAAATGCTGCAGTGTGTGTTGGTCAGCTGGTCTGGTTTGTTACTGCTGGAGTTAGTCTCTGAGTGATGGCTTTGAAAGTATTTACAGTACGCTTCATGTTCGTCTCGCAAAGGTAATTATTTAGTCATTAAATTTAAAAAATGCGCCTAAACGCCGCCTTCTGAAGATGAACTGCAAGATAACTCCAGCGTACGCCTGCTGTAGACTCCATACGCTGCATTGCCCTCCGTTTTTATTCTGCCAACATCACATTATTAACTAAAATAAAGTTTTGACAAATCATATATATACATATTCCTCTGTACCTCCGTTGTTGTCCAGAAACACTGACTGACATGTTCCTTCATCACGTTAGAAACGGCTCCAAAGACTAATAACAGCATCATGTTTTCAGTCTCTGGAGAGTAGTTCTGTGTAATGCAGATGCTACTGAGCATGTGCAGGGAACACAGTTCAGTTTACAACATTGCTAGCTTGTTGTGCTGCGTATCACAATTTCTGGACTTTGTTCTAAAGTTCTTTGAGAAATGTATAATGTGGTACAAAGTCAAGAGGTTGTGTTTTTTGTTGGCAATAAGAAAAATATTTGCTTTGCTATTTGCTTTAACAATGACTTCCACTGATACAATGTAGAGCTTTCTAGCTAACAGATAAATAGTCTTAAAAAAACATTTAGTATCCCTTTCTACACTTCCAACACAAATTATTCCTCACCAGTTTCATTCTATGAAGTTTTACTGGGGTATAGTATCTATGATTATTATAATATTGTATAAACTTACCTGTTCATGTCAAAGTGTTTCCTCGTTATTTCTGTCACAGTGCAGATCTGCTCTGATGGATAAATGTTTTCTAATAGTTTCAGCTCCTCTAATATGACTGCTGACACTTTGCCAAACACTACCAACCCCCATAAACCCAACATTTAAATAATGAGAGGGACCCAGATACTTCTTTCATATTGTTTGAGTATCTAAAGCTGGGAACTGGTCTGATTGTGCTCTGATGTGCATCCTCACTGGGAAAGAGCAGGAAGCTTTCTCATCCTTAAGTCTGTACAAATCAAATGAGACAGTAAATGTGTCTGCTGATTTCTGACACCAGAAACTTCTTCTTTTCATTCTTTGGAAACATTTTTGTGAAGAAACGGAGCAGAACAGGAAGCTTTATATGGACACTTTAGTGCCGTTGAAACCAGAGACTCGGAACTTTTGTACGAACAAACCTCACTGAAAGAAGAAAATGTTCTTGGATGTTCATCACTACAAACACTAACACATGTAATCACTGACTAATATAACTGATGATCGTAACCATGGGAACAAGGAGCGACTATGGCTGCTGCTCATTAAAGTTAACTGTCTTTTGTTATGAGGAGATCAAACCTGCTGCTCATATTTAGCATAAAAGATTTTAATATCACATCATTTTCTAGAGATCAGGACTGTCATTATCACAGAATACTTGGATTTAAGAAGTGGGTTTCATGATAGAGTCATTAGTCTGAGTCCGCAGATGAAAATGTGTCTGAGGACTGAAAATCATAATGTGCTTTTATGACAGCGCACCATTATTATATCACTGACCTGAAATAATTCAGGCCTCTGTAAGTCGCTGGACTGAGGAGCATATTTTAGACAGCAGTGTTTAAACTCTTTCCTGTTTCAACATAACACGAAGCAGCTCCATAAAGAAATGCTTTGCCCAGTTTGGTGTGGAAGAACTGGACTGGTCTGCACTGGGCCCTGACCTCAACCCCATCCAGCAGCTTTGGGATGAGCTGGAACCAAAGTTGGATTACTGATCAAACTGCACACAGAAAACTGAGGGACTAGTTTTTATATTATTCATATTATTCCATCATAGGAATACTGTAAGGCTGCAACCAACTATTATTTTCTTTGTGTGAGAAGCTACTATCAGATGATTTCTTGGCAGATTTGCTTAAAGTGGTTCTGTTATGCTGATTTCCATCTCTATGTTTTTATTCTGGGACTCAACTAGAGCAGCTCTGCATGATTCACAGTTCGAAAAACTCCTTATTTATCTTATACTGACCCTTTATGCAACCCCTCAGTTCAGCCTCTGTCTCTAACAGGCAGTTTTAGCTCCTGTGTCTTTAAGACCCGCCTCCTGATGAGCCCACTCTGTTCTGATTGGTCAGCTGTATGTTAAGTTACCGCTGATGTAAACCCAACATTTCCTGCTTTAATTGAATTAACAGAGCTTCGCTAGCGGCGCTAAAAACCAGTCAACACAACAACATCTGGAGATATTTGGAGCTGTTTGTCGAGCGAATCAGTTAAATAAAACAAATAAAACAGGGAGGAATAGTACAAGCAGAAACAGCCACAGTGATGATGATGATGTTTTTGATGAAGAGCTGCTGTGTAATGGAGTCATGGCTCAGCATGACTGCCCCTAAAAAACAATGGAAAAATGCTATAATGTTAGCGCAGCAGAGCAGTGAACTGGCATGCTGTGTGTGTAGCAGATGACCCTGTATAACGGGGGTCAACAGGGGCCCAGTAACAAGCTTTTGCCCCGGGGCCCCACAGGAGGTTAATTCTTCCCTGGAACAATTTTGTTTTTTTTTTCTTCCAAAAAATAAAGAAAAAAAGAATAATTGTTCAGCGGCTCTCTGCTCGGTGTCGTACCCCTGCAGCGCCTGCTCATATATCAGGATATGAATAATGACAAAACATGTAATTACATCAGTGCAGCACCTTGGGTGACACCCTGTTCTTGTGTTCAAATTAATACCCTCTGCCCGACATTAGTGTGAGGAGGCAGGAACCCCGTCGAAGGTTGAAGAAACCCCCTGGGGGGTCGAGTGAGCTCCGAGCCGCCGGTTCTCCACAAGAACCCCTGATTTTTACTTCGTCTTACCTGTGTGAGAACAAACTCCCCCCCCCCCCCCCCCCCCCCCAAGGTGTCCTCCTGCCTGTTTACCACAGACTTCCAGCTATTAATCACAGCCGAGAGGATCAGCAGGTAAAACGACTGCAGCTCCGTCACCTCCACCAAGGTTAATTAGCTTCAGTGTCTCAGCTTCCAGTTTATTACCAGCAGAGAAGATTCAATATGAAGCTCTCTGACTGGGACAGCTGGACTCTGGGTTTATTTGAATGGTCGATTACAGAGATAATTAGTGGCTTTAAAGGACGGGTTCACAATTTTTCAAGTCTGTCTTTTTAGTGCCAAAGTCCCTCTTTTTGTTACTATACTTCCACCTGCAGCTCAACAGGGAAACACAAAGACTGTGAATGTGTCAGATATCCACTTAATATGACTAACTCAGACTGATGAAGCCTCATATAAGCTTCACAGAGACTTTTAAATGACTGTGTGGACACACTGTGGATTTTGGCCTCCATCACTTCCATTGAAAACACATTTGAAGGATCTTTTAATGTCCAGTATGAACAGGAGGAATGATTACATTAGTGTTCATATGGACACCTGACAGCTGGTTTATAGAGCAGCATCCTGGTTTCAGTCAGTTTCAGGTCTCTTGTGTGGAGCACGCCTGACAGCTGAACCTCACACCGGGTATTTATATCTGATTTCAGCCACTTCAAACGATTATGAAACCAAACTCAACGTTATGACACATCGTTGAACTCAATCCTCACCTTCCAAAAGAGCATCTTATGTAACATGTGAGTGTTTGTTCAGTCTTCAGCCTGAATACAATGACACTATAAAGCCAAAATAAAGTTTTTTCACACAACGGAGAAACGCTTTTATCTTGATCCTCGCTGCTGACAGACAGCAGCACACTCGAGTTGAATGTGTTGTGTTGTCATCTCTGGTATCAAACACATCAGATCAGTCTGATCAGTAATAACTGATTTCTAAAAAAAGGGGGGCGTGTCAGCCGGTAAAAGACTTGGAGCACAGATAAGAGCTTTGGGAAGGCATCCATGATGGACTGGAAGGACTGGAACGACTTCCGGGATCAAATAAGGGAACTGGGATGTACCGACCTTCAGAAGATGACATTATATCCATTACAAATAAACAAACTTCTGATTCCTTAAAAACTTTGTGTTGCAGTTTTATCATCCTTTGATTCTAGCTAAAGTCTTCTGATCAGAGCATCCGGAAGAAATATCACATGACGCAACTCAGTGACACTGTAATTATTAGACAACAAACATCATTTCCTCCTGAAAGAACGATGGAGATGACAGTTTGCACAGTCAGCAGTAAACATGCTAGCGGATAAGCTCGTTAGTGCTTCCAGAGTCATAAAAACACAAATGTAAAAGTTTCAGCGACTCACAAACTTCAGGAACTTTACAGTCACGTGTTTGAGTGTCGTAACAGGAAGAAAAAAACGTTTTCTTCTTCTCTGTGTCGGTTTTAAAGAATCTAAAAGCTGCATTTTCAGGATATTTTGGATGTTTTCCGTTGCTCCATCTATTTTAGATGTGACTAATGAAATGAGAGCTTTTCAGCCTCTTCGCCGCAGTTCCCAACATTTATTTCATTCTCTAAGTGGCATTGCACTAAATGATTCATACGTTGCATTTATTCTTGTTTTGTATTATTCAACTGGTGGGGAAAAAGAAATGGAACGAGTATGAAAGCCTCCCATTCTGAAGTCTTTCTTCATATCATCCTTTTAAATGGATGAGAAGCATTTCAGAGTGAATGAACAGAAGAATGTTTTTGTGTTCAAAGTGCTCCGAGCAGGACTAAGATTTGTGTTTCTGCGGCAGAGTGCTTTATGGACCTGACTGCTGACACGTTTCTATTCAGACCAGCTGGATCAAAACAAGCTCTTGGTTGAGGAGAAAGCAGAGGAGTCGCTTTCTGTCAGCGCTGCTTTTATTGGAAAAGAAAAAAAAAAAGCAACATTTCTCTCAAAGTCCCTTTCAGAGAGAGGTCACCAGCTTTATTTCCTCTTTTTTAGCCGCATTCAGACATGAACATCAACATCACAGGAGGAGGTGGGGAATAAAATATTGTCTGTGCTCCTCTGTAATTGAACTCATAATTCTGGGCGGCATTTTAACTATGAGGAAATGACAGGATCTGGACCCGCAGACTTATAGTAATAATAATACATTTTATTTATAGAGCACTTTTCAAGGTACTCAAAGACTCTTAAACAAAAAAAAAAGGCTTTACATTGAGTTGATGCCCCAAACTTTAAAATCACTTCTCTGGGAAAGTTTCAGAAAGAGAAAACGGATTGAAACCTTATTTACAGTAGGAGTTGTCATGTCAACAGCTTTACAGACTTGCCTATCAGCTCCGTGATTTAGCTGCACTAAGCGTCACTTTCAGAGCTTTGGTTAAAATGACTAACGTATCAGCTGTCACTAATTAATTCTGTGAGTCACTTGACGACAAAGTGAAACTTGTCTGTTTGTGTGTTTGTGTGTTCGCGAAGGATCGTTTGTGATCTGTAACACCACCGTTCAATCAAGAGTGTTTCTGTAGTTCCAACAACTCCGACAGAGTGAGACATCTTCTCTCTAGAGGATCGGGAGTCTCATTTTCCAGTTAAATCAATAATTTAAGCTGATCAGCTTAATAATTTTTAACCAGGACTTCCAGAATTTCAATCAAGGAGCTTGTGTAAAATAAAATCTGTTTACAGCTACATTAGAGTGTAACTGTTATACTCATTATAAATGCTAAATAGGGAGACTGAAACTAAAACTAAATGCAGACCTGTGTTCAGCTGTTACACAGTGACACTCTGTGATTCATTAAAAATGATTCCCGGTGTTTTGTTTCTGTATCTTCAGGAGGTAATCTGCCTTCACACCAGCTCCCTCCATTAAAGGAAACAACCCTCCTGCTCGAATATTGCGGCGCTGAGATGCAGCCATTTCTCAAAAGGTAATTTCCTCCCAATCGCTGGATACCTGGGGAAAGGTAACTTCATTTGAGGGGAGCTCAGCCGCTCTTGATTAATTGTTATGGGAAGAGGAAGTGATACGGCAATCTCATATTCACCGAGCTGGGAACAACGAGGGGTTATTTTTAGAGCAGCTTGCTGCCAGGAGTCACATCGCTGTGAGATTCCTGAAGGAGCTGCTGGAAGTCGACTGTTTCTGATCACAACGGAGGTTTTTATTTTTTGAGTTTGACATCTCAGGAGGGTCGAGGACATTTTGAAAAGAGACGTTTCTTCAGGAATGAAATGAAGGTCGAAGGAAGGGGGGAGGGGCGTCACTTAGAGCGGTGATATTCTAATTAATGGGCAATTAACAATATCCAGTCATAATTACGGTTTCCAGACAATTAGCGTCAGGGTGATGAATGCCAGAAGACTCTGTGACTCATGACAGTATGGAAATGAGATTCTGCATTTACATATGTTTTTTTGCTGCTGTCAGTGAACTGTTAGCCTCTCTGTTAGTGCATTGTTGGGTTTGTTTTCTCACACTAACCAACATCCTGCTGTTGCAAAGTTATTTAAATGTATTATTTCACCAGTGACACGCACACACACATAACATGCTTTGTTTAATGTGCTGCAGCTGAGCAGCTAATTAGCTACCTAGCTGGTAACTGACATTAGTGGTGCACGTTTCCCCCTGGTGAATGTTTGTTTGGTGGCTCGTTCAACAAGCTGAGCTGCAGGATAAGACGTGTGTTCATGTTTGTGAGTTAGATGAGATGGAGATGTTAGCAGGAAAGCTAACGTGGGTTGTTGTTCAGAGTCTGAGGCTCTTGTGTTGTGTAGCAGGATGCAATCAGGCTCAGTGTGACCGACATGTTACCGCTTTATGAAAAGTTTTGTTTTGCTGTATATATATATATATAAATATTTGCTGTACCAGATTTTTGTGCTGCATTTGGATGTTATAAAGGCAGAAATGCTAAAGTAGTTACGACTCAACTGTCGCCAACATGTTGAATCTAATCTACCGTTATTCTCTGGGAAAGTCTCAGAAATAGAAAACGTTAACGGATTGAAACCTTGTTTACAGTAGGAGTTGTCATGTCAACAGCTTTATAGACTTGCCTATAAGTAGTTACGACTCAACTGTCGCCAACATGTTGAATCTAATCTACCGTTATCTATATAAACAATGAGAAGTGGATTTAATCTTTGCAGTAGGACTTTCTATTGTCAAGTTATGAGTGGAGTGAATTTATTTATTATTCCATTTATTAACAGCAAACCTGGATACATTCACATGCACAAACAGGAGCCAAACAGAGTCCAAGCACCAACTTGATGATCTCTCTCAAAGAATAAACGCTGCTTTCATGTCGACTTAATTTATATGAGATTAAATTTATACTGATCATGTGTCTCAAACACAAACATGCAGCCCACATCTCATTCTCACTTTCCTGCTGCTTTTGGTTTAGTTTCTACAAGAGAATTGAGTGGTTAAATATAATCAGTCAATAATTCATTAAAACAGAACTGTGAAGCATGTTGACATTTGACATTTATAACAATAAAAAACATATTGAATCTCTATCCCATATTTTTAAAATCACCATAGTACCTGTATAACAAAGCAATATTAAAACACCTCTAAAATAATTACAAACTGTAGACTCAACTTTCATTTATTGCAGTAATAACAAGCTGCAGTAACTTTGCATTAAACAGAAGTATTTAGGTATGAAAACCATCATTTTTGATCTTCACAGTATTCTGTATTATACATAAACTAAATGTCTGGTACTTTGTGAAACCAACCTGCTGGAAAATGTATTGATTGACTGCAGAGTTTGTGTGTTTGTGTTCAGTTCAGCTTCTCACCAGAGACTCCGGTTCTTTCTGTTATTTCCCTCCAGTCTCTCCATTCCTCTCGTCTCTGTACATTTCTGAAATAGATTCAGATATTTTAGAGTATCTTTAGAGTAGCTTATCCACAGGGGTTCCTCAAGGGTCAGTGCTTGGTCCCCTTCTTTTCTCAATATACACCTCCTCACTTGGCGCAATCAACCGCTCCAATGGTTTCTCATACTATTACTATGCTGACGATACCCGAAAGACCAAGAACGCCACCTTCAACTGGACCTCTCTGAGACCGAGCTCCTTGTCATCTCAGCCAGTCCCTCTACACAACCAAACATCAGCGTCCAGCTGGAATCAACCGAACTCATGCCCACAAAGTCCGCCTGAAACTTGAGGGTCATGATCGATGACCAACTAACCTTTAAAGTTCACGGGAGCTCAATCACTCGGTCGTGTCGGTTCACCCTGTACGACATCAGGAAGATCAGACCCTGGTACAGGCTCTTATAATATCACACATTAGCTACTGCAACTCCTTACTGGCAGACCTCCTCGCATGTATGTTCAAACCTCTGCAGATGATCCAGAACGCGGTGGTCTTCAACCAGCCCAAAACAACACCTGTCACCCCGCTGTTCATCTCCCTCCACTGGCTCCCAGTTGCAAAACCCTGACACTCGCCTACAAAACAGCAACTAAAACAGCTCCCGCCTACCTGAACTCCCTCATTCAGGTCTACGCTCCCTCCCGCTCACTACGCTCTGTCAATGAAAGGCGCTTGGTACCACAACAGGACCCTAAGTCGCCAGCTAGACTCTCCTCCCCTGTAGTTCCCCGACGGTGGAACAAGTTACCAAACTCTGTTTGATCCACAGAGTCCCTCTCAATCTTTAAGAAAAGACTAAAGACCAGTTCTTTCATGAACACCTCTGCGCTGCCTGTTGGCATCTACGTCCTATTGAGCTCAAACTTACCTTGTATCAGCTCTCAGATGTATGTCGCTCTGAAAAAGATGTAAGATTGTATATTCAGGATTGAGGATGTGCACAAATTTTTGTTTTTGTGTCCATTTGTGTCTACTCCTGTCTTTGCATTGACTTTGACTTTGTATGTTTTGCTTTGTCTTCTGTCTGAGTACAGTAAGAGCCGATAAACATCTTCCCACAATATACTTTGCACCCAGTGCAGTCTATTCGTGTATATATATCTGTGAAGAGCTCAAACGATGGAAAACCATGATGGAAATATGACATTTCTGTTTGTTTCATGTATTGATGTGAGGAAGGTTACAGTCTCCTCATCATCGCTCGATGTTTTCAGCTCCTCAGTGATGTTTTAAGTCACATGATTCACTCAGTCTGTTTACATCTACTACCGTTACACCTCAGACAAACAGGAAACATTATTAAAGATATTAAAAAACGCAAAATGAAACAGGTGGATGGAAACACACTCAGGTTTAAAAGGGAGGAGGAAGTGAATTCTCTCCCTTAGTGTTAAAATAATAGAAAGGTTTTCCTTATTGAAGTTAAAACCAGACGAGACATGAGAGGCAGGCGGCTGACAGGCTCTGAAATGATTCGTCACAGATCAGATATGGAGGAATGTTTCACACGAGGACACGATGAACTCCACATTTCCTCTTGATTTGTCTTGTGGAAATGCTCCGAGACGTCCCGGCAGTCAGCGATATTCCAGCTAAATGAGTTTGCTCTCGTCTCCGGGAGGACCAATCTATAAAGCAGCTACTTTGGCATTTAGAAAATCCATTTACCATGATTGAAACTATTCAGCTGAAACCACCGCAGTCAGTCTTTTCTTTTCTCTCTCTCTCTCAAGTGCCACTGCTATCTCAGAAAATGATTTCTTCAACAGAGAAGCAATCTCCATATAAACACAACAATCACATCTCGGGATCCTGACTGCAGATATCCACAGAAATGAGAGGCTGACATGGTTCTGACATGCTCTACATTCACATCTTTATCCTTTACCCTCCCAGCAGAAACACAACACTTTATTTTTAGCCAGTTTTTTTCTTGGCAGATTTTCTCCAGACGAATCTCTTCTGACCCTAAATTGTCAGAACGCTCCGGCTACAACTCGTTGTTTTCGGTTTTTATCGATTTTCACTGAAAAACAGCAGACTTTTTTTTTTTTTTTTTGTTGATGCTGCCAGAGGACAAAGTTCAGCTCAGTTTACAGTAAACAGACTCTGCATCTGCTTCCACTGAGAGAAAGTGAAGAGAAACATCGAAGAGGTTGAGACTGATTGTTTTGCTACAACACTCTTATGAAAGAGTCATTTTGTTTGTGATGCTCAGAAAAAACTGTATTGATTATTTTACAGCTGCTCCTTCTGTTATGACTGTTTATGGACAAAAACCTTTTTTTGGGGCCTGTTTAAGTGTTGCTGCTGTTGTGCCAAAATTACATGTTATTTTCAGTGAATACAGAAGCTGTCAATAAATAAAAGAAGAAGCAGGTGTAACTAAAGGTGAGTAAGCTGCTCCTCACCCCTCCCGTCCTGTTTCCTGATTCTACGGGTGCCCGGATGCAACAAACTGAACTGGAAACAGATTACAGCTGCAGCAACATGCTGCAGCTTTACAGTTTAGCCAATTATGTTCATCAGTTTTAGTATTTATGATGGAAGTTATGTTTGTTACAATAAGGAGATAACAGTTATGCTTGCAGCTAAGCTAATTTAGCAAGATGTGCATATGAGCTAATGAATAAATCTACTGTTAGTAGAACAGATGAAGAGTCTGTGTTGAGTTTATTTTCAGAGCGAGGCCAGCGAGGGTCCTTCCAGCATCTGGATCCCTTCTAAGAGGAGCTGAGAGATATGGAGGCGGCAGAGAGGAGAGGAAGGAGAGGATGAGGACGTCACATCGCCGTCTACTTTCAGTCCTTTGGCCTCTTTTAATGTTCTCCATCTGCCAAACGCCCAAACTAGTTTATCCTTGTTTTAGCTCTTTCTCTGTCGTGCTCTCTCTTTTTTTTTTTGTTTTAACTGGTTCTGTTTGGGATTCGGTCCGGCTGGCTGGTGGCAGCTGCAGGATCATCCATCACTGGCTGAACAGTCTGTCTGGCTGCTGTTTGAATCATAACACTTTATAACCTCCGCTAGATGGCGGGCAGGGCGGCGTCACGGCCCGTACTTTGACCACACAGGGCTGGAATAACAATAGAAAGGCTGCAGGCGGCGCAGTATGGCTGAGAGTGATGGTCCTGCTCATATCACATATATATATATATATATGATCATTAGTAAATATCTAAAACTTAATTAATGCACCTTTAAGAATTATTTCTGTAAGTTGACTAACAACCTACACAGCTGCATCTGCATCTGCTGTAACACTGAAATTTCCCTTTGGGGGTAAATAAAGTCTATCTATCCGTCATAGTGAGGGAGGGGAAACGTGACATGGTTTACATTCATGGTCATAGTGTTGCACTCAGCTGTTCACATGTGACAAGAATGAAAAGGACTCCTCGCTCTCCTCCACACCGCCCGGACGATCACAGCGTGACGTGGGTGTGAATGTCAGAAAGCGACAGAAACGTGTCGTGTGAAAAGTCCGTCCAATCGTCAGGTCTGAAGGAGTATAAACCAGTCGATACATAAAAAGAAACAGGACGAGTGGACTGAGGAATACATGTTGGACCACGGAGCTGGACGGCCAAACAAACCTCTTCACTCTGTTCATTGTTGAGACTTTCTGATTTTATAATTATTCTGCTGGAGGTTTGATATGATGACACTGATGAACTCTTCCAGCAGTCACTGGCATTAAAGACTTAATGCTCTTCATGTACATAGTCTGGAGTTTTTGAGCTAAACGTCATGATGTAATTCAGCCTTACTGGACCTGTCATACGCTGGAAATGTGTTAAGTTGTGTTAAGTTTATTTTGTATTTGAGTAAAACCTGTTTAACAAGATGAAACCTTTGCAATTTCAACAAAATAAATTATTTTTTTTAGATCAGAAAGGAACGCTCCCATCATCACTGGCTTTCATCCATAAAACTCAACATGAAACACTTTCTAGTAACGTCAGATTTCAACTTTCTAGACGTATCTTTACCATCAAAAAACTTCTACAACGCAAAAGGTTTGTTTAAAGGCCACTAAAAACAAAATATTAGATTGTTTTGTTTAAAACGGCCGTCCTTGTCTAAACCATAGACTGTATAAAAATATGGACGTCGTTACCGTGACGACACTCGTTGGTTTTTGAAGAGAGGTTTTCAAGCGAGCCGCTCCGGCCGTCGCCATCTTGGCAGTGCGTGACTCCGCCTAACTCCCAGCCAATCAAAAACAAGCAAAGAGGCGGGGCCGAACGGCTGAAACAAGCCACCTAGCGGCTGGCGGACCTGTCACTCAAAGCAGCCATGTCCTTCATTATGCATAACTTTACAGCTTAATAACATTTAAACGGGTGAGTTATAAAAAAATTCACCCCCCGTACAGTTGTCATGAAAGAGGAAATTAGCTACAGAGACCAAAACATGTTTATTTCTGCTGTAAAGTTGGACATTTTAACATGGAGGTCTATGGGGATTGACTCAGTTTTTGGCTTCATCTTACAGCCCTGGAGGTTGCCGCTTGGTCTAAACATACAGACATGACAAACTGTTGAGTGAGGTTTATTTATTTAGTCTATTTAGTTGTATTTAGTTATAGTTTTTATAAATATCAATGTGATTTTCAACAAGGTTTCTTTACTTTACAGAAGTTCTGCTTCCAGTTTGACTCTCTGTGTTAATCACTGAGTCTAATTAACAAGCAGTTATTCATTTATCATTTGCAGAACTTGTTTTGTTTTTATTAAAAACCCAAAATGACTAAAAGACAATATCTGTCATTTCAACATACTGTAATGCATTTCTAACAGGATTCAAATTTTCCACTTACTAGATATCATATAATTGACTTCATGTAATGCATTTTCTTCTCCTCATTATTGTGTCATGTCGCTCTTTGTAAAAAGGTGCGATCTCACTGGTTATTGCCCCGTCCTTGAGAGCAGATGATGCTCGTACTTTCACCGAGCATGAATCTCCATCTGACCCTTAACAACCTGGGTTTAAAATGAGATAAGGACACCTGGCGCTGCTCTGCATGGTCGAGCCTGGAGGGTTGAATACATTAACATACCAGCTTCAATCCTGTTCAAACAGATTACTGTCAGGTGAATCCATACAAACCTCTTGATACTTTTAGCTCCGAATTAAAACAGGTAGGCTGTGAACTGAGATTAGCTTCAAAAAAGGAAAAAACTGACCTTCCCACTTCACCGGAGGGAATATTAAACCTCTGACTTATCTGGTGTAACACTGAACTGCCATACGTCTCGGCTTCATACCTCACAATTTACAACAAAATAAAGAAAACTGTCAGTTATTCTTTTCCTTTACATGGACAGAGAAAAAGGAAAAATGTTTGGTTTTGATTTGTGTTATTCCAATAATGCTACTAAACAGAAAGAAAATAATTCATAATCAGTCAATTCAGGTACTGAAAATAAAGATAAAGTTTAGAACTGAAACAGTTGAGCTTTATACCAGATCAAATAAAACTCACATGTGTCTTGGGTGGATTGAACAGATAATATCAGATATTTCAAAAAGCTGAAAGTCTCCCCTCTCCGCTCAAAAACATGTTTTCCTTCTCGTTTCTGCGGTTGGATGTTTGTTCTTCGTCTCTGAAAGTTTCTCTGAGCTCGCTGGAAATCTGATTTTAAGATCTATGAACACGACTTGTGACATCACAACTATCTTTAAGCAAATTCAAGTGTTTCACATCCAGATGAGATTTCAGACACTTTTGGTTACATTTAAAGGATTTAGCATGAGATTTTCTATATTTTTCTTATTGTCAACAAATTTCATGTTTGGATCCAGCATTGAACTGATCTACTAACAAGTATTGTGTGTGTATCAAAGCTGATATATCTTATTCCTCCAGAAACTATTAAAAACACGTCAGTGAGCAACAAAGCATCCTGGCTAACATGTATGCTAGCAGGCATGCTAACAGTATGTTACGCTACCTAGCACGCTTCCTGAACCACCCCAACAAACAACCTGTTAAACTAACTAGCCTGCTAAGCTTACTAGCATGCTAACTGTGCTAAGCTAGCAACATCTCTGCCTGCTGCTTGTGTTACTGGTTTGGCTTCCTGGTTCAGGAGCCAATAGGCAGAGTTGGAGAGGACATCAGTAACATCTCTCTCTTCTGTGTTTTACACTCATACACGCATCTCTGACCCAACTAACTTACATTATTATATTATTTTAGCTTAAAGTCCTTGTTATAAACTGTTCTCGTGTGTGATTCTGTTTCTTTGTCACTGACTTGAGCCACAGCTGCTGCTTTACTTTACTTTAAATGTGCTTATATTCATCAGAGTGGTGCCTGATTATTCATAAATGTAAAAAAAATGGAAATGTCATAAATACACTGTGCCTCAAAATACTGGTTTGAATACAGAATTTTAATACTTGAATTAAAATATGATTAACTTTTTTTACTGATTGATGACTTGAGATTAAAAAGCACTTTTTCTGGATGAGATTGTGAAAAGATTAGATGTTTCTGGTTAAATGTCCATCGATTATTACAAATTGAACATTTTGATTCTGATGCTTTATGAATACAGTATTTAACAGAGATCTCCATGAGGCTCACCTGCTTCATAAAAAAACATTTAGCTCCTTTTTCTGTTTCTGGTTAAAGTCCTTTAAACTGCATTCAGATGTTCAGATTTGAATAAAATGTTTTATTGTGATTATTTATTAGAGCTGATCACAGACGTCAGCTCAGAGTTACTGAAGCTTTCACACTGTGGACGACTTCTCATCAAGTTCACATGAAAGCATGAAAGAAATGTGATTGAAGGGAAAGAAAATGACACTCAGTATCAGTAAATGTGTTTGAAATGGAGATCCGCTGGATATTTTTAGATTTCTGATCTGATGGCCGTCCAACTTCTCGCAGAGTTTTGTTTTCCTCAAATGTTCGACAGCGCAGTGTTGAGTCGCAGCTCTTTAAGGCTCCTATATGCAGATTAATGCTAATGTCATCTGTTTAGGAATTCAGACGGCAGCGAGCAGCGACAGAATGGGTGATGAATTCATCAAGGAATAAATGAAGCAGAACTTCACACCAGGATCCCTGAATCTCATCCTGAGCATTAAACCCAAATCTGTGTGTCTGACTCTGCAAACACTGCAGCACTTCAGACTGTTGACGCTCACATCCAGAGAAATACATATAACAGAGTAGCACGGGACACCGTTCACTTTATTAAAATACAATAAATATATGTCCTGATGCTGATCACACTGATTAAACAGAAATAATAATAAAATCAAACCCCATCATCAACACTCAGCAAGCATTTTATTAGGAACACCTGTGCAATTTAATCCAACAGCTCTGCCATAAATTCTACTTTTACAAAGCTTCTACATTTTCAGTTTTTGTTGTCGTTGTCAGAAAGGTGATAATATTACTTTATGTTTAGTATTGAGGTGGTAGTCGGTGGTGAACATGAGTCCCTGTCGTTTCCTTTTCTGCCACGAAAGTATAAAAGCAAACAGTCTGCTTATTATACAGTTAATTTAACTGCTTTTTGCTCAGAAGAAGAAGTGAACAGAATCTTCTGTGAAATCCAACAAAATCCACACAAATGTTCAGGTTTTACTGGACAGACAGAAACGTATCTTTTACAAAGATGTTTGCAGCTAACATTAGCATTAGCATTAGCATTAACAAGGTGGATGTTAAACAGTCAGCTAATGTGCTGTTTGGTGATTTTGTGTTTGTCACTGACGTCATGGTGCCGTTACGTTTTTATCCTGAGCAGGAAGGAGTTAAAAAATACTGAAAAATGTTTTCTAATTTCTATATTTGATGTATGTTTTGATGGCAGCGTGAGTTGTAACATCACCTGCACTTCATGTAACCAGGTTGTTTTTTTTTACACCGAACACAAAACAAGAACGAAAACTCAATTTTTTTAATGTGACAAAAACATGATGATAACTCTCTTGAGCACAGAAATATGATGCTTGTAAATCTACTAAAATAAAACTTGATCTGTTTTCCGAGGACGGCCATGACGCCTGCTGTTATTGGTAGTTTGGGTCCTTCTGTACCGCCGCTGCAGCCTGCTGATGATCCTCATGAAGTCTCACAGTCTGGTTTCTTACTGGTTCAGGCAGTTCCTCACCATGTGGAGCCATGTTGCATTAGAAACAACACAGGAGTTCACATGTATACATATATAAATACTGGTTTATAACCTTGTTCAGGTAATTCGTCTTAACTGGAAATCACAAGTTTTACTCACTTTTGTTGCATTGTTGTTGTACTTTGAGGACTGTACTTTAAATTTAATCTATCAAACCTTCTAAACTTCACCCTAAAATACTACAGTTATTGTAAGATGATACAATTTTGAATTATTTAACATTTTAGTGATGTTGCACAGGGCTGAACTTTTTTTATATAGTGTATATATTAGTGAGGTGTTTTCAGTAGGAAGCGGTGAGTTTGCAGCTGACAGCTGCAGACAGGATCTGTGAGGAAGGAGAGACATATGCACAATGTTGTTTTCCCTTCTTTTATTGGATTTTTTGACAGTAACAAAAGACTTTAAACATTCTAACCATGACTTTCTAAACATAACCTTCACTCGATATGAAGGAGATCTATCAGTCGCTGATGCCGGTCAGACTTATGGAGCCTCTTATTGGTTTTTCATCTTTTCATTACTGTGTATTTTTGGTTTTTTTTGGTTTTGGTGTTGTGTTTTATGTGTCCTAAATGTATGTGACCCACTGCTGCATAACCAGTTGCCTCACTGGGGACAAATAAAGTTATTGATTGATTTATTCTGCTTTTACTCCCAGACTCAGCACTCTCATCTTCCTTTGTTTTCTGAAAGCAGAAAAGCTTTCAAAGTTGTCCAGGAGTCTCCAGAGCCACAGGGCAACAGATCAGGTATCTGCCGGGCTGCAGAGAGGCGACCTGGTTCTCTCTCCGAGCAGGAGGACTCTCTCCTCTGAGAGGATGTGGCTGCTATTATCTCTGTCACCTGAGCCAGGAGACACCGCCGCGATACATCACCCTGCTGCTGCTGCGTGGTTTCAGACACATCTGGCCCATCTCATCTGTACACAACACATTATTGTAGTCACAAGAAAACCACATCAGATAGCAGAGCTGCCAGCCAGCGAGTCTCTACAAAAACATGGAGGCTTATCAGTAAAAACAAAGAAAACATGAAGCTTATCACCAAGAACAAACTTCACTGGCAAAGAGAGAGAATATATATGTGTGGTGTGTTAATCTCTGAGTGTATTCATGTTTAAATGCACCCACACCCCCCCCCCCCCCCCCCCCCCCCCCCCGACATCTATTTATATCATGTTTGCTCTCTTTAGCCATGTACAGATGTGTTTCTGGCTCTTGGATGAAGCCGCAGTGTGTGAAGGCAGCAGCAGCAGCAGCAGCAGCAGCTCTGAGCTCTGGAGGTTACAGCGTGTCCCTGAGATGACGGGTCATTAACCAGCAGCCTCCTCCCTCCTCTTCAGCAGGCCGCCGCCGACCTGCTACCGTAAAAACACATCAGCAGACAGAAAATGGAAACAGCAAAACAACTCTGTCCTCCAGTCTGGACCCACTGCAGTTTATTTTCTTTACAGTGACTTAGAGCAATGGCACCTTTTTTCCTTGGAGCCCCCCCTACATGTATCTAAGAAAAGCTGATTAGATGTTAACTTGACAAAGAGTTAATATCTAATCTTCCTAAGATCTTAACTGCTCAAGGGCTTGACAACATATAAGTACTTCGGTATTATTATTACTGATCAGAACTCATCATTCAAATCACACGTTGAAAACATTGTTTCCAGGGTGAAACTTAAATTAAGTTTCTTTTTCAGGAATAAATCCTGTTTCTCCCTCCAGGCAAGGAAACATTCTGCTGCTGCTCTTTATGAATGTACCTGAGTAGAGTCTAAATAAGTTGGAAACTATTCACTGCTCTGCTTTATGTTTAAATACTGGCTGCTGAAACCTTGTACACCACTGTATTCTGCATGCTGCTGCTAGGTTTCCATCTCTGTATGTCTGTAGACTTTCTTACTGGTTGATTTTTATATTTAAATCTCTCCTTAAACTGGTTCCTTCTTATCTGTGTACATACATGTGTAGAAACTAAAATCAATATGGCTGCTCTCATGATACTCTACCAGGCAGCGACCTCCGGGGCTGAAAAATGAAGCCAAACACCTGCATTCTCTCTGACGGCCAGCAGGGGGCGACTCCACTGGCTGCAGAAAAGAAGTCTGATTGTTTAGAAGTCTATGAGAAAATTATTCTACTTCTCTGTTGATTTATTACCTCAGTAAACTGTTTCCTAATGAGTTTATGGTCTCAATCGCTCGTTTCAAGTCTTCTGCAATACAACATGATGTTCATTTTGTAAATTATGGTCCCATTTAATTTAAATTTGAAGATAAAGCAGTGTATGCTTTAGGGCGTGGTTATGTTGTGATTGACAAGTCACTACCATGGAAACAACATTGTTTACATAACGTAACCACTGTATATAGGCGTAGCTACTGCTATTTCACTGTGTGTTTTCAGTCCACTGAAATTAATTGTAACATCGTCTTGTTCAGTGTTTGGTTTTACTAAAAGACCCATCGATGAGTCGGACGATCAGTGTTTCCTGTGAGTACATTTTGTTTTAACAGTTTTAGGCCTGTTTTTCGCTAGCGAAAATTAGCATTAGCATTAGCATGATCACTATTAACTATAGATTGTAAATGCACCGTGCTAACTGAGCTAGCAGCTAGCGCTATGGTCAGCTTCACCTTCTTGTCCAAATACGGTCACTTCTGGCTCCAAAAATCAAACATGGTGACGACCAAATCCAAGATGGCGAGGGTCAACTCGCTACACTCGAGGCTTCAAAACCAGTTCGCAAACCAATGGGTGACGTCACGATGACTACGTCCATTTTTTTTACAGTCTGTGTTCTCTACGGATGTTGCTTCCCAGAGTTAAAACAGAATTAAGCAAAAAAGCTTTTAAATACGCTGCTGCTTCTTCCTGGTATAATGTACAGAAGGACTGAAACTGTCTGATTACTGAGTTTACGTCTATTTAGAGGATCGAGAAGATCTCTTGGTTCTCCTGGTCAGTGTGGTTGCTGCTACATTTTTGCTGAGATCAATTTAGAAAATTGTAGCTGTTTATGCATCATAACTGGAATTTTGTCCTTGACCTTGTGTTGCATATTAACTGGATATTGTGTTTTGTGTTTGTGGTGTGTGAACGTTGTATTTGTCTGTTTGTATTATTTGTGTTTATTGTTGAGTCACTGTTGACAGAGAGAGACAGTATCTACACCTATACATACACATACACATCCGTCCTGGATCTCCATCAGATTAAAGAACTGAAACAGTTTGTTTCACATCATGTGAACATTGTTTCTGACACAGCAAGACAATATGTGTTAATTAGGTTCACAATCACTGTGGTGGGAAATGGTGTGTTTTAAGACAAGAGGAGAATTTAAACTATGAAGTGGAGAGGAGATGTCCTGGTGGATATCAGGTTTTTTTTTGGATCTTTGTTCTTATTGTTATAAAGGCTGTGTCTGAAGGTTGTGTCAGACAGGTATGTGGTGCTGAATCAGAGAAAAACCTTTTTAACTGCGTGTTTGGTCAGACTGAGTGTTCTTTCACTATCCAAAACATTTTGTATCTGTTCTCCTCCAAATATTTCTTTGACACCAAACTGACTTGAAAGGTCAGCAAGCTCATCTTCACAGCCGAGGTAGTCCACGTCCTGGAGGCTGGAAATGTAGTGGGAGGGGGGGGGGCGGGGGGATCCATCACCCACAATTCCTTTGATAAGAACTTAATTTCTTCCCAAAGCAAGTTCCTGCGCCTGGTAAACTCGCAGTGTCACCAGACCGATTCATCAGCAGAGGAAACTGTTGTGACATTTTCCAAACTCTGTGCTCACAAAAGCTTCGAGAGCATCTTTACACTTCAGGTTCCTGCTTGTTTGTCTCAGTGTAGAGAGGGAACGTGTCTGCTGGCTTTGATCCTGATGCATCAGTCAGCTGTTCACACAGTGGTCCATTGTGATCTTGCAAGAGTTCCTTCGTTTTTTTTTCTGCAGTTCCATAAAACGCACTTGTCTACATGACAACCTGTCATCATCCTCATACAGATGGCTGAACGGTCTCTTGATGAAGTTTATAACTTTAACAACAGTTGCCAGGTTGTTACTAAGTTTTTTACTGGCTAATGCTCGGCGATGTAGCATGCAGTGGAAAACCTCGGAGCGTTTTCCTTCAATCAGCTGTTGAATTCCTTGTTTTTTCCCGTCATCGAGTCATCGGTCCAGAATGCAACAAGATTCTGGCCGGGCAGATTGTTGGATGACAGATGAGAGTCCAAAGCCATAAATGTATCTCGGCCTGTTGTTGTTGAGACCAGAT
This sequence comes from Thunnus albacares, assembly GCF_914725855.1. Lineage (NCBI taxonomy): Eukaryota > Metazoa > Chordata > Actinopteri > Scombriformes > Scombridae > Thunnus > Thunnus albacares. The sequence continues at coordinate 31,344,110 of NC_058116.1, read as the reverse complement.
TGGTCGATATAAGAACATCTTGTTTCGAGTCCATCATGAATATATGGCACATAAATGATAAGCACAGACTCGTCTGACACTGTTGTCGTTTCATCCGACTGCAGATTGTTAAAAGCAGCTGCACCAGAAGCTTCAGTCATTTTATTCATTTCTGTCTGACAATGTTGTCAGAGTTGGATGGTTTTCACTTCATCCACCACCTGTGGGCCACACAGCCTGCTGGCAGGTTTGATAGCTGCTCTCCAGCATTGTGCAGCTTTTTATTCTTGGCGATTAATATCGAACAGTGAAATGATGCGTCTGTGGCTCTGTGTAAATCACCGCCTGCTCTTTCAAATGCTTCTCTGATGCTTGTGGATCTTTTTGAGAGTGCCGACTGCTTTTTTCCTCTCAAAAAAATCCCTGACCTTCACCAGTAGTGTCCTGGTGCTTTGTTACCTGGAGTCGTCTCATTTCGCGTGACTTCATACCTTCATTATTCAGCTTCTCACCACAAATGACACATTCTGTCTGAGACGTGTCCTGTCCTTCAGTAACCAGAGTTACGGCTTTACTTTCTGTCTCGACACTTTTACGTTTCTCAGACATGTTTCATTCATAAAACACTGATGCTCTGACTGCAGGTGAAACAAGGAAACTGACTGAGGTGTGGCCTCCTGAGCAGCCTACTACATGACCTTTGGACCCCAGGTTGGGAACCAGTAACTCAAAGGATATGTCTGCTTTATGTCAGCCCAGTTTGTAGTTTTTCCCTTCACTCCATGTTTACAATCCAATTAAATTGTTAATTCATGCAGCATATGTAGTCGCAGTTCTGATCCTGTCATTAATTTCAGAAAATCTGTTTATTATTACATTTATTATTAATTTATATTAAATAAAATAAAGAGTAAATAGGTAAGAACATCTGCTTTTGTCTATCTATCATTCTGTTGGTGGATTTCACTTATTATATGTTATAAATGTGCTTTTTACAGTCGTTCTTGGATCGTTATTATTATAATATTGCTGCTTGTTAATCAATGCACGTCAGGTTCAGGTAGATTTTCCATTTTGGACCCAATGGAGACCTCTAGTCCAGACTGTCCCCAGAGTGTCCGCCACCTGGCAACATGCCAAAAAAACTCTGTTATCCGTCGCTCGCTCGTAATCCACAGGACCGCCACGGCCATATTGAATGCCATGGAGTCTCACGCCAGCTCTGACCTCACTGGCTGAGTAACCTGAGGGCTCACTCGGTTTCATTTTTGTTGGCCGATGATCCAATTTAAGTGATTTTGGTTGTTTGTTGGGATCCCAGAAGGAGAAATTTCACATGAGTCTGTTCTCTTTAAGAGAAAGATATATGAATTCAGCCTTTACTGTTTACTTCTTGCCGGCTGATAATCCTCACAGTCACTCTCTCATATTTCCACCATCAGAAACAACCTGCATACAAATATTAACATCAAATATTAACAAAAAACAGAAAACGAAGCCCACGAGTCCAAACTGAAATGCCACAAGACAAACATTTCTGCAAACAATCAAATTTTACATTTCAGTCTCTCAAAAATCACATTTTGCAAACTCTGCACTACTGATTTTCTGTTTTACACACACACACACACAAACACTAGTGGCTTTTTTTTTATTTATAACATCATATCACAAATAGGCCACGTTGCCAGATGAGCTTCACTCATTTCTATGTTTGCTTTGATGTCCTCAACAAAGAGTCCGCTGTAACGTCCACTCTGCCTCCAGAGGATCTGCTGCTGTCAGTATCCACAGCCAACGAGAGGAGAGTCCTGCTGAGAGTAAATATGAATAAAGCTGCTGGGTCTGATAACATCGCTGGCCGTGTACTACAGACATGTGCCAACCAGCTAGTTGATGTTGTTACTGACATGTTTAACACATCAGTGTCACAGGAGAGAGTTCCCACCTGCTTCCAGACGGCCGACATCATCCCTGTAACGTCTCCAGTGTCTAGATTAAACCACTAGACTGTGACACTCGTCCCCCACTCTGATGAAGAGCTTTGAAAAAACTGGTTCTCAAGCACATCAAAGACAACGTCCCAGACAGTCTGGACACTCACCAGTTTGCATACAGAACCAGTAGATCCGTTTATACAATCTCCTCCATGAAACTGATTGGAAACGTAGCACTCTGGGCTTCAGTATCACACTCTACTACTGGATATTAGACTTCCTCACAAACAAACCCCAAACAGTTCGGATTGGTGGTCACGCCTCCACTCTAGTGCTGAACACCAGAGCCCCTCAGGGTCTCAGCCCCCTCCTATTCACGCTGTACACCAATGACTGCAACCCCCCGACATGGAGAGAACTCACCGTCACCACCGTCATCGGCCAGATTTCAAACAACGATGAGAGTTCATATCAGGAGGACTGCTCAACGTCAACCAGAACCAAGCAGCTGATGGTTGATTTTAGGAAAAAGGAGGCAAAGACACACAGCTCCGTCTACGTCAGTGGAGCAGCCTGGGTATCAGCGTCACATAGAACCTGTCATGGACGTCACACACAAAGCTCAGAAACGACTGAACCTCTGAAGGAAACTTAACAAGGCAAAATTACATCTCAGGTTCTTGTTAACTTTTTACAGAGGAGCAACAGAAAGCTTCCTGACTGGAAACATCTCAAAGTGGTGTGAGATGTGCAGACAGGAAGGATCTGCAGCGGGTGATTAAACATCATCGGTACCCGTCTACTGAGCTTCAGTGATATCAGTGAGGTGAAGAACCCGTACCTCCAGCTGTGAGACTCCTCAGTTCATCGTCTGCACTCCAATATAAAAAATAGGTTTTATTTTTATGACTTATTATTTATTAATCCATTTATATGAATCATGTTTTTGTGAGTAGCATTAAGGGATTACAAATGACATTTTGTTATTCAATCTTAACAAATACGTGTTCCTCAAACACACTTTGAGCAAACATTCATTCACCTCCACTGCGTTCACCACAGACTCACTTCCCTGCACTTCAGGCTCTTGGTGCAGGGTTTTTTTTTTTTTTTTGCACTGTGTCTTCATCATGCAGGTCTTTCTCCTCTGCTCTTCCGTAGCAGCACAGACATGCACGCTGCCTCTTTTGACGCCATCAGCTGCTACTGTGCCAGCTGAAGCGTGACGTCCCTTCTGGGGACGCTGTCACTCATGCAGCTCCAGTACAGAACACACACATGCACTGACGGCAGCGAAATCCAGCATGTTGTAAAACACGACAACCCATCATCTATGCATACAGGCCTAATCCCAGCATACAGTTTATATGAACTGCAAGATACAATGTAGAAACAGGCTGACTGTTGCCATGTTGTAATACCTAATAATAATAATAATGATGATGACCTTTCACAGAGTACTAGTGAGCCATTTGGTCGTCTTTGTTCAGTGTCTCTGGCTTCCTCTTGCTGCTGCTGCTGCTCAGGATGATGACGTCTCTCCTCGTCTTGCACTGGTTCACAGTCAGCGTGATTCTTTCATGTTTTAGCACCTTGATATTGAACAGCTCTGCTCTCCTCGGCACAGAGGACGCTGCTTCTTACCAGGCTGGTGAAGCATGTTGACGAGAGGGAGGGAGGGGAGGTGACCGATTCAGCACCACGTTCTCTCCAAGGGGATTGTGCAGCCGGTCCGCTCTCATCCTGACCCGGGTTTATACTGTCAACATGTGCTGCCAGCCGAAACCTGATACCCAATTGATCCGGCTTGTTAGGCGTGAACCGGCACCTCATTTTAGTCGGGAACAGCTGTTGGTCCACGGTGATATCCAGCGCTGGATTGTAGCATTTGATGCAGATGTGTGTGAATTTCTCCCACACTGCAGTCATGAGCGTAAACTTGTCAGTGGTCAACTGGCATGGTGCCTCCGCCAGACTCCATGCTGGTCCATGCTGGTCCATCTTTCCTGATCGCTGGTAGCTCCGCAGCACAATCTTAATAAATAATAAGAGAGAATTACTTTAGACTGAGCCTGTTTTAAAATGCTCACACTTATCATAATGTTACTATTTTATAGCTTTACACGACATGCAGGGTTTACTCATGCTGACCTTCTACATGTGCTGTTGTTGACCTGTTCTGAAGTGGAGGGTCGGTTCTCTGACTCAGTCCTGATATCTCCACCATCAGACTCACTACAGGTAGTAACTCTGATGCCTGTTTGGCATCAATAAATCTGTTTCTTATCTACTGTAAGCTGTTAGAAATGACTTCATCTAGTTTTCAGATCACACACTCTAACGAATGCTGTCGCCTAGCAACTTAAAATAAATACATAGATTTTTATATAGGGATGAATTTTACCTGGTGGTCATTTTAATCTGGATTTATCTTGACTTGGAAGAGTTAAAGAATGGAGGCCTTTAATATATTATTAAAACATAGAAATGTATAACTGAAATATTTATCCTGTAGTGATTCTAGTATTAACAAACAACATAATATGTTAATATGTAGTTTGACACATAAAACGACAAACTGAAAACTAAGTATTTTCAGTCAGTTAAAGAAAAATTACTACATAAATTATTCCTTATGATTTGTACAAAAATGTCACCAACCTCCCTGTAAATGATCCTAAACATTTATTGTTAAATAACAACAAATTACTCCAAAATTTTATACAAATTTCCAGGAAATTCCAGGAAATGTTCCAGGATCTGTAAAATAAATCATTACCAAAAGACGACAGACGACAAGTTTGAACATGAAAAGAATCCGGAGGTGCAGTGAAGTTAGCAGCTCCAGGCTACGTTAGCCACTACTAGCATCACACAGGTGAATCTCCCACCCGACTGTCAGAGGTGGAGCAGCATTATGGGTAATTTTAGGCACCAGGTTTTGACAAGACATATCAACAACAACATATCTGGTTCTGCTGGGTTGATTTTGATTGATCTATTTTTTTTAACCGGGCCGTCTTTAGTGCAGCAGCATTGAAGGAGCGCAGAGACTCAGCCAATCAGGAGAATCTGGAGGCTCAGAGACGCCTGATCTGATGTTTGGCAGCTGATCAGTGCAGTGACGACAGACTGATGTTATTTCAGACATAATTCTCACATCATTAAGTAACTGCTGTGACACTACAACATTTATCTGGATGCATCTTCAATAATAAAACATGAAACGCTGCTTTTGCTAAAAAGAAAGTTAGAAAAGGCCTCTCGCTGTCTGATATCTCCCTGGAGATGAATACGTTGAGTCATTTATGTTTATACATTTAATGGTACCAGTGTCCTCTTCAAGTTAAACCAATAACTATGTGTCTGTGACGTCCATTAAATAGATTGTAGTTTGGAAAAAAAAGCCCAAAAACTGCTCCTGCAGAAAGGTGAACGAACCGAAGTAACATCTTCATACATGATTTGCAAATGACATGAAATCCAGGAGGATGTTTTATCATCCAGTGTAACCCGGTGAAATGATTCTCTTATGTTTGAAGTTTGATTTGGACTCATTATGAAGCCTTCACGTCCTCGACCATCTGACCTGCTGGACTTCAAACAGCTGCTCTCCACACTCTCAACTGATGGACCGAAGCCTTTGAAGTCACATCTTTGCAGGAGAAGAAGTAGTTTGATCCCCCAGCTGCTCCGGACCGAAGCGGGCAGGAACGTTAGGAAACTCGCTTTTTGATATTTAAATGTGCAGAAGAGAAAATGGAAATGATGCTGGTGTGATAATAACACCAGTAGCTCCAGTAGAAGAAGTGACATGTTTATGATAAAAGGTAGAAACCTGTAAGTTTATTCATTCCTACTTGTGAGTTATTTTTATTTACTATTATTTTAATTAAATTTCTGTGGAAATGACTTCCTGCACATCACCTGTACATTGGAAATCAAACATGCATATTGTTTACTGTTAATATTTCTACATTACTCAGCTGTTTTGTGTTGTTTTGACTGTTAATATGTTTTCATTGAACTATGTTCAGTATGTCAGGCCGCCATGTGTCATGTGACCAATAATAATCAATTAAATAATAAATAAATTCTGTTATTTTGCACATTTACGTCCAGATGTGTAAGAAAGACATTTAAATTTATGCATAAATAATCTTCTACAGGTGTTTGGAGTCACCTGATCTCAGCTGCTGCTGATTTTTTCCTTTTCTATCTTGTTTTTCGTGATTAAATTTAAGTTTTGAAGAGTTGTTCTGATTTAGATGAAATGTTTTCCTGTCAATTTTAATAGCTAGCAGCTCATAATGTCCTTCTATTAGGAATATTGTTTACATGCTGTGATGCTGTTTCATGTTGCAGAGGGCTCCAGATGTGCAGGAAGGTCCAGATGTGTGTTATATTGTCTTCTGCAGGAGCAAATAAATGCTGGAAAACAATCCTTTCAGTTGTGAAAAACGTGTCTCAGACTTTTATTGTCATGGCAACAACAGGTTCATGATTGACGGTAAATATTGATTAAAGCTGATTATCAGTTTCTTTAACGTTCTTCAGGATCAGAAACAGCTGACTGATGCTACAAATCATCAACATAAAGGAGGAACACATGTAATAATAATAATAATAATAATAATAATAATAATAATATCTTTATTTGTTTTAACACTTTTCAAAATCGAGCTACAAAGAGTTTCACATAATAAAACTGAATAATTAAAACAGTAGAAAAAAAGACCAAACATTAAAACACTGATAATAAAGTAACATTAGAGGATCTTCAGGCTGTGAGTTAATGATCTTCATATACGACTAAACTGCAGATACGTTCTGGTAGAAACATAATGTGAGTGAAAGCTTTACAGACAACAGATCTGGTTCCATCAAAATATCTGATCTTGCAGTTCAATAACAGCTGAAACTGCAGTGATATGAATCTGTTTGTGGTCGTGTTCAGACTGCAGCAGCACTCTGGTCGTCTGCAGCGACTTGAAGCTCAACATGTTTCTGTACATTTAAACGCAAAATATGTAATTTCAGCCGCTCGGCGTCTCAATCAAAACAATAACAAAAGACGGAGTGTGATGACGGTGTGAAGTAGCAAGGGATCATGGGAGTTGTTGTCTTCGTCGTTAAATAACCAGCTTCACCGGGATAGGATTACTCCAGTGTTCATCATTCAGGATGTTTTTACCCGCAGAGGTCTCCTCCTCTCCAGAACAAATGTATACACACATTAAAATTGTTAAAAATATTAATTAAAGCTGTTTCATCTAAAAAAATCAATGTTTCTCCGATGATGTTTGGTGACCACCGGACTTCCTGGAGGGGCTGTTAGCTGAGCTGCTGCTAACGTTTGTCCAGTTTATTTCTCTGATAACTTAAGATCCAGACGTCCAATGACTAAAATCCTTCTTCCGGCTAAAAGATAAAGTTAAAAACCACCTAAATTTATCATGAAAATGTGTCTTAAAACTGAATAAAAGTCCATTTATAACAGTTTGTGTGGAACAACCACAACGCCGATGTATTATCTTGTATGTGTGTAAGTTACTCTTTGGTAGACGCCATTGTAGCGGACAAACACAGCGCCGCCGTATGCATCTGGTGCGTGTTTACTCTTTGGTAGAGGAGGTATGACGCCATCGACAGGCGACCAAATGAAACGGTCCGTTACTTTGATTAAATTACAGATTTCTCTGAGTTTGAACATTGTTGGAAACATTTGGGATAATGTAAGTACACAACTCAACAACATATATAACATAGGTCTAGTTGTTTTTAGACATTTTAATGTGGAATAATTACATATTATACCTTTAAAGGAAACAACAACTTAGCTGTAAAAGTCATTTCCAGCAGACGGGGTTGTTCTGGCTCACAGTGGGTCAAACGGTTCGCTATATAATCAGAAACTAAAACCCCCATATGAGCCTTAAAAGTCATCATTAATGAAAATGAAGTGGAAAATGAAAAGGAGAAAGTCTGTGATGTGAGAGAGCAGCAGACAACTGAAATGTAGAAACAGCTGACTGAGCTAGAAGCAGAACGGCTTTTTTTTAAATTTTTTTTTGCCTTTTCAGCACAAACTGCTCTGCATATAATTCTACCGGTGACTTGATGATTTACTGGTTCGTCTACCTGCCGCAGCGGTTCAGACCTTCACTCTGACTGTCAAAGACAGAAAGCATCACTGACAGCTGGTGGAAACAATCTTTATGTGGATCTGGAGGATTCAGCTGGTCTACAGGTTTGTTTCCAGCTGAGGAGGCCGATGGAGGAGACAACAAACACATATAGAAGTATAGATACATGTTTATAGAAATATTAAATACAGGGTTAATACACTATCATGTCCCATATTTAGAAAGGGACTTTGAGATGAGCATACAGGCTTAAAAATGTGCAAAAATAGTAAAACATTTCTGTTTCTCTCTTGTTTCAACACATCAGCATCATGTTAAACTGGAGACAAACCTGAAACCTACAAAGACTGGACAGACCACAGAAGGAGTGTTTCCACCTACTTTTACACCGACGTTTTTAGTCTTTGGCAGTCAGAAAGAACACAAACATTACGACTGAGTGATCACACAGACAACATACTGACCCCCCCCCCCAACAGATCAATTACTGCCTGTTTGTGCAGCAAAACAAACACGGAGGCAACCAGCAGCTTGTACTGATTCATCCATGATCCAGATATCAGTGGTGGAAGAAGTCTTCAGTAAAAATACCAATACAGCAGTTTAAAACTACTCCATTATAAGTAAAAGTACTGCATGAAAAATCCTACTACAGTAAAAGTACATAAGTATTATGAGCTTGATGTAGTTAAAGTATTGCAGTAAAAGTACATAAGTATTATGAGCTTGATGTAGTTAAAGTATTGCAGTAAAAGTACATAAGTATTATGAGCTTGATGTAGTTAAAGTATTGCAGTAAAAGTACATAAGTATTATGAGCTTGATGTAGTTAAAGTATTGCAGTAAAAGTACATAAGTATTATGAGCTTGATGTAGTTAAAGTACTGCAGTAAAAGTACATAAGTATTATGAGCTTGATGTAGTTAAAGTACTGCAGTAAAAGTACATAAGTATTATGAGCTTGATGTAGTTAAAGTATTGCAGTAAAAGTACATAAGTATTATGAGCTTGATGTAGTTAAAGTATTGCAGTAAAAGTACATAAGTATTATGAGCTTGATGTAGTTAAAGTATTGCAGTAAAAGTAGTGGTTTGGTCCCTCTGACTGATATATTATTATATATGACATCATTAGATTATTAATAGTGAAGCATCAGTGTTAGAGCAGCATGTTACTGTTGTAGCTGCTGGAGGTGGAGCTAGTTTACACTACTTTATATACAGTTAGCTAGTTTAGTCCAGTGGTTCCCAACCTAGGGGTCGGGCCCCTCCAAAGGGTCAGCAGATAAATCTGAGGGGTGGTGAGATGATTAATGGGAGAGGAAAGAAGAAAAAACAAAGTTCTGATACACAAATCTGTTTTCAGTTTTTGGACTTTTTCTCTAATCTTTGATTTTTGCTGAAATATTGGATCATTTGAACATTTATTGAAATGAAAGCATGTGAGAAGTTTAGAGGGAAAAATCACTATTTGGTGGAGCTGTTAACAACTCATAGACATGTGAAATGTGACCCCGACTACACACTGCTTTTTGTAAGACGTCAAAAGACAAAAAGGTTGGAAACCACTGGTTTCATCTTTAACAATGTGTTGTATTTTAAAAGCTTGTTATATTATCCATTGTGTCAAATCTTCATCTGAAAAGTAACTAAAGCTGTCAAATAAATGTAGTGGAGTAGAAAGTACAATATTTCCCTCTGAAATGTAGAAAGTAGCATCACATGGAAATACTCAAGTAAAGTACAAGTACCTCAAAACTGTACTTCAGTAAATGTACTTAGTTACTTTCCACCACTGGTTAATATGCAGCACAGTTCACACTGAAAAGGTGGGAAAAAGACAGAAGAAAAAAGTGAAAAATCTGAGAGTTCAGATAAGAATCTGTATGTCACTTGATGACCTGCTCTTTCGCTCCCATCAGTCATCAAATGATCAGAATCAGGTCAACAGTCTTCAGGTGTCTCCTCACCTTTAGTTACGTACTACTAGAGATCATCTGTCTCTTTACAACACTAAACATTCAGGAGGAGAAATCATACTGTTGAGTTTGTTTACTACAGTCAGAAAGTGGAAGCTAGGTAGCCTAGCCTGCTAACGTTAGCATTATTGTTTCCATCCACCTGTCTTTTATTTGCATTTTCAATTTAAGCCTCAATAAAAACCTGAGTGGAAACACTGAATTTATTATTTTTTTCCTGAAAAAAAAAAAAAAAAAAAATCAAAACCTTTGAAATATCCCAAAATTGTTTTGAAGCTTAGCTGAGGTGGAAAAGATCTGACAATCTGCACATAGTGAATAAATGATGACATACATGAATCATGTGACTTAAACATCAGATATATATATATATATACACATATAAACCACAGCGGGCGTAAGGTCTATTGTGTGAAGATGTTTATCGGCTCTTACTGTGACTGCAAACAAAATCAATGCAAAGATACGAGTAGACACGGAGGCAACAACACGACCACACAGTGGCACAAATTAACGTGAAAATGAAAATTTGAGCGCAACCTTCTTCATAAATGTACAGAGACGAGACGAGAGGAGAGACTGGAGGGAAATAACAGAAAGAACTGGAGTCTCTGGTGAGAAATGAACACAAACACACACAAACTCTCCAGTTTAATCAATATGTTTTCCAGCAGGTTGGTTTCACAAAGTACCAGACATTTAGTTTATGTGTAATACAGAGTACTGTGAAGATAAAAAAACGGCTGCTATGATGATTTTAAAAATATAGAACAGAGACTCAATATGTTTTTAATAGTTATAAAGAATGTCAACATTTTCAGTTCTGTTTTTAATAATATTCATATTTTTACAGACACTCTATTGACATTTCCAGACTGTTTATATCAGCGATGTTTCTGAAATGAATACATGAAACAAACAGAAATGTCATATTTCCATCACGTTTTTCCATCTTTTGAGCTTTTAGCTCAGCAAACAGACGGCGGGCAGGACGTCTTCAGCTCCTTAAATGTTACATTTTAAATCTGCTAATATTAGATATAAAATCTTACATTTGTTGTGAATGTGGTTATATATTTCATCTGATTTATGTGTAAAAGGGAAAATAGTCTGAGCATCAGTCATCAGTGACAGACTGGATGTTTTGCATCAGAGCACAAACACTGAAGAAATCTTGAAGTGACTCCAAAGAGATCAAAGACTCAATTTGTATTGATGAACTAAAATGAAAATGTGCCAAAAAAAAAAGACTCAAAGAAAAACAATAGCAGCTTCTGTTAGAACACAGTAGAGAAGTATCAAAGATCTTCATTACAAATAAAATAAATGAAATGAAAAGATACACCCTGACCCAGACTCATAAATGCTTTGTGCTCTGAGCGGAGGAAGCTGTGAGGCGGCGGCTGCAGGGAGGCGGCGGCGGCGGCTGTTGATTAGCAGACGGTCTCCTCTCCACAGAGATATCTGATCTGTGAGCCGAGCCGCCGCGACTGACGGACAGCCAGGGGTCAGAGGAGGAGGGATTCACTAAAACCCAAACACTGTGACATCCGAGACGCCTCTCTCTCTCTCTCTCTCTCCTTGTCTTAATCACATCTTGTAGCCGGCCTCTCCGTTTTTAGTGAGAGCGCCATTATTAAGGATTCAGCGCACACATCCTGAAGCGTCCGGCGGTGACAGAAAGCTGCCTGTGCAGAGCATCAGGTCACATCTGCAAGTAAAACATATAAAACATATAGAATAATGACCAGGAGGGACCACAGCGTGATCTCAGTTTAGTCATATATAATTTGTGTTATTATTAATATTTGCTCTTCATCCTCACTTGAGTTTTATAAGGTTTTTGGACTCAGATATGTAGATATACTTTGGGTTTAGGCTTATAAGCACAGATCTGTTAAACATATTCTACAGGATAACTGACTTGTTCACTGTAAAAAACATTAATGCACCTGCGGATGTCATCCACTTCATAAAAACTCTGATTCAGGGTTCAGTAGCACTTCATGTGATGAAGGTGGAAGCACAGTAAATGTGAAGAACATGACCTTCTTGTGCTGCGTCGGCGTTAAGGGGGGGAATAAACGTCTTCTTTGTTGCTTTCTTCAACCGTCTGACTGACTGAGTTCATTTGTTGTCCTCTAAAGGAAAATAACAGCAAAATGGATCAATGGAGAGCACTAATTATTAGTCTTTATTTCTCTGTGACCCCTCCCAGGCTCCGTAAGAGTCAGGTAATTAAGAGGATTCATGCAAATAAAGTACCTTATGTTTGTGTGATGATGAGGAGGATCTGCAGCATCATTATCAGGCAAGTGAGGTCATGGAAACCAGCAGCCCCCCTATGAGACAGTCCCAGGTGAACCTGTACTATACACACAATTCAGCATAAAATAAAGGATGCCTGTTAAAACATACTTTGAGCTGATTGGTTGGTTAGATGTTAATTGTTGGAGCTTTTATGTGATTAACTGTAAGTGATTCAGATGAAGAGTTTCTCTTTTTTGGAGTTCTTTGTCTTTTGAGCTTTACAGAAAATATTTGGTATCATGAAATACAAAAGTTCAATAAGCAGCATCAACAGCAGCTGCTGTCACCTGGTGTCATATTAGAGAGATGAGAACTCCAGCAACACTTGTAGTATGAAGAACAACTTTATTAGCTGACCGACGCATTTGGCCTTCATCAGGGTCATCATAAAACACATTACAAACACTATTTAAAATATAAAAGACAACCAATCATATACATCCAGGCACATATCAGCCAATGGGGCGTCTACAAAGATGGGTTGGATATATGGTCATGTGACTTCAGGCCAATCGTTGTCCAAGAAGGGACATGGGTGACGCCATATTTGGTCCATTAACTAGAAAGGTGCAACTATGGGGTGGTACTTTGCTTTTTGTTAATCCAAAAATGTGCCTTTTAGATATGGCATACATTTAGAAACACTTTGAGTATGATAATAACAATAATAATAATAATAACAATAATAATAATAATAATAATAATAATAATAATAATAGCAGTAATAGTAAAGATAAAAGGCTTTATAAAGTGCTGTGTGTAGAGAGAGCAGAAAGATACAGAATACAACAATATAAATTGATAAAAAAAATAATAAAAGGTAATAAAAAATAATACATCATAATACATAATTAAAAAATATAAAAATATATCATATTAGACCTGGACAGTCTGATGTCTGAACCTGATGCAAATCCTCCAGAATTAATCTCTTTCTCCTCTTTCTGGAGCTCGTATTACTGATGATTATTACTGATCCCAGTCCTTTTTTTTTTTTGGTTTCCTTATCTAAAAGCAACTTGGAGACAGACACGGACATTTTCAACATCCCTGTGATAATCACTTACAGATGCCCGGTGAGATCTGCAGTCAAACAATCTGGTGCATGTCCCAAGAAGCTCATTACCGTTAATGTTCAGCCTCAATATCGCCTGAAGCTCTAAAAGTCGACCACTTCTGGGTCTTCTTCATTTGTCACTTCAGACGCTAATTTAAATGATCCACACAGGTTTTTAAGACTAGAAGTGGATCACTGAAGTATCATAATATGTCAAACTCATCTGGATGTTGTGATTTATGGCTGAAACTGTTTCTTTTAGTGGTTTTAATGTTTTCAGAGCTGATAAAAGAGAATTGGTCCAGGTCTGAATGCTTGACCCCTACAGTCAGGGGGTCTGGTGGCTCTGTTATGCTGTTGGGGGGCATTTTACTGGCATGGTTTGGGTCCACTTGAACCCTTAGAGGGAAGGGTCACTACTAATCAATACAAAGTTGTTCTGACTGATCACCTTTATCCTACGATGAAACATGTCTATCCTGATGGGAGTGGTCTCCTCCTGGGTGACATATTGATTAGTAGTGACCCTTCCCTCTGAGGGGTCAAGTGGACCCAAACAATGCCCCCCAAAGCATAACAGAGCCCCCAGACCCCCTCACTGTAGGGGTCCAGCATTTAGACCTGGACCAGGTTTTCCTTTAATTCGTCACAGTCATTTCTCTCTGTACTTGAGCTGACTTCAGTCTCAATTCCCTAAATATTTTGAATTTATTACCTTGAAAATTGATCTGGTGCATAATAGTAATCAGTAATAGTAATCAGTGTCTACAGACTTCCTTCTTCCCTGAATTAATTGCACCGTTGATTGATCATGAGGTGATTATCCTTGGTGATCTTAATTTAGGATGGCTTACCTCAGCATGTAATAATCTCAAAGAACTTTTTTTTACAATCTTAATTTTACACAGTTTATTTCACATCCGACTCACCCCGACCTGAAGGATTCCTCCAAGTAAAGCTTAATGGACTTAATATTAACAAACAACCAGAGAAATATCCTGCCTGTGGTGTTTGTGACCTTGGTGTTACTGGTATTTTCCTGACTGATTGCATTAGAAATGTGAAACAGAGGGAAACTAATTCACACTTAGTGGTCAGAAGAAACTTAAATATTTGACCAGACCTTTCTTTATGACTTTTACTCCCATCCAATCACTGACACTCTCAAAATCCCTGATCCTGAACTAACTTTAAGTTATTTTACCAATGTTTTTAACTCAGTTTTAGATAAGCATGCACCTTTTTTTAAAAAAAAAAAAAAAAAAAAGAACAAAATGTAGCTCCACTCCCTGGTTCACTGCTGAGCTGTCTACCTTATTTTACCCCAGAAACAAAACATGGGCTCCGGCTAGATGCACCAGAGACTGCTGTCATTGACTTACCTTTAGAAGGTTCAGGAAGAAGTGCACTGCAGCTGTCAGGAAAGCCAAAACTGTGACTATTATCTGCATTCCTTTACTAATTCTTCTTATAACCCAGTAAATTCTGGAGAATAGTCACATCTACCTCAAACAATTCTAGCAATCCTCTACCTGCTTATGTTGTTAATGACCTTATTCATATAACTGATAGTCATGCAATTTGCACTGCATCTTGCCAGTTATTTGACAGCCTCAGTGTTGGTCCCAATGGTTGTGTGGAAGAACATAGTTCATCCTTCCTTAATACTACTGCTGAAGTAAACCACTCCTTTAGTTTATCTCCTGTCTCCAGTAGGATGGGAGCTGATGCCTTAAAATCAATGGGTGATGACAAACTGGAACCATTTGCTTTGAAATGCTTAGCAAAGCTAGTTTCTGAATATATAACTCATATTATCAATCTAAGCATTATTTCTGGCATCATTCTTACAGTATGTTCTTCCTTTCTATAAAGGTGGTAGCAAATCTGAATTAATTAATTATTGTCCAATCTCAAAACTATCTTGTCTTGCAAAAAATGCTTGAGTCACTTGTTAATGAAGAGTTGTAATCATTTTTTGTCCGCACATTCCAGATTAACTCCCTTTCAGTCTGGCTTTAAACCTAAGCATAGCACTATTTCTGCTACTTCTTTAGTTATTAGCAATATAGTCTCTGCATTAGATAACAAAAAACACTGTGCTGCTCTTTTTATTGATTTAACGAAAGCTTTTTACCATGCTAACCACTTTCGTCGTTGGGTTTTGATGCTAGCTGCCTGTGGTTTCAGAATTATCTCTCTGATAGATGGTAGTCCTCTATTCTCACCATTACAAACAGAGTTCCCCAAGGTTCTGTCATTGGACCCGTTTTAGTCACTATTTAAATAAACAATATTACCTGTTTATTGTACAGTTGTAACTTTGATCTATATGCAGATGACACGCATTTCCTGTGCAGATTCTATTCATGCTGCCGCTCAATATCTACAGCTATCATTTAACCTCCTTCAAAAACACCTTCATAACTTGAAACTGGTCCTAAACTGAAGACAAAAAGGATGTTGTTTTCAAATGCAACAAATATTGACTATGGTAGTTTTGAAATTCATTCTGTTAATAACACCATAATACAGAGAGTGCAATACTATAAATCTATATCTAGGCATTTGGGTCGATGAAAAACTTACTTTTAAAGTCCATATTGACATGTTGTTATCAAAGCTTTCCTTTATTTATGAGAGAAAGACTTGTTGAAGCAGTTTTCCTCTCTGTATTGGACTATGGGGATGTTATTTACGGGCAGGCAGCCAGTTCCACTCTCAAACCCTCAGATGCAGTATATCAGTCTGCATTAAGATTCATCACTGGAGATACTTATGGGACACACTATATATAAAAAAAACTGGCCTGTCTGCTCTATCAGTGAGAAGGGATCATCATTTGTTGCATCTGCATTTATTGTATATCTGTACATCAGCACCATTGAAAATGAGGATTCTCCCTCAATGCGTTCTCTGAGGTTTTAAATAAATAAAATGAATGAATGAATGAATTACATCTCTCTCTACCTCCATGTTCACTGGAAACAGTAAATTGGTGCCTTTTCTGTGGGTGCTGCTGAAAGGCATTCTGGGAACACTTCACACTTGATCACATAATAATCCCCGGAGTGCTCTGAACAGCACTGACTGGTGATATCCTGCAGCGAGTGTGAGGGTGAAATCCGTCCAGAAAAGTCCACACATGTGGTAGCGAGAACAGGAAGTGCAGAGAGTGTTTTATTTTAAGAAACAAATGTCAGTCAGCAGATTTTAATCCTCTCATCTTGTCTCTCTCACTGTTGGGTTTTTGTAGAACTTCCTCCTGGTTCAGCTTCATGATTTTTTTTTTTTCAATTCAATTTTATTTATATAGCACTAAATCATAATGAGCAGGTCTAGACCATACTCTTTAATTTACAGAGACCCAACATTCCCCCATGAGCAGCACTTGGTGACAGCGGGAAGGAAAAACTCCACTTTAATGGGAAGAAACCTCAAGCAGAACCAGACTCTAGGTGGGTTGAGAGAGAGAGAGACACAGAGAAGCATAACAACAACGATAATTACAATAACAACGATAATTATAATAGAAATATGACTAATAATAATATCAATAGCAGGCGTGGGCGTCAAGCAGGACCACGGCAGCACTGGGTCGGTGACCAGAACCCATGGAAACTCAAAATCCATAACCAATGTGTACAGACAGAGAGGAGGAGAGAGGAGCTCAGTGCATCGTGGGAAGTCCCCCAGCAGTCTAGGCCTATAGCAGCATAACTAAGGGCTGGTCCAAGGCGAGCCTGGACGGCCCTAACTATAAGCTTTATCAAAAGTTTTAAGTCTACTCTTAAACATAGAGAGGGTGTCTGCCTCCTGGACCGAATCTGGAAGATGGTTCCACAAGAGAGGAGCCTGATAGCTGAAGGCTCTGCCTCCCATTTTACTTTTAAACACTGTAGGAACCACCAGTAAGCTGCATACTGGGGTAATATGGTACTATGAGCTCTTTAAGATATGATGGTGCCAGACCATTAAGCTTTATGGCATGGTGTGGGAGCAACCACATCCAAAGGAGGTTTATAAAAGTGATGACATATTTGATCAAATGCAGACGTGAGCTGATCACAAGCAGCAGACGTCACTGTACACAACGCAACGTATCTTCACATTAAAAGAGTTGAAGCATTTCTTGGTCAACAATGTTCAGGACTGAAGTCGCCTCATTTTATCTTCCCGTTGTCTCACCGTGACAAATGTGCACTTCTTTCTCTTCACAAAAAAGTGCAACCTGAGTCTTTTCACAATTAGCACTCCTGCTGCTGCAGATCAATGCTTTTAAATAATAGATGAGTTGTGTTAATTGATTTGGCTGCAGAGTGTGAGGAGTGTGTCTGGTTACCTCAGACATCCAGCTGCTGTCAGGAGGTGAACTTCTGTTTGTTCTGTTACCAGGAGAGAGCCGACAATAATCTCTAAAAGTTTTCCAGAGAAAATCGATAATATGAGGCTTCATGTTAGCTTCAGATAAACTTCTTGCACAGAAGGAGGACTGTGGATTTTGTCCTCCATCACTTCCATTGTACGGTCATTATGAAGGGATCTTCTAATGGTCAGTATGAACAGGAGGAATGATTACAGCAAGAAAAACAGCTTTAATGTTCATTTGGGCTCCTGACTGTTGTTTTAAAACAGAAATTGTGACCTCGTCCTTTAACTGGATCTGGATTTGTTCCCTCTGAGTTCAGTAAATAAAATCTAACCTGAATGTTAACAATATGATTCATTCATATTTTAACTGCAAAGAAAAATGAATCCTTCCTGGTATTTTAGATCCCTTTGAGACCATTTCCAACAACATCATCCAGTCAGAAGCAGCAGTGAGTGAATCACAGACGAGTTAACTCTCAGGTTTCCTACCAAAACATCCAGCGGCCTCATTATGAGTCCAGTTTAATCAAAATTCTGCAGTACACCAACTCGTAAACGTCTCTGGTAATTGGATGACTTTATCATCACAAGTCAATTTCAGAAAGAGAAGAACACAAAAACAAACCAAAGTGATTGGAAAACTTTTTATCAAAGTTTCTGAAAGTGGCTCAAATTCTGTCGTCGTTTCGTTTTTCGTCGTGAAGAGATGTCGTCCTGATGAATGTTTCCTTCCAGCTGATAGAAACCTGAGGTTCATTACAACATCTCTCCGTAATAAGAAACATGTCCTTCACCGAGTGAATTAAACAGCACAAACATGAAAGATTCTGGACATTATCATGTGTTAAAGATCTTATCCTAATCACTACAGGAAGTTAATGATATAAAACAGCAACTGTCAGGTCGGGATCAAAGTCAGCACAGAATGTGATGGTATTAAATCTGGTTTCATTAAGTCAGAATGACCTGAACAGACAGGAATGATCTGTGTTAGTATTCCTGCTGATGGAGACTCATCATCTGACATGATGAACTGATTCCATGTTTTTATAGGCAGTAATTATATGATAGAGACTCAGGCTCTGATGTTTTCATATCAATGTTGGAAAAAGGCCAGTATGATATATATATTGAACCATTTTCCCAATGAGTGAAGTCCAGTATTGAGCTCTGGATGGAGATTAGAGTTAAACCTGCTGCAAACAATCTCATGAGGAGTCCAGTGATGGTTCCAGTACATTGTAAATATAATATGTAATGTACAATATTACAGCAGTGTTCTTGCTCAGTTTCTTGTTATATTGTGAAAACATGTTACTGTGTTAATCCTTTTCAGTTATAATAAGATACATTTAGTGTTATTCCGAGATATCAAATTGTTCTGTTTTTCGTGTTATAACATCAGTTTATCCTGTTTTTATTTCACAAAATCAACACATCTTGTTAAACCAACGTGAAAAGCTGCTCAGCAAAGGATACAAAGCAAGTTCATTTCTGTAGCACATTTCATACACCGAAGCATTTACAAGAAAATCAGAGTGCTTCACATAATGCAAGAGAGTACAAGAACAGAACAATAAAAATAAAAACAAGATTGAAATAAGCAATGCAGGACTTTCTTGTAATGGAGTATTTTTATATTGCTGTATCGGTAGTTTTAAGTCTAGATCTGAATCCTTCTGGCACCACTGAGCTTCGGTCACACAGTAATCTCTGAGTAATCATGTCTGTGTTGATTATAAAACTTAAGAATATTCATATTTAGGATATTTTGAGTTTTCTGTGACATTAAATAATCTTCATACTTCAGACTATAAAAGACTGAAACCAGCCAAGCAGCATCCTGTCAGTCTGCAGGGAGGAGATGAGTGAGTGATTTTATTGGCCGTTGAGGAGCCCAGAGGTGCATCCTGAGGGTCCGTTCATGGCTGACTGACACCACCATCCATCATCAGCTTTATCGGAATCCAGCTCCTAGTGACAGAACAGCGGGTGTCCTACAGCTGTCTGTATGTAAAGAAACGGCCCTCAGCCTGCTGATAGTGGAGCCGCACTGCTAACGAAACAGAAACTAATGACCTTTAAAAAGTGGAAAACTTCAGGGAGCATCTTTTACTAAAGTTCATCCAGAGAGAGAGAGAGAGAGAGAGAGAGAGTCATTTGAGATGTTTAAAATGTCCTTTCATCACTGAAAACTACTCTCAACAAACCATTTTTGATTATGATAAGAGAACATCATAAAAACAACAAAGAGATGACTCGTATGGCAGTTAAATAAATGTACTGTATGTCACCAGTGGCGGCTCGTTAATGCAGGGCGCCGCCCCCTTTCCAATTATTCAGAGAAGAAAGGCTATTATGTTAAACATAAATTAATTATATATTACAAAATAATTGAATAAAAATGATTGTTCTTACTCAGTCTTATAGTTATACCAGCATTTATTAAAAATTTGTTTTCAAATTGTTTTTGGTTAATTTCTGTATGAATAGGTACACTCCCTGTGTGAGGGGCGCCAGCTGTGGTGTCACCATAGACGGTATAAAAATGTAGACGTATTTACTGTGACGTCACCTGTTGGTTTCTGAAGAGCGGTTTTGAAGCTAAAAGTGAGCCGCTCCAGCCGTCGCCATCTTGGCAGTACGTGACGCTGCCAAACTCCCAGCCAATCAAAAATAGGCAAAGAGGCGGGCAAAATGGCTGAAACAAGCCACCTAGCGGCTGGCGGGCCTGTCACTCAAAGCAGTCATGTCCTTCATTATGCAGAACTTTACGACTTAATAAAATTTAAGCAGGTGAGTTATAAAAAAATTCACCTCCTGTACAGTTGTCATGAAAGAGGAAATTAGTTATAGAGACCAAAACTGTTTTTTGTACCAGGCTGTAAACATGTTTATTTCTGCTGTAAAGTGTTTTTGGAGCCTCAAGTGGCCATTCAAGGAACTGCAACTGTTTTTGGCACTTCCGCATTGGCTTCATTTTACAGCCCCAGAGGTTGCCGCGTGGGTGTAACTTAATGGTCCTCGTACACTCAAAAAGACCAACGGGAGATGCTTGGACATGAAGCTAATTGTTAGCCTTTATTTTTTTAGCCTCATACCAAAACACTGAACAGTAAGAGTAAACAGCTCAGGCCCTGGGGGTTTTGGGTGGACTATCAAGAACCCTCTTCGGGTGAAAGAGATTATTCTGTCCTTGCTGCATCAAACTCAACTCTAACCTATAAATTAAGTCTCTCAACTGGCTTCACAGTTTGTTCAGATCTTGTTGTGACCGTCTTATCTAGAGGTGTTTCATGGTCTTCTCCAGGATTCTGCTGAAGATGATGATGACGCAGCGGAGAGTCACAAGGATCAACCTGTAGTTTAGATTAGCTGTTGGAGGGCTCCTCTGGATTTGTGGACTGCTCCTAAGGAAGGATGACCCCCACATATCCATCCTAAGTCACGATCTGCCTTCCCTTTAGCCTGTGGGTGATGTGGACTAGATGTTACATGCTGGAAATCGTATTCAGCAGCAAACGTTTGGATGTTTAGAATGCCGGCTGTCCCTTTTACACAGACGTCAGTCCAGAAGTGTGACTACGTCCGCCGGCAGCTTATTGGTAGAACAACAATGCCCCCGATTTCTTGTTCATATCTTTTATAGAGGCAGAATAACAGCGCAATATTCCCGCCTTGAACATGCTGTATAAAAGGAGCTAGTGGCTCCTTATTCTGGGATGGTCTATGCATGTTACAATGCTGGCACGACTGTATGAACTCACTGACTTCATCTGTTATGCTTGGCCACCAAACTGAGTACTTGCAGCACTCCCTACATTTGGTGAGTCCGTGGTGTCCCTGGTGGATCTGTTTGACATAACTCAACACACTGTAGTTCACCATCCTTTCTAATTTCCCCCTTGATTTGTTCGACTATTGGTTTCCTCACCATCTCATTTTCTTCAGTAGTGTCCACATACGCCTGGACTTCTGCACAAATTTCTCACATGGTCCTGTGCTATTGTTTTGATGCCTCGATAAGACGTCGACCTCAACAATTTCTTTTCCTTGCATATAAACAACCAACCAGGTTGACTTTCATCAACCAGTCTGTGGCATCTTAATGGTGTCCTGTTGAGGTCTTTGAGATACCAGTGGCTCATCAACCTGTGGGACTCTAACCAGGTGATTGCACACCGGTAA
The DNA here is from genome assembly GCF_914725855.1 of Thunnus albacares. Lineage (NCBI taxonomy): Eukaryota > Metazoa > Chordata > Actinopteri > Scombriformes > Scombridae > Thunnus > Thunnus albacares. Next base: position 31,322,144 of record NC_058116.1, on the reverse strand, counting down.
CTGTAGAAATGCTCTGATGCCCAAACATCAACGAGGCATTCAATCTGTTCGTATCGCTTTTCTGCGTCAGTCAAGGTCCTTGAACAAAATGCCGCCAGCTTCCATGATCCCCGCTGACGACTGTAAGTTGCTTTGGATCAGAGTACTCCAGCACTGCAGCTGATCAGGGTCTTTACCTCTTTGAAAGCCTGTTGAGGTCCCCAGACCCATTTCTCTGTCTGACTTTAATTGCTTGTTCAAGAGCTGCAGGATGGTGGAGAGATTTGGTAGATATCAGCCAAGATAATTAAACATTCAAAGCAGGAATCAGTTCTACTGGTTGTTGATTCAACACTAGTGATATACCATCCTTGCTTTTCATGTGCAGAACCTAGTTTGGCGCAGTTTGCACTTTTCTATGTTTAGTGTTAGTCCAGACTTTTTAACAGTGCCCATCTCTCTCTTTAGTCTGAGATTATGTTCTTTCTAGAATTGTTGTCAACTAAAACATCGTCCATATAAACATAGAAATATCTCTGGTGCTGAGATTATGCCATAAGGCAGTCTTTTAAAACAGAAACGCCTTTGTGTGATAAACATTGTCAGCCGTGAACTTTTCTTGTCCAGAGGGATTTGCAAGAATCTGCTTGCTGCATCTAAGCTGGAGAACTGGAGTGTTTCCTCACAGTTTGGGGAGTAATTAATCTATTGTTGGCAAGATGAACTTTTCTCGCTTGATGTTCTCATTCAGTCATTTAAGATCCATGTATGTTCTGATACTCGCTGGCGGTTTGAGGATAGGGACCATGAGTGTGCAGCATTCATTTGGCTTAGTTACTTTTTCAGTAATTCCCATTTGTTCCATTCTCCTCAGCTCTTCCTCAGCCTTTGGAAGCAGTGGAGTAGCTTCACTGTAAGGTTGAGCTTTTTCTCGGAGACTTATTTAACTAGATCGCCTTCTGACGACTGTTACAACACTAAAATGGCAGTTTCGCCGCTTGTTTCTGATCTTGGCTCATGTGTCGGCTATAAACGTTCCCATTGACTATGATAGTTTCTCTCCATGAAGCTTCACTATCAGTTATCATAGTATCAGGGTTATCTTCTTCAGCTGAACCTCGGAATAAGGGGTCTTCCTCAATACTTTCTGACACTATGTGCACACTTGGAGTGACACACGGCTGCAGAGTGTCCTGTTTTCCCCCTTTGCTGGGCACTGTTCACTGTCCTACCACATATTTTTAGTCATGCCCAGGGCCATTCGCAGTAGTCAGTTCGCTGCGCATTTGTAGCTCCTGGGACAGTGCTTTATGTGTGATGCCGATAACGATTCCGTCCCGGTTTTGTTCTTCTTTCTGAGCTCTGAAATTTAAGTTTTCAGCTAGCTCGTATCATAAAAGGCCTCGCTGCACTCTGGAGTGGAATTCAGCTCTCTCGATATCACATTGAGTTTGAGGGTAAAATGTTCTCAACATATCAACATACATGTTTCTGACATCATGTGACATTACTCACTGGTCTTAATAAACCAAAAAAGATGAGGGGAGATGGCTTTACTTGCAACTAATCATTAGCCTTTATTGGTTAACCTCGTACCAGCTCACAACAACTCAACCATGAACCAGAACGTCCTGTGCCAGCGAGGGGCGGGGCTATCATGGTTAACGTGTAAATACTTCACATGACACCGGCCAAATGAGTGTATACAGGTGCTTCAACTTTCGGCAGTGACCTGAGGCTGCTCTCTCATTGGTTGCTTCAGATTTTAAACGGGACGCAGCTCTCTGAGCCCTGGACGCGCCCGTTTTTATTGGTGGGCTACAAACACACGTCATCAGTGAGATGAATGAGAGCTGATGAGAAGATCAATGTGAAGTTGTTTTAGTGCTTTAAACTGAACAAATGACAGACGTAATGGATGTAAAATATTAATAAATATTCATTATCCAGAGAAGAAAACCTCCCGGTTAGCTCACAGCCCAAAATTAGCTGTTAGCTTCAGAGATCTGGTCAAAGTCCTGGATTTTATGAAAGCTGTGGATACTCACTCTGTTACTATCACTGTGTGACATGTAGTGTCAGTGTGTTTCTGTGTAAACTGATGGCTTTGGGTGGAAAACGCATCATGTTGTTACAGGTGATCAGAGACTCTCGTCATGATCATGTGTGTCTGATCAATAATACTGACTAAATCCTGGATTGCCTGTATACACCACAGTCCAATGTCTAGTATATTATGAGTAAATTTTAATACTGTTGATAATAAAATACCTTATTCTTACTTTATCAGTATTGAATTGTTAATTTTTGCTGAGCAGTGGCGTTTCAGCGCCCCCTACTGGTGATACATGGTTATACCTGTCAAATGGCTTTTTACAATTACTGTCAGTCTTCTGTTCCTGCATTACCGACATTACTTATTTGTTAACTTTGTTGACTTTCTGGGACCATTTTTACAAACATTCATCTCAAGTTTTGGACCTTTAACCATATTTAACATAGACATCATAAGGATATAAATAACAGAAAATCACAAAAAGCACATTATGTCTCCTTTAAAAATGGAAACTTAGAAATACTGATGCAAACTACAGGCTGACAGAGTCTTTAAACATCTCCCCACTGATTAAATTAAACTAACAAATAAGAGAACAAGCTGCTGCTGAAGTCAAACATTCACCAGTTCGTCTCAGCGTGAGAGGAACATCTAGATTTTCTTTTGCCTCTTTTAATACATTCAACATAATGATGTGTGCTTTTCATTTCCCAGTAAGTTACACAGGATTCTTTGTATTTTTTTGTCTTCTTTGAGGCAGATTTGGATCCTAATTCAGATTAAAAACGTCTATTAGTGGGATCGTGCAGCCCTGTGTGCTCTCTGAGTCGTCTGCTGTTCAAACGGTGATGGATGTGTGTGTCAGACCTCAGACTGATGAGGAAAAACTGACGGGGTCAACCGTCCATATTATTCATCGGTTTGGTTTGTAAGTTTCCTGCCTTTTGACCCTCAAAGCCACGAATCAATACTGTGTGATGAGTTTACTCCTGATGATTGTTATTGTGTCAAAATGTCAAAATGATCGATGGATCGTAGGTCTGCACGTGTTGTGTGACTGCCAGCAAAATACATGTGGCGTTTTTATGATTTCATGTGTGAACAACAACAACTAAACCAACAAAACGTTTCATGTGATGTTGTCACATTAGTAAATGACACGTAGAGGCGACGGGTGCAGAAAAAAAAAAGGTGGTTTTAGGGGCACTGAGTGATTTAGAAATGATGAACGAAGTGGATTATCTTCTAAGACACAAATTAGAAACTCAGCTTTTGAAGAAAAACTTGACATTAAATGCCTCGCTGCCCCCGAGCTGCAGGATATTGTTATAAACCAAACCGCTGGAAAAAATAATTGCAGATTTAATGTAGCGTGGTTCTCTAGGAAAAAAAAGGCAACCGCTAGCATGTCCAAGAAGGTGCTGGCTAAACGCAAAGCAGGGCTGAACCCATTTTTAGATTTTTATTTTTTTATGTGTTTGTGTATTTTGCTGATTGGACTGAACCTCCAGCAAGCTTGTCTGAGCTGGAGATGCTGTTTGACAGCAGTAACAATACAACTGATTTCTTTTCTTTCTCTAAACACCTTAAATTCTGTTTATTTAACATGGCCTCACATACAAAATGATTGTTCAAACAGATCTATGTTCAATAACAACCAGTTCTCTGTTGTCTGCTGCTATAGTGCCCCAAACTGCAGTCTTAAAATCATGCATGACAACTATAATCTGTCAACAACAACTACCTACAGCTGCATATCTGCTGTAGATGCATTGCCACTTCTTTATTACTGCACCACACTGCAACGATGCACGATGTTGACTAGTCCAGGAGTTCTCAACCTTTTGTAACTTAAGGTCCACTTCTGATTGTTAAAACAATTCCAAAGACCACCTTCCCAAATAAATAATAATAATAAAAAACATAACATGACAAAAATATTGGGCTATAAATATGTGTTATGCCACCTGTCAGCTGTAATGACCAAAAATAATGAGATCAAGTTGTGGTGGGACGGGTGAGAGGCTGACGTCCAGTAGCTGCTTTCAGTTTGTTCCTCGTCTTTGATTCTGTCATATTGACTGTACATAAACAGGCCTTGACTCACATAAATAGGTGGTGGTGAAAGGCGACAGAAATTTGATTGTCCATATTGACAGAGAGAGAGATATTAACTGGCAGCCAGTATCCAGAGTGAAGCAAGGTCAACTTGTGTGAGCTGAAGCTTCAGGCTGCTGTTAGCTGATAGTTCCATCAGTTCATTTTCCAACATAAGCTGTGTGTCAAATCACGTACTTCTGTTAGTACACTTTCATGTAGTACACTGTGTACACTATATATTACTGGTGTAGTGTCAAATTTTGACAGGGTAGTATCGTCTCAAATCAAACACAGCCGTTGTGCACTTACCGGAAATGACGATCGTAAATTAGCATTAGCTAGCGTTAGCATTCGCGTTATCGCTACCAAATCATTACAGACTGCTAAATTAACCCAAAAAACATACTGATGGCTTATATCCGACAACAGTATAGTGGTGCTTAGTGCTAAAAAACACACGTATAACTTACATTTGTATGATGAGGCGATGTTCACCGTAGTTACAACGTACCCGGTCGCCATTTCCGCTACGTAGCCAAGATGGCGACCATTGAGGGCGAGAAGCGTCCATAGTTCCACACTCAACTTTTTGACCATTTTGAGTGCACCATCCGGGTTCTCACACTGCATTTCCCATACTTCTCAGTGTGAACGCACTTATGCACTCAGAATGTTAAGTGTAAGTACAGAAGTACGCGATTTGAGACACAGCAGTGTTTTCTGAAGCAGGATCCACAGAGAAAGCTAGCTAGCAAAAACGTTTGTCTCCATCTGATGATGTGTCATGATTGGTGTGGTGATATTAACATGTAACCGGTCATTGAAATTATGTATTTTAATTTGATGTTTTAATTTAAGTGAATTATTGAGCACATTTAGATAGAAAAATATCTAACTTTGTAAATTAACCATTTGGCAGTACCACTGCCCGCCCACTAGATGGCGCTCTGAGGCCTACCTGTGGGCCACGAGCCAGTGGTTGAGAATGGCTGGACTAGTCGACTGTTCCGTGAAACCTCAAACTAAAACATTTCACATGTGATGAAAGACAACAGAATTTCAGTTTTATATCAGATAGGCTGTCGTGTAGACGTGCTTTACGTTGTGCAGAGTCAACAATGCATCAGTCCAGGTTTGGATCACAACACTTGAAATCAATAACACAATTAACTGTTCAATTTATCTCGGTTCCAATTATTGAAACAACATTAAACACAGCTGCTGTGCACAGGATTCTTATTAACTCTGTGTACAAAAATAAACAGAAAATTATGGATTATGATGGATTCATGCTTGACATATTCTGTAGTTAAGAACGATTTTAGGTATCATGTTCAACCAAAAGGAAAATTAATTCCCAAACAAGTCTAAACACACTGCTTCTCCGACAAACATCAGTCAAAAAGCCTTTATTATCGTTACTACATGACAAAAACAAGATCACACCGGTCCTCCTCAGAGGGTTTTAGGTGTTTGTTTGCTAAAGCAGAAAAATCAAAGAGTTTCTGTTTAACATCTCTTGTGACTATAAAACTAATTAATATTATGAATAGATTTGAATAAGACTTTTATAGCTTTAAAAAAACAATATGAGAAACCAGAATTCCTTTGTTGGTGCTGGGATCTTTAGAAACTCAGATAGCGCTGAAACAACAGGCCTCAGAGGTTGGACTGTTGAATTGATGCCGCAGCCTTCACATGCTTTAAGCAGATTACAAAGTCACTGCAGCAGGACGATAGGAGCTGTAATTATACTATTAATCAATTGTAATGCATTGCTTTCTGGAAGCCAAATCAGCCTGCGTCAAGATGAATCACCCTATTCCCTGCAACAAGGGCATCCCTGCCTCAGTCTGATGATGTAGAAGTGTTTTCTCCAGCATCACTGAACTCACAAATGAAAACTAGTATCCCGTTTGCAGTTTTTACAACGGCCACCGCTGTTAAAATCACACACCCGAACACCTCAAACACACAGTTTGACAACTGTTCTGTATCGTGTTCTAAGTTAGGTGAGCTGTTTATTGGTCTTTTCATAAAGTTAGTTGAATGGATGAAGTTTAAAAGTGAAGGTTGTTGATGTGGATCCGTTACCATGCTGTCACACCCCCCCAAAAAAATGATGTTATTATGTAAATTATGTAAGCTTAGTGACATAGTTGTTATAAAAATTATGATTACACTGTGTATTCGTGTTACTATTTTACACAAATCATGATGAATTGTTCCGGTTTTGTACTGCAACTCTGCAACATCAGCAGACTCGTCGGCTGAGGTTAAAGGAAGTTCAGCAACATATTTGTAAAAAGGAAGATAGTGAAAATAAATAGTTGGAGACGGGGCGAGACATGTCATCTGGGGGTCAGTTTTGCAGTTTGGCTCCCCAATAGGAGAGCTGATAACAGTCATGACGTTATCTATGAAGTCTGTACTTGACAGATTAGGAGACCGAAACGCCCACCTGTACTGTAGTAAAACTCGTTGTAGGCACTCCTCTGGGAGCCTTTGTCAGGTTGAGTGAGTGGAGAGACGGTAGGCGGGGACAATCCGATGCAGATATTTTTTAATGGAAAAAGCAAAAAGTCATCGGAACGAACCAGAACGTAGGAGACACAGGAACATCGAACAAAAAGCAGACGACTCGACCAAGACCAAACTGAAAACTGGACTATAAATACACAGCGAGTGATTGCAAATGAAACACAGGTGAGACACATGAAATAATCAAACACAGGAAGTAAAAGTGACCAGACACAAGGAAGAAATATTACAAAATAAAACAGGAACTAAAGTAAACAAACAGGTGACACAGAAGGGAAACATAGAAAACTAAAACCAGGAAACAAATGCAACACAAATGAAAGAGTCCCTCAAAAAGTCCAACGAAAAACAGAAACAAAAACCAAGGAAGTCAAAAGAACAAAAACACAAAGAGTCCAAAAAACAAAGTCCCGGTAGGAACGTGACAGCCTTTTTCTTTGTAACCTCATCCTGTGTGTCGCGTTGAAAATACATTCTGTTAAACTTTGATACTTCGTCTCTATTGTTTTAAAGGTTATTACGAAGAAATTCTTTTGACAACAGTGACTCCTAATGGGTTTAGTTGGTGAACCGCTGTAGCTGCCAGGCTAACCACTAACTACAACCAGTGCTCCCACAGCTTCTCTGTATTTCCTAGTGTTCTGTTTACATCTGTTTACATTACGTCCTCCCCAGAACACGAAATATAGAATTGTGTTAAACTGACTCCAAAACACACCAGATATGTTTCGTTGACAGAAAACATCCTGCGTCTCGTTGGTGTTCATGTCGACCAGCAGCAGTGAACACAATGCACAGCGCACCACGTACAGTTCACCCCCATGTCTACACTAACAGTGGCGTCCTGAGAGTCGATCATTTGGAACTTTAATAGTTTTGGTTGTCAAAAACTGGTATTTTGATGTAACAGAGCGGAATTTGAAGCGTCAGAGTGAGAGGGAGAAATACGGCTCAGCACGTAATAGATGCATGCAGGCATGGATGTATTGAGGATGAAGGCAGTGAAGTTATTTTTGAGGCTTTTCTCCACATTTCAGCACAGAGATTTGTCCATAATAAAAACTGTAACAGGTTGGGATTTATGTCTGAATCTTACCAGTAATGTCATTCAGGTGTCACTGAATGTAATCTGGGATTTTGCAGCTGGTTGTGTGCAGAAATCTTTCCTTTGAGTTTATTAAATACCTGCAGCGTCACACAGCAGCTGAAACTATACATGCATCTCCAGACTGAGAGAGAGCTGAGACGCAGCAGCAACAACTTCATAAACAACATGATTGATCAGAATCTAACGGTAATTAATGTTCTGTGTTTTTTTTCTCTTCACATCCGACAGCTGAGCAGGTCAGCTGTTACACTCAGACTGCAGACTGTTTAATACGGTGAAAGTGTTTGTAATAAAGCAGCTCTTCTCAGGATGCATCCTGAGCTCCATCACAGCTGTCAGGACAATTTTAATCTAAGTATCTAAAAATCCAAACAGTTTCGTCTGCAGAGTTTCTTCTGTCTTATCAAGTTTGTCATCTTAGTTTTCATTTTTGCTGTTTAAATGCAGCATCTCACAGTATTACTGCGCGCATGGAAGCGTTTCTATCAACTGAATGTAGCCTCTCTGATTGTTAAAGTGAATCATTAAAGAAATAACACTTGGTTGGATCATAAGTTAGTTGTTCCCTGATTGGACAGATAGATCTATCGTTACACACAGAGTTTCAGTGTTGTTATAGTTTGACTTGATGGTCCTGAACTTCTTAGTTCCTGAGATACACCTGATAAATCCTCATATATATATATATATATATATATATATATATATATATATATATATATATATATATATATATATATGTCTATTTAAAGGCTCAGTTCACCCCCTTTTTTTGTTTTGCCTCTTCTAGCATCTCTTTTCATTTGATTCATCCGGGTTTGGTGCAAACCCGGACGAATCGCTAGCTCGTTGTGCTACATATCACAACCTCTTCATTTTGTACTGAAGTTCTTTGAGAAATTTATAATGTAGCACAAAGTCCAGAGGTTATGATATGTAGCACAACAAGCTAGCGACGCTGTAAACCCATGTGAACCATGTATAGTAAAGCATGTAGAGTTGTATCTGGTGTATTAGCTACTATCTTATTATAATGTACATATCTTATCTTATTTATATAAAATCAGCAGTTATGGATTTTACTTTAAATATGTCTATAAGCATCTTTTAAAACTGGGCAAAGTTTGGTTGGGTGTGTTTTTAGTGAAGTTTAACGTGTGTCTAGATAAATAATCTGATACAAAAACAATACAGATTCATTTATAACGATGCCAAACACTGCGATTCAGTTTGATATTTTTACTACTTCTTATTTAAGTGAAGTCAAGCCAGTTTTATTTATATGGCACCAAATCACAACAGAAGTTATCGCAGAGTGCTTTTCACATACAGCAGGTCTAGACTGCAGAGATCCAACATTCCTCCACAGTAACAACAATCATAATAATAGAAATATGACTAATAGTAACGGCGGTAGTGGTGGGCGTCACGCTGGACGGCAGTCGGTCCACAGCTGAAGGTCTCCTGAGAGACGAGAGAGCACGAAACCACAAGGAAGATGCCAAGTTAGTAACATGTACAGATGGAGAGGAGGAGGAGTAGGAGGAGGAGGAGAAGAGAGGAGCTCAACGCATCAAAGTCACACTTTAAAAATAAATATAATTGTTTACTCAATTTTTATTAAACCCTTTCATGCATAGTGGTCACTACAGTGGACAGCTATTTAAAAGCCGTTTTCTTATATATGCATGGGGTTTTAATGGTATAGTGAACTCTAGTGTGTCGTCCCATACGCTGCCATCCACTGGTCGGCCTTTGTAAGTGCAACATAAATTTCTCAAAACCAAGATGGCCGCCTGCTGGCCGGAAATGCTCAGCGGCTCAGGAACATCTTGCCAATCCTTCTATAGTAGTAGACACCAGATGTGTCAAGTAACAACTAAGGAGTGATACAATTGTTAAAATTTCCAAGTATTGATTTTATGTTTGGAGAAAATGACGATTAACTATCTGTCCACTAAGTTGGATAAGCTCCTTGAAAAATGCGTGTTTAAAAAAAATGAGGTTCAAATATTTTTGTCATGTCTAAAGAGGAATAAAAACACTGACTGAGGTTATCATGATTCATGCATGAAAGGGTTGAAATACTAAATCAGAAAATAAATCTTCTCCTGAGTAGTTCATCCCTCAGAATTTCATATTTTCAGTGACTTGTAAATAAAACCAAGAGCTTCAGTTCAGACAGTATTAACAAACACACCAACAGGACATTTGTTTCTTTCACCTTTTCACATATCAGGTCTCCTCATTATCATGTTTTGTTGTCTACACAGTGAATATGAGTCCTGTTTTAAACACCAGCTGTCACTGACAAAGATCAGCAGCCCCTTTTTTTGTTTTAGCACCAGTGAATCCAGTCCAGCAGTCAGCAGCATCGTGTAAATTCAAACTGCATCTGATCTGAGGATTCATTAATGTGTGACTGTTAATTTGTCTTTCATTGTCTCCGGCGCAGCAGTCAGACCTCATGTGTAAATTGATCTAAATATGGCTTTCACTATCAGTCAGTGATTAACACGATTCACCCCAACAGCAACAGATGGCTGCGTCTTTATCTGGGAAAATGAACACAGCTCTTCATTGTTAATTGACAGTTATTCACAGTGTCGTCTTAACGTGGCAGTAAACAGCTCCGTGTTTCCCTCGTATGCTTCATTTAACACTTTCAGAACAAACAGTCGCCGGCGTCTTTAACCACCCGTTTATATGAGTAGCATCCCTCGCCTGTCATCATTCTGTCTGTTACCATGGATACGGCTGCTTGCATCAGCTGCTGCCTCCAGTCACAGTCAATCCCTCCAGGATCTCAGAGGTGTATTGTGATTATTTTGCCCTGAAATGGCTGGATTTGTAAAAAAAAAACCAAAAAAACTTTCAATCAATTTCATGGTATTTTGTGATAAATTGTGCGATTTAAAGCCACTATGTTCTATATTTTTATGACATCTATGAACTGTCAGTGTGTGTGTGTTCCCTTATTATAATTGATAGTTTGTGGTTTGTGTTTTTTGGGCTTGTTTCTAAAGTGTAGTTGCTTATTTGGGTTTCCTGTTTCTCTCTCTCTGTATATATATCACATTATATAAAGTTTGACTGTCATATATCGCTGCCTGCTGCCTACTTTAAAATCCAAAAAGGCCAACGAGATATCTTTGTTTTGCCTTCACTGATATAATTACTCGGCTGGTTTGTTATATGCAACTTCTTAACTTTCATTTACTCATTTATTCATTCCTCATTTTTTTGTCGGTCAGTTGGTTTTGTTCAACTTCTTTAGAGTTAAAAAGAAAAAAATGTAAAATTACATGTTACAGTATTTTTGAAATGGCTTCTTGTGAAATGCAAAATCAATTCCTACATGTATATAACCCTCCTGTTGTCCTCCCGGGTCAATCTGGACCCTGAAAACAGTATCCTGACTGAACTTTTACATATACCAGTCTGTCATAATCCATCTGATCTCAACTATAGTTAAAATAATTCATAATTTCTTAGTCAGGATACTGTTTTGAAACCATTTCAATTTTTTTTTGATGACACATCACATAATAACACCTGTTGTCCTCCTGGGTCAAAATTGACCCGAGGACAACAGAGTCCAGTCAGTGCTCGTGATCCCACCAGATATACGCACCTAGTCTCTGATTATATATCACATCACTATATCAACATTAGGTTGTAACCAGTGGCACCAGGCCAGAAGTCAACTGGTCAGAGGACGAGAGGCTCATCTTGGAAGTGGAAAATCACAAGATTCTTCCTCTCCAGGTAGAGGGGGCGGCTCTTCTCTCTGGCGGTGCCGGAGCAAAACGCTTCTGAAACGCTGCTGTTGGGGTACGACACCGCGTAGAGGACAGAACAAAACTGGCGGAATACGACAAAGATGTGCCCGATGGCATTAAGGAGTTATAGCGAGTTTCAGCTCATTGTTTATGTGTCTTACTGTTCTGGTTCGCTCTCAGCGCTCTCAGCGCGTCGTTTTGGGCCGCAGCAGGCAGCTGTTTTCAGAGAAAAAGCTGTAAAAAGCCGCTGTACACTACCTGCTCAGCACCAAACGGCAGACACAGTTAGCTGTAGACTAGCTGGTGAACATAGTGGAGCATTTAGCAGCTAAAGAGCCAGATATTTCCCTCAGGAGATGGTGGAGAACAAAAACAGAGCTAAAAGAGAGTGAATATTGGACTTAGATTCACCAGGTAGACAGAAACACGACCCCACATGAATGATAATGATAATGAACAACAGCATTAAAACATGAGTCTTATGGTAAAACATGAGAATCGTGTAGGCTGTTGTATGAGTGTTGCATGGAGCACTTGGTTGCACTATAACTGCTTTAACTGGGCGAAGACATGAATAATATTTCTCATAGGAGGCTTAAAGAAATAAAAAGTAATAGGGCTCCATTTCCATGCTGGCATTCCATTTTTCTGCGGCACACTGAGGTTATTTCCTCTGCTGCGCTGGTTTGTTATCTCGCCGTGTGCCACAGCGGGACGAGAGGCGCAGTACAGGGTGTGGTGATGCTAATCCAGCTGTGCACTGCAGTCTTGGTGCTCAAAACGAGTTCACCTCTCGCCGTCCACCGCTCGCCTGCTCAGAGCAGGTCGAGAGCTCGGCGCGCTTCTGTTCTGTTATATTTTGTCATTTTACTCAGTGAAGGCTCATCCATACAAACCTGTTTCGCTTGTCTTTAAACTTTCCAGACAGTTTTTTTTTCTGGTAATAACATAATGAATAAAGATTAATGAGTGACTCTTACCAGCATCTGTCATCTACAACAGGCAGCATCATATACTGAAGGCCTTTACTTCACCCTGGTGACTGTCTGTACAACCATGTGAAGGCAGCAGGTATCTGTTCCATCTGCAGTCTCTAATCTGAATTATGTTTCACGCTGTCGAGACACGATTACGCACACACGCCAGATCTGACGATTAAACTGTGTGCAACCGGCATCAGAAACCTCGCTGCTGACGTGCACATCAAACTCTATCGGTTGTGATTAATTATTGTGCTCAGTATAAAAAGTAAATCAAGTGTCACCTGGAGATTCACATTTTTAATCACAACACAGGTAGACGTGTGATGAGCAACATGTGAAACAAAAAAACTGTGCAACATACATGTTATATATGAATTTCACACATAAACCAACATAAATACACACATTTATGATGAAAAAAATACATTGTCAGAAACGATATAAAGGAGGAAAAGCAATTAAAACAAGGTTGGTAAAAGCCTTTAGATAAAAATACATTTTCAGAAGAGGCGTCTGCATCTGCAGGTAGTTCCAGGGTTCAGGTGTGTCTAATATTTGGATGCAAATTCCTCTCACACACTGTGTGAATATATCGTCTGAGCCACTTTAATACATCTCTAATGCGAGTCTGATCGTTTGCTGGCTTTTGAACCTGATCAGAGCAGTGATTTATGGTGTCACCTTCTTATTTGAATAATAACACATGAAGAGCTGTGCTGCGATCTGCCTGTCCGCTCTAAGTATTGTAATTTAGTCCTTGAATAATTCCCTCTGGTAATCAGCGGAGCAGAGATCTCCCTGTGATTTATTATCACTTAAAATGATAACTGGGCTGGACAAAGCATGAAAGAGTTTCTGCACCGAGTCATCGAATCTGATCTCAGACTCATATTCACTTTAATTTTCAAGTTCAGTAAATATTCATCTTTACCCTGTAGAGAGAGTTTTAAATAAAGACAATACTATTAAACAAGATTACAGCAGGAGAACTAAACTATTCCTTCTTTTATCAAAAACTCATTTAATGCCTGATGTTTAATTCATCTTCAGTTTCAAATTATTTAAAGGATAATTACACACTAAATCATTTTTTACCCCGTACACATAATCAAACAGCCAGCAAGCAACAGCAGGAACCAACTAGTCCAGTAAACTGACTAGTCCAGTAACTGACTGGTCCAATAAACGGATCAAATAGATGTAGTAATAACCGGCATTTAAGATTATTTATTATTGATGACAGCAGCTAAGGTGGTGTGTGGCTCAGCAGCCGTCTGTCAGCAACCAGCAGCTCTGTCATAGACTGTATAAAAATATGGACGTAGTTACCAGGACGTCACCTGTTGGTTTCTGAAGAGCGGTTTTGAAGCTCCGGCCGTCACCATCTTGGCAGTACGTGACGCTGCCTAACTCCCAGCCAATCGAAAATGGGCAAAGAGACGGGCTGAATGGCTGAAACAAGCCACCTAGCGGCTGGCGGACCTGTCACTCAAAGCAGCCATGTCCTTCATTATGCAGAACTTTACAGCTTAATAAAATTTAAACAGGTGAGTTATAAAAAAATTCACCTCCCGTACAGTTGTCATGAAAGAGGAAATTAGCTACAGAGACCAAAACCGTTGTTTGTACCAGGCTGTAAACATGTTTATTTCTGCTGTAAAGTTGGACATTTTAACATGGGGGTCTATGGGGATTGACTCGCTTTTGGAGCCTCAAGTGGCCGTTCAAGGAACTGCAGTTTTTGGCTTCATTTTACAGCCCCGGAGGTTGCCGCTCGGGCTCTGTCCCCTGTTCCAGCCTCGCTAAACACGCTAATTCTCCGCACTTAGCTTATGTTAGCTTAGCTTAGTTTAGCTGTGTCCCGGCACTTCCTGTGTCACCTATGTGGCGCTAGAGAACACCCACTAATTATGTTTCCGTATATCATGTGTAGACCACACCGTGTAAATTTCATGTAAATTGGATGATGTTTGTCACATAACACATAAGGCTGACTTCCTGTGCCAGTAGGTGGCGCTATGACTATGATGCAATATTAGCATGTAGATGTGTTCAGGCCTGGACTCTTATCAAAATTTGGGGCAAATTGGACGATGTAAAGTGGAGTTACAACAACTTCCTGTTTACCACCACGCCACGCGAAAGACGTTCCATGAAAAACAAAAAGCTTCGCAATTTAGCATCGCAAAGGTCTTCAGATGTCACCTACCAAATTTGAAGTCGCTCGGGTTAAATCTCCAGGAGGAACTTGTTAAACTACAACACACGTAAACGGCTTCACTCATTGACTGTATACAGTCATATGGCCGACGCGGCTCCACTTCCTGCCGCTATGCAAAAGTGAAATCAAAATATCTCCTTCCATCTTGCTTGTGTGACGTCATTCGGAGCCAGAGTCTGCGCGGTAGAGTCGGGCGGTAGGATGGCGGCCTGTGGGACACGCCCCCCTCAGCCATCCTGCCGCCTGACGGAGGTTTGAGAACGGTGGTCACAGCTGTCAATCATGACGTCACACCCCTTTTTTTATATTATCAAATAACTAATAAAAAACAAACTTATCAGAATATATAGAGCTGAAACTTTAAACCTTGACTTCACATCACATTGAAATAAAGAGGAAAATAAAAGAAAAAGGTGTAAATATTTCCCTTTAAAGGCCTCAAATTAGCAGCTTGGCCATTGATCTGCATTAACTGCAGCAGCATGAACCTTCAGAAACACTTATTAAGGAAGACGGTTTGATAAATGCTGCCGTTTCTCTCTGGAAATTTGCATCCTGTGGCTCGTTTTCTACTGTATAAACAAATCATTTTATGCAAAGACTCACCAACTCCAACCTTAACATGCTGGCATCACACGCAGCTCTTTGATTTAAACATAAAGGAGTGTATGGTGATCACTGCAGCCTTTCTTCTTTCTCTCCCTATATGTATACATATATATATATATATATATATATATGTGTGTGTGTATTTATGTATATATATATATATATATATGCTTCTAAATGTGGAGCGGCTCCAGTTACAGTCAGTAAAGGCCAGAGGAGAGTTTCTCATTAAAGCCATTAAAACACAGGAGTCAGACCAAGGACTGTCTATACCGAATGACTCAACTTTTCATTACTTGCCAGTGTGATCAGAGGGGATGTAATAGCATGGCACGCCGCCATATTTGAGCCACAGCATGAGCACAACTTATAGGACAAATGAAAGCCAAGTTTAAATTTACACCTTGAGAGTTAAGAGAGGTGGACTCTTTATTCTAACAGAAAAGTTCTGGTGTTTATTGGTGTTAAAACAGTCAAAAAATAATAAAACCAATAAAATAATAATATGCTAATGAATATATTTGTTATTTATATGCTATATAAATTATTATTATGAACACAATTGATAGAAATACATGAAAAATAAAATAGATACAGGCTGTATGGAGATGCTAACTTGGCTAAAATATACTTTTTGTCTTGTTTAAAGACATAAAAGACTGAAGATAACACCTCAAATACTAATATATGGACACACACAGTGCTGCAGGACTTCTCTTGTTTTGTTCCGTTACCTCTCTGGTGACCCTGAAGTAAAAACATGGCGAGACGTCTTCAGCATACTGATGAACTCCGGCAGCAGCGGGTCCATTAAGGTGTAAAGAAGTGGGCCGAGCCCGGATCTCTCAGGTCCTATCGGTGGGACTCCTCTCGCCCTCTCACCATGTTCTTAAGTGATAACAGCCACAGCCGATGTTCATGCCTCATTTCATTTCATTATCGCGTCCCATTCGCCTCATCGCCTCAGTTCCCCGGCTACCCTTTCATCTCAGCATGCAGGCAATCACTCTTAGACAGCAAACATAATGGAGGTAGGGGGGAACGTCTAATCCAAGGTTTGTGAAACCAATTTTCCGTGCTCTAAAAAGAATACTCAGGAGAGAAAGGACTTGCAAACTAGACTTGAAAACTATGCATAAATTTATGGAAGATGCTGCAATTTGAGCACACTAGTTATGGTGTGGACTCTGAACCGGCCTATTAGATTGTTTATCAGCAAATTGAGTGTGATGCATTCGGCTCCAGCTGCATTCAGCTTGTTATTTGTGGACGAGTGAGAGCGAGAAGCCGACGAAGCTCTTCTGCTGTTTGCAAAAAAAAAAAAAAAAACACACACCAGCACACATTACTATAAAAGACCAAGTGATGAAAAAAGAAGGAAATGCTGTGAGGAATATTCAGAAGAGGAAATGATATAAGAGACAGATTCTGAACATGTTCACAAACAGTAAACACACAGACTAACAAAATGAGATTTAAATACAATAAGACAATTATAAAACTGATCATAGCAGTACTGTAAGGTTTTAATAATCCGTTGATTGTTCAGTGTATAAAATGTCTGGAAACGAGCTGCTCCTTAACTTCTTCGCCCAGTTATGTTTATATATCGTAAGGCTGAAACTAATGATTATTTTCAGTAACAATGAAGCTGTCAGCTGTTTTTACTGATTCATGGATTCATAGTTTGGTTTATAAAATGCCAGAAAATAGTGAAAAATGTTAGTCGCTGTTTTCCAAAGCTGAAGGTCAAATAGAACCAGACGATTTTACTATTTTTTCTTCAAAATGGACTCAAAACAATCAATTATTAAAACAGTTCACTATTAATTTTCTGTCGATCGACTAATTAATCAACTAATTGTTGCAACTCAAACGTATCGTTTTTATAATTATTATAATATAATAATTTTTGAATGTTTATGGGGTTGTTCACTACTCAGCAGTGGTAGAAAGTAACTGAGTACATTTACTGAAGTACAGTTTAGAGGTACTTGTACTTTACTTGAGTATTTCCATGTGATGCTACTTTCTACATTTCAGAGGGAAATATTGTACTTTCTACTCCACTACATTTATTTGACAGCTTTAGTTACTTTTCAGATGAAGATTTGACACAATGGATAATATAACAAGCTTTTAAAATACAACACATTGTTAAAGATGAAACCAGTGGTTTCCAACCTTTTTTTGTCTTTTGACGTCTTACAAAAAGCAGTGTGTAGTCGGGGTCACATTTCACATGTCTATGAGTTGTTAACAGCTCCACCAAATAGTGATTTTTCCCTCTAAACTTCTCACATGCTTTCATTTCAATAAATCTTCAAATGATCCAATATTTCAGCAAAAATCAAAGATTAGAGAAAAAGTCCAAAAACTGAAAACAGATTTGTGTATCAGAACTTTGTTTTTTCTTCTTTCCTCTCCCATTAATCATCTCACCACCCCTCAGATTTATCTGCTGACCCTTTGGAGGGGCCCGACCCCTAGGTTGGGAACCACTGGACTAAACTAGCTAACTGTATATAAAGTAGTGTAAACTAGCTCCACCTCCAGCAGCTACAACAGTAACATGCTGCTCTAACACTGATGCTTCACTATTAATAATCTAATGATGTCATATATAATAATATATCAGTCAGAGAGACCAAACCACTACTTTTACTGCAATACTTTAACTACATCAAGCTCATAATACTTATGTACTTTTACTGCAATACTTTAACTACATCAAGCTCATAATACTTATGTACTTTTACTGCAATACTTTAACTACATCAAGCTCATAATACTTATGTACTTTTACTGTGGTAGGATTTTTTCATGCAGTACTTGTAATGTGCTGTAATGGGGTATTTTCACATTGCTGTATTAGTACTTTTACTGCAGTAAATATCATGGTTATCCTGCCTTGTTTTTTGTACATTATTTGTTCAATAAAGCAACCAAAAAACCCCCAAAAAACAACAACAACCCAGCAGCTGCCTCCTGATTCAGAGTTGAAGGTAAGAGCAAACATTCAGAGCACAGCGGTGTAACTAACCTTCACATTCAGCTGCCACAAGAAAACTTGGAGGTTTTCCTCTGGGGACAAAACAACACAGAGACAGAAGCAGCCAGCAGAGCTGTGAAGGTCACAGTTTCTGTGGCCCCTCATATCTCACCATTTGGAGGTTTCATTGAATGTCACCTGGTCAGATGGAGCGCGGCCAGTTTTCCCTAAAACCAGGCTCAGAAGACGAATGGCTCCAGCCGTCAGATCGATAAAAATTTATCCAAACACCTCAAACCCTCCGTACTGCAGACCTTGACTTCATAGCATCTGAAAACTCCTCCTGCTGCAGGAAACGACTCCTTCATCCACACAAAGAAGACGTTTGTTGTTTGTTGTTGTTTCTCACTCGGATTTATGACGGTTTCCATCTCATGAAGTACATCTGTGTTGTTAGAAAACAGAGCGGGAGACACATCTCTGGAAATCTCAGGATCAAATACAGCAGAATGATGTGAAACTGATGGTTGAACTTATATAATGTAAAATATTTCATGACAGAAAGAATATTTTTCAGTTTATTGTGAAAATATGAGAAAGCAGGAACATGTACATGTGTCTAATCTTTTTATTAGTCACCAGCCTTTTACAGTTTGTATTCTTCTGTATTTATACTCAGTATTTTCTTTATATCAGTGAAGAAGAAGCTGTGAAACTGAAGCATCACCACTGACTGACTGACTGACTGGTTTAACCTCCGAGCTGTGAGTCCTGCAGCCGTCACTGACGGCTCAAACAGCCGGCAGCGTCCTGTTAATACTGACAATCAGCTGCATGTATACGACCACGATTGGTGGTGATGTGTCTGTATTGAATTTAAGAGCAGTAGAGTATAAACTACAGAACTGGAGCGTAAAACAGACCTGAGTGTTAAATTAAGAAACTCGAGCACAAATTTAAGAACTTTAAGAACTCCAGATCATAAATTAAGGGACTCGAGTGTAAATTAAATAACCCCAGAAAGCAAATGAAAGAACTTGAGAGTGTAAATGTGACTTCTTAAGAGCATAAATTAAGGAACTAATGAGTGTACATTAAGGAAGTTGAGTGTATAAATTACAGTAGCAGCTGGATGTTTCCGTTCATTCTGTTCAGAGAAGCAGAGATGTGTATGAGCCTGTCGACTCCGGGCGGCTGCGTCTGGATGGAACTCGTGAGCGTGAATGAAAGAAGTCCAGAGTGAAAACGAGGAAACTAAGAGAGTGTAAACTACAGAACTCGAGAGAGCAAATCACGGAGCTCAAGGACGTTAATTAAGGAGCTTGATTGCAAATAAAGAAACCCGAGAGTTAGAATTAAAGTAACGTAAATTTAAGGACTGGAGAGCGTAAACTGAGGAACTCAAGGACACAGCTGGAATAATGTGAGTGGGAATGAGTCATTGTAGGACTTAAATGAGTCTCTCCTTCACTCTGCAGTCCAGGAACAACTCGGACTTCATCTCTGAGCGATTAAGATTCAGCCGACGTATCGTCTGAGTCGATCAGAGTTCAGGATAATCAGGCTGCAGGACTGATGGAAATTATGAACAATTAGGGTGGAGAGGAGAAAGGCATATTGGAGGACTGATGACGAAAAAGGCTGCAGCAACAAAAAAATGAGCAACAGCAGCTTCAGCTGTGTGGTGGTTTTTCAGACTGACACTGGTGTGATTTATAAAGTGAGAGGAGGCCTCTGGAGAGAAGCCAAGTCTTACACAATTAGAGCAGAGCAGTCAGGCCCAACCTTCTCCAACACTTTAAGTCCATCAGTCAGAGAATGAAATTCGTTCCACTTTAGTTTGGTGGGATAATTATTCATGCGCTGTCATAATTGCAACTGAGCATGCAGCCTCGACCTCGCCGCGCTGCTTAAGCACACTTCAGCCGCTTTAATTTAACAGTCAGACTCGTGCTCAGGGCAGCGGGTGGCATGCTAACGATGCTGCGCGAGAACTCGTCCTCCTGGAGGTTGGAAGGCTTTTATTTTCTGTAGTTCTCTGTTTGGACGTTACTGGGGAACAATGTTTCAAAGCCTGTCTTAAACCAGCAGTCAGGTGTCCATATGAACAGTGATGTAATCATTCCTCCTGTTCATACTGGATATTAAAAGATCCTTCAAAATGTGCTTTCTCCTTGATGTGAAGCTTCTATTCAGCTTCAGCAGTCTGAGTTAGTCATATCAAGTGGATATCTGACACATTTACAGTCTTTTTAGCATCAAATTCCCTCTTTGTGTTTCCTCGGACAGTGTTTCCCTGTTGAGCTGCAGGTGGAAGTATAGTAACAAAAAGAGGAACTTTGGCACTAAAAAGACTGTAACGTTGAAAGATATCTACTTGATTTGACTCATTTGGACGCTGAAGCTTCATATTAGCTTCAGATAAACTTTTAAATACATCACTTCCATTGTAAGGTCATTATGAAGGGATCTTCTAATGGTCAGTATGAACAGGAGGAATGCTTACAGTAAGAAAAAACAGCTTTAATGTTCATTTGGGCTCCTGACTGTTGGTTTAAAACACACTTGAACGAGTGTGAACCTGTCAGTTATTCATCCATATATATTAAAGGAAAATACAGACACACTACATGGATAAAAGTGTTTTAAAGCTATATGTGATAGAGTAACATAATGTGCTGGTCTAAGAGTCTCCTCTTCTGGTTTCAGGTTTTCCAGCAGCTGAGAGCATCAGTGAGGTCCAACACTGATGTTGGTGATACGGTCTGTTGACCCTCACTATACATGGAAATACTGTAGAGAATGAAATGATTACATGGTTAATCAACTGACAGAAAATTAATTGGCAACAATTTTCACAACCGACTAACTGATTAAAATCATCTGGCAGCAGCTTCTCACATGTGAATGTTTGATAGTTTTCCAGTTTTCCATGATAGTAAGTCTTTGTGTTTTTGACAAACAAGTCATCTGAATATGTTCACGTGGGCTTCAGGGAATAATAATTAATAATTAAAGCTGCAAGCAGCGATGATCGGGCCCTCGCGCCCTGGCGTACGTACGTCGGGTCGGGCGCAATCAAAGTGCTTCAGTCACAGGCATGTAGATGTCTCCAGACCAGGGTTGTTCTCAAACAGTGCAAGAAGGAGATAAACATCACTTCCTTTGTTTGCTATTTTGCCTGCTGCTGGGGCTGCTTCATTGAAATATCGCTAGGGGGCGCTATGGAGCCGCCACGGCCACACACTTCAACGCTAGCTAAACCTTTTGATAACTTTTGATCACACACTAGTGTAGATGACACACATTACAATGAATTCTGAAGGAGGAGTTCTTTAAGGAGGAGTTCTTTAAAATACAAAGTATGCGAAATGGCCAAAAAAACGTGAAAAATTACCACTTTTTTCAAGATGGCCGACTTCCTGTAGGACTTACAATACGGCTCCAAGAGGCTTTTTTGACATTTTGTCTTGACATGATACATACGCCTCATGAATTTCATTTTTCTACGTTAATCTGGAAGGCAGGGCTACAATTTTGAAATTATCAAGAGGGCGCCATATTGCTACGCCTATGCAAAAGACCTATCCAGGATTTTAACTGGTGTGTCAAGTTTTGTGACTGTAGACTAATTGGCATTTTTAACTATCAATGGATTATTAAAGAAAATAACAGTTGATTGCAGCCTGAATGTACCACAGATGCGTACTGGTTCTGTTTATACTAGTTCCTGGAGTCCACCCAGAGGACGGGTTCCACACATGCGCAGTGGATCGGCGTCTACAGGAAGACGTATGGAGGGTGTGTAGTGTCATCACAACAGATTGGAGGCACACGGACGTCCACACAGAGCCTATAGATACACCCTCACGTACTCGCAGACGTGGAAAGTATAATTTCAGCTTTACAGTACTCAGTAATACAGTAGTTCACTTCCAACCTTGGTTCCAGTTCCTGTTGAATGGGGTTGAAGTCAGGAATCTGTCCAGACTGTCAAGCTTTGTGTCGTGTTGAAACAGGAAAGAAACACAAACTGCAAAGATAAAAAGTTTAAACGCTGTTGTCTACAATATCATTGAATGCTGTGTTCATGACATCACTTCCTGTCTAGACTCGCTTCTGTAACTCAAATCAAAGCGATCTCTCATTCAAGATTTATTTCATGTCGGTTCCTAGAGTTTACTTTCCACATATCCTACAAGACAAACTGCCTCCACTACATCGCTCACTTTTAAGTTAAAAAAAAAAAGTTAAATATCATGAAAATCTACAGCGCCGGTGAAAATGTACCAACCCAGCAGTACATCCATAAAACTCACCAACACTCTTTGCTAAAGTCAATTTTCCTTAAATTTCTGCGACAGCGTTCTCTCCTCCTCTGCTGTTATTATAGACGTGTCTGAAATAAACACAGACACTCTGTGTTTGCTTCTGTCGAGCCGTGAAATGCTGCAACCAAACAGAAATATTGAATTAACAATGAGATTAGATATTATGTTTCAAAAACATACTGTACTTCTCTAACCAGGTAAAATGACCCAGAACAACAGTACATGACGGTGGGTGTACAGGGCTGTCCACATACTTCTGGCCACACATGGTGCAGTTCGCCACAGGATTCAATTCAATGACGTTTTATTTGCATTAAGTTTTGGTTAAAACATGTTGCAGGTGCATATATATTCAAAAAAATCAAATGAAAGATGTGCAATAGTATATTATTTTATAATAATTTATAATTTTTCATCTTTGCCTGATATCATGGACAGGTTGTGTAGTTTTTACTTCTAAAATTTCAAACTGTACAAAACATGACAGCTTTATAAAAATCTTTTTAAAGATCTTCTAAGCTGCAAAAATGAGCCGTAAAGTAACTGGTTTGTCTTTTAATTTTAAATCTACAACATGAAGAAGAGCACATCATCATCATCATGATCCTGACTGCTCCACTAAACCGACTCTGAGTTAAAACTCATTAAAAAGTCTGAGCTCATGAGGTGTTTGCTGTGTTTGTCAAGGCTGAAGCTGCTTTACAGGACGACAGTCAGCCAATCATGTTCCTGCATGGGTCAGTGAGGTCATCAACGCTGTGAAATGTCAGAGTGACGAGACGCTGTCCGACGTTTATCCAACCGTGACTGCTGTCAGCTTCAGAGATATGAATCTGACATCTTCTCTCTCTGAGACACACACACAAAACACACACACACACACACACACACACACACACACACACACAAACTGAAGGTAAATGTGACATGAAGAGGATCAGCCGAGAGAAACCAAATGTCATGTTTCCTCCAAGACACACTGAGATATATGGAAGCTTTAAATGGCTAAATAAAAACAAAACAAACAAAGAAGTAAAGTAAAATACAATAGTAATGTTAGCAACATTAGCATTAAAACTATAAAGTAAGGATAGAATTAAAACAATAAAGTGACATTAGCATGAAGACAATAAAGTAATGTTCGCACGAAAACAATAAAATAAAGATAGCACAAAAATAAAGTAATGCTGGCATGAAAATAATAAAGTGACATTAGCATGAAAACAAAGATAAATTAGCATGGAAACAATAAAGTAACATTAGCATGAAAAAAATGAAGTAACATTAGCATGAAAACAAAGATACATTAGCATGGAAACAATAAAGTAACATTAGCATGGAAACAATAAAGTAACATTAGCATGATAACAAAGTAAAGTTAGCATGAAAACAATAAAGCAACATTAGCATGAAAACAAAGTAAAAGTAGCATGAAAACAATAAAGTAAAGTTAGCATGAAAACAATAAAGCCACATTAGCATGAAAACAATAAAGATACATTAGCATGATAACAATAGCCTCAGGACAGAAAGCAAACCTGTCGCAGACGGTCTGAGACGTCTGGATGGTTCATAACGTAGCAGCAGATCAGAAATATATTTTGTGCTTCATAAACCAACAGCAGGATTATAAAATCAATTCTTTGACTTGAAGCCGGTATAAAGATCTGAGAAGTGGAGCGATGTGATCCACTCTGCTGGTGTTAGAGGACAGATGCATTTGTAATGTTAGCTCTCTGAAAATCCTGCACTTTTCCTCACAACATACTAAACACTGAACTGCAGTGTATACAGGCAATACAGGATTAAATCAGTATTATTGATCAGCCACACAGGATCATGACCAGAGACTCTGATCACCTGTTTTTTTGTTTTTCTGATAAATTATGAAGATAACAACACGACACATTTTGCACCCAAAGTCATCAGATTACACAGTAACTACATGTCAAGCTGATCACTAAAGTTGTGACCACAGAGTCTGACAAACTGATCACTAAAGTATTGATCACAGCATCTGACAAATATCACTCTGTCATTAAACAGCCTTGAACACACAGTAACAGAGTGAGCTGTCTCTCTCTGTAGTTTCAGGGTAAAAATCATCCGCTGCCTTTATAAAATCCAGGACTCTGACCAGAGCTTCTAAGAGCAGGAAATCACTCCTAACTGGCCAAAAATTGTCAGAGTGAAATACTTTTGATATTACTCTTAGGACTAGAAGTAAGAGCATCCTATCAACTTTCTTGCTCATGGGTATTGTAGTGTTTAGAGCCATCTGCCAAAATGAGTTCCCCCTCGGCTTTACGGAGCTTTACAGCAAGTTACAGCTCATTGTTTATCTGTCCAGCCGCAACTTTACTGTTTCAGTTCGATCAGTGCTCTCATAGTGTCGTTTTGGGCCGCAGCAGACAGCTGTTTTCAGAGAAAAAGCTGTAAAAAGTCACTGTCCACTACCTGCTCAGCACCAGACACAGTTAGCTGTAGAGTAGCTGGTGAACATAGTGGAGCATTTAGCAGCTAAAGAGCCAGATATTTCCCTCAGGAGTTGGTAGAGAGTAAAAACAGAAGCTAAAAGAGAGTGAATATTGGACTCACATTCACCAGGTGGACAGAAACACGACTCCACATAGATGATAATGTTGCTCCGTAACTGCTGGATGTGGAAATAAGCAAGTGTTTGCTAACAAGTTCAGCTTAAAAGCTGATGATGTGTGTGTTGTGTTCACAGTGGACAAAAAAATCTATTAATGCAGATTTAAGCACTTCTAGTGCCGCCCACCAGATTGAGTCCTGATTACAACGTGGAAGAGAGTAGATGTCATTTTGGAAAGTCACATCCATCAAATATACTGTAAAAAAAAAAAAAAAAAAACGCCTCTTTTTGACTCGTCCTGCTCATGCAGCTGCTCTGTTGTGAGGCTTGAGTTGTTTTGTGCAGCAGCCAGACAATAAGAGCTCCAGCGTCAAAGAGCAAGTGAGATAAATGATGGTGATCATCTGTTGGGAGTCTGGCTGCTCTGACACTGTGGCAGCGTGAAGGAGATTTTCCTTCGCTCAGGTCACATACTGTCAGGAGGCAGAAATAGGTTTTCAGCTCTGTTTATGATGCCCTGCAAACAGCAAACTGCAGCTACAGCCAAGCTAGCGGTCCTGTAGCTGCTGTAACTGAGTAGCTTATTTGTGTACTTGTACCTTTTAGAGTATACTGTACTTGTAATCATATCATATATGGAAATATACAGTAAAAGCAGTATACTTTGATCTGTTTCTGTACTAAAAATATAGGCCTATATATAGTAGAGGTGTGCTCAAATACAAATACATTATTTGGCAAAGCACAAATAGTGGGTTTTATACGAATATTTGTTTTATACAAATATTTAAAAAGGTATTTGTTGGGGATGTTCCCCAGAGATAAAGCTGAGCTACTGACACAAGCAAAGTGGTCCCAATGGACTCTCTATAACCTGTTGTTCCCCTTCTCCTTTCCACAAAGTTAGGTTGTAAAAAACAGGCAATAAATGAAAAGTACAAAGCAAGAATCACCTTTGAAGTTCCTCCCTACACGTTACACGCTGTGCTGTCTCTGTGTTATGGGTGTATAAATAGGTAGAGGTCTGTCTGCAATGAGGCGATGAGTTAAGTTTTGGCTCAGTAGTCAGCGCAGTCGTCTATGATCTGGGAGACTCCAGTTCAAGACCTGGTGTAGGGACCTCCTTCATAATGTAGTTTATTCATGAACACTTTAATTTTCTACAAATTAAAAGCGTAATAAAAACAAAAACAGGATTTTTAAGCCTCTTTCCACTTTTATTCAAATACAAATACAGATACAAATAATTTTGCTGCCTCAACAAATACAAATACAAATACTCTGCACATCTCTAGTCTATAGGCTGTAAAATAATGATATGAAAAAAAAGAGATGGAAATGAGCATTTAACTACATCTGGTACAATAAGTGTACTGTGCATTGTCCCTGTTAAATAAAGAGATTGATTTAAACAGGTGAAGTGACTCTGTGTGTGTCTTAGTGAGGTCGTCTTTGTGACTTTAAGACCAACATTTCAACTCAGACTCTTCTCTGGTGACTCGGACTTGAACACTGGAGATTCAGTGAGTCCACTACAACAACTTGCTTGCTTATTCCTGGTTGTTTTGTTTGCCGCATGTATTTCAAGATTTGATTTTGGAATATCTGATGGTTTTAATCTGGAACAGGAACATTTATACTCTTCATCAGATCTATCAGAGGAAGAGGAAGCTTTAACCAAAAACACCCACGTTCAAGCTCGCTCTGTTCAGTCTCGCTGCTGCTCTGGACAGATTTTTATATATTTCTTTGCTCATTAGTTTCAGATTTATTGAATTTAAGGAAACTGAACGAGCTTCAAACTGTCAGATTACTGAGTCCAGCTGTGATGAGCTGACTGAAGTTATTCAGACGGGTTTCAACGAATCAAACAAAATAACAAGGTTTTTATAAATCCTGTTATACAATCCTGCCTTTAATTATTTCATCTATTCTTTAAGTTCATGTTCAGAAAGAAAGAAAACGCTTTGAGTTTTTACTTTCACAGAGTCACAGAGATGAAAAACAAAATGTGCATGTTCATTTATGTAAAAAAATCTATTACATGTTAATCTTATGCTTTTGATTTTCTTTCTTTTATACCATCTGAACCATTTTTATTTTTTTCATTTTGGTTGCTGCCAAAAAGAACTTTGTCCATCATGTATCTCACAGACTGTCACAGTCACGTTTCATGACTTTAGAAGAAAAAAAAAAACATCTTGACTTTTTCCACAACAGTTAAAACCCTTAAATGCATAACTGGAGTCTGTTTATTTTATTCTTATTCCTCCAACTGTTCGTTTCTCACAACTTTCACGAGCCAAAATTGTTGAAACTCGCTGCTTTTCTATTTGCTTTCTACTAAAAGTCTGTACAGTCAGCAGAGACGGAGGAATGTAATAGTGTTACATTTTTTATTGAATAAGGCACACTGCAGAGAAAGTGCTCAGCTTCTGATATTTGAAGGCTGTGAAGACGGTAACTCTGAAAATGAAAATGAAAAAGTGACTTGTGCCACTATCATCCCGGCCTCCTCCAAGCAGAACCAGGACTCATTATGTTCGTCACAGCAGAGGAGAGACGACCCGGCGTGAACAACAGGCCACCATGAAAAATATTAATGAATTTAAAAAAAAAGAATCATCTTTAAATGACTGAGAAAAAGAGTTTTTTTATGGGTTTATTATTTTCAATTATATGTTCTGAATATAATATGTAGCTTAATCTCCAGCAGTATGACCAGAAAACCTTAAGAGAATAAAGACAAACACTGTTTAGTGCCTTAAAAAAGGGCTGAAAATCACAGTGTGTTGACATCACAGCTGACTCTCGTCTGAGCTGCACACTGAAAAAAAAAAAAAAATTGGATTTGGTCACGGAGTCGTGTAATTGCCAGGATTAAGTGCAAATAATCAGATCAGCCACAGTGATTATCATCATATCAGCTGTTTAATAGATTACAGCGGAGGGATGAAGCTTTAACGTGTCATATTAAACACACAACAGATCTGGCTTGTTTGGTTTGATTTAAAGTCCCAGTGAAATAAAAAAAATACATTTTGCCAGTTTTAATCTGCTCTTCCTGTGTTAATTGTTTATCTTTTATTATACACCAAATATATGTAAAAAAAAATAATCAAAAAATATATCAGTATCAGAGTATTTCCACATCAAAATCCTTGTCTTTCACATGTTTGATGACTCATCCTGAACAAATGTGACTTTGGGCGAGTAGCTAGTGGTCGTAAAAAACTGTATTTGTGGTAGAGACGGGATGTTTGACTCTTTTTACTAACTGGAGTTTGTAAGAGTCACTCACTAAAGAGAGCGCACATACAGCACCAGAGACTTCTGGTTTAGCCCTCCGCTAACCTGAACGCGATAAAATAATTTAACTGTGCAGTTCTTGTCCCTGCTCGGCCCATAGACTTTACATTGTGATGACGTCACAGATTTTTAAATCGCTTTTCTCGGCTTGAGGAAAGTTTTACAAATATAAAACCTCCATGGATCAAACGTTCATAGAAAGAGTCATAGTTGACGTTGTTTGCAGTTGGAGGAGTCCTGTCAACAGTTTTACAGACGTCTGTTTTACAATGGTGGTTTATGGGGAAAATGCTTTTTGGGCCGCAGGGGGATTTTTTGCTGCAATACCGCGAGTGGCCACTGGGAAAAATTGGCTGCAAGGCTGAGCGGCGGCGCCCTATGCAGCTCTTATGATACATCCATGGTGGTAGTAGCTAACAGAGCAATATGGAGAGAGACGGGAAGAGATGTGTGTTTGGATCAGTGGGCAAAAACCATCTAACAACAGGTTTCAGTGTGTGTGGAGCCAACAGTCCTCTTACTGTGCTTAACTCTGGAAGCCCCGCCCACTTATTTAGCTGTCCAATCAAATGTGAAGGATTTAAATCCCTCTTGTAACTGTTTCACTGGGAAATACGTCACAGTACAGAAGCTAAAGCTGCTCTAACTTCCGTTTCACTGGGCCTTTAAAGCAGAGCTGCTGTTTATATTCACATCACAGCTCTCCAAATGTGACACGCAGCCTGTCCAGATTAGCATATGAAGCAGGCTGCATATTTGAGAAAACATTTCCTGAAAATGTGACAACACGCCGTTCAGCAGAGGTCAGGACAAAAGGCTTCCCGCCTGTAATAGATTACTGAGAGCTGACATTTCAGCTGGTTCACCAGCACCACCCAAAATAGAGAGATCTCATTGGAAACGCACCAATCAGACGCAGCGCTGACAGCGATGCATTATTCATGGACTGCACGCGCCGCTCAGCCGTCTTTCAAAATAGAGATCAAGTGCTGCTGTCTTGGATGTCTTTGGTAATGGGTAAAGTCAAGAAGTGGCAGCTCTGAAGAGCGAGTCATGTGACTGAGAAGCATATTAATGATGTTTTTTTAGGGGAGTTATTGCCTCAGTGTCATCTGTGTGGTGGAAGAGCGTTTCAAGTGGTTCTTTCTGTTTTCTGTTGGGGGGCCAAAGGTCTCATTCAGATAATTGCTTCTGTGGCTGAGAGAGATGACGCAAAATATTAAATACATATCAGAATAAAAAGACCTTTCTCTGACTGTGACAGCACTTGTTAAAGTCCAGAGCCGTGCTAGCAGCTCTGTGAGGCTGCACTGAGACACAGCAATGCTAACATGCTCACAAAGACAATGCTAACATGTTGATGTTTGTTCAGCATGTTAGCATGCTAATATTTGCTAATTTAGCACTACATTTACCTAATACAGCTAAGGCTGATGGGAATTCCAGTAGTTTTGCAGGTATTTGCTCATAAATCAAAGTATTGGACAAAATTATTTTTTTTTCCCAGCAGGCTAGCAAGTTAGCAGTTAGCTCACCACCTACAGCTGTTCACCTACTAGCCCTATTTTACATGGACAAGCCAATGTCGCTGACATGGTGATGGAGGTCACTATTCTGTTTGGCAGCACCTAGAAACTGCTTGGCGTCCTCTTCATCATATTCTTCATATATATTATAAATCCATTATAATTTTGTCATCCTGTTTGTTCATGCTGTATTTCAGTATCTGTATTCTGTTCTGTACACAACATCTTTTACATGTCTGTCCGTCCTTGGAGAGGGATTCTCCTCTGTTGCTCTTTCTTCCCATTTTTTGGGATGACTTATGTGATTTTGATCTATATTTGATTCAATTTCTGAAGTGTTCTATTTCATATGTGCCTGTATAATATTGATGTTGTTGTTTCAAGTTGTTTTTGCCCTTTTCTCAGACAGTGTTGTCAAGCTCTGCTCTGATTGGTTCAGCTTGGGAACAGATTGACTCTCAATCATGCAGATCACAATCACTTGAGTGCTGAATGTGTTTGTGTCTACATATAGTTTGTCTCGCTCTGTGATGATGACGGAGATCTCTGGTAGATCCAAACGTTGCTCAGTTAAATTTGCTGGGAGCTGCTAGTACAGCGTGCAGATCTTTTTTTCTTTAAAGGTTCTTGTAGGGAGTTTTTCTTTAGTGTTATGGTGTAAGGACAGTTGTTGTATTGCTCTACAGATTGTGAAAATAAAAATAAAAGTAAATAGAAATTTGTGATCTGCAATATTGGGCTATACAAATAAAATTGACTTGACTGTCATTAGTTTTGCAGATGATGAAGGTTCAATGTGACCAAAGTCAGTAGGATTCATCCTCTGAGGAACATGGAAGTTGGCACAACATTTTTAAAGCAATCCATCTGATATTTGTTGAGATATTTAATGTTTCATTCTAGACCAGAGTGGTAGACCGTGCAGCTACTCTCGTCCACATCTGTAAATTCTGTAAAAGTGTCTCCTGACTGTTTGGTGTGATGTGTTGGATCAGGACGGATCTCTGGTGCTGCAGTGCTGCCAGCTACTTCCTGGACACACCAACCACGACACTGCAGAGGAAAGCTGAACTGAACACACCTCCTTCACCCCTTTCATCACCTTTCTACTTCTCTAAATGATTGTACACCCAGACTTTATCTCAGTATCTCATTTTCCTGCAGCTTACAGTAGATGTGAACTAAACATCAGTGTTTGTTTGGCTCAAGCAGGACTGAGCAGTTTAATGTCATCTGTAATACTTTAACTCCTTCCAGTCATTCCAGTCATCCAGCTACTGTAGTTCACCCCCAGTGTAACGGCGTCACATGTACCACAACCTCTTGTTTGTATATTTACACAAAATCTATCCTTGACTGGGGATACCTCCAAACCAGAACGTGTGTGTGTTTAGATGCTAGGTCATTTCTTCTTCTGTGGTCCCTCCTATAAGTTTCTTTTGCTCCTGTCACCTCTCCTCTATTCTACAATTCTCCTGTGGGAGAGGTGGGTGCCTGTTCATTATTATAATCCATCCTATTATTTCTGGTAGTTTGCTGAGTATATTTTTGCTTCCAACAATGTCTGTCTTCAGCTGTCGATATATATAGATTTCAGCGTACTGGCACTTAAAAGTAGCTGAGTGCTGCTGCTGTTCTTTCTGTATATTTGTTTTATTTGTGTGGAAGCTGGAGCAGGCAGTAGCATTTATGAAGGTTCTGCTTTACTGTTTGTCTCCGTCAGAATAAATGGAGGTCAACCACTAAGTGATCACAATGTCACAGCGTCTTCTTTATCTGACCAACACAACGCAGAAGCCCAACGGTTACAGCAGGATTCAATGTGGAAAGACTTCACAGTAAAGTCAGTTAATTCCAGTGGAATCGCCACAATCAGTGGATCCTTGCCATCCATCCGACATAGCGTGAATATGATATAAGCCGTTTTATTCCTCGTCTTCACTAACTTTTTATTGTATATAATGGTGTACAATGGTGAAAAAAACATGAGGGGGATGTAAACAGAATAGTAGAGAGAAGTAGTCCCTACATCACCAAGCTTCTGGCTCTGTTTCACATAGACAAGTTACTGTCACTTACAACACAATACATAAGAAGCACAAACTGGGGCTAGTCTGCATGCTGCTCTGTTTAAAGAGGACACATATTCTGCATATTTCCAGCTCTATATTTATATTCTGGGGCTCTAGTGGAATATATTTGCATGATTTCCAGTTAAAAACTCCTTATTTATCTTCTACTGGTCCTTTTATGCAGCCCCTCAGTTCAGCCTCCGTCTGAAACAGGCTGTCTCTTTAAGGCCACGCCTCCTGATGAGCCCGCTCTGTTCTGATTGGTCAGCTTCAGGAAGCTACGTAAACAAACTATAGTAGCAGGATTTCACTTCTTTTTCTCCTTCTTTATTCCAAATGTCAACTTCTCAGATCCATCCGTACATGCTGGAGCAGAGTAACACATGGAAACACCTTAGCAACCACCTTAGCAACCAAGACTACAGAACGGACAGCCATTTATGCGCATGTGTGATGAGCCGGCATCAGCTCGTCTGCAAGGTTAAAAAAAAACAAAAAAAACATTGCAAACAAGCATTCAGAGCAGGTTGAAACCCTGACTCTTGACTTGCAGGCAACATTTCTACATATAACACATAACATTCAACATTAGGATATAAATAAAAAAAACACTAAAAGCAAAGTATGAACCCTTCAAGAATACTTAATGAAGTCATTTTATCAGTGTGATTTCATCATTACTGTGGTTGAAATGCTTAGACTTTGTACAGATCATACAACTCATGCGCATTGCTTTTATGTGGCTATGAATTAAAAAATAATGACATGTGGGATCTTCACATGTTCCTACAGGCACGACAATAAAACCTCATCATCTTCCTTTATTGTCCTCATGTGCTGTGACATAAACCCTGATGGCACTAGCAGACCTCTTCTGAACAATAATAAAAAAAAAAAAAACATCAGATCTTGGCGAGACACCAGCGGTGAGGCAGCTGCAGAGTTGTAAAGAAGCTGCCGGATGCGAAGAGAAACACAAACCAGAGGCACAAATGATTCACAAGCTCTCGAACAACAAAGAATTAACGGAAAATTGACACCATTTTACTCAGACATAAAGTTTTCCAACTGTATTACCTCTGATGAAAGCAGCTCCTTTGCAGGCAGAAATACAGATCAGGTTTTTTTATCTTGTGTTGCTGAGGGACAATAAAGAGGTTTGTTGCAGAGCTCAGCACTTGGCTACTCCTCAGTGACAACTTTAACTGTGTCAGAGCCACTTACTCTGTCAACAGACCTGCACTCATGAATATTTATGAGAACGCTGAGGGGACTTTTTTCTTTTCATGTAGGCCAGGTTTCTGTTCCCTCCTGCAGACTGTGAGGACAAAGATTTCTAATAAACGGGAGCGTGGGGTTCCCCCGGAGGCTGAAATGAATCTCATTGGTTGGATGGAGCCTAGGTCTTAAGTGATAAATGATTATCATTATAATAATAATCTTTATTCACTGAGAGTTTTTTTTTTTTTTTTAAACCGACGTTACAAAGTGCTTCACACAAGACAGCAAATGAGGCGGCTGAGTGTCTGCTCTTTGCTTGGGTGACAGCAGGATTTAAAGGTAGCTTAAAGGTACGTTAGGTCAGGAAGGTGAACTCCAGTGATTTTCCATCATCGGTGTGTGTTTCCAGGTGTTTTGTGTCTCCAGAGCGAGCTGTTTGAATTTCCTCAAGTGATGTCACTTGAGTCAGCGTTGCCTGGAGCTGAAGACTGCAAGTTTGAAAAGTAAAAAAAAATCTGGGGGTGTGGAGTTAGAAAGAAGTGAAGTTACCAGACCTTCTCTGCTGGAGGCTAGCAGCTCCAGACTGAGTGGTAGAAGAAGTATTCAGATACGTAACTGCAGTAAAAGTACCAATACAGCAATGTAAAAATACTCCATTACAAGTAAAAGTCCTGCATGAAAAATCCTCCTACAGTAAAAGTACATAAGTATTATGAGCTTGATGTAGTTAAAGTATTGCAGTAAAAGTACATAAGTATTATGAGCTTGATGTAGTTAAAGTATTGCAGTAAAAGTACATAAGTATTATGAGCTTGATGTAGTTAAAGTATTGCAGTAAAAGTACATAAGTATTATGAGCTTGATGTAGTTAAAGTATTGCAGTAAAAGTACATAAGTATTATGAGCTTGATGTAGTTAAAGTATTGCAGTAAAAGTACATAAGTATTATGAGCTTGATGTAGTTAAAGTATTGCAGTAAAAGTACATAAGTATTATGAGCTTGATGTAGTTAAAGTATTGCAGTAAAAGTAGTGGTTTGGTCCCTCTGACTGATATATTATTATATATGACATCATTAGATTATTAATAGTGAAGCATCAGTGTTAGAGCAGCATGTTACTGTTGTAGCTGCTGGAGGTGGAGCTAGTTTACACTACTTTATATACAGTTAGCTAGTTTAGTCCAGTGGTTCCCAACCTAGGGGTCGGGCCCCTCCAAAGGGTCAGCAGATAAATCTGAGGGGTGGTGAGATGATTAATGGGAGAGGAAAGAAGAAAAAACAAAGTTCTGATACACAAATCTGTTTTCAGTTTTTGGACTTTTCCTCTAATCTTTACAGAGCCAGAAAAAAGTAGCTTTATGAATTTTTGATATTCCATACTGTTTTGAAATCATACATTTTTCAACTTGTGTCTTTAAATTCAATTTTACAAAAATACAAATAAATCAAAACTGGCTAAAGCGATTGTAACCAAACTTGGTTCAGGTAATTGGATGTTAGGTTCAAGCTTTGCTACATAGTTTTGGGATATTCTGCACCACAAATACAAAAAGTTTATATCTCATAATCAGCTGTATGGACTTGTATGAAATTTGGTTTGCATGATTTAGGTTGATGACTCAGTTGATGCATAAAATTTGGTAATGACTAATTAGAGTGGCCATGGCTTATTACAACCAATCTAAATTTCTAGACATTTCACATTAAAAACACAACAAAATAAACATACTACAGAGCTGAGCAGAGCTTTTTTTCAGTACATCCACTAAATTGTGACAAAAGTTTGTCTCACTGCAACCTCTGGTCAATTCAGAAGTCTGTCACTCTATCTTTATCCAAATATCTAAAATCAGTTAACATCTATATCTCCACAAGTCTTCATTCATGTGCTACCAGAACTGAACCAGACATTCTCTAGATGGTAGATATCGAGTGTTTCAAACGGTGTTCAGATCGATCAGACAGTGTATGATGATAGTACTATATTCAATATCTCGCTGTAATTTGAACTGTATGCACAACATATTCTATTTCATCTCATTTTTAAACAAATGTCACCAAAGTGTTTGACAGTATACCCAAAAACCAGCAGAAAGATGTCACAATTTTCTCACCAACGTTTGGACTGTTGTAAGCGTTTTAAGTTTAAAAAGATAAAAATACTGCAGTCTGGCACATCTGATGTCACTGCCTCAGGTTGTTAGAAGCTGTGTAGAAAACCATGTTACCAGTGGTGCAGTCACTAAGTCCAGGGTTCAAATCCCAAGGTGACCAGTACAAAATGTATGCATGTGGCATGTTTTCAAATTCTCCTGAAGGTCATATTAAGTCGAAGACAATTGTGCTTGGACCCTGTTCATTGCTGCTTGCAGCTATATTCTCTTATTGTGACTGCTGACACAACATTGATATCAGATGATTCTACAAATACCCAGATTGCATTTAACGTCAAAAGTGACACCACCATCAGGACTAACTTTCCATTTTTGGGTCCACCAGTGGAAAAGTTCACCATGTTGTCTAACGCTCTCTAAGAGACATAAGGAGGACTCGATGAATGTTTCCTGTTGCCTTGGTTTCAGTGATGATCAGACATGTAAAATGAAAATACATCTGCAGCAATAAGGATCCATGTGGCTTGTGGTTGATGTTGTGTCTGTGTGGTTTTCTCCTCCAGAGAGCAAAACAGAGTCAGAGACAGGAAGTCGATGTGAACGTTGGTCGAGTGTAATCACACTTGGTCTTGAACAACTTATCTAGATGCAGCTGTTATTGGTGATATCACGGCTATAGACATTTAGAGTGGAAGCACTGTCCCTGGTGGGGATGAGCTTTCACTTTCTGCAACATTAACATATTGCAGGTGCTGCTATCAGATTAGAGATGTCCTCCGGCAGCCAAAACACACATTAATCCTGTAATGAGCCACCGTGCTGCGCTGAACGCCATTACTGGTCAGGTGACATGCAGCAGGGGGACAGTTATCAGTGCCGTGACTGCCTAATGACTTTTTAAGCTTCTCTGCAGAGACAATGGCTCCCATTAATCCAATTCAGACCACTTCTGTAAGATGCAATGTGTGCTGATAACCACAGACGGAAAGACCGCACTGCTTTGACTTCTTTCTATCATCATATAAAACTGACTTTTTTGGACAATGTTGAACAAACAGTTCAAATTCTGAGTCATTTCTAAGGAACTGTCTCTTAATTGAAATGAGCTGCAAGTTTAATTTCCAGCACTATGTGTTGAGTTATTATACAGTTCCCTGGCACCTTCTAACATTAATTAACATAATTTAACACTGAGGCTAAAACATTGTGCTCTAA
The DNA here is from genome assembly GCF_914725855.1 of Thunnus albacares. Lineage (NCBI taxonomy): Eukaryota > Metazoa > Chordata > Actinopteri > Scombriformes > Scombridae > Thunnus > Thunnus albacares. Next base: position 31,285,388 of record NC_058116.1, on the reverse strand, counting down.
AATTAATCACTACTGACAACTGTGACTTCATGAAATTGTAAAAGAGCCCAGCAGCTGGTTTTACTTCATTTTCTTCCATTATAGTGACTAATAATAAAGAACTTTTCAGTTGAGAATGACTGCTGTCTTTTCCATTATAATTGTCTCTATCTCTGCTCGAGGACAGGATGGAGGTCAGAGTGCTCTCAGCCAATGGCGGAGCTACAAAAGTCTCACATGGAGGCTGATTAACAGTGAAGCCCTCCGCCATCAGAGCACTCTGCTGTGGATTTAATTGAGAGCAGCTATAAGCTCCCAGCTGACACTGCCAAACCTCAGAACCTCTTCATAATGGAAGCTCTGTTTTCGCTGACTGTTTATACTGACTGTTACGTTCTGCTCTCTCATCAGTAGGAAGATTTCGATGCTGCCGTGTGTAAGACGTGTGTGTTGTTCAACTATTTCTTCAATATTTCCTTCAGCAAAAAGTGAATCTTCCTACAGGAAATCAAACAGATCCATTGTTAGGATGTAGGAAAGTAATATAATGAACCATGTAGATGTGTTAGTAGAGCTGGTGACTGTTTATACATACTTTGTTTGCTTTATACATATTTTTGCTAATGTTTTAAGCTTATAACACATTCCAACTGATTTTAACAAACAGTTCACATTCTGTGTCTATTTTTAAGGAATTTGCCCTTGACTTATCAGCTGTACATTTTATTCAAACTAGTTGAGTTATTACAAGGTGCCCTGTTATAGCACCATATTATTTTATTTACAGTCCATGTTTTTTTGTCCACTACATCAACATATCTGCTCTGTAAATCACTTCCTGTCTTCTCCTTTGAGAAAAAAAAATCAAAAATCAAAAGGGAGAAATTTATATTCTTAATTCTTTGATTTCATGATGGCACTTCTACTTTTACATTATTTTGATTGAATACTGTTCAGTCATCGGTTACATATCTGGAGGCCTTAATTTGATGCAGCAAATCAAATCTTTTCTTAAAGCAATAACATGTTCTACCAGAGGCAGAACAGACGGTCACACTGAGCCTGATTGCATCCTGCTACACAACACAAGAGCCTCAGACTCTGAACAACAACCCACATTAGCTTTCCTGCTAAAGTCTCCTTCTTATCTAACTTACAAACATGAACACACGTCTTGTCCTGCAGTTTAGCTTGTTGAACGAGCCACGAAACAAACATTCACCAGGGAAATGTGCACCGCTAATGTCAGTTAGCAGCTAGATAGCTAATTAGCAGCAGCATGTAAACATACCTGTAAATGTCTCTTCAGACCTGTTAGATGCTGGTTTGGTTGTTGCTCTTCAAAATCTGTCCAAGACTTGTCACTACAGAAGACACGCCCCCCCAGCTGCTGTCAATCAAACACAGACATCAGTATGTAGAATTTTTTTTTTACTGGAAAAAGACAAGAAAAACAAGTGATAATCATAAAGAACTAATCTCAAAATGAGCTTTATCTAAATACAAAATGCAATGAAGGACATTTTGTTTTTGTTTTTAGATCCAGAGTGAACAAACTATATACACTATGGTCCTTATTGTACAATGATGTAAGTGATTTTGGAGGCCATAATTTATATTTTAAGCCAAATCTATAAATCCTTCATGCAGCCTTTAGTTTGACCAAGCGATAAGTTCTCAGAATCAGATTTATGACAGTAACGCTGACATGTAGTGGTGTTCTGACTACATTTAATAAAGCTGCTGTTCACCACGTGCTTCGCTTCATTATTCGGCCTGCAGCGATTTTCAATAACAATTCAACAGCCTGAGGTTATATGTTCAACAATTCCCCTCTGAGTAAGAAAGAAAACTTCCACTGTTGTAAAATGACCCAGAGCTGTGGATTTATCCTGAGTGTGTGTGTGTGTGTTTATCTGTGTGCTATTAAATAGACTCATCTGTATCTGTAAAATCACCTTTCGATGGACAATCCACCAAATCGTCCTCGTCCTCATATCACCTTTACTACTTCCCAGATTAATTGGATTCTGCTACACCTCTGCCTTCAAGGACAAACTGTGACGGTCATGATCTCATGGGACAACACACCTGATTCACACACAGCAGTTACACCCGCTGGTGTTTTTTAGCGGCAGTATAAGGCCTCTACACACTGTGCACATGTTTTTCTTCTTGTTCCTACAGTTGGATGTTGTTCTCTTCTCTGTGCTGAATGATGAAGTTTATTTTCACGTTCATCTGCTGAAAGTGGAAAGTTATTCCATGCTCATTCCAATATACAACTTCCACTGGTGCGATGCAGTAACTTGACGCCTCCAAGCGCACAAACACTGAGAACGGACTTAACAGCGAAGAAGAGACATCTTGTGTCCAACAGTAGAAGGAGAAGGAGTAGAAAAAACATATCAGACACATGATTGTTCCAAGCATATTGGTTATTCATATGTCTTCATACATGTCTGGAAGGAATCTGTAAGAAGATCTGAAGACTTACAGTTGATGTCTGCCATCTGAGCGTTTGATTGACAGTTCGTTCAACCACCTCCGGATGTGTTCAGACTGATCCGATCACGTTTCAATCACAATGAGTGCATTTACACCTGCATTAACAAGCGTTTTTCCTTCTCCAGATAACATATCAAGATGCAGATCGCATGTTAACGCCGGGTGTAAATGAGATGATCAATGTTGGAGCAGCAGTTATCGGGCGTTTTCCTTTTAAACTGTTACTTCATTATTTCTGCGTTTGACAGTTGAGACGCTGTGCATCATGAAAAGTTGTCATCTCTTCAAAATAACGACGTCCCGTGTGGTAAAGTTAATTCCTCTCGTCTCTCTCTAACATCCCCTCTGGGAGGATTCGCTGACCGCAGCAGGAATGATAATGACAAGTTTTACCTGATAAACTTTGTCATAATTATGGCTAAATTTTATATTCATAATGGTAATTTTTCAAATAATAAATCATTCTCTCCTGCTCTGGCTAGTGGAATAAAAAATACTGCTCCTATTGCACACAGTGGAGCTGTAAAACTACATGATATCTGTATGTCTGTAAGTGTTTTTATTGTGGTAGGGAGCACAAGGAAACACTTCCCCTAACTGACCTTGAGGGCATCCCTTGTGTGTTCACTTCCTATCAGTCAGGGTCAGGGATATCTGACACAGACACTCGCTTTGTGCCTTAATAAAAATACCTTTTATTTTGAATCACGTCTTTGCGGCCTCAGTGAATTGAGGTTATTGGTATTTGGTATTTCCTCTTTCCCAGTTATTATTTCCTGGGGTTCCTGGTTCCTCCAGGTGGTGTGGTTGGTCCTCTATCTTATTCACCCATCAAATAAAGTTCCCTCCTCTCCTCCGCCACATTATGTTCATTTGTTTTGTGTTGTTTGTCCTCTGAATCACAAATAAAGTGAAAATAAAAAGATGTATGTTCTCTTTCACAAATCAATAAAGCTGTAGATTTATATCTGTGGTTGTTTACAGCGTCCTCACATCCGACTACCTGGTGGAGGAGATCCAGAGACACAAGACTTTTTAATAGCAAGACTGAGGAAAATGAAAATAGACACTACTGTACTACTGTACCTGGCAACTTTAAAGGTGACTGTGGATGAGACACAGAAAACTTGACACTCCAGAAGAAGCCGGTTTGTCTGTTCGTTCACTGGAGCAGCGACTGCTGCACAGTGACAGATTGAGGACTGGACTGGATGTTAGCGGAACTAAATAATACACATGTTGAGAGAGTAGTACTCCCGTTTATGTACAGACCAAAGCTTAAGATGTTTACACTGCAGCTAGCAGGGCTCTGTGGGGGGTCCAGACTTACCAAACATCAGAACATATCATCTGTCTGCTCATATGAGATATGTTTATGACTGGCTGGTAAATAATCCAAACTCTATCTGGCTGGATGTTGAAGCTTTCCCTTTCTAAATATCCACCGAGGGACTTACTGTTTTTTTAAGAAATTAAAGGCTATTAGGTGGAGCTGTGACAACCCTATTACACCTAATATGCTTCAGGCCTGGTGATTAGTGTGCCGACTTGAGGGAAGGTCAAAACTGACTTCCATCTTCAGCCCTATTGTGAAAAACCCTTATTCCCAGTCATCTGATGCTGGTTTTAGACAGCGAGGTAATAGAGGCATTAGTAGGCTGAAGGGCTTATTTCCCAGTAATATGGTAATGACATTTAAGCAAGTTATTGAGAAATATGGTATCCTCAGGCAGGACTCTTGTTACCTGCAGATAAGGCGTTATATAACGCACAACAGCACAACGTTAATGGACAGTCCTGAAACATCTCCTGTTGTGAAACCGTTATTTCTAACAGCTGGAAAGATGTCTGTCAGTTTGTTTTATAAGGCTCTGTGTTTTACACCCTCTGTCACTTTACAGGGGCTTAAGGGCACACGGGAGACACGGCTATCTGTCACAATTGATGACGTGTAAGTGGAAAGCTATCCGGAGACATGCTGAATCAATTTCAGCTTGCAATCACGTCAAAGCAATATAGTTTATGATTATACACAGAATGCATATATCCTCCAATCACAGACATCATTTTAAGCGTCCTCGCACCCATATGCCTTAAATGTGAAACAGATATTGGTGCTCTAGCTCACTGGTACTGGTCTAATGTGTGAAATAGAAATATATTAGATTTGGAACTGGAGATGGACCCAGTGTCCCTCATCCTGGAGCCTCCTAAGCAAACGATAAGAGACTGGACTGTATTCTTACTTAAGCTGCGAGGAAAAACATTTTAATGAAAAAGAATCATCTGTACTGCTTGATTTAGTGCCATTAGAGTACCTTATATAAATACTGCATTCAAAAACAGACCAGTTCTATAAAATGTGGGAACCTTATGTGAACTATGCAGAGTCTTGATTGCCCTTCCTGCACATCATCACTGTAAACTATGATGTCACATATATGAAACTGAGATGATGTTTTGTGTTTTTGGTTTGTTAGTTTGTTCCTGTGGATTTCATAATGTACCCGAAAATCAATAAATGTATTGTTTAAAAAAAGTACAAACCTCAAACTGTACTTAAATACAGTACTTGAGTAAACGTACTTTTTAATTTTATGTTATCTTTGTTGTTGTGGATCAAATGTCTTCAACTGTTCTGTATAATTTTCCATCGTATCTAAAGCAGCATCTAAACGTGATTACTCCTGTTAATTGGAAAAGGACTACACCGTCTTCTAATCACTGACAGCAGCATCTTCAGTCTGAAGTTTTTCCTACTAAACTTAAGTGATTTTCTTTCTTTCCAGCCGGAGGAACACATATCACAGCTATAATGTACATACAGTACAGCAGGCGGTTATTGTAGTGTGAATGGCATTTAATGGGGGTTTTATTCTGCAGAATGACTGATGTTATCTTTCAGCTGGAGGAGGCTACAGCCTCACTGCTGCTCATACTGAAGGGGAAATCATGAATGTATCTGAATTTTTACTTATGCATTTCTAATATTAAACAGCCAGATTTACCATTTTTATACTATAAAAGTAGCAGGAATTTTACTTTTTCCGATCGTCCTCTAACGAAAGCATCATCACATACGACTGACTGCTCATGAATGAAAAGACCGCGATGAATATTAAACCACGTTGGGAAAACAGGATGTTGCGGTTCATCTAGATCACTAGTTCCCAACTGGTGGGTTGTGGTCCAAACGTGGACCGTGGGTTCATTCTGAAAGGGTCGCAAGCATTTCATCAAACATAAACAGATAAATTACTCTGAAATGTAGCAAGTTTTATTTTGAAGAACCATTTCATGCTTCCTACCTAGCAGCAGCAGCGGCGCTACAACATGAAGCTTTACAGTACCAGTAACATATTGATGCCAACTTTGTGGGTCATGTGACCCCTGCCTCGCATGTCGGCTGACTGTAGCATCTTTCCAGAGACGAAGAAGAAGCTGAACACAACTGACACAGAATATATTCAGCCTGGTTTTATTTACTCTGAACACAAAGAAGTAAAACAAAAAATGTTTTCTTCTCTTTATGATTTTCAGTTGCAGCTGTTGTTTCACATGTTCTGCTAGTTTTAGTAATAGTCGTGTAAAATAGTTTTGGGACTGAATTAGTTGTAACTGCTGTTGCTTCTTATATTTTTTAAGCTCTATTTGCAGTCTCTTGCTGCAATGCTTCTTATTTTATTGAGCTTTAAAGGATTTGGCTGGTGATTTACTGTATTTTTCTTCCTGTCAACAAATCTCATGTTTGGATCCAAACCAACAATGAACTGATCTACTAACAAGTATTGTGTGTGTGCATCCAAAGCCTGATATATCTTATTCCTCCGTTGTTGTCCATCAATGAGCCTCATCGCTGCACTGGCCGACATGTTCCTTCATCATGTTGGTTTGTTTAAAAACCGCCTCAAAGACTAATAACAGTGATCACGTTTATGAGCATGTGCAAGAACACGGTTCTATTTACAGCTTCGTTAGCTTGTATCACAACCTCTGGACTTAGTACTGAAGTTCTTTGAGAAATGTATAAAGTAACACAAAGTCCAGAGTTTGTGATATGAAGGAACATGTCACCCAGTGCAGCGGTGAGGCTCATTGATGTGGTCTTAATAATCTCTGGACAACAAGAGAGGAATAAGATATATCAGGCTTTGATACACACACAATACTTGTTAGTAGATCAGTTCATTGTTGGTTTGGATCCAAACATGAGATTAGTTGACAAGAAGAAAAATATAGAAAATGAGCAGCCACATCCTTTAAAGCTCAGTTGTACATCATTTACTTCAGCTTTCATGTTGTGGCGGGGTAGCAGTAGTTAGCATTGTCCTTACAACAAGGAGGCTGTGGGTTTGAATCCACTGACAGGTGGAAAAATCTGAACCTTAAGGTAAGACCAGTTTGCAATCATTGATCTATTTCCTGTCTGTCCGTCCTGGGAGACAGATCCCTTCTTCTGTTGCTCATGCTGAGGTTTCTTCCACTTTTTTTCCTCATTAAAGGTTGTTTTTTTTTTAAACAGTTTTTTTCTTATTTGAATCGAAGGTTTAAGAACAGAGGATGCTGTATTGCTGCACAGCTTATAAAGACCCCTGAGGCAAATTTGTTATTTGTGATATATACATAAAAAGTGACTTCACTCAGGCTAAAATAGCTCAGTCTCATCTTTCCAACATGCTTTCTTGGGCTTTGATTTATTTCCCTTTGGTTGGCATCATTTACACATTTATTGCAATTTTTTTGTGCATATGATTATTTTTGTGTCTCTCCTTTCAGTCCTGTTGTAATCAAAGAGCTACAGAATTAAATCAAACCTGCTCTGACATGGTTTTCAACATGCAAATTCTTTGAGGACTTCCAAACACTATTTCCTGTTGTCCTTAACATAGTCTGAGACAGAGAATAAAGCAAGTGAATAAAGCATTTGATACACCTGACAAATAGAAGTGGTCTACAAGTGGTACAAGGTGGTTTAAAAGATTTAAAAAATAATATTGTCTCCAGTTTTAATTGGAATTGTTCTGATAACTTTCAGTCATTCAAAGAAGACTTCCGTGAAATGTCCCTTTCTGTTCTGTGTGGAGCTGACTGCACATTCTTCTCCTATGATGAATTCTAGTCGGTGATGATAAGCACTTCTGCATTTCCCATTTGGGCGTTTGCCTTGGAGTAAATGAAAAGAGCCATGTGATTCAGATGAAGGCATGAAGGAAATGAATTAGCTTTTCACTGCAAAGAAAAGCAGCGAGAGAGAGAGAGAGAGGGAGAGAGAGAGAGCAATAAAGTGGGGTGGAACTTGAAAAGGCAATGAAACAAGAAACATTAGCTTTGGAAACGAGCTCCATAATCCATGCAATTAAAATGAAATGGCTGACAATGACAGTTAGCCCTTTTCTCCTCGCAGCAGCTCGTTCCTTTGATCCGTTTGTGGAGCTCAGTCAAGACGAGGCGAACATTTAGGGACAATTATTGAGATGACAACAGCAGTTAAAATGTAAGAATTATGTTTTTAATATGTGGAGAGTGATTCAGTCAATCCTTGTTTTTTTGTACTAACTACTGACTGTTGAATCTCTGGTGTCTCTTTCCGTTGACACCAAAGATGGTTTAGCTAGCTGTGCAGTTAGCATATAGTCCATAGTTTTCCTGTATCGGATCATCCCAGAGGACATTTTTATTGTGATAACATGGAGACTTAACAAAGAAACAAAGATAAATAAGTGGATGCCGTCAAGATTCATAGATGACTGTTTTCAGGTTTGTGTCATATCGTCTAAACTGTGATTACAAACAGCCAAGTTGGAAAATCTGTACATGTAGAAACCACATTGGACACTGCTGTCATTTTTTTGATGCATGAACATGACCGCCATATTGGAACAGGGCAATTGTCCCTCTGAATGAATACAAATCAACAAATCCTCTAAATTAAAGGTATAATATGCAATTATTCCGCATTAACATGTCTAAAAACAACTAGACCTATGTTATATATGTTGTTGAGTTGTGTACTTACATTATCCCAAATGTTTCCAACAATTTTCAAACTCAGAGAAATCTGTAATTTAATCAAAGTAACGGACCGTTTCATTTGGTCGCCTGTCGATGACGTCATACCTCCTCTACCAAAGAGTAAACACGCACCAGATGCATACGGCGGCGCTGTGTTTGTCCGCTACAATGGCGTCTACCAAAGAGTAACTTACACACATACAAGATAATACATCGGCGTTGTGGTTGTTCCACACAAACTGTTATAAATTGACTTTTATTCAGTTTTAAGACACATTTTCATGATAAATTTAGGTGGTTTTTAACTATATCTTTTAGCCGGAAGAAGGATTTTAGTCGTTGGACGTCTGGATCTTAAGTTATCAGAGAAATAAACTGGACAAACGTTAGCAACAGCTCGGCTAACAGCCCCTCCAGGAAGTCCAGTGGTCACCAAACATCGTCGGAGAAACACTGATTTTTTACATGAAACAGCTTTATTCAGTGTTTTTACCTTTACCTCCGTTTGTTCTGGAGAGGAGGAGACCTCTGCAGGTAAAAACATCCTGAATGATGAACACTGGAGTAATCCTATCCCGGTGAAGCTGGTTATTTAACGATGAAGACAACAACTCCCATGATCCCTTGCTACTTCACACCGTCATCACACTCCGTCTTTTGTTATTGTTTTGATTGAGACGCCTAGCGGCTGAAATTACATATTGTGCGTTTAAGCAACTAGATATGCGGTTTGATCATGTGACTCCAGAACGACACATAGGAGCATTTTCTAATCTGACCTATCGGCACTAATCGCCAGGACGACATCATTTGTCTGTGCCTTCAAAAACCATTTCCATTAACATACTTTTTCTGCACTTTAAAGTATCGCATTAAAAAAGCTAAATGGAAACACCGAAATTTTTTAAAAAAAACTTCCTCAGTTTTATAAAAAAGTTTTGACACTCGCTTGAGGTGGATTATGGAAATGTCGAAAGAGTTGCAAAATGGGTAATGGAAACACATTTGTCGAATAAATAACGACATGGCAAACATTTAACTCACATAACTTATCAGCTGTTTCCGCTCTCGGCGTCTCCTGGTGTCTCCAGATAGTGTGAAACATGGCCAATACTATCTGACATGACAGAACAATGACAACTTTCCCAGTTGCAACAAATTCCAGGAGACTTCTCTCCATTTTTCTCTTGTCAAGGCAATATCACTATTTGTTTTGTTTCCGGTTGGGATCATCTACTTCTTCTACTCTGTTTACTGGCGGATCAGGACCGGCTCTGACCATGTCGGTGCCCCTAGGCGAGATTTTAAATTGAAACCCCAAAAGATTTAGATCGGAGCCCCCAGTTCAGATATGAATTTGCACTAAAAGTAATTGCCAGGATGGTACCTACAACCCAGACAAAGTCGTCCCAGTCCTCCAGACAAAAAGACAAGCAGGGGTCAAGGTGTCATTCAGTGGGTGTTTGCCTGATGTAGCAGATGGAGTTTTGTGGCTGTTGTACGAAAAACTGACTGAACATTAAGGCTCTGGAAAATCAAATCAGATGAAAATCCACGCAAGTTAATGGGGCAAAATGCAGAAATAACGTCTTTCCAAAAAACCCACTTCCCACTTATTTGGTGCCCTAGGCCACGGGCCGGCCCCGTGGCGGAAGCCTTTACCGCCATCTACTGATGAAACTATGTGTTGCCTTTTTTGCTACATGTCAAAAGTTCGCTTAAAATGATCGACTCTAACGGAAACACGGCTGTTATTAAACAATAATGATGTTTGATGATGTGACAATGCTGTGGTTCAGGTCTGGTTAGGTTTATAGATGACGGTTTGGTTTAAAATGATCACTTTGTTAAGGTTAGAGAAACATGTGGTGGGTTAACGTTACTACTTCCTTAAAGTTAGGACACCGTCATCGTCATGGCTACAACAATAACCATGGGGTTGTCACTGTCTGTATAATACACTGTGGGGAACATTGAATTTTGCTGTGTTGTGTGTTTCTTGCTTGCTCACATATTGTGTCTGTACTGGTATTTTAAGGGGTTGGTACCTGTACCAGTTACTTTGCAGAGTTTTGCTGGCTGTAAACTACAAATGATATTAGTTTATAGCCTGAGACTCTGACTGGCGACCGCTACAGTCTATCAGCATCATAACTCACTGAACTGTCAATCAATAATTTCTTGCTGAGTCATTTTTCCAGCAGTTTGTCAGAAAATACCAGACATTTATGTGTAATACAGAATATTTTGTTGATCACAAATAATGGTTTTCATACCAAAATACTTCTGTTTAATGCAAAGTAACAGCTGACGTTATTACAATAAATCAAAGTTGAGGCTGTGTTTTGTCATTATTTTAGAAGTGTATTCGTGGAAGCAGCGTTTACTCTTTGAGAGACATCATCAGGTTGGTGCTTGGACTCTGGTTGACTCCTGTGTGTGCATGTGACTGTATCCACATTTATTATTATATAATAAATAATAATAATAATATAATAAATGGACACTACAGATTCGCTTCGCGTATAAATTCACAACAGAAAGTCCTGCTGCAAAGATTAAAGCCACTTAACATTGTTTATAGTGATAAAGGTTTATTAGATTCAGTTGTGTCATAACTACTCATCCATGAAATTATTCCTTGTTTGAACTCATGATGTCAGTATTTGTTAAATTCTGGCTACAATCCTGATCAGAGTTACTGATTGATTATGCAGTCTCGTCCTCTGCTCTGAGTTATATTTGCATAACAGTAGATCTTGGAAACCTGTACTGATCACACTGTTCATCTATTAGCTTCATCCCTGATCACCTGGAGGGAAACAAACAGGAACAGTCATCACTAATGTAAATCCCATCCACAATAATCATAATAATAATAATAATAATAATAATAATACATTTTATTTATATAGAATTTTTCCCAACAAAGTTACAAAATCAAAAGAGATTTAAAAGACACTAAAGATGCTGCCTGTCTGATCTCGATAAGCAGACTGTTCCAAAGTTTGGGGGCTCTAACAGCGACGGTCTGGTCACCATCAGTCACTAGTCGAGACCTGAATAACCAGCAGAGCCTCATCCACCCATCTCCTCTCTGAACACCCAGGCACGTAGAGGGTTTGACATCAATGACGTGGTGTTTAGTGTTTATCTCGCACCGTCCGCCGTGACCTTTTGCGCCGTGGTTGAACTTGACCCGCTCAGGCTCGCGCCCCTCTAAAGTTTTAATGCCATAATTTGTGCAAAATGCGTAAACTTGGGCACACCTGTAATTTAGACTCTATTAAAATTATTGGAATGCATTTCTTTATCATATTCCGGAAACGACGTTTGAACATTTGAACAATCTGATTTTTGACATTTTAATTGAAAGAAAAGGTTCCCAAACCCTTTTCTGCAGTGCCTCCTTTGTCGCCCACCTACCTGCACCCACACACTGTAAACACTCTCAGACGCGTCCTTTGCTTTGTATTTACACTCCTACTGTAGTCCTGCAGTCTCTTCAGTGACTGTTCTTTGCTATATTGACACTTTTTCTATGAAGCACCTTCTTGACTTTACTTCTATATCCTACAGTACACAGCACTGTCACTCTCAACATAATAAAACACACAGCAGAATCATGAAGGCTACAGCCGCCCTCGTACATTATCGTTTTAAAATACAAAAGTTTCATTACTGTTTGACGTCACGTCTGGAGATTTACGCCTCCTGCTTAAATGCACTCAGTGTCTCAGTGCAGGGGGATCACTGCATATAACTCTATATTTGTTATATATATTTGTTCAGACCCAGCGCTAGAGAGGATCAATAGGACGGGCATTTGATTTTCATGAAGGGGAGCATAATGTATCGTGTGTTTATCCTGTTACCAAACAAGTTGAACACAGCTCAACAGGTTTGGATGCTCAAAGTACAATCAGATGCTAACGGTGTGTTTGGGAACGTGAGAAATATCAGGTCAAGTTTTTTTAAATCTTACTTTCCTGTTTCGATGTTCTGTATGACTAAATTACGTTTTATTCAGACAAGTAACAGAAGGGGACCGGCGACAAAGGGAATCCCAGACACATCGTAGTGTCGTCACCCAGCTTTCACACAGGAGACTCTGACAGAAGTGTCTTATTCTTACTCAAACCATTATAACCTGTTAGAGGTTTGATCCTTTGTCTCCAGAGGAGAAAGTCACCAGACAGTTTTGTGAGTTGTTAAGTCTTCTTGTAAATTCGGTAAAAGTCGTCCAGGCTACTTTATGTCTACAGTAGATTCCTTGGTAACAGCAGATAAAGTCACCGTTGTGCACAGTTACTTCTTCGCTGTATATCAGCCTGTAACCAGCAGAATCTCTCTTCCTTTCTCAAACTAAAACAAACTAAATCCTACTGTATGTTTTTATGGTTACACCCTTCCGTCAAATGGAAATATTATCAATGTCTTGTGCATCATTTTAGACACACATCTTCCCCAATAATTCAGCCTGAAACTGGAATATTTTGGCCCCCATCCCCAGCCTCCAGATAAACTTGTGTAATTTTTCTTCAGTGGGTTTGTGTTTGTGTGTGTTTGAGCCAGTCATTAAAGCAGCTGAACAGCCAAATGATTTACACACATTGTCACTTCTCTACTTCTTATTCAAATACCCAATTAACCCTCCTACTGTGTTCTCATGCAGCAAATGATCCCACGCACACACACCCACTCTCTCTCTCTCTTTTCACTCACCACACACACACACACACACTGTTCTTAAGTCTTGTTGTGTGACTGAAATGAAGAAAGTTGTTTGTGGTTCTTTTTGTCGTTCAGACCAACAGTGAACACAGATTTTTATCTAGATTGTGAATCAGAAACTCAGTTTGTGGATTAAGGCAACACAACTCCAGAGTGATGCTCAAACCTTTACAGGGGAACTATTATGCTTTTCCTTATTTTCAGACATATATATTTAATGTCACAATGTCAGATGTTCATGTTAAAAGTGGCCGACGTGTCAAATAACGAGGTAAACATATGTAGCAATAATCCCTGTGAGCAGAAACCTCCGGCTTCAGACTGCTCTGAACGCTCGGTTTCCAACGTTTTTTTTCTACTTTCAGCCCGAGCTGACGTCAGCTCGTGACGGATTTCTTTATACGGACACGACGCCGCTCCGGGAGTAGTTACGCCGAGCCACGACTCCACTACTCAGCACAGCAAAGTAAAATAAGTAGTTTACCTGATGGAGGTGTGATGGTTGTCTGCAGGTCTTCATAAAACACCTCACTGTGGCTGCTAATGAAGCTCCGCTAATTCAATGAGGAACACGTTTTTACTTCGTGTAAATTCTTCATAATAAAAGTCTCCCGTTTAGTAGGTACAGTTACACAACTCTGATACATAAAACTGGCCAATCAGAACAGAGCGGGCTCATCGAGAGGGGGGGCCCTTAAATAGAAACTGTGTATATTGAGTTGCTTCATAAAGAGAGAGAGAGACAAATAAGGAGTTTTTTTGAACTGTGAATCATGCAGAGCTACTTAAGTGGAGTCCAAAAATAAAAATTTAGAGCTGAAATTAACATAATAGGTCCTCTTTAAATCATCTCAAACTTCTACTTGTATTACTTTTCATTCAGGGTTGGAATGATTACAGAACATTAAAGAACTAAAGCTCAACTGTGAGGCGGTGACAGAAAGCTGTGATGGGCTGTTACAGGACTTAATTTAAACTATACCTCGGTTATATATCATTTAATATCATGTTGTCTAATTAAGCCCTGATAGGTCCATGTTGTTAACATTGAATGTGGTGTCTGATCACAGCATAATAACATAACAGACAAGAGTTCAGAAAATTCTGGGATAAAGTTATTGTAATTTGGAGGTCTTTAAACTAAAATACACATAAAGAAAAGAGGACCTGAAATGAGAAATGATTTAAAATTGCCAAATGAAATAAGAGGGCACTTGAAACACTTCATAAAAAACAGCTAAACCACCTCCTCTCCTGAAGGGTCGAGGGAGATGGAAATGTTTAAAATGGTGACCTTGCGCTCAGAAAGCCCATTGTTTTTGGTTTGTTACTCAGATCTGCTGGCGGGGGGGCAGATACACAGCTGATGCAACATAGGTTACAGGTTTTAACTCCCCGCTGAGGCATCCAGGGACAGTACGGCCTATTGTTTCAGATGAGTGGGATTGTAGAGGCAGGAGACGACCAACAGGGGGAGCACTGGGAGGTTGTCGGTGGAGGGGATGGCAGACTGGAGCTGTCCATGGTGCAGCTGGACGTTAGTGGTGTTTATATTGCAGGAGTTCACCAGTCCAGAACTATTTATTGACCTATTACAAAAGGAAGTGTCAGGAATATAAGAATTCATAGGGTTGCTAGAGAGTCCTGACTCCACATGAGGAGGAGAAGCATGAGGAGCCAGTTGGACTAACGCTAGGACCCCGGGGACATCAGTAGTAGTGGGACTGGTCAGAACGAGTCGAGGAAATGTTTTGGCCATCTGAGAAATGCTTGGATGTTTGAGGATAGTAGCTTTGCCCCCAACTTATGAGGATGTATGCCATCGTTTCTAAAAAAAAAAACTGTCTGTGTTCCCAAAAGAGACTGAAATTGTCAACGTAAGAGACACTGCTGGCAGCGCAGGCTGGTGAAAACCAGGTGTGCGGAGACAGCAGCACAAGAGGGGATTGGACCCGACACGTAAATGTCTTCAAAGAGCAGAACAGGTGCACAAAATCACCTTTCAGTAGCTCAGACTGCTCCTTAACAGATCTCTCTCTTCTTTGGATCAACATGAAACTCTCCTGCTGGAATCATCAGAACAAAAGATGAACAGCTGTGTTAGAATATCTGGTTCTTTAGTAAAAAGTCGAAGGTACAGGACTGTAGATATAAAGATTTTGGGGTAGAAGTTAACTACGACTCCCAAGGTGCATTTCAGCAAGAAACATCCCATCGCAAAACTTAAAATTTGGTCACGAGTGTTACTAACAGCAAGCAGAAGCTGAAGATTATGATGTTGAGAAAACAGATTATATGGTTTTAATTTCTGGGTCATTTTTGAGTGAATTCAGCAACTGTTGCTCCGCTTTTTGTTTGCAACTCATTTTTAATTCATTATGCTCTGATTCACACCTCTGACCGGCTTCTTTTCTATAACAACGGCAGCTGAGGCTCATGGGTAAATGAGGTATTTTTAGCTATCTGCCAAAATCACAAACAAAATTTGTCAAAATGTGATTTCTCAGAAACAAAATGTAAATAATGTAAACTGGTGGTCAGAATATAAACTTATAAGGTCGTTGCATTATCCAGGAGAGTCCTGAGTTTCTATGTTCATTAATATTTAGAGAACATTTTGAATGGGAATACAGAATGGGGAAAAAAAACACTTTGAAAACCAGCATCCCCCTCACGCTTCACTACTCTACTGGCTCATATGTGTCTTTGGAAGCAGCCGTTCACAACAGCAGCGTCCTCTGAATCACTTACAACATTAGATGTTGGCCATGATTCAGAGGTCTGCATCCGACTCGCCAGCACCAAAAAAGCTGAGTCTAATTTCATGTCTTCCTTCCAGCTCTGGAATTGCAGGGCTTTTGTCAGCTTGACAGCTGTGAAATGTTGTTGCTACGGCTATCTGTGGGAGAAAAGTAAGCCAAAGAAGGCCAATCCTTTTGAGGCTCACAGATCACCTGAATCTGTGACACCTCTCTGATTGCAGCTCGCTCAGGATCTCCTATCTGGCACATAACCTCCTGAGTGAACCATCCTCTGATGCAGCCACTGTGGAGAATTTAATTTGGGAAACGGAGACACTGCAGAGAGTTTCAGTCATATAGGTGATGGATGAGCAGGAATTTTCAGATGCAAAGAGCTCACACGTTTAGGACTGAGAGCTCCTGATGACGGCGCCCTTGAGGGGATTGTTCTCTTTTACAATCACAGTGGACAAATAACCAGAAAACAGAGTTTCAAAAAGGCAACTTTTAAGTCCTCAGTAATTTATTTTCCTGAGTTCAACAGCGTGAGATTTCATGTTTGAATCTGCCATTTAATCCATCCATCGTTTGATAATCCGTCATCCAACGAGACTCTCCGATGACAGTCATGATGAGGGTCATGTGACTAGCCAGCACTCTAACATATGAAGACGGCAGTGGAGAGGTGGACAAGCAAAGTGTCACTAAACTCTAAAGTAAAACTAATTAAATGTCTCTCAACCCAACCGGTCAAAGCAGATGGCCGCCCACCAAGAGCCGGGTTCTGCTTGAGGTTTCTACCCGTTGAAGGGGAGTTTTTCCTTCCCGCTGTCGCCAAGTGCTGCTCATGGAGGAATTGTTGGGTCTCTGTAAATTAAAGAGTACGGTCTTGACCTGCTCTATGTGAAAAGTGCCTTGAGATGACTTCTGTTGTGATATGGCACTATATAATAATATAATAATATAATAAAAATTGATTGATTGATAAAAATTGATAAAAATTGAATGTAACAGAGCTCTGTCTCCTAGAAAAGACGTTCGTATACGACAAATACATTTTGCTAGAAACATAATGCTGCTGAATATAGTAAGAAAATGTTAATTAACGAATTTGGCAAGTTGCAAAAATGTTGGTACTGAAAGTATGAGTGAAATTTTCAGAGACAACGTATCTGGTTGTTGTTGGTTTTTTTTTCACCAAAATATCAGATCTTGCAGTTCAATATTAGTAGAAACTACAGCCGTATGAAACTTCTTCCGGTTGTGTTCAGACTGTGGCAGCAATTGGTTCAGGTCAGAGAAAGATCCTGGTCTCTGTTTGATACAGAAAAAAAGTCTGCAGTGATTGAAGCTCAACATATTTATGAATATTTAAACCACAGCAGCATCTTTCACTAACATGAACCACGAGATGTGTCTCTAAATACACCCCCATCCACCCCGACCTGCTCCGTCCCACTGCAGAGAGACATATAAATGTTACCTGTGAACATAATCCAGGCGGGAAAACTGGTTTGGTTGTATATGAACGTAATTTCTAGGAGACAGGGTTACGTATAAAAACTTGCTGTAGTATAAAGTCAAGCGTAGGTTTTAAAAAACTTTCCCGCAGGTTTAAGACCCGCAATGGTCCAAACACAGACTTTATGCAGTTTTCCTCAGACAGAAGTCTGTTTTCTTTGCGTCTGTGTGTGTTTGGTCATTTCGTGGCACCAAACGAGCGCACTTGAGCCGACGTGGTGAAGGTGTGTTATGCAGCACAGTGAAATATTGGTGCTCATGGTGTTAAAACCTGCTCAGACGCAGGGAAACGTTCATGTGTTCAGCTGGAAGAGTCACACTGACGTTTCACCTTTCAGTTATGTGAAGTTTTTCCCCCTTTCAGTTTGTTCTTTACAACCCATAAGAACAATTCTTGATAAGGTTCCCTTTAATTAATATATATATATATATATATATATATATATATACACTGTATATCTAAATATGTTGCATTGACTCTGTCTGCTACATGTGATCAGCCTTCGCCTGCATGTGATCAAATATCTGATCAGTTTTAAAAAAAGTAATGAACAACGTGAAGGACTGACAGCTGAGAGAACATGATAAAATTAAGATTAAATATGTTGTATTACATAGTTGTGTGAAAAGATGTTTTAATTTAAGTTAATAAATCAGATAACAGACCAACAAAGTAATAAAACCGTAATTTAGTGATCGTTTGTGAAGAACGTGAATAGTGATAATGAATTAACGGTTATATATACTGTTAAGTATGTATATATATACACTCACAAAGCACTTATAATGCACTTCAGTACACCACCACCCACTACAGTGGTAGGCAAATAGTGGCCCGTGGACCAAATCTGGCCCCCTCTGCAAGAATATTTGGCCCCCTGATAAAAGCTGAACTTTTGACTTCCACAGTTTACATCAAAACTTTAACATAATTTTCCAAAAAAATCTTCTGTAGACAATAAAATAAACACAAGGTTTGTGTAAATCCCTGTGAGTATAATCGTGTTGCATCTAATAGTGCCCAAACACGAGGACAAGCATTAAAACAGTGATTGCATCGTGCTGTTTGAACAGCGCTTAGTGCTTAAATTAAGTCTAATAAACCAACCAGCAATTAAATGTTAATGATTGAATACTAACACAGTTTTAATTCCACAACTTTAACCTACTGGACCAGAACAGATTTATTTCTTACAAACACAAACAGGTGGAAGTCGAACAGAATTCATGTGTTTTTTTTTTTTTTTCTAAGGCAACAACAGCAGAACTTTCAATCAACCATAAATGAAGCAGGCGGCTGTTTGTCTTGTGTGAATAAACAATAAAGAAGCAAAACACAGACCGAAGTTGTAACTTACTGATGTGAAACATGACATCTGCCCTCAGATACAATCCAAAACAGTCTTATAAATGAAAGAAAAGAAGACAGTCAGTCAGAAGAATACAAGTTGTTGGACGAAATCTACCTCAAACATAAAAATGGGTTCTTTGGAAATGAAACTATATTTCTATGTTCATGGATTTATTTTATTGGCTGTTAGTTTATTTAATAAAGGCTTATAATAAAACATCAGGTACAGTATTTTTCATATAACTTTCATGTTGTTTCTGTGATATGCAGGATGCTTTTTTATCCAACATCATTGGCACTACTTTAATTAATTAAAGAAATTACTAATTGTAGACAAAAAAACACATTGCAGTGGGAGTTTTTTGATACCATTGACTATGATATATTACTAAATAAATTGGATGCGTTGGTATCAGAGTTGTTGTGCTGAATTGGTTGAGAAGCTACTTAAGAAACAGAGAATTTGTAAAGACAGGTGAGCATAAACCGACATGCATGGATATTACATACAGAGTCCCTCAGGGGTCAATATTAGGCCTGAAATCATTCATTTTGTATGTAAATCAGAAATATTGAATTTTGTTTTATAACACAAAGATATTTTGTTCTGGCGAGAATTAACAGGACAGAAATGAGAAAATTAAAACGGTGGTTTGACACAAACAGATTGTCATTAAATCTGAATAAATCAAGGATTTTGGCAACTGTAAAAACAACACTCAAGTACAGGTGATGATAGACAATCTCAATATAGAAAGAGTAAATGAAAATACATTTATAGGTGTGATATTAGACCATGAAATCTGCTGGAAACCTCATGTAAGATATGTGTGAGTGAAGCTGGATCGTAAAGTGTTGCCAATCTATACTTGTACTGCTGTATCTGAGTTACTGTGTGGAGGAAACACCTTCAAAAGCACCCTACAGCCAAATAAAGAGCCATAAGGACAGTAAACAATGTCGGATGTAGCGAACACACCGACACGCTGTTTTTAAAGTCATATACTGTGAAGTTCATGGATCTGGTGAAATTTAACACACATCTACTACCAGGTGATACACAATAAATGTTCTTCTACAGAGAGGGGTGTTATTATTTAATTTAAAGAAACTCTGTGTTCACACCGCTATGAAGAGTATGTGGGTTTCAGTCTGTGGGGTGAATGTGTGGATGTGGAGCTAAAACAAAGTACAAATATAAATCAGTTCAAGAAGATGTACAATAAATAAATGATTTTGGAGAGTTATATGGATGAAGAAGAGTCGTGTTAACTGCTTGGCTTGTACATAAGATGTGGATGTTGTTAATAAATTGTGAGTATGAGTTTATGGATGAATAGTTGAGAAAGAGGATGAAATTAATACGTGCACACTTCTTCCTTCTTCCTTCCTTTTCGAACTGTGATATTTAATTTGTGTTTATTAGAATTTGTTTATTGAGTTGTTGTATAGGGCCATTGTTCATTGTTGTATCTTCATCTGTCGCATTATTTTCCTTTACTTGCAATTTTCCCCCCGATTCCTGCAATTTTACCGCAAAAAAAGCACATAAAACATAAGCTGCTGCAAAATCAAGCATTTTTGCTATAATCACAAAAAAACTATGTGGAATCCTGGAAAAACTGATAAACATGAAGTAGAATTATCAACATCAACACAAACTGAAAATATAAAAGCTTCATAAAAGTAGAATTTATAGCAGAGCTGCTGTGTTGGATTACATTAGATTGCACAGGTGTTTCTAATAGTGCTCACTGAGTGTGTATCTATATTAATAAGATATATAATTATATACACAAGTGTGTATATGAGTCTATATAGGCTGTACTTGTTTATATAAATTGATGTACGTACCTTTGTATCAGCTCATGATCACTATTCTGTTTGTGCTGCAGACAGTCGGCTGTGTGTAGCAGTGAGGGAGCTGTCCACCACTGTGGTGCTGAAAGGATATACAGCCACACACACACACACACACAAACAAACACACACACACACATTTATTTGTGACATTTCTGTGCATATTTTATGTTCAGTGTTAAAGTGTATAAATGTAAATCTTTTTGCATCCATCTCTGTTTTTTTTTTTTTTTTTTTTTTTTTTTGCTGTCTTGCTGTTATTTGCTTCTTTTATTCATCATCAGGTTCATTAGTGTTCATTAAGATTCCAGTGTTTATTTTTTGAAGGCTGTCACATACAGAGACTCACCCACTCACCCATGTGAACTATATGGAGAGAGAGAGACAAAGAGGAGCTGTTTCATGTTCTGCTTGTGTCCAAAACATGACGACATACAGTAAAAAAAAATAAGAAACACAAGACAGAATTGTTTCAGTGTTTTCTCTCCACACATTGTTGCTCTCTGGATCTTTTTTTTTTATTATTATTATTTTTAGAGGTAATACTGTAAAAAAACGTCTTTCTTCTCAGCCAATACTGACTGAAATTGGGGAGAGAGAGAGAGAGAGAGATGGTAAATAGGTAAAGGAGGGAGAGAGAGGGTGAGGAGGAGGAGGAGGAGGAAGAGAGAGAGAGAGAGAGAGAGAGAGCGGGGCTGCAGCTCACAGTGAGGGAGTGTCGGAGTGTCGACGTGGGAGCATTTCACTCCTTCACACCGCTGCTGCTGCTGCTCTCTCTCTCTCTGTCTCTCTCTCTCTGTCTCTCTCTCTCTCTCTCTCTCTCTCTCTCTCTCTCTCCTTTCCCTCCATGCTGGAAGCGTCTCCTCTTGTTTCTGCCTCCCCGGACATCGATCACCCCGCTGCGGATGTACAGTCCGGTCCTCACAGCCCGGCTCAAAGATGGATCCACTACTGCATCTCATTTGGCTTTACACCCTGAGCGTCTTCAGCGCCGCGTCCGCCGCCACTCACTGTGAGTACACCGGCTGCGTTCACCTCCAGCTCACCTCCAACTTCACCTGCACGCTTCACACTCACTCTCTCTGTGTGTGTGTTTTTGGGGGAAAATGAAAAGGCAGCTGAGCTCCTCCAGCCGCGGCTGCTGGCTGGTTATAGAAGGAGCAGCGTCTCTTCTGGTCTTACTGGTTTTTTGACGGTTGTTGCTTCTGTGCGCTCAGACGAGTTGTTGATATCAGCTTGTGTGATCTTCAGAGCAGAAAGAACTCTGAACATGAGATGAAGGTCAAGTAAAGCGGTTGATTTCATGTGATTGGCTCTGCAGCCTGCAGGTGTTGTTGTTTTTTTGTTTTTTGGGGTTTTTGCGCACGCGGGATTCTCGTGTTGCAGGTGATTTTTTCTCTCATGAAGCTTTGTGGGATGTTTAGAAAAAAAAAAGAGTTTGGCTGAAAGCTTCGCGCACAGCTGCACCGGAGCCGTGAAAATCCCGTCCAGACACGAGCAGCCACAGTGAAGTTCCCGCCGCCGCCAGAGGGCGCGTTTTTCCGCTTCGACCGGCCGCTTGAGATTTTGTTTCTTAATTTCCAATCAATATGTGTGACACGATTAATAGCGAGATCAATACAGAGCGCACAGAGGGAGGTTAGCAGTGAAAATGACGTTTTTGCAAAATATTGAAATCATTTTTTTAATCAATAAGCTGCTGATTGATTTTATTCATGTTGATATTTGATATCTGATAACAACACTGAGTTGTGAATTTAATTTACATCTAAAACTTTTTGCCATTTATAAAATATTATAATATTAAATACTATAATATCACATAATATGATATTATCTTCATATTAAATATAGTGTTTTTCAGATATTACTTCTGTTCTTTAATATAAATCTTGATGTTATTGTCTTGCTTGCTTGATGCGTTTCATATGAAGCAATTTGTAACATTTGTTTTTTATTTACTTACAAATAAATAATGAATAAAACACTAAACGTTGAACAGAAACTCAGAAAAATGATAAGATATACATGTTTTAATATTCAATGGCAATAAATGCAATTTAATATGATTAAATGAATTTTACTGAATACATACAGGCTTGTAAATGCAGCCTGTTCATCTGTAACTTCACTTTTGTTGTTTCTTTATCTCCATAAATAACTGATACCAATATATATCTTTGATAAGGTGATAATGGCAGCAGATGTTACAGTATTTCTGATTATTAGAGAGAGTTGATGTTTGATAAAAACATAACATCTGGAGCATCTGTGTTGATATGTGAACTAATTTTCCTTTTTAATCTAAAGCTCCAGTGCAGAATCATGTGCTGCAGGTCTGCAGTGTGAACACTGAGCTGAACTGTCTGAGTTGGACGAGACTTTGTTCCTGTAACAGTTCAAATATATCAATAATTATTATAAACATTCACACATAACAAGAGAAAAGAAAGTAAAAACCTGCTGCAGTCAAAAGTATTTTAGCGTATTTTCTTTTGTTGTTGACTTTAAGTCAGTATTATTCTCTGAAGAAAACAATCATTTCTAAATGACATAGAAAGCACTGGAAGTTCTGGTCTTGCTGGGTCCAGAGCCACATAGGGGGTCTTACAGGCCGTAGACCTCATCAGCTGTATGTTTTTAGCTTTATGTATCTAAAGAGAAACAAAAAAAAACAACAGAATTATTGACTTAGATACTCGTGACTGTTAGCAGTTTCAGCACCATGGACAGCGCTGTGTGTTGTGTGTAGGAGTGAATGTGACATTATTATAAAACTATTGAATGATTAAATCAATTAATTCTATTCTAAGAGAAAAATTACCCTTTTCAGTCACTTCATCCTTCATCCTGGCGTCCGGCCTGAGTCCTGCTGTCTTGTAGAAAAAAATAAAAAATAGAAAGGTTAATATAAAGAATATATATATATAAATAATATAAATAGGTCAGGAAGTCTTCTTATAGATAAACGCACTGGAACTTTAAAACATTTCCTTTGTTTGTTCGATCCTGTCGCTCTTATTCTATCTGTGTTGTTTTCTGCCTCTTATCTGTGCTGCACACTGCTGCAGACTGACGGTAAATCTCACCGGATGTTTGGTTTGGTTTTACTGCAGAAAAAACATTAAAAAAAAAAAAAAAATCCATCTTGTCTTTTCAACAGAAAAAAAAAAAAACGGGTTCATGGTTGAAGTCAGCATCCACCAGTGATTCTGCTCTACTTGTGGCATTTATTTATTTCTCGTTATGTTACTTTGCTGATGCACATGTAAAACCCTGAGGATCAATAAAGATAATCCTATCTTACTTTATTCCCTCAAACTCAAGAAGATTCAAACACATAATATACTAAACATATACATGCTTCACTTCTGATGGTTTATAACATGCTGTAATATGCAGATAAGCACATTTATACAGCAGCAAACAAGAGTTAAAGTTGTTGACTTATACATTAATAAACACTCATATCTAATAACAACTACAATATAGTGTCTTATAAAGCATTTATTAACTGTTTATATACTGATTATTCATGATAAATGGGGGAAGGTTAGAGGTATGTTGTGTATATTGTTGTGACCATGTGAGACACTTGTGTATTTTATATCATGACAGTAGCAGAAAAATTATATTGGAAATGATAAAAGTATATAAATCAATACACAAAACATTAATGCTGAGGTGCGACACACATTAGCAGCGTCATTTGACACTCAAAACATGCACCATGCAGACTGAAGGAGTCCAGCAACAGCAGCTGGGATCCAATAATAAAACTGCTGCATCTAAGATAAGTAAGATTTTATTGATCTGTGAGGAGAAATTCACACATTACAGCAGCTCAGAGACGAGCTGAGAGGAAAGGAAACAAATTAGAATGAAATAAATCAAAAATAAAGTATTTAGAGGCCATGTTCTGCACATTTCCAGCCTCTATATTTATATTCTGGGGCTCTACTGGAATATCTTTGTATGATTTCCAGTTAAAAACTCCTTATTTATCTTCTACTGGTCCTTTATGCAGCCCCTCAGTTCAGCCTCTGTCTGAAACAGGCTGTTTTAGTTCCTGTCTCTTTAAGGCCCCGCCTCCTGATGAGCCCACTCTGTTCTGATTGGTCAGCTTCAGGAAGCTTCCTCCGGCTCCGGAGGCTACGTAAACAAACTATAGTAGCAGGATTTCACTTCTTTTTCTCCTTCTTTACTCCAAATGTCAACTTCTCAAATCCATCCGTACATGTTGGAGCTGAATCACATCTGAAATATGAGACACATGGAAACACCTTAGCAACCACCTTAGCAACCAACAGATTTCCAGATCACAGATTCATGGGTATGTGTGTCGAGCCGACGTCAGCTCGTCAGCAAGGTAGAAAAAGTAGCAAATGAAGCGTCAGGGCAGGTTGAAGCCCTGACTTTTGACTTGCAGGCAGCTTTTCTACATACGTGTTTAACATCCGACATCAGAACAGGAAATAAATAACAGAAAACCACTAAAAGCAGAGTATGAACGTTATCACAGTGGTGATATTAGAAAAGCTTTATACAATATCAGCTGAGTACATTCAGCTACGGTAAGACCTGAGGGACAAACGTGTCAGTCACCACCAGCGCTGCTTAACCCTTCGCACACGATGGACGCAATTAGTGTCATAACTCAGGATACGCAGCTCGTTAGATTCAGTGTGATGATCTGACATAAACGTCCATAAATCTTTGAAGTCACTTCTTCAAAAGATGCTCCTCATACCTGCAGGATTTTTCCTTCATGTTTAGTTTTAAAACTGAGAACTAAAATATGAATTCATATTAAAATATAAAGAACAAAAACAGCAGAGACGGAATCCATTAATATCATCTATACAGACAGAAAGCTTTCCACAACATATAATTAGAAATAATCAACCCACAAAAACACATTTTTACCTTTTTTTTCAGTCATTTAAAGATTTAAAGATGACTGTTTTTTTTATAATTCATTCATATTTTTCACAGTAGCCTGTTCTTCATGTCGGACCTTCTCTGAGGTGAAAAACATCACGAGCTCTGGTTCTGGAGGAGTTCTGGGTTGATGACCGAACAAGTCAGAAGGTTTTTCTCAGTACGACGAGTTCAGACTTGTGTACTTAAGAGTTTGAAGTCAAGTCATCCAATATCACAACTGACAAATTAGCCTCAGGATGCTTTACAACAACATCCTCTGTCCTTTAGACCCTCGAGTAGAACATGAGTCCAGACTCCTGAAGACGGGAGGACGCAGCAGCAGCAGCTTCAACACACCTGAACCTGACTGGACTGTGACAAAATCAGCTTCACTCAAAGCTCCAACAAACTTTCTCTCTCTTATATTATCCAATCTGTACATTTATATTCATAGATCGTTATTGAAATGTGTTGATATCTCTACATATAAGAGGCAGCGCTGTTGTTCTGTCATGAAGCTAACGTAGCAGCTACAATTATTAGATTTCATCTGTGAGACCAAAATTTATCACTAAATGGAAATTATATCAAACATCAAGTGTGATGCTACAGACACTTTAGAGCCAAAGAGCTGCAGAGATCAGACTGTTATAACCACATGTTGACCAGCAAACTCACAGACAGGAGTTATTAAGATAAACTGACCACATGTTGTAAATCCAGATGTTTGTTTTCTCACCTGAAAAAATGAAAAATGGCTTCTCTTTAAAAACAGCATCTTTTTAATGTCTTGTTAATGTCATTTAAAGTCTCTTTGAGTATCCTGAAAGGCGCTCTGTAAATTAAATGTATTATAATAATAATTATTATTATTATTATCTTGGCCCTCGTTATGTTTGGAGATGATGTCATCTGAGCCAGCATCATCATCCTCACCTCCTGCTTCTGAATGATTCGTCTCATCATCATGTTTCAGACTCATTGTCTTCACAAACCTTCAGCTATGGAAGACGTGAGCAGTGACACCTCTGATGGTGTAATAACGTAGTAATAAAGAACCGAGATGTATGAAAGTGTCAGTGATGTTTGTGTATCAGTGTGAGGAAGAGATCAGCAGGATGCAGACGGGCCAGACGGGCTTTAGTGCGTTCTGGGACACTGGCCAGGTGTTCCCAGTTAATACTCAATGGCACCTCAGTTCCACCCATCCAACACACACACAGGACCCCCCCCCCCCCCTCTCTCCCACCCCCTCATAAAGACAAGGTCCCCCAGGGGAACCCCGGCACTTCACATAATCAACTTCATATATAGCCCAGCTATTAAAAAAAAGGTGATTTTTTTAAATGCAAACATAAAAAAAAAATCACCTCACCGTTTATGTTTCATAATAACCTTTTAATCCTCAGAAACTGGATCCTTGGAAGCTGATTTAAAGAGAGAGAAACCTACAGGAATACAGAACAAATCAGAGAGCAAATAAATACTTATTAAGACGCTACTGGAGCTGTCACAACATGATGTTATCAGTAGCAACATCCTGCGTACCGCTAATAAATTATTTAACATTATTACACTGGTGACCTGCAAAAAATCAGTGAGAAACATTCACTTTTAACAATTCTGACACCAGGAAATCGTTAAAAACAACTAGTTCTGAGAGCTCACCATGTCTCCTGTCTGCCACTTCACTGTCTACTGTTAAAAACACCTTCCAGACATGTTTAAGACACACAAAAATACTCACATCTCCTCCTTCTCCCTCATTAAAAAAAAAAACAGAATCTGTGAATAAGCAAATATTTATCGTTTCTAAAGTTTTCTTGCTGGACAGCAGATGTCTCCTCTTTCACTGGAGGCTTCAAGTGTCCACATCACGCTCTTGTAAGTTGCGTACTGGACCACGATTGGTTCCAAACCGGTTGTGATGTCACAAATCCTGCTTGTAGAAACTTTCAGCAGATGAATGTTGATTCTGCACAGAGAAGAAGAACAAACATCCAACTGAAGGAACAAGAAGGAAAAACATGTTTTTGACTGAAGTGATCGTTTTAAACCCAAACCAGACCTTTAACCACGGCGTCCTCACATCATAAAACATCATCATTTTTGAACAGTGGTGTGTGACGGTTATGGAAAACATAGATTAATGATGTTGTTCGTGGTCAAACCGCATATCTGGTTGTTTCATTTGGAGGATTGGTTGTTCCTGGAAGCAGTATGTATCAGTGCAGACGCACCAGAATGTGAATATATCGTACAAAAGGCACGACATCACTTGCTCTTTTGTTGTGTCTTGGCTCTCTGGGGGGCGGCCATGACACCAGGCCTGTGTTGGGGAATATAAGCCAGTTATGTCAGCGATGTGAGCCAATGAAGTGAGCTAAACTGACAGCTGCATTACTCATTCATGACGCTCCTGTGCTTCTCAAATGCATCCGGTGATCAGGATTGACACGCTGTGCAGAGATGAAATGTTGAGATGCTCCTGGAGGACGAGCAGCCGCTCTCATATTTACCTCTGAGAAACAAAAAGCGGGGGAGCAGACATCCATCATGGCCGCTCTCAGTGGCCTTGTGTCAGGTGACATAGATAATAGCAGCCAGAGGACGACGTCCTGTTGCTCTTTCTCCGCCCTTTACAAAGAGACGAGCAGAGGTATTTTCTGCTCTCGTCTCCACGGAGAAACATTCGATACGTCTCACTTCTGAAGCTTCGATACTTCATATTAACATTCTGTTGGAGCCTCACACACTTCTCTTCATCATATTTATATTAATGTCCTGATGATGATGGCTGCTCTCAATATTCTTAGAGTATAGAGGCTGATGCTCATATTATTGATTATTATTAATTTAATTTATATTTTTAAGGAATTGTAAGCAAGATACATTTTAAGAAGAACATATTACATCATTTTTTGTTTCTGTATTGCAATTTGTTGTTATTTATTATATTTATCAATATATTTGCAACAAGCAGATTTAGCACTAATGCAATTTTTTTTAACTATGTTTACCATCTTAGTTTAGCATGTTAGCATGCTAACATTTGCTAATTAGCACTAAACTGACCTGATGATGAGGTAATGAGAACGCCTGTTAAACATTTCATGTGTCTGCACGTGAGATTTAATAATATATAAAAACAGAAACCTCTTAAAGACACAGTACAGAAATATAACCAGCCCGGTGTGTCAACAGATTTAACATTTCACTGCTATAATACTAAAAATCAAAGCAGTAGAGCCAGATATATCATCTTTTTTTTATTCAACACATTCTTCTTTCCTATTAAAACCTGCTGCCTACATTACCCACAATGCACCACAACCGCCCACAGTTGGATGGCTAATTGGGATGCGTTATTCTAGTACAGCTAATGTAGCCTGGATATGGATGTACTAAAGAGAACTGGATAGTGGACTCAAAGATGGCGTCCCGTTCAAGCCAAGGAGTTGGCTCCTTGTTCAACTTGAATGAGGATAAAATAAAATAATAAAATAATAAATAAATGATTCATTTTCCCTCAGAAACATTTATTCACCGTTTTACAGCTTCTACTTTTCCAACTTTGTGAATAACTCTTTCTGGGCCAGTGTGCATCACGTGACTGACAGGAAGTTGTAATTACACAGTTTGGCCACTATCTCCCAGTGTGGCGCTGCAGCAGAGATGTCTGGTAGCTTCACTTCTTTCTAACTCCACAGATTTTATGTTATTTTCAGTAAACTCGTAGCTCCGGTCGACGCCGACTCACATGACCTCACCAGTGACATCATCAGCTTTTCACCCAGAGAACACCCAGAAACACACCGAGATGGAAAATCACCGCAGTTCACCTTTAAAAACATTAATGCGACTGAATTAATTCACTCTTAATTTGGATTTTTATGATGTTTCAACAAAAGAAAATAAAGCAGATTACCTTTTTGATTCTGTGTTCATAAGCTACAGTTCAGGTTTATTTACAATGAGGCCAAAGACTGCAATAAAAACATGAACAATAATTTGAAAATCACTTTTGGCACACTCTATGACTTGAAACGGGGATGTGTAAGAGGATTTTTCCTGCTGTTTTCTTCTGGCTGTAGTGCTGTTTGATAAGACTCTTCAGCGAGGCTCTGTGGGTGGAATATTATTGTGCTCGCAGCTGGTTGGAGCCTGCTGCACCGACATCCATCTTTTATAACCAACAATCGCTCTCCGCACACCACCTATATGTTGTTTTATTTACTTAAACCTTCATGCTTCACATTAGCTCAGTGAGCAGACACTTCACAGCCAATTATTTCCCACTCAGAGGCGGCACGCAGCATCACAGCAGCAGCCTCTCAAGGAGCTCCTGCGGTCGCCGGTATTCATGAAGGCCCTGATAAATTTATCAGGAGGTAAATGAGGCAGAAGAGCGCCGTGTGTGACGACAGCGACGCTTTTACCTGCTGGAGCAGCGGACGACACGTTTCTCCACCGAGACACGGAGTGTTCAGACCAAACATCCAGAGGCACAGATGAATAAATAAACCATCAGGACACATGTGATGAAAATATTAAAGCACTGATGGAAGATTAAAAGAGACACAGTGAATTAGTTTCCCCACAGGGAACTTCTAATCATCTGTATGCAGATACACCAACTTCTTAAATATAGACTCTATACTGTATATGAGAGAAAGAGATATAACAGCTTATCTACTGTAATATACAGAGATATATAAAGGTACATATATATATAATATAATATAATATGCACATGAACAGGTGGTTTGATAAATTACTCTAATTGGCTTTTTACTTGTGAAGCTTTTATTGCAACTACAGTTAGAAATGCTGCGTGTGTGTGTGTGTGTGTGTGTGTGTGTATGTGTATATGTGTGTGTGTGTTTGTGTGTGAGGAGAAGCTGCAGCGTGACCAGATCTTCCTCTCCCTGCCTCTCAGTTTCTTCAAGTATCGATAAAAGAACCTTCAAAGTACCTCGAGGTCCCAGTCCTGCTTCAGGACCAGGTTTTTCTTTTGGGGGGGGGGGGAGGGGGGGTTCCTAGTCAGGAGTCTTGCTGCAGCATCCTGCAGCAGCTGCAGTGAATTCTAGTTTCAGCCTTGAGGGAGTGACAGTGGTGGAAACTCTTCAGGTCAGTGAGAGGCAGGAAGGACGTTTCCTTTAACTACAGCTGATCTGTTTGTTATTTAATAACGAGTCAAAGACGACACCGAGACTTCACACATTACAGGAAGTGATGTCAGTAGCGCTCCGTTACCATGGACGATTGTTATATGTTATATAACAGAGAGTTGTTGTTATTTGCTTATATAATTTTATGCTAATATCTCCAACATCTGACCTGCTGTATGTTCTGTACATGTTCTCCTATATACAGATATTATATATATTGATAACCATAAACGATATAATTATCTCTGAGGACAGTTGTACATACAAACATAGTATATAGCACATAATTGTTTTGTTTTGTAGTTTACTGAAACACTTTATTCTACAGCTGCAACAGTTAATCGATTAATCGATCAGTCGATTGACAGAAAGCTGATCAACGTTTATTCTGATAACTGATTAATCGTTTTGTTAAGCAGAAATGACAAAAATATTTGTTGCTTTTAACGTCTCAAATGTGACGATTTTATGTTTTTTTTTTGTCATGTATGACACTGAATATCTTTTAAAGACGTCACTGTGGAAACTACTAATCAGACAATTCATAGACAAAACAATTAATCAATTAATTGAAAGAATATCTGGCAGATTAATTGATAACTATGATGATTCTTAGTTTCAGTCCTAATTTATAGCACGGTTAAGAAAACAGAAACCTTCTCTGGACACAAAACCAAATCAATAACAATCATATGAAAATAGCTGCATCACTTCCAACAGCTTTAAAGAGAAGATGCTGATTGGTCGGTGGTGACATCATCACAGAGACAGACGAGCATCTGTCAGACCGTCAGTGATATTTGAAGCTTTCATGTTATCAGATGTTTTGTTTGGTTCTGGATCAATGAGTGAATGTTAAAGGCTAAAAGATTATTATTTTCCATCCTTATTAATCTCTGAATTATCTGCATGAACTATCTGGGATTAACATCTCAGCCGACGCTTCGGGGCCTCTGATCTGACAGATCCGATCTGACGGAGCTTCGTTATCGATAAAGGGCATCGAGGACGCCGAAGAAATGAGATCAGCTGACTGGTTCTGTCTGTTTCTGGTTTAAAAAGATCTCAACGTTAATAAAAGCAGTTAGAGCTTCATCAGTCCAGTGTTTCTTCTCATCTTTCCTCCGTATGAGGAGACTAACAGGAGAGCGAAGCTGTCGATTACATCAGAGTTATTTGATTGGACGAGCTGCCGCTGATGTTTTTACTGAGGTACAAGCATTTCTAAACTGCTTTATTATTGGTCAATACATTTCATTTCCTGATCTATAAAGAATAAACACTTACAGCAGCTACATCACATGCAGGTGAGAAACAAATACAATTAAATTATTTATAATAACACAAATAACTCAAAAGATAAAACTATAACACTGCACTGCACAATGAGAGAAATATAGATTATACATATATATATATATATACATATACAATAGTGGAGGTCAAGTCGATATTACAAAATAATTTACAAAAGCTGCTTCTCATGAATTTTGAAGAACAGATTCAGGAAGAAACAAACGAAAAGGTCGACGACATATTGAATCACTAATCTGTTTAATGTCAGACGTTTAATAGCGCGTGTCGTTTCTTTAATGTAATTAAACCTGTGCTGGTGGTGTAGGTGTGAGGGTAAATAGTGAGTATTCGGTTTCCATAGCAACCAATCAGCGCCTATCGGCAGTAACCAGCAGGTCGACGTCATCATCCGTCTGTTACATGATAGTGCTGGATTAACGTTACGTCTTCCTTAAAGTTAGACCACCATCGTCGTCATGGCTACAATAATAACCACGAGGTTAAAGGTTAGGGGACGATCGTAGGTACGCTTTTTAAAAAACAGGAAACGAACATCAGTCTCCTGTTGGGTTGAAGCCTCCATCCAGCCTCTGACCTGCAGCGCTGCTCCACTTCACAGTTACTACGACCGCTAGACGACGGCTGTCACTCAAACTAACTACAGACTGACATTATGACCTGTATGACAGTCTCCTGGAGGCGTTTTACCCCAGATAGTTGGGTAAGACGCCCCTTTGTGTACTTGGTAGGGATGTGCAGAAGGCCCAGTATTTGTATTTGTATCTGTATCTGTATTCGAATAAAAGTGGAAAGAGGTTTAAAAAAAATACTGTTTTTGTTTTTATTACGCTTTTAATTTTAGAGAATTAAAGTGACACAATAAGTGTTCATGAAGTGTTCCCTTGGGAGCGCTTCATTTGTGTCAGTAGTTCAGCTTTATCTCTGGGGAACACTCCCAACTCCGGGACTGATGTCCAAATTAGGAAATGTGCGTCATGTAGCAGGTGGATGTGACTCCCCTCGTTGAGACCTGCTGGTAGACGTCACAGCGGAGCAGAGGAGAGACACTGAGATAGTGATGTATCCGACCTGCACTCTGGTATTTGACATGCTTTTTTTTTAATTCCTGAAAACAAATAATTTTAAAAATATTTGTATGAAACAAATATTTGTAAAAAAAAAAAAAACACTATTTGTGCTTTGCCGAATAACGTATTTGTATTGGGCACACTCCTGGTACTTGGTATAATAACTACATTTAATACTCTATAATAAACTGTGTTGGGTTATGCATAATGATACTGTACATCACATTCAAACACTTACATTCACCCCTTTACATATTTAAGGGTCCATTTAAAGGGTTCTTATTTAAAAAAAAAAAGAGCTAGTATTAGCTTAATTAGCTCTCTAGCTACAGCTGCCAGTGACATTTGTCATTTCAGTGAAAGTGACACTGGCTGACAGTCAGACAGTCTGCTTCTGTCATTGTAAACTGTGTGTCGTGTAAAAAAGCAGAGAGATTGACAGGTGTGGTTATAGTAACTGAGGGGGGAAACGGTCACTTCTCTCCACGTCTC
The DNA here is from genome assembly GCF_914725855.1 of Thunnus albacares. NCBI lineage: Eukaryota > Metazoa > Chordata > Actinopteri > Scombriformes > Scombridae > Thunnus > Thunnus albacares. The sequence continues at coordinate 31,251,712 of NC_058116.1, read as the reverse complement.
ACATGACTGCTGATAGAAACCGGTCCAGACTACGACCTCGACCTCTTCTGCTGTTATATCTGCTGCTTGAAACGCTGCTGCTGCTGCTGCTGCTGATGAATCTCTCAGTTTATTTCTGCACTTTAAAGTGAGTCGCTGTGAATAAGAAGGGAGGCTACACGCGTGTGTGTGTGTGTTTCTACTCTTAGTTAGAGGGTCAACGCTGAGAACAAAATGCTGTTCGGTTGTAATGAGTAATTTAATGAGAGAAAAGAAAAAAAAAACATAATGCAAACATGATATCAGGCTATTTAGAGCAATAATTTCTGCTCTGTCTCCTGGGAGCGGGAAAAAATCTATTTTGATGAATGTGGCGCCGGTGGAGGCCTTTCCCATTTCCAGCTGTATTGCTCACACAGATGCTGCAGTTTCGATCTATAGAGTGCAACGAATATGCTGGAGTCCACAAGTTTCATCCTCTGTTTATTTTCAGTGTTACTGGCAGAAGGTTTTAGAGGATTATCAACACCCACTTTCTATTGACCGAGCCAATACTGTAAGACGACTGCAATAATCAGCGAGGGGATTGCTGTAGTAATGAAACCTGGCAAGACTGTGGGGGTTTGTTTTTTAACATTCAGCCTTTAAGAATGAACAAGTGGGGGAGTTTAAACACAGAAAACAAGGCGTAAAATTGCGCTGAGATGAAATTACTCAGACCAGATCATAGCAGGATTTCACACTTATATATAAAACAATTTCAGAATCCGTGTTTACGTGATGTGATGTCGTGTGCTTTCTATCACGCTCAGATATCGATTATGATTATTATGGTTCAGACAGATCATTAATTTGGAGGATCACACCATCACGCAGATAAACGCAAACATGTTTTTCTGACCTTCAAACACTCTCCGTCATCTTTTTGTCAGTTTGCCGGTTGGAGGTGAAGCACAGAGAGATGTGATGAAGATGATGGAGATGATGAGGGGGGGGGGAGAGGAAGGTGTTTCCTGTCTTGATTTTCATAATTGAAAAACTGCATCTTTGACGTTGTGCTGACAGTAGATGTTTACAGGAGGACAAAGTGACTCAGCTGATAATTTGCTGATTACATCAACAACCGCAAACTGAACGTGAGGAGAAACGTGCAGCAGCTACAGAACGAAGCTGAAATAAAGTCAAAGTTTCATGTGAATGTCAGTGAAGCAGTCTGTAGTCAGACATTCTTCTTTAGATGATCAATACCGAGAAAAATTAGCTATTTGGTTGCATAAATCTCCAACTGAGCCAATCATCTGCATCCATATCACAACCTAATCAAAACAAATAAGTACTATATAATAGAGCTGCGACTAGTAATCAATAAATCCATCGACAGTAAAAGCAGCTATTTTTGATAATCAAATAATCATTTGAATCATCTTCTGGATCCAGCTTCTCAGATGTGATGAATGACTGTTTTTCTTTGTCGTATATGACAGTGAACTGAATATCTGAAGGTTTTAGATCATTGACTGAACAATTAATCAGTTCATCTACCAAAATATGCCGAGTAATCAATAATGGAAATGATGGTTAATTGCAGCCCTGCTATATAAACATGATTTCTAGCAGACAGAGTTCCATGTGTTGAGAGTAGAGAGTGACAGAGTGCAGATGTGTTTATAAGCAGGACCAGCTGAGTGCAGGTATTACATGTGGATGACGTGTCATTGATAAGCTCATTACAGACAACAAGTCCTCCAAACCAAACCAACCAAATAGACCGTTTGTCCATCAGAACAACACATAGAATATATAATATCTGATGCTTCTATCAGCAGGAGGACGAAACTGTCACACTGTTGGAAAATAAACATGTTTTATGATGTGACATCGCTGTGGTTAAGATCCAGGAGACGAACGGCGCCCTCCCGTGTTATATTCTGATGTTTTGTTGATCCTCCATCCGTCCCTGACCTCCTTCATATGAAGAATTTATTTATAAATTTACTTTCATCAGCTGATTTCCTCCTCGGCTCTCGTCGTAATTTCTACAGCCACTAGATGGCGTCTGTCACTTACGACATCATCATAAATATAGCTTGTTTTGGGCATTTATGACCTGTTGTGACGTTATTCTTGGATCAGTCTCATTACAGACTCTTAATCACTGTTGTATTTTGATGCACATCTATATTTGCAATAAAAACTGGACATAATCATCACCAGAACTGCATATAGACTGTTTGTTCCAGTACTGGCAGCAAAATAGAGCACAGACTGTATATAAAGATCACTGATTGACTTGATTGGTCGGCGCCATCTTTTCCACCTGGAACCAGGACCTGACCAGATAAGGAGCGCAGAGCGTTGTCTTTCATGCTACCTCCGACCCAAGCTAACGTTAGCTTACTGGGAACACTGAGCGCTGCACAATTGGGTTAGCTACTTTAGCTAAATTGTGCTAACAGGGCAGGTATCATAATCAAGTCACATTAAACTTAGTGAAATATTGTGACAATTGTGTGACTCTACTAGTGTGAGTCCTGGAGCCAACTGTCAATCAGCGGTCACATGGCCGACATCAAAGCTGCTATAAGTCTTCAAATCTTATTAATGGAGCAATAATTTCCAAAATGACCACCAGCACACTTATTAGAGGGTCTGAATTTAGAGATTGAGACCAGAATGACTCAGTATTTCTGGAGAGAAGTTGATGCTTTTTGAATGAGAGTAAGTTGGAGCAGCTAGCGGCTGTTGGTGGCGCTTTAAGGTTGTAGTCAGTGTGTTGCTTTAGCCCGGCAAGCTAACAGTCAGTAATGAATAAAAGCAGAATTCCAGGTCTAGCTTTTAGGCCCGAGCAGCTCATCTGTCATCACATTCATATCACACGGTTCTCTTTGCATACAAAGCCATCATTTCAGCGTGACGTTTATGAAGCGTGGTGAAAGGTAAGGGCACGGCGGATGTGAATGTTGCACCGCTGACTTTTATGCCTGGAACCAGAGTTTGCATCAGAGCGAATAATGAGCACATTCCCCTGAAATGACACGAGGGAATTTTTTGCTGTAAAAGTTTCTTCATGGCTCGTCGTCCTCATTCAACCTGCTGCATCAGCTGAGACTGTGATGATTTCCCACCATGAGGGTCAGACTGTGACTCAGACTGTGTTACTGGATCAGAAGCGCGGCGTCTGCAGGGGCTGCTGGGAAACTCAGACCTCTCTGTCACCCTGCAGTGTTTCTCTGTCTGCAGGCCTGACATTTAGCAGAAGCTAATCAGCTTCTAACTGCTGGTGTCTTTGGACAGAAACACACAGAGAGTGTCGTCTAATGACGGGTTCACTTTCTAACACCAACGCCGCCGCAGAGAGCTGACAGCAGCTGGAAGAAATCTCATAATCCGGCTGATAATGAACAGAAATCCAAAAACTGTGCAGCACATCCTTATAATTAAACCACAGTACAGTTCTAAAATTCAGCCTACAGTTATGTTTATGCCATCTGGCGGCTGTAGCAATGCACTCCAGAACGACCAATAGGAGCAAAAATATACATATAATATATAAATATGTCGCTTTCCAAAACCGTTTCCAGTCACTGTGAAACAATAATGATGTTTAATGACATGAAACGCTGTGGTGAAGGTCTGGTCAGGTTTAGGGAAACCTGTGGTGGTTCATTAAAGTTATGCAACTGTCGTCATGGCAACAGCATCACAGTTTTTAAAACAATGTCCCAACTGGCGGCTGGAAACGGGAAGCAAACATTTTGACTTTTTAAGAAAAAATTAGGATGCAAAGTCAATATCTTTAAACATTCGACTTGTTATCTCCACTTCTGACTGTTTCACCAGTATTTTGTGTCGTTTCTCATCATTCATCATCCTTTTTATATATTTATTTCTCTTCCTGGCTTCAGTATATTAATCAGCAGATCAACGTCCTGCCTGTAAACTCTTCACTCAGCTCTGTTTCCACAGCATGAAGTGCTACAGTAAATGAGGCTGTTTCTCAATCACTCGTATCGACGCCAGCTTCCTCGAATTCAGCCGGCGTTTGGGACTAATTGTCAACCGATACCTCGGCGGCTCCACTCAGCGTATCGCTGAGCAGAAAGTCTATTAATCCCTGCGAGGGATCGTATGAGGCTTCATCGATACCACCCGGAGGTCTGGAGCCCTGCTGCTACCAAACACTGACATTAAACCCTTTCATATTATCCACACTGTGGTCATGTGACCAAACTATCTACTACACCCACCAACACACTCTTCACACTGGAGGCCGTTAGCTCAGCTTTAAAGGTGCATTATTACAATTTTATGTTTTTTTTAAGCTATTTTCCATCTTAACCACGTTTTCTATTGAATGTACCACTGGAATAATTATAGACTGACATCATTTATTAAATGTAAAAACATATATTATATAATTGAGATGATGTGTCAATAAACTAAATCTGCAGATTTTCAATGATATCCCCTTATTACTTTTTAAAATGGAACAATAATTGACTAAATGTGTGTGATACTGAGTATGCAGATTTTTGTAAATTGATATTTCTTTTTATTTATAGACACTTCAAACTAACTAAAACAGAGGATGACAGTTTATTGGACCCAGTAAAATATTACGGCCTGTTTTTTTTTTTGTTTTTTTTGTCAACAGCTTTCTCATTTATTATCGACACTTCAAACCAAATTTATTTTCATTTGAGTTTCCTCCTGAAGGCCTTTTTCACTGCAGACAATCTGACTAAGACGTCAACATAAACCAGCGATACGACGACCCTTAAATTCAGCCATCATTCATTTTATTATTTATACTTTTCCTGCAGTAACACGTCAACAAGTCTTCTATGAAAAAAAAGTCTATTACTACCAGTTTTTATAGAAAATCATATGATATGGCCTAATACATATCTGACTCCTGTTTTACTGTCACTATTGATAAGATGAGATATAGTTTATTGTCCACTGAAGGACGTTCATCATTACAATCATTCATTCATAAAAATACATTTAAAAAAGTTCATTCATTCAACAAGAAAAACTGGAAAAATATTAAATTGTATCTAAATCAGTTAATAAATGAGTAATGTAAAGTATTATATTATAAATGGATAATGTGTCAATTAGAAAACAATTAATACATTTGCAGGTTTATAATCTACTGGATGAGTTCTGATCACACGTCATTTCAAACACAAAGTTTCTTTGTCATTTCTCTCGTAATTTATTTCTTTAAAACTCTTTTGACTTTAACAGGAAGTCACAAACTCACTTGATGTCTGTAAAAAACGATGGAGTACAGTTTGAAGCAGAGTTATCAGCAGGTAAATCTGATTCTGATCCTTCTGGCAGAAGTCAAATATCAGCTCATAAATCAGTAAACCTATAATCTGACAGAGCCGCCTGCTCTCCAACTCATTTTGTCTTTCAGCCAAAAAAATCACAAAGCTGCATAAATCTTGTATTTCGACTGGAGCGAGTTGCAAGTCCAGAGAGACTCAGAGACGCTGCAGCCGATTCTGGGTCAGCGGAAGAATTCAATACAATCTGCACGTGACTTCATGGATGGTTAAACAGGTCCGATCCAGCTGGATGTTACACTTTATTTAGCATTGATAAGGATTAAATAAACACTTAAGAAATGACTCATAACACACCGTGTCAAACTAATATAGTGCTAAACAGATGGGGGAATTGTGAGCTCAGTAAATCCTTCAGATGATGCATCCAGACACATTTTAATAATACATCACACTGCAATTCAATCATGCAATACAATTTAATGCTGATTCTTTATGGTTTGAAGTGAGTATATATGTTAATAATACAGCTCATTAACTCATTAAAGCATGTCTTTGTCCATGAAAGAATGATAATAAAGCTTCAGTCAACCAGGAGAAGTTTGGGGTTAGTGTGTTTTGACCAGTTTGGGTCAATATAACACCGACACAATACTGTGTTAATGTTACCCAGAAAGCCTCTAAAGATCCAGTTTTACTGTTATTTCTTCTTATACTGTTGGGTTGGAGCTTGTTCATAACTTGTGTATCTTTTGAATGTCATATACACGTCGTTTTTGTGAAAGAAACGAACTATTTGTGACGTTTTTTTAGGTAAATCTTGATGTGTGTAACACTGGCTGCTTGGTAAAGTTAACCCAATTATTGTGATGGTGGTCATATTTTAACCCAGTGGTTTATAGTGTGCAGTATTTAGCTGCTAATGCTAACGGTCACATACTGGTGATAAACAAGCCGAGGTCTGGTTGTGTGCCACCAGTATGTCTTATGATAACGAGTGACCGCTGGTGTTTTTCCCGTTTAAAAGGTTCTTGAAACAATCTCCTACAGGTTTATATTCTGACCACCAGTTGACATTATTATGAAGTCAGGTTTTGTCTGTGACTTTGGTGGAACGGCTAAGAATAAACCACATTACCCATGAGCCTCGGCTGCTGTCGCTACGGAGAAGAAGCCGATGAGAGGTGTCAATCAGAGCGTAACGAATTCAAAATGCTTCGTCGCTGAAGTTGTAAACAAAACATGACGCCATAGCACTCAACACTGCAAACTTTAGCTTAAAACTTGGTCACATGCTCGCAGGTGGAAGCACTTAAATCAAATTTTAAGCTTGGTGATTGGTCGAAATGCACCATGGGAGTTGTAGTTTACGTCTACCCTGAAGTTTTAATGCCCAGAGTGCCGCAGAGTACCTGCGACTTTTTTATCAAAGAACCTGATATTTTCTAACTCAGCTCAAGTCAAGTAAAGTAAATGTTTATTTATACAGCCAAACATCACAAATCACAAATGTGTACAGCAATAACACCTCCTCTATCTTTAGACCCTGATGATTCAACCCTGATAATTCAGTTTTTACTTCTGGAACCGAGGGCGCCCCGAAATAACTCCTCCCACTTCGCAACTCTACTCAGACAGCGTTGAACACGTTGGAAACCGAGACTTTTTACAGCGGAGTGTGCAGGCAGCCGGCTGGACTCAGTCATCGAGACGGGAGACCGAGACTGAGCCAAGTCCGAGTTCATTAAAAACCATCTTGAGTCCACATACGCGTGGGCACGTGTCGTCAGCATTGTATTAACACACTGAATCTGTTTGCAGTCGTCCATCTTTGTAGTCATCACAGCATGATGGCTTCCTGGGGGGAGACAGAGAGGGAGGGGAGGGGAGGGGAGAGGGGGGGGGTGAGTGGTGGCATCTATTATTTTTATCCCAAACACCATCAGTGACAGATAACCTGTGGTGTTGTAGAAGCCCTGTCTGAGGAGCTGACTCTGTACAAAGAAACACCACTGAGGTACTTGAAAGTCTTTGATTCTTTTTCCAACACTTGATGTATTTATGGCTTCAAGAGTTTTCACACTCGGTCACACTCGTGTGTTTGTGCCGTCGCAGGAGGCAGATGCAACGTCTGGGCTTGCATGAATTGGAGATTTAAGCCCCCGGAGCTTTGCATAGAGAGCATGCCATAACACAATCACATTCACGGCTGTAGAGGATTTTCAATTATCCCACAGGCCAAGGAGGCGGCGGGCAGCAGCCAAATCAGCCTCTATCCATAAGTCAGTGTGATGGACAGCTCGGCGTTTGGCTCCCAACACAGGGGCTGTAAACAACAACAGCAACAACAGGGTTTATAAGATGCACATTTTACACACGGAGGAATGGTTTTAGCCTGACAGTTATGGCTCCTCTTGTCAATTTGAGAACATGTCTTACGCCGTTAAAACCTTATTGGTTTGTTTTCACTTTTTCCAGGACGTCAAGGTCTCATTTGTCGCGGGGGGGGTGGGGGGGGGGTGGGGGGGGGGTAAAGTGCTGTGGAAGATGAGGAAAAAGCAATCGACTGAAGATATGACCTGAAGTTTATAGAGATGTTGTGTTGGAGCCAATTACAGGACCAAAGGTTTTACTGTTACGTTCCTTAGTGCCGTAGTGAGACGAGAAGATTGATGTATAAGGATGTGGGTTTGGTTTCAGAAAAAGGGGGGATGGGAGGGGGTGTATATATATATATATATATATATATATGTATATATATATATCACAGAGCACTTCATTAGGAACACCTGTACAGTCTAACGCAAACCAACACAGCCGCTCTGCCGTAAATTCTACTTTTACGAAGCTTCTACATTCACAGTTTTCTACTTTACGTTTATTATCGAGGTGGTAGCGGCGGTGATGGTGTACTGGAGGGCATTATATTGAAAAGTGTTTGTAATATTTTGTCCAGCCCATAAACATATATGAGGAGGTTAAAATATCAGGAACACTTTTCAATCTGACAGTGTTAACAAGTAAGAGACATGGTTAGCTTAGCTTAGCTTAGCTTAGCATAAAAACGCAGGCACGTTGTTGTATCTCGTTTGTTTAAACCGTACGCAAAGACAGAGAATGTCAGAATGAAAGATTTGTGGTTTTCATTGTGCGATGGAACAATTTCTTAATAAACAACAGTGTATTCTCTGTGTAGTGATCATCCATCAGTAACCCCAGAACTCTTTGTTTTACATGTGCGTTCGTGTCCACATGAAACAAACAATGTACAGCTTGTTAATCAGTGACCTTTAGAGGTGTTGGCAGGTGTATTTTTTTTTAACTTTGGACGGAGTCAGACTAGCTGTTTCCTGCTGCTTTAGTCTTTATGCTAAGCTAGGCTAACCACATCTAATCATTTTACTACAATCTGCAAAAATATATTATTGTTATACACAACATGGAAAAGAATGGAAATAAATGGCTGAAAACTGTACAACCTTCCTTCATAAATGAGCAGAAAAACCTAAAATAACAGGAGCTAATTTGTGTTTTAGATCAGGAGCTAACACACACACAAACACAGCGGTATGTTCCTTTAAGAGGCAATCAGCTCACGCTGAAGAGGTTCTGTCAGCCAGTGAAGTGAGAGACGATGGACGGATAGAGAGGGAGATTGCGGCAGCGAGAGTTGTCCTTTTCAGGGTTTAAAATGTCAAGTAGGGTCTCACGGACAGATTAAGAGCGCTATGCTTGCATAATATTAACAATAATAATCACAGTTCCGATGGTGGTGTGCCGGATAAGACGGCAGTCATCGTGTTTCCCTGATGAACATCTGCGACTACAAAGCTGCTCTGCTGTAATTTAGGTCCTAAAAAAAACCAGCTTGATCCACTTTAGTGAGACTTGAAATCAGCATTAGGAAGAAGCTGCTGGTGTGTGATGTGAGAGGAGGACAGCTCAGGAGGAGCTATCAGTTCCCGCTGTTATCTGCGGATGGTTGATCTCTGCCGCAGATCAGAGCTCGTATTTATTAAACCTCGGAGAACGACACTTCAGAGCCAGCTGAGGAGTTGTTGACTGACGTTGAGCAATAAGACACACGTACTGTATCCAGTGACTCCCCCCCCCCCCCCCCCCCCCACTGGCAGCCAAGTGTCAAACCAACACTGAGGAATAATGAGCATGTGAATATAATTATAATGTTTGAACATATAAATAAGGATTTAAAATAATAATTCTGCATCACATAAATCATATAATGAGGGGAAATTTAGTTCCACACCAGGGCTACGTATTTTCATTATTGATTAATCTGCCAATTAGTTTCTCGATTTAGTCTAAGAATTGTCAGTAAACCGTGAAAAGAGCTTATTATTGTTCTCATAGCTCGAGGAGATGTGTTCAGATGTCTTGTTATGTCCAAAATCCAAACATATTCAGTTTGCTGTCACATATGACGAAGAAAAGCAGCAAATCTTCACATTTTAGAAGCACGGACAGAGAATTTTAGGGCAATTTTGCTTAAATAATGATTAAATATGATGAATCAATCAGAAAAACAGTTGGTGATTATGTTATTACGTATGAATGGACCAGTGGTTGCATCAGTGGCGGATTTATTCTTGTAGTTTGTTTGATAAAGACAAAGATGATATAAATGATGTTCAGATACGACTGTCTCACTTTCTTAGATTTATAATGATACTCACACATGATAAAATATACAACTAAATGCAAGTTTGTGCAGTAAAAAAGGAATTTAAATGTAATTTATGAAGCCTAAAATATTCTTACAGTTAAAGGACCAACAGAACCACAACATGTACATTTAAATGACATTTTAACACCAAAACTTATTATATGATAAACTGCAGAAGTCACTTTGCTGACAGATGTTCTGATTGTGTGATCAAAGTGCAGAAACAGTAAATAACAGCAGGAACACACATCAAATCAGATCTATTGCCCCAGTGCATGCTGGGGGGAGGGAGTGGAGGGGGGGGTTAACAGCAATCCCATGATCAGCACTCAGCCAATCACATGAATGCTGATAACGGTTTCAACTCGTTCTGCCTCGGTGATTCAAGATAACTTCATCCAGGATCAACAAATCAATCCTCAAACTGCCTTCAAAGAAACCAGATTATCTGGATGAGAATTAACAGGATTATTTCAGCTCGTTAACAGAGCGTCGGCCCGAGTTAGTGGAGCTACGTTTGAAGAACGGGGGCCCAGGTGTCGACAAACACAGCAGAGCCTGTTTCTGTCAGAACTCATCGAGCTTCATGCAAGAAGCAATTAAGAAGCACGTACGACTGATTTAAGAGTATTTGCGCCGTTCATCAGTTTTCTCTCGGATACAAACAGGATGTAGGAGCGATCCAGAGCTGCGTCATGAATACATCACGTCTGCCTTTCTTCACAAGAGGACAAACACTTGTTTGACTCACAATTATAACGTCCTAATGTGAATAAAATATGGAGATTAAATACGAAACTGAAATGAACAAAAATAGATATATAAATCAAACAAACTTTATACCGAAATTGACGTTGTTTACCATATTTTCATCAGCATGGCTGCCAATTTATGATTTTTATTGCCGTATTTTAAATGTCAGTAGTAAACAGCTGCTCAGTGTCTCTCTGTGCAGCATCATGTTGTGTTGCAGCTGTAACATCAGCTAATGTAGGCTGTGATATTCTCTCCTCTAATATCTCTGTGACAGTCACATGACCTCCTCTCATATCAGTCACGGAGCGTTTTGCTTTAGAAAGATGTTTTCTAGCATCTAACTTCATGTCACAGTGCAGCAGCTGCTCTGATGGATTCATGTTTTCTTATAGTTTCCAGTCCTACTGACACTAAATCTGTTCTGTGTTTGTCTGCTGATTTCTGACTGTTTTTACTCTTTGGGAACATTTTTGTGAATGAAACTCACCCACCGACGTAGCGGAACGTCCTCATGAACAGGTGACTTTCATCAGGCTGAAACGAGCGATTCATGACCAAATTCAGGCAGTAAAAAGACGGTTGGTTGAATCCCGCGTAGGATTTAATTATTTTCCTCTTATTGCTTTGTGCAAGAACAAATATAAAGAGAAAGAAAATTAGGAAAACATTCATGCATGAGGCTCGGTGTTATTATCGTGGTCGTGCTGCATCACAGGAAGATGAGATCACTGGACTCTTAATCTGCTCTAATCGCGCACTGCTGGATTAAACAGAGCAAACACACACACACACACGAGAGGATCCGCAGCCTCTTTGTCCTGTTTTAAAGGGTCACTGCACGAGTTAACGGACGGTCGGAGAGACATTTGTAGAAGTGTTATTTTCACACTATACTTGCTTTAAAAAAACTCTCAACATTATGACAGGCTGATGATTTACTTTCAACCAACAACTTTACCTCCTCAAGGGTGCATTTTCTATTTATTTCCTTTTCAGCAGGACAAATAAAAAAAATGTACTGAATGCTTTTCTTGCCTCTGGAGAAGTCATCTGTCTCCTTCTGTCCTGTTTCAAAAGTCCTCAAAATTATCTCCCCACACTGAGGTTTTTCTGTTTTGAGGAAAACAACTCATTAAGATGGATGTTTAAAACTCAAAAGCTCAGTTCAGCATTTAGGAAACATGTTAGATGAGAATATCACTGTCACTCTCTGTCTCAGGAGGTGGTTAGTCTAGCTTAGCATAGATACTGGAAGCAGGGGGAAACAACAAAACAACTGTAAGGCGTTCAGCCGCAGGGTCAAGCGGAGGTGTGCGTGTGGGGGGGTGTGGGCGTATTTATTTGTGCTCTAGAACGTAACCGCTGTGAAACAATCCGAAAATAATGTTTTACTGATCTGATTCACCGGCCTTCTCGCTACCAGCGCTCCCTCTCTTCATTCACGCTCTAGCTCGCCCGACCACAGCTGCTCTTTTTCCTCTCGTCTTTTTTAAAATGAGTCGGGAAGCCGACAGCGAAGTCTAACTTAAATAACGTTATCAAGCGAAGAGAAATGTCCTCCCCTCATCCCAGTAACGTCTTTGTCCTCCTTCATGGCAGAGTTTACTCTTGTCAGTCTGATCTCCTGCTGTGATTGGCCACAGCAGCCTTCAACCGGAGTGACGTCGGGTTGCGTTTCTCCAAAAGTTGACTGTGGCTCAACTTTCCTACCCCCATTCAAATGAATGGGATGACTGACGTTTTCGCCGCACCGCCTGATTTGTTGTGAACGCAGCCTAAAGCTCTCGTTTGTTTAAGCCGTTCAGAAACTGAAATGTAGAAACGTTATTCTTGACCAGTGACAGTGACTTCCTGGAGTCTTGTCATCAAGCATGAGGTTGACAATCAGCCAATAGAGATTCACGTAACTAGTCACCATCCGCTCCTCCGCCATCGCAATTTCTTGCTTACATTAATCTGAGAGAATGTGTGTGTGTTCAGTACAGAGCCGGAGTCAGGACACCGTTTGTCTTCTCTTCCACAGATAACTGCAACAGTCCGCTGGTGTCCATGTTACCACAGTCATCCTTCCAGAGCTCCTCGGAGTCTTCCTTCAGTTACGCCGCTCACAACGCCAAACTCAACAGAAGAGACGGTGAGTGGAGAACATTCAACACTCACATTTCCTCATTTCAGTCACAAGCTGTCAGTCACTTTGATGGTAGTTTGTGTTCTAACACTAATAAAGACACACAGTCGTCACTCTGTCTGACAAAGATCAGTCCTGCTCAGACACACATCAACACATCTGCTGGCAGAATGTGTTTATTTGGTTTATTGATTAATTGTATCATTTAATAATCCGGGTTATGATTATAATATCTTATACAGACTGGAAATTATTTATTAGGCCAAATGTTTCAGGGAAAATGGAAACTATGTATCTCACATGGAACTGTTGTCTCTAACTGACGCTCAGGGGTTTTCAGCCTTCAGACTGAATAAATGACGATAATTGATTATATTGATTATATTGATTATATTGTGTTTCCAGCTGACTGACAACCGACTCTCCTCATTAAGTTTTTATTTAATAAACATTATTGGAGGGAAACAACAGATGATGAAAGGAAAAAAAAATTCTAATGAATGAATAAAAGTTGTTTCTGGTTCTTTTGTCATAATGAACACAGATCCTGTTTAAAACTAGATGATGAATAAGAAAACAAATCAGATATCAAATTTGTGAGTATTGAATCTGTTATTTGTCCTCTCTGATGTATCAGATCAGTCCGATCAGCTGCAGCGTCCAATCAATAACTGATTTCCAATAAGGAGGCGACTTCGGTGTTTCCTCGCTCCTCGGAACACAAATAAGCGCTTTGAGACGACCTTCATGATGGCGGAAGAAGAACGATCAATAAGGGACCTTAAATACCTGATTCCCTCTTTAGTTAATTGGAAATCAGTTATTGATCGGACGCTGCAGCTGATCAGACTGATCTAATACATCACAACATCTCTGCAGTTTGATACCAGAGAGGACAAATAAGCTTGGCGATCGGCTGTTTTTCTTGCTGAAATGCACCTTGGGAGTCGTAGTTAACTTCTAACCCAAAATCTTGTCCACAGTCTTGTAGCTTCAACTTTTCATCAAAGAACCAGACATTTGTTTCATGTTGATTTAAGCTGTAGAAGAAAGTCACAAACGTTGACTAAAGGAAAAATTCATGAGATTTTTCAGCTCTTCCTACTTCCTGACTGTTGGACCAGTTCTGTTGTCAGTGTATTTGCTGCCACCAGGTCATCTCACAGTAATAACATCTCTCCATCAAGTTCAACAAGCTGGCTGTGAGAGACTCGACGTCACAGAACATTTTGCAGTTAAACTCCACTTTATTCCAAATAATGAGAGCACTGCTATGAAGTTTATCTTTGACAGTGAGCTAAACTTCAGACAACACACATGACATTTTCCCAATCGTCTTTTTTTACCAACTGAGGAATATTTATGTAAAACTTAATGCTGGAGCTGCAGCTTCAGACTGAAACGCTCTTCTCACATCAGCACAGTTTCGGATGTTTTCAGACCTATAGTTTGTTTGCTCAGGGGTGTACTCCAGAGAGCAGGTTTAGTAAAGTTATATATCAAAGTGTATTCATTAGTGGAGGTTTACTGTCTGTCAGAATCTAAATCCTGTTTGGATGTTAGTTTGTTACTCAGGAGGATGACTCCAGAGTTACTGCTTTTATGCATCCAAACACATTATTACTGGATCAGACTGTGAGCTTACAGTCATGTCTATATGTCTTTCTTCTATATATTTTTGAAATCTTTAACTATATTTTTATCTCCAGCTGCTGCTTCTGGTGTTTTGTTCCCGTCAGATTAAAGCTGAATGAATATATTTAAAATGTAATGTAGCTGCAGCCTGATACACAGTCAGACTCTGACTCAGGTTCCTTTTTTTAAATATAAATGTGTTCAGTCCACATACACATGCATTAATATCTCTGCGTCCACTGGGTTATAATGGAGGCTCTCTGCCTTTTATTTACCTGCTGCCATGGTGACGCGTAGTATCGGAGCTCCGTTGATGATGGCTTTTTTCATTCATGATGCACACACTTCACTCAGAGTTGATTGAACTGACTGGGATCAGCTGTTTCCTGTCTCTGAACAGACCCCTGAAGAAGGTCATCTGGCCAAATACAACGTGCTTCGTAGTGCTAGTCCAGGTCCGACCTTGATTCATCCTCCTGCTAGTTGTTAGCAACTGTTACATTTTCTCATCAACATCCCAGCGTGCTCCTACAGGAGCTTTTTAGCTCAAACTGGCAGAGTCGGATCACATCCCAACACAAACAAACAAACAAACAAACTGCTCCAGAGTTTGTTTGGGACCAGACTGAGACCACCTCCTCTAAAGGCTCTATGTGAACTCTGGAGCTTGTGTTGGGAACGTGATCCGACCTCCATCTGACCAAATACAAGACGTATTCTGCAAGTTTGAGGTAAAGGGTTCCTGTAGCCAGGTGCATGCTGGGATGCATATGAGGGAAATTGCTAGCAGCTAGCAGCTAGCTGGAGCATGAATCGAGGTCCGACCTGGACTAACAACCAAGTACATCGTCCTCTTGATATTTGGGCTGATAAAAGCTTCTTAAGGACCTTCTTCCTGTGTTTACGTTTGTGTTGCCGCCCCAGAACACATCTGACCAATGAGAGGAGAGAATGTTCTCACCTGGTTTGTAGTGATGCATTCTGGTTCAACTGGATTATTTCCACTGATTCAGACCCACGCAAACCAACTAGAGGTTTTAAAACCATTAGAATCTGTTTTAAAATCCAACATCAGGCAAATAGTTTATGACCATGAGACGCCATCTTTAAGAGGGAACGACTGTAAGCCTGCAACCAGTCCCATCCATTTACTATATGACAGACTCTAGAGGAGTAAAACACTCATTACATTACATTCAATGTGTAGATTACTATAAAATTAATGCTTAGGGTCACAAAGGCTAAACTGCATTCTCAGATATTACAGGTCACATCTGTAGATGAACCTGCAGGGACACATTTACATAAAATGTGAGGAAACAGCATCAATAAATAAACAGAACCCTTCATCATAAATAATAATAAATACATCAAGGCCTCACAAACACTATATTCATGCAGCATCAATGCATACATATATGCTGCATGTTCTTTCTGAGGCCTGGATGTCTATTGTATTTAGTATTGTGGAGGTTTTCTAAGTACATTTCTTATTGGTGTTGACTTTTTCTAAACGCTCTGTTAGATTCATCCACAGATGTAACCTGCTAAACCTGCATTTTTTGACTGTAAATACCTCTCGGGATCTGTAGGATCTATTTATAGGCTCCTACTTCATTTAATGTATGCAGTCTTGACAGGGTAGAGGTAAAACTATTACTGTTACTTTACATATATATATATATATGTACATACATATACATATATATATATATATATATATATATATATATATATATATATATATATATATATATATGTAAAGTCAACACCAATAGCAAATTTACTTAGCATATATGTTTGTGTTACGCCCATAGAGTGGAAGCTCATTCGAGGGGTGACATATTTTAGAAAAATGATTTATTCTGAGAGATCAAATTGACACTTTGTGAGTCGGCTGATCTTCAGTGGATTTACTCTTAACGTTAACTGCCAACTTAAATTAGTCGGAACAATAGAACAACAATGCAAAACAATAACAATATAATATAAAAATTCAATATTTGAAAATACAGTAATCATGTATAAACTAGCTATTTCCATTTAAAATCAATACGCTAACAGAATCACAAAATATATATAAAATAGACTATTAAAATGATCAATTCTATATCAGAACATTGAAAGCGCTATATCAGTCTATTATCTACAATTATTTACAATTCTTATTGTTTCAGGTATAAAACAATGATCTCATTCCCTCATAACTTCAATCACGCAACATTTACATTACAATATAATCTCCCTCATTCTTCTTCTCTGTTTACGCGTGACGTATTACAACGTGAGCTGCCTGGTTGCCTTGACAACGGTAAACAACAGCGCTGCTAATCAGCTGTTCGGGCTCTGGCTCTAACTGACTACGTTCTATAACCGTTATAAACAAACTGAAAATAAACGTTATTAACTGTTATAAACAAACTGAAAATAAACGTTATTAGCTGCTAGAGGAAAACGAACAAAACAAAGAAAATACAAACCACAAAACACTATAACATTAAATCTTACACATCCATACATATCAGTGCAGTCAGGTAAACCTTACATCTGTTTCATTTAAAGATAACTATCATCGTAACTGGCAAGCTAGCGCTAACTTGCTCCACCTAGCTAGCGCATACACACTAATAACCTACAGACACGCTACAATACGTAAAGCACTACAATAACAATAAAAAAAACCCCGAAAAACTGAACACACGCTTACCTGACATTTACCCACCTGAGAGAACAAATTGAAACTGTGTGAGTCGGCTGATCTTCACTGGCTTTACTCTTAACGTTAACTGCCAACTGAAGAGAGAAACCGCTCATAGCTTATATACCCCCAGGTGGTCTCGTGCCTTTTCCACTCCAACTACCAGTAGGCCTATGTGAAATTAAATGGTGGTGGTGGGGTGGGAGGGTTCTGTTATTCAAAATAAAGTTTTATAGCCTACATATAAAAAAAAATAACATATTTAAATCAGTGTAAATTTCCTATGTGCCACATTTGCATTGACGCTGCATGAATATAGTGTTTGAAATTTTGTGAGTCCTTGTTGTATTTATGATGAAGGGTTCTATTTATTTATTGATGTTGTTTTCTCACATATCATGTAAATGTGTCCCTGCAGGTTCATCTACAGATGTAACCTGCAAGCATTTATTTTATAGTAATCTACCCATTTAATGTAAGCATTTTTAGGTATATTTATGATTGTTACTGTACAGAGTGTTTTACTCCTCTAGCTCCATGTATGATATTGGAGTCTGTCATATAGTAAATGGATGGAACTGGTTGCAGGCTTACAGTCGCTCCCTATTAAAGATGGCGTCTCATGGTCATAAACTATTTGCCTGATGAAGGTCTATTACAGAAATGTCTTAAATAAAAGTGTCATTGCAAGTATGTTTGCAACTTCTCACGTCTGCCTCATGAAATAGACGTGCAAAGTGTTCTTCTGCAAAATCCTACTCATGACTTTACAGCAATGAACTTTTAACTCTTTACTGTCCAAAAAGACCTCTCAGATCTGCAGGGTTAGGCCTGTCAGCTGATCCAGAGTCCAGGTTAAGGTCAGAGGACGATGGAGCTTTTTGCTGCAGCGGCTCCTCGGCTGGTGTTCGGTCTGCTGACACAGACTCAGCTTTTAAACCCTTAAGCTTTAAGACACATTTTTACAAACTAGACATATTTGTTTACATAATACAGCTCTGTTGTAGTTTTTACCTTGTGGATCAAATGTACTCGTAGCTTGAGAATTGCTGTACAAATGAAAATATTCAGAGCATTTTGACTTTTACTTGAGTAAAAGTGTGTCAGAGGAGAAAGAAAAAGCCACAACACTCCCATGGATCTGCTCTTCCTGTGTGTTTCTGCTCTCTCTCAGGAGCGGGAGGCTGGTCTCCCATGGTGACGGACCGGGAGCCGTGGCTCCAGGTGGACCTCAGGGACCGGATGGAGGTGACGGCCGTGGCCACGCAGGGGCGCTACGATAGCTCGGACTGGGTGAGCAGTTATCTGCTGCTCTACAGTGACACGGGTCAGGCCTGGAAACAGTACAGACAGGAAGACGGTGTCGGGGTGAGTCGTACATATTCGTCTGTTGTTTATTATTGTTCCACACTGCATTTCTGCCTTGTTAATGGACATCAGAGTTTAAGAAATGAGGCTTTTTCTCTGAGTGTGTTCATTAATTCTTTATGATCTATTGTGTTCGCCCTAGTTACTGTATGTCTGTACTGTTTAACAACATTATTCAGTCGTTAACCAAAAAAAAAACACACAGAATGAATTGTTCACATCAGGAGAATTTAAAAACGGGCTCAAGTCAACATCTGTGTCTTTTCCACCAATCAGTGCTGTTAGGAGACCACAGGCCTGTCACTGCTGCGTCTTCTGTCGTTCGTGTTCAAATGAAAAGAGGATGTGAGGGTGAACACCACATCGCTGCTGTGTGTTGCTCTGAATTATTTAACTTGCTCTACACACTTCTTTGTATTATCTACAGTACACTGGAGTAGAAAAACCATTAAAAACATCATGAGTTTGGAATAATAATGTTCTCATACAGGGTCAAATATCTAGAGAAAGAAGAATCCCCACCATCATCATCATCACCATCACCGTGTATCTGTGCAGACTGTCTGCAGTTTACTGAAACAAAAGATCAAAATGTTCCATGTAGAATATATTGAATATGAAATACATCTGCTGTGAACAGACCCTGACACATCCTGCAGAGACGTCTCACTTCATTCACATTTTAAGATGTTTATAGTAGAGATATCGCTATGATCCGGGCAGATAAAGGATCAGTAAAGCGGTAAAATAAAGCCGATCAAATGTTGATCCGTTCTTTACTCGTTGTGCTGCATTTTGGCCACCTCAGACTCCCGGCGTCGGACTGTTGAGTCCAACGGATCATAGTTTATCACAGACCTCTAACAGAATAATCATTGGAACAGGAAAAGGTTTCAAATTAGCTTAAATAAACTGACATAACATTTATTTTTGACGATCACTGAGCTGATGCTGTGTACATGTCATAAAGGATGAATGTAAAGATGAAAAGAACCAAGCGGTGCTCCGACAGTTTGGTATTTTCCTGACGTTGAAACTCACTTTGCCTGTCTGTGTGTTATTCTGGTGACCAGAACACGGTGCACAGGTGGGAGGTTCATTCAAACGAAGCAGCACAAAGACAGTTGTCATTGTATTTTGGTTGAAATTTGTGATGGGAAATTGCTGATCACTCAATAAACACACAAAGAGAGCATTGTCAGGTTATGAAATAGTGTAATCAAATAATACAATAAGAAGTATAATGCATCATAGTTCTGGAGACAAAGATACCACCTAGCTATCTTTTCTTTGTCTGAAAGGTTGGCACTTAACCAGTCCCTTAAATACTGCTCGTACAGAATTTAAGACATCTGTTTACTAACCTTACAGGTCAGCAACCCTCAGATAGAAACATAAGTCAAAAGTTCAGCTAACCTAGGAACAGTCCATATATGACAGTACATAAGCACCAAGTAGCATCACAAAATAACATCACTACTATATTAAATTAAGGACAAACCACACTATCCTCTAAAAGCTTATCAGTTTTACACATAAACATCTACATAACTACAGTTTATCTTATCACTGGCTCAGGTAAAGGTATAACAGAATAAACTTAACTGTTAGACACACAACTGCCTCATCTTACACAGCAAAGAACTAAGTTTAGAATAGACACAGCACACACAAACTAACACTAAACTGAACTTAAACACTGTCTGAAACATGTATGATATATTGAAGAAATACATCAAATGATAACCTGTTATTCAGTTTTCTTTTACAAATTTGGTCCTAGTCGTTGCCAATTATCAACAGGATCAAACTAAACACTTGCTGCAGACGTGTTGCAACAACAGATTAATGCTTAAACTATAAATCATTTATTTCAATTAAACATTCTCCAACTAGAATCAGCACAGCAGGGAAGTCAGTAAATCAGTCTGCATTGATGTATAAATGATTGCGGTTGATTCTTACAGTATCTGCTGTTTATACCGTATGGGAAGCTTCTCCTTCAGCCTCTGAGAAGTGTAAAGATTAAAGATTAACACCAAATCACTTAAACGTGGGTTTAATTAACCTACATCAGTCTGATGGGAGGCGTCCATGTTTGTTTGGCTTCCGGGCACAAACATATTATTAAGTATTATTAAGTTGAGCATAACAGTAAACGCTCTTTATAAGTCGGAAAAGTTACAATAACTCTGATATGACTTAATCTACTCTGATGAGAGAAGAGGACGATTTATTGGAATAAAGCTGAACTTTTAATCAATGGAAACTGCCCAAAGGGTACAAAAAATAGCCCAAATTATCACAACCCGTCCAAAACTAATTTTACCACCGACTTAATTAAAAAGTCCAATTTGAACTGTGACTGAACTGAATTTGGTTAAACTGAGCTCTGATCTCCATGACAACAGCCTCCACTGCAGCTTTTCACTGTATATGAGAGTAAACATGTGTGTGATTGTGAAATACAAGTGAATTCTGACATCCTGGTTGGCAAAATACACAAATTTACTAAACTCAGACTCTAAAGCGGCCAGTATACTCTATTAGAAGTACTCATCGGCTGGTCAAGTAGCTTCAGAAAGCCCCTCCCCCACCACCGTTCCAGTATATAGTCACTTTGCGCAGTGATTGGTTGATTGATTGATGAGAGAGGAGTTCTCTATGATGGCCGACTTTATTACTCCACCTTGGATTGTAGCTGTTTGAAACAACACTTTTTATGCTTTAGGGAGGAGAGGCGGGAGAATTAAATACAATTATTTGTACATAATTTCAGGTCTTTCACCATGTGGTTTTGCAGATGATACTATGTCTTAATATCAAGATAAATACTGATGCCTTGATACATAAAATAATAATATATTCATATCCTGGGATGTCTGACGTGGTCGTACACTCTCGTTCTAATAAATCAACTCTAACTCTCTCTTTCTCACAAGCAAAGAGCTGATAAACTTAATACTTGAAAGGTACAATATGCAACTTCTGGAAATCAAGCTAGCTGTAGCATGAGACTCCTATGAAAGCGTCAAAACAGCCTCTGTATTGATTTTTCTCCGGGGCTGGAAGTAACGGAGCTCTTCTGTTGGGATTTTACAGCGTTCACAAAACATCATCCTCACAGGTAAGAACTGCATATTTTATAAACAGTTGCCACAATATGAAATGATGGATTATAGTGGAGACAACATTTTTATAAAAACTAGTTAGCGTTACTAGTAAGAGGACGCGGTTAGCTGTGACTCCAAGGCTTCAGTTTGAACTTTATCTAACTAACATCTATGGTCACCGAGCTAAAACTAATGCAGTCTAATACAGAAGTCCTGTAAACAAATCCTCCATTTATGGAGGTGATAACTGATATCTAATCTCATTTCCACGAGGGATGTGCAGAGTATTTGTATTTGTATTTGTTGAGGCAGCAAAATTATTTGTATTTGTTTTCGAATAAAAGTGGAAAGAGGCTTAAAAATCCTGTTTTTGTTTTTATGACACTTTTAATTGTAGAAAATTAAAGTGTTACAATAAGTGTTCATGAATAAACTACCTCATGAAGGAGGTCCCCACACCTCTACCTATTTATACACCCATAACACAGAGACAGCACAGCCTGTAACATGTAGAGAAGAACTTCAAAGGCGATTATTGCTTTGCACTTTTCATTTATTGCCTATTTTTTTACAACCTAACTTTGTGGAAAGGAGAAGAGGAACAACAGGTTATGGAGAGTCCATTGGGAGCACTTTGCTTGTGTCAGTAGCTCAGCTTTATCTCTGGGGAACACCCCCAACAAATAACTTTTTAAATATTTGTATGAAACAAATATTCATATAAAACCCACTATTTGTGCTTTGCCGAATAATGTATTTGTATTTGGGCACACCCTTAGTTTCCACCCTATCAGTGAGGTTAGACTAAATAACAGTATAATGAAACACAGTTCAGCAGCACCACAAACTACAGCCTCAAAAATAATCAGACAGTTGAATTAACAGCTCTCTGAAACATTATAACCTTCATGAAGTGAGGATTTACTGCAGGATTTTAGATTGCAGTGGACGTGATACACTGGCAACTAAACTTATTTATTGCAGTTACTATTTATATTGTTAATCAATATTTATATTGTAATTCGGCATTTACAAGAAGAAGAATCCGGCAGACTAATTTGTACAGTTGTATTTTCATTTTACTTTGGCAACAGACAGTCATTGAAAACCTGGACCTGGACAGCTATCGCCAAGTCCTGCAGCCCTTCCTGACCCATGACCCCAGCCTCATTTTTGATGTCCTCGCCATCAGAGAGGGAGACTGACAGGCATCTAATCCTCTTACCATCCCAGCACAACCCCAGTAGTGGATCTGCCAGAGGTGTAGGAGGAGGCCAACGGGCACTGAGTGCAAATGTTGTTGACAGCAGCCTCAATCCTGCATTCCTCCTCCGCCTCACACGGATACCGTCGTCCTGCAGGAGAGAGTCTTACGTTTGGCCAGGAGGTGATGAAAAATGACATTTATTCATGATTGTCTGAATCTGGGAGAGGTATGCTGCATACAGACAGTTTGTCCTGTGGCAGTATGGTTACATGGGTCAGGGTTGTGATACCATCCTGCTGTGTGAAGAGGATCAGAGACAAATACCCAGATCCCCCAAACCGCGGGCTCATTC
The DNA here is from genome assembly GCF_914725855.1 of Thunnus albacares. Taxonomy (NCBI): domain Eukaryota; kingdom Metazoa; phylum Chordata; class Actinopteri; order Scombriformes; family Scombridae; genus Thunnus; species Thunnus albacares. The sequence goes on along the minus strand of NC_058116.1, from coordinate 31,228,495 downwards.
CCAGGAGTGTGTAACTATCTATGGAACACCATATTGTCTCATTATGTAAACAGCTTGGAGAACATTTGTCTTTGTATTTATTCGTAATTTTGGCTAATTTGTTTTCACTTTGATTTGCGCTACATTCTAATAAAATATTGCATCTGTGTCTTTGTGACGTCCTAATTTGTCAAACACAGTTATCTAATGTTTCATAATACTTGTTTTTTTGGCTAAAAACAATTATATTCTCTTCAGTGTAATGCAATTCAACATCATTACAGCACTCAAATAAGTTGAATCATGAGCTCAGAGCTGAACGCTTGAAGCTTTAAACAGTATTTTGCATTGAATTGGTTTGAATTAAATTGAATTTAAAAGTTGTAACTATGTGTCATAACATCACCAAAGGTAAATGAAAGCATGACAGATAATATGCTTCAAAATGTAAAATATTATTAACTTCTTATAAATATAAGTTACATAAAAATGTGTTTTACCAGTGTTTCAACCACTCATGTAGTGGTTGACCATAACCATAACCCTAACCATAACCCTAACCCTAATAAATAAAATGTATAACTTTAAAATACAAAATATATTGTTGAAGTAGTGTCCATCTCCTGTGTGTGTGTGTGATTGGAAGCTGCTGTTCTGGTCGACTGCTTATTGTGTGGTACCAGCGGTGTCAAAAAAACAACAACAAAAACAATTTAAGAATCGCTTGATTACACAAATATGCATGACAGACATCTACATGTAAAAAAAATTGGGTTTCATGTTTTCTGCATGTCCAGTAAGGAAGCCTTTCTATTGGGGTCTGTCTGGTAAAAGTGAATCTTTTTAGTAAAGTGCAGCTCCGAGCATCTGTTTTAGGTGACCTGCTGGTTTGTTTAAGTGTCTGCTGGTTTGTTCAGGCGCTTACTGGTTTGTTCAGGCTTGCTGTTCCAGTGAAGTCTGTTTGTTCCAAGTCTCCTGCTGACTTGATGCCCCAGGAGCTGCTCTGTGATCGGAGGCTGGGACTCCAGAGACGAGCCTGAGCTGTTGTGGGTCTGAGGGATGCATCACTCTCTTTGTAGACACCCACTCGTCATCATCGTCCAGCCATCTTCTCACAATGGTTCTCTGCATATCTGACATGTAACTGTAGTCCTTTGGAACTGTGACAGTATATGAGCTCCATCTCCTGGACTGTTTGTTTCAGACTTTGCGGCCCCTAAAAGAAAAAAGATACAACACAACACAACAATTAGTACATGACAACACTTGTTGATTTGTGGTGTTATAATTATGAATACATGTAAGTCAGTGGTTTAGTGAGGTAACTGGGGAGAGGTGTTCATCAAGATGTGGTTGTGAAATGACTCCAGTTCTGCTGTTGATCTACATGTGGTACATACAGCAAATTATTAAACAATTTAAACGTAGTTTCTCTGACAGATGAAGGATAAAACACATTCTGTTATTTATGTATGTCCACAAAAACAAATGAAGCTAAACAAAAGTGAGCACACACTTGCAGAACAATTACAGAAATGCAGAACTATTACCTTAATTAAGGCTAAAACTTTTCCACGTCCCTCAGCCACCTTCGATTCATGATCACTGAGATCAGGATCCTGTGTGCAACAGAGTCTTGCTCAATCCAGATGTTGCTGTGCCTCCCAAGCATCTGTCCGTGGTGGCCAGCGGTGCTCATCAGTGACGTTTGATTTGATTTGATTTATTGATCGGGACAGTGTGCAGTATTAAGCATAAATGATGCACTGCACCAGAGTTAGCTTGAAGCTAATTTGCATCTGTAGTCCATTACAATCAAAACATACAACAGCACAACAACAAACAAACAAACAACAAAAAAAACACAGAGAACACACCATACAAAATACAAAGCTACACACAACAGCACATCTCATGCACCCAAACTAGACTCAGTGGTCACACAGTTGATTCATCTTTAGTTGATTTTTTAATTTGGCCTTGAATGTATTGATTGAACTACAGTTCTTCATATCATCAGGTAGGACATCCACTGAGTTGTGGCTTTCACACAGACAGCTGACTGTCTAAATACAGTGTGAGGAAATGGTACAATCTATAGAGGATATTCTGGAGGATCTAATCACAAAGTCACATAGTGGAGGAGGACAAACCATTTACAATTTTATAAACCAGGCTATTTCTCCAGTACCCTACGGTGATGGAAATGCATTAGTGATTGGTGAAAAACACCGGTCGACAATAATCACACAGAGGAAAATAAGACAGACAGCTCAACAGTCATTTTCCCAATGACATCAACTCAAGATTTCCACAGTAATGAACATATTCTACATGCTTTGATTATATACCAGGACTGACCAGTCTATGTACAGTGTAGCAAACTTCCTCTTGCTTTAATGTTAAAGTTGTGATGTTTTCTTTATGTTGGTTCACACAGAAGAGATCATTAATATATTCTTGTAACCTTAATTACAGTTTGTAACCTTTTCTCCAGATTTTTTGCTCCACGCCACATGAATGGATAATTCCACTTTCTTTGTATTTCCCTTTGCTTGATGTTTTGGTGGAGATAAGCAGCATGAGCAACATATAGCATGAAATGTGATATACCCACAGATGTAATTCTACCCTATAATGACAAAAATAACAATACAAAAAGGAACATTTACTAAAGAGTGCTGAAATCTGTCTGTGTGCATCCATGCAGACCTCTTGAATGTCAATTTCTTGTTTTAGTTCATCTATTGTCTGGGTAAAGGCCTCCTTTTCCATAATGACAGAGTTGTGCTGGTCTGCCTTTTGTGCATGTTAACAATGGACAGTATTTCTTTGCCCACCTGCCATAAGGAATCATTCAGTTACACAGATAAAGATAGCTATGTGATGGATAACCACAGATAAAGTAATTATGTTGGTCTACCCAACTCAACAAGAACAACACAGATTTTATTACATAGGTTTGTCACAATGTGAAGCCTCCTCTCCTCCCAGAATGCTTTGGTTGTGTCAATACAATATGCGTCTTGGATCCAGAAGACAGAAGTTCAACCACACCGATGTTCAAGCAGTGTGTTAGTAGCTAGGATGAAGTCTCCTGAGAATTCCACTTCCACAGAGTTTGGCCACTCAGACCCTTTTGATCACTTTTACACTACAAACAGCGGTGCCTACCAGGCTGTCCCATGTGTGTGTGTGTGTGTGTGTGTCCCGCCACCTGATGCCCACACACAGCCAGAAATGAAAGACGTCTAGGTTTGTGGCGAGGGTGTCTAAGAAGTGGAAAAGTGAAGCTGTGGAGGACCTCCGTGAGTGTTTTGACTGTAGAAACAGGGATGTTCTCAGGAGTCTGGAAATCCTACAGCAGCTTGTGTGAGGACAGCTGTATACCATCACGCACCAGGGTGAGTTACAACAATGACAAATCCTGGTTCAAAGCTAAGCTCAGACGGCTAAGGTTAAAAAAAGGAAGAGGTGTTCAGCAGTGTGTCCAGCCACCTGAACGAGGCTCTATTGTGACACTTCCCCCTCGACGAAAGACATCATCTCCAGCTCCCCAATCTCTTTTAAACTCAACCGCTCTTTTCACTTAGAATTTATTTTTACTTATTTTTTATTGTAAAATTGCAGTCCTATGAAATCCCTGAAATCTGATAATAGCCATTAAAATCATACAACCCCAACAAATGGTGTCCGACAACCAACTATCACTACGAAAACCCATCAAGAGGTCAAAGTGGCATCAAAATTAGCACCTTTAAGTTCCTCCAGTCAAGATTTTATAAAGTGGTAAAGAAGTAAACATGCATTTTTTTTGAAGGCATCACCTCCTGATACTACACCAAAGACAGACAACTAATCACTAGCATAATATACAGAAGCCCCCTTTGTACCTGATTTACTGACCTAATAGAGATTCAATAATAAAACATATCTCCATCTAATATAAGTAGACAAGTTGGTCAATATCCAGACCAAATATTCCCTGTTGTAATCACTGTTCTTTCTACAATTGGCAGCATGATGAAGTGTATGTTGAACAGGTGTTTGACTAACGACGCTGCGTCTCGGCCTCGTATGAGCCCACAGTCTCTGGTTTTTACCGGCGGCGGCACATTTGTCAAACAAACCCATAGTCCTCACTTAAAGGGTTTTCTCTCATAAAAAAAGCAAAACTCACCATTTTAAAACACGTCTGATAAGGAATAAGACTTACTCTTGAGTGTGGTTAGACCATTATGTAAATTAAATGGAGCCGTACAAACAGGTGACAGACAACCAGAGTCCCAGGGGAAAGCACCTAATTAGTGGAGACTAAAACACATTCAGCTGGCGGACATGAAAAATATAACTCAGCGATCACAAATTGATTCTGCTCTAATATTTGACAATGACAGCAGACCAGAGGGGTGACTTGGTGTACTTGGTAGATGTGACTGATTGATTCTCATTACTAGAAATAGAATAAAGTTGCTTATAGAGGTGGTGCTTATTCAGCAAAGCACAAATAGTGTTTTTTTAATGAACATTTATTTTGTACAAATATTTTAAAAAATATTTGTTTTTGAGAAGAAAAAAAACATGTCAAATACCAGCGTGCAGGTCGGTTACATCGCTATCTCAGTGTCTCTCCTCTGCTCCGCTGTGACGTCTATCAGCAGGTCTCAACGAGGGGAGTCACATGCTGGGACATAACGCACATTTCCTTATTTGGACATCACTCCTGGAGTTGGGGATGTTCCCCAGAGATAAAGCTGTATTTTTACACCTATTTCCATTTTTTATTGAAATACAAATAATTTTTATATTCATAGGTGCTTAGCTGCTACGAGTGTAACTGCATTATTATGGCATGATTCACAGGCAAAGACGGTAAAGGTAATGTTACTGTCATGAAATTACGTTGTTACAAAGTTACCTCCATCTGGTGAAAGCGGCGCCGATATAAATTCTTCATAAAAAAAAAAAAATTGTCGATTTCTTTGTGCTTTTGTTCTTCTTCTTCAAAAGTCTTTCTTCGTGGTGTAGAGTGTCTCAGACAATGAGTCCGCCATCGTGACATCTTCCTTAAGCTAACGCTAGCTTGGTGCCTCAGAAGGAGAGGAGTAGTGACCCAGAAGCGCATGCATGTGTGCCCCTGACTCTGGCCTTCACTGATTGGTTAGATGGACGAGGCTCGTGTTGAAGGGAATATCTCTGCTGCTTCACATCACCTCTCCACATTAAGACATACTTTGGACCTAAATTGCAAAAGTTTCATATTGTACTTTTAACTTAAATTACTTAACTTAATAGTTTTGAACCAGGACCTTCAGGATTTGGATCAAGTAACTTGTGAAAGTTGTGTGCCTAACTCAGAAGGCTCCGTCTTAAATAAACATTTCATATCTGAATTTAAGTATTTAAGACTCCCTAGTTTTATGTAGCAGCCGGCCAGCTTATATCAAACAACTCAAAACTAGCACTGGTACACTGAAAACTGGAGTTCACGTATATGTTTTAATGAATCTGTTGGATTCTTTCTTGTTCATGTGTGAATTAAAAAAAGCAGCAGCAGGATGAATGGCAGCTAATTAGTCAGGCGTCTGTGATGAAGCTCGCACCGAGCCAGCCGACCCCAGCTTTCACCCAGACCTTTGGCTCATGCTAATTGACGTCCGTCTGGCATTTTAACAAGTGAAGTTCACAGGTAATGGCTCAGTGCTGCTACCTGAGCTGTGGGGACTAATGAGAGAGCTGACTGTTGATCTCAGCAGACGTACCCCTGCACAATTAGACTCAACCTTTAGCTGTGAAAAAATATAGAAATAAGAGTTTGATGACTGTGTAAAACAACAGTCCAAATGTTTGTTCAAATAGACTGAAGCAGTGTCCCACTTCTATACTAACTGTCCAGTTTATATTATATATTAATTTTCATCTTATACTGGTTTTTTGCACACTACAGACTCAAAACCTGCTTAGAATTAGCCAGCTTACACCGGCAACATTGGAAACAAGTAGTGAAAACAACACTGACGCATCATCAGCTTTTAAGTTGATATGTTGAACTTACTGGCAAACAGTTACCAGCAGTTACGGAGCGACATTATCATTCATGTGGAGTCGTGTTTCTGTCCACCTGGTGAATGTGAGTCCGATATTCACTCTCTTTTAGCTTCTGTTTTTACTCTCTACCAACTCCTGAGGGAAATATCTGGCTCTTTAGCTGCTAAATGCTCCACTATGTTCACCAGCTAGTCTACAGCTAACTGTGTGTGTTTGCTGTTTGGTGCTGAGCAGGTAGTGTATGGCGGCTTTTTACAGCTTTTTCTCTGAAAACAGCTGCCTGCTGCAGCCTAAAACAAGGCTATGAGAGCACTGAGAGTGAAGCAGAACAGTAAAGTTGCAGCCGGACAGATAAACAATGAGCTGAAACTCACTATAAAGCTGCAGAGTGACTGATAATTCTCTGTAGGTTCATCACTACGAACCACAACCAACACATTACACACTGACAACTCATACATTGCTATTATAGAAAATATCCATTGTAGCTGCTGTGAAGGTGTGCTCAGACAGGAATCGAAGGTCATTTTTGCCTCAGGTCATTAGCGTAATCACATAATTTGACTGCTAGACCGTTGGTGTTTATTCACCCAAAACAGCCAATTACCAACTATGTGTGTTTGTGCTCAGCAGAAACTCCATTTCTCTCTGTTATTTCCCTCCAGTCTCTCTCCTTTTTTCTTCTCCTCTCAGATTCATGAAGCCCTGGGAAATGCCCAGATTTTTCACACAAGTTGAAACAATTTCAAATCTTGCAAATGTGTCTTTGTGAGTTTGCACCTAATTGCGTGTTTCCATTGACTTTGTTCGCCTCTAAAGTTCACTTTGCATTCTGTCTGAACACACAATAAGGGGCTGTTCACACCTCCACACTCAAACGCCGGAGCAACGACCCCTTCTTTTCATGAATAATGAACTAATAAGACTTGGCTTTGCAGCCTGCCGCCCCTGCTGAGCCAGAGAGATACAGAAAGCACCCAGCAGCACTACTGATGAGAAAGGCTCAACTTCAGGAAAATGTCCAGTGACACAGTTTGAGTGACAACACTGAGGTCCGATCACACTTGTTTTGAGTCCTTGTTCACTACTCTTCTCCACCGTGTAAATTTACTTTAAGTAAAACGGAGGAAAAGCTGATGTCAGGGTGTCTGATTTCTCTACGACGTGTCGTTAACGAGCTACTGGGACCTTCAAAAAAAAGAAGGACAAGGTGTGGAAACAAATCTCCAAAACTGTTGGTTCATTAGCACGTCAGCTATGTCAGAAAACAGGTGCAGCAGAGAATGTAAATTACATGTTCAGTACAACAAGCACACAGGACTGCAGATTCATGAGACTGAGGACTACTCTGCATCCGTACGTGTGAATGCACCTCAACACCTGGGACACACAGTCTACCTCTACCTGGCCATCAATAACAGAATGTTTCATATCATTTCATTGTAAATTTCATTTAGTTTGGACAGAAAAAGGTTAAGAATAATATGTGAGGTGAAAGTTGCTTGGTGGGGTCTGATTGGGGCTTCTTCTGTGTCAGCCACATACACTCCTCACACAGGACGGGTTTTTTTTTATTAATTATATTGATTATTCTGCCAGTTAAACCCCCGCTGTCACCGCTCCAAGTGAAGAAAATCCTTGCAGACGATAGCAAGTTCCACTAATGAGCCAAACACACTCCGACAAACAAACCTCCAAACTAACTTTCGGGAGGGAAACTGATCACAAATAAAGGAAAATAACAACACCAAATCTCCACCTGGAAGCACGTAAAACAACAGGCAGGAGTCCTGGTGTGAATATCACAGAAAGCGAGCTGGAGTCGGGAAAAGAAGCTCCGTGTGTCACCGACTCTTCACGCTGTAGTTCCAACTCCAGAGAGGCTCCCTCCTCTGCAGCCCTCCTACTACCTTATAGTCCCAGTCGCTTCAGCGGAGCAGTAGGGGGCCCCACCCCAGTCTAGTTGACATGTACATGAGCTGGGTGAAACCATGGCCTAACTTCGCAGGGGTGACAGGTCATACAGCAGACAGGTGTATAATTGCCCAGGAGGGGTCAGGTGTACCACAGCTGACACACACATGTCCAAGACGTAGAACATTATGAATAGACAAGGCGTAGACCAATGGAAGACGCTGCTACACCATGTGTGGAATGCACTCGGACCGCAGCCTGTAAGCTTGGGAGATATACTCACAAAGCCGACTAGCTAGGCACTTTTTGGATGGGGCTTTATCGGCCACTCCCTCTCCATAGCACAGTGTGGCGAAACACGAGGAGACACACATCACCGGCCGTTGTCGAGGGGGTGGGCAAAGACAGGTCTGTCGCCAAAGCCCTCATTACAGGAGGAAACATCTACTGCATACACTTTCACAGTGGCACCTTTTCCACCAGATATTGTAGAAAGGAAAGAACTTCTCCCACTGCACACATCAGGGGGTCTAGTCTCCTTTCCTCACACCAACCACTTCGCCTTCTAGCGCCTTCGCCACTTGGATCATCTGCACCGTCTGTGCGGACAGTCCGGTCCGCATCAGCCTGTCCCTCTCAGGAGCCGAGCCTGGACATTTTTTTTGGCCAGTTAAGATTTATTTCCTTCTCTGAGAAGCTTCAGGTTCATGTCTGACCTCAGCCCCAGCAGTAGCGCCATCCTTTGTAAACCTTCACAGAGATAATCTGCTGAAACATTCTGAGTGAAGCTTCAAAAGGCACAAGAGTTCATGAAAACAACAGGATGGCGCTGCTTCCCGAGCTGACGGTGACCTCATTATCCAAACGCAGGGCAGAGAGCTGTGGACCAGCTGTGAGGTGATGCAATGTGGACTCTGGTTGAGAAATATCCTGTTTAAGAACAAATTAAGCTCTGGAAGTTATTTGAGCAGATTTAAAGTTATTTTATGGTTGATTGAAAGTAAACTAATCAGAAAAGGCAGCTACGGCTGCTATTTTAAATCATGCCCATCGACTTTCCGTTTAGAATATTTGCAGTCTCCTTCACTGTAGGAGTAAATTAGCTGGGCTTTCAGTGCATGTGGAGTCAGTTGAAAGTCTTGCTGGTGGGGGTCCAGATTATCATCATCATCATCCTTGAGTAGCTATGTGTAAAGAGCTCTTTTTATCCTGCAGGGAATCAAAATGTGAAGCCGTTTCTTCCCCGTCAGGCTGTTTCTCTTAAACAGGTTTGACTTGCAGCTGGAAAATCAGCATTTTGTGTTTCTCATTTGATCATAATACAGTGACCGCCAACTTCGATTAGTTACTACTGCCACATAGAAAGACCTTTGCTTGACAATTCGGCAACTACATCTCTTCAGCTTCAGCTTCTTATCAGTTTTGTTTTAGGTTTTGGAGGTGGAAGAAAAACTCTGTCGACATGATCAAAATACGAGGGTCACTTTTACATCTGTTGATCATTATCAAAGTGTCTTTGTAACATATAACACTGATGCATGTAGTCAAGCATTGGTGCAGAAAGATGACCGAGGCTGCCTGAGTTTGAGCTTAGCTGTGATTGGTACATAAAGGGAAAGAGCCGGTGCTTATATTGATCAATTACCAACTTTCAAGAGGCTTAAAAATATTAAGGAGTTCAGTGGTTTGCTGTTCGCTTGTTTATTCAAAGTTTATTAGGGACCGAGACCAAAAGGCAGAGGACTACTAAGGCCGAGGACCCTATTGTTTTTTGTGTGTTTGTTTGTTTCTTTATTATTATGGGACTTAAACCCTAAATTTGACCCCCTAAACATGCTCAAAAACTCACCAAATGTGGCATGCACGTCAAATCTGGTGAAAGATTTGATAAAATGTAAACATTAACCCCTAAAGTGCCAAAATGTGCTCTCTAGCGCCACCTATGTAACAAAATGGCTGCCACGGCCCGTAGGAATGTCGTAGAGAGATCGAACCAAAACTCAATTATTTGTCTCATCAAGACCTACAAATCATACACTGACACCTCTGACCTAAATCCAACAGGAAGTCCACAATCAGCCTTTCAAAATAAAACTTTGCCCCAATTTTGGACCCTGAATAAATGCTACCTCCTCCGAGGACGTTGATGGTATCGGCTTTAAACTTTGATACATGACTTATGACACTTTGCTGAAAAAAAGTTGTTAAAAACTTTGTAATAACTTGAACGGTTTGGATTTAATAAGCCCTGAAAGTTGCAGTGCCACATCACCCTTTAAATGTAAAACAATGGGGAGGCAATCTATGGGCATGAACTTTGTGTCAAACAGAGGCTTCTGACGTCTAAACTATAAGTCTGACCACTTTCAAACCTGTATCAATGGATTCTCAACAAAATTTTTATTGTAGGATTTGGCCAAAGTCATGGGATTTATGAGGAGATTTCACAAGAAGGGTTCTCTAAAATCCTCCTCTCCAGCTGCTCCTGGTGATGTCACTCCCTCAGTGCTGTGAAACATTCCGCAATACACACTCATTATAAAATCACAGGAGGAGCAAGAAAAGACTTTAAAACTCACACTCTCATCTCAAAAACAATAAAAGATAGAAAAAACATGTAAATTCAAGATTTGTAGATCAAAGTCTCGTGACTCATTTAAAGTTCAAATGAAGTTGAAGTATCTAAAACTATGCGGAAGCAGTAAATGTTCAAAAAGACATTATCCCAAATGTTTCCAACAATTTTCAAACCCAGAGAAATCCGTCATTTTAATCAAGGTAACGGTCTGTTTCATTTGGTCGCCTGTCGAGGGTGTCATACCCCCTCTGCCAAAAAGTATACGCACACAAGATTCATGTGTTGGTGTTATGGTTGTCTGCCACAATGGCATCTACCAAAGAGTCAATGGTGTCTACCAAAGAGTCAATGGTGTCTACCAAAGAGTCAACGGCGTCTACCAAAGAGTCAATGATGTCTACCAAAGAGTCAATGATGTCTACCAAAGAGTAAATGGTGTCTACCAAAGAGTCAACAGCGTCTACCAAAGAGTCAATGATGTCTACCAAAGAGTCAATGATGTCTACCAAAGAGTCAATGATGTCTACCAAAGAGTAAATGGTGTCTACCAAAGAGTCAACGGCGTCTACCAAAGAGTCAATGGCGTCTGTTGGCTGCCCACTGAACAACGTTGGGAAACACATGAAACTTCTTTATTCAGTGTTTGTACCGATTTTAATCACCGAGTCTGTTTGTTCTGGTGATGTAAATCAAACATGTCTATTGCAACAATCCTGTAAAGGGAATGGAAATGAAGGAAAAACAGCCGAGGTCTCAAAGGCTTAATGCTTGTTAGCTGCTCAGGTGTCTGAGACAGGATTCCTAATGAGGATACAAATATGTTAATTAATGAATAATATCAGTCTTTGTAAGTGCTTATTTGTTGGTAATACTCTAAGTTGTAAAACACTTTACAGGGAATCGAGTGTGTTTTTAACCCCTCAGAAAACACTAAGAGTATTATAGTGTGATTTCATACATTTTTCTGTTTATTTGTGTGTATTAATAGTAAAACAACACTTTTTTTACAACCTTGAACTGTTCTTTAATTATATTTGCAGTGATTATCACTAAAGATTTGTACATTTTTATAGATACCTGTGTCATTCTTCTTGTAATTTCAGTTCCAGGTAGCTTTACACTTTACTTATAGTGGTGTTTGTACTGAAAAAAGAAGACTATGTGTATGTGGTGAGGACATTTTAAACATGCTAAACAAAGATAAAAAAAACTCCAGAGTTTTAAAGGTAATTTGTTTTGACTCGACGTGTTTTCTCAGCTGATTAAGTGGCCAATGATCTTCTATAAAAGAAGCTGTTGACTGCAGGATGGCTCCATACTGAATTGATTGTGGGTAGAATGAACGTATGTGCCTGCCTGCTGTATGCAACACTGACATAAAGGAAAAAGAGGCTCGAGGGAGCTTATCACAGGAGGGGGAGAGGAAAGAGTCTTAATGAGGCGGCTCGTCAGTCCGTTGGAGAACAGAAATAATGAAGTCACAGTGGGGTGAGAGCTGTTTACGTGGATGAGGATGACCTCTGATCTGCTGGGAGACGATCTGCACCCTCGGGTCTCTAACTTCGTCTACCAGTCCGACCTGAGCGGATGTGCTTTCTGTGAGTCTTTCCACAAGGGTGGAAAGAAAACACAAACATCACGGCTCAGGGAGTCCACAGCAGCAGGGTTCATGTCCGGAAAGAAAGAGTCTGCAGGGGGATTATGTTTGAATGTTAATGACTCATGCTGATGTGTTTGGCATGAATGGGTAGAATGACTTCACCGCAGTTGATTTCATTAGAGTAACAGAAGGCAAAACACCAAGAGAAGGATACAAAGAGTAATGAAATCATTCAACTACCACACTGCAGACAGTCGGATATACTAGTTGGATGTATCAGCGAGGGTGAGGAGGTCCTTCGGTATCCGCTGGACAACGCTGAGGATGCTCTCCAGTTTGCTGTTGTGTGCTGGTGCAGCAGGTTGAAGGTAGCAGATCCGCGAGGCCAATGACGTTGTGGGGGCGGAGCTGGACTCTCAAGAGACGAGGATGTTGTCCAAGTTACGTGTCACCTTGGGTCTCCCACCCAATCCATGATGTGCTTTGGACTTATTTCACTCCTGTCAGCAGCTTCATAACCCCATAATTTATTTTCAACTGTGTAATACTGATTTAACAGTACAAGCAGTACTCTGGTGTGTATTTATACTGCATTAATACTACATTTGTAATGTATATTTCAACTAATTTATTTATACTATTCTTACATTTTAACACATTTATAAATCCCATTTGTCAGCATTATTTTTTTACACATTAGTATTTTTTTTTTAATTTCTCTGTCCTTATATATAGATTTCTGTTCTAGACTGTGATCGATAAAGTATTTCTGATTCTGAGATATTTAGTGTTTTATAAGACAAAAAACAGGACAAACAGCAAATTAACAGCATAATTAAAACGTGGAAAGAGAAAAGAAAAGATCGTTTAAATATATTATTTAATAATTAATAATAATGAATTAATAATATTTATATTTAATATTACTTAAAGAATTGTGATGAATAATAAATGCAGCTCAGCATGCTTTATATAAAAAATATAAAGAGCACATTTAAACATTAAGAAACATTTAAAATCCATTTCAATTAGAAGTTAAAACCATGCAGGTAGAAATGTACATGATGTAATATGTATAGACAGTCGATTCATCAATTAGTGAATCAACACAAAATTAATCACCAATTATTTCAATAACTGATTAATTATTTTAGTAATTTTTCAAGCAGAAATGCTTCTGACAGTAAACTGAACATGTTTTTGGTTTATTTACATAACAAGACATTTGAATACAAAATAAATCTTCAATTCATGGACTGAACAGTTAATCAGTAAATAATTGTTAGTTGCAGCTCTAAATATGTGTAAAATAAACTTAATTAATAAATAAGAGTTACAGCTTCACAAGAAACAGTCCTGATGAAAACCTTCCTGCAATTATGTGAAAAAAAATCTACAGTAAACCATTAATATTGATTTTTTTTCTGTGAACTGGCCCTTTAAATGAGCCTGACTCTGCATGATGAGCGGCGTGTTTTCATGAGTCGACTCCCAGAACTGCAGCATCGACTCTCCTTTAGAGTTTGAAGTCGAACACGTTTAGAAAAACCCCGGCGTTATGAATATTCATGTCGTCTTTTGTGTTCCATTAAAAAAAAAAAAAACCCCCACAAAAATGTTACACACGTCTCCGTGGAAACCCCGGTGAGATGAGTGAACGCCTCCTGCATGTGGAAGTGCTTAGCTTGCATCTCCTTTAAGATTCAGCCACCAGGCTCCACTTAAACAGTACAAAAGAGCAAAGAGCTGAGCATAAATCACAATAACAGCTTCAATGGCAACGCCTTGTCGGACTGTCGCCTTCATTATCTGCGGAGAAGCGGCGTCCTCGTGTATCCGTGTCCTCTGAGAGATGCTGTGGACGGTCATTTGTGCTGCTGCTCAGCATTACCTCCCTGCATCTTCCTGCTGCTGGAGGAGAAAAAGCTGAATTATTGGCCTTGTTTGTACTCTGTTGTGAAGCCTGAAGCTCTTCTGCAGACCATCTATCTTTCTGATAGTTTCTAATGCCCAGTTGTTATTGATTTGACTGTTATGAAGCAGCTGGTAATCATTTAAGAAGCAGGAGGGTGTTTATCTCTGTTTCTGTCTCCATCCATGTCTCTCTATTTTTTCTGCTTTGCTCCCTCCAGCGTTGATACTGTGTGTGAGCGTTTAGTCCGGTTGAATCGGACTTCCTCATTCGGGCAGATCTGAACACAGCGATCCTACTAAAAATACCGAACACAGACCCTTTAGAGGAGGTGGTCTCTGTGCGGCTCACTACGAGGCTGCAACCAGATCCCACCTGGACTAACAATGGAATAGACTGTCTTCTTGATATTTGGGCAGATCAGAGCTTCTTCAGGACCTTCTTCCTGTGTTCACGTTCTCGCTTTCACCAAAGACACATCTGACCAATGAGAGGACAGAACGTTCTCCCCTGGCTTTTCTTTTTTTTTTTTAATTTTCTGTGTAAAAATAACCAAGTTTAACAACTCAACTGATTCAGAGATGAGCAAATGTCCTGAGAGGATCATTAACAGACCTGAACTAAAAGACGTATCGTTTTTTTTTGGTTGTTTAGTCCAGTGTTTTTCAACCACCACCAGCTGAGAATGTTAAAAAATGAAACCTATATTAACAATATAAAGTCATTCTCGTCAAAGTATCTTGAATAGGAATCAAATAACCACAAAGAAAAAAGTCTGGGCCTGTTTGAATGAGCTGATATCCTGGCGGGAATCGAAGAAAGACTCACACGAAGCTTTTCCTCAACAGCTGTCAGTCTCTCTCTGTTTTTAGTGTTTTATAGCAGTCAGGCCTGAAAAGCTCACCTCACACAGATATGTCGTGGAAAATGGGAGCAATGTCAAAATAGCTTTGTTTGTTGACTGAAAGTAAATCCAAATGAAAGATAGCTTTCACTGTATGGCCTCGCGCCAGAGACGTTGCTCGAACTCACCGTCTTTTGCTTTCTTTTGACCTCCACTCATACCGCGGCCTTCATCTGGCTCCGAACTTTGTCCAGGGTCCAGTTTGGAGTTAGTGTGGTGTATTTTCATTAAAAGTCATTGGTGTGCTTAAAGACAATATTAAGCTATGCAGATTGATTTTATAAGTTTATAAGCAATAAGGGCTAGTGTGATACAATTTGTATTGGTGTAGTTATAATCTCATGAACCATATTTAATCACACTGTACGTATAGAGGCACGATAGAAGAATCATAATCATACACTGGAGAAATTTGAGTGTGTTTGTATTACATGTCACTTTGCTTGGGTCTGCTAAAGTCTTCACCTTTTAGAAAAAATACCCTCTGGAGGAGATCAAGAGATAAGGGTGTAAAATGACTAGAATAACTTATAAAAAAAATAAAAGGCCAGAAGACAACTTGGCAATAATGGTGTAAAATGATTCCCAATACTTATATATAAAAATTGGATATAATCAGGTAGAATTGAATATGCCAGTACATATCCTCAAACACCTCAAAACATGGTCTGAAGAGTTTTGACCAACAACGAGTGACGGAGATAAAAGTAACATAATAATTGGTCAAAAATTAGGGAGGGTGGATGATAAGGTGTGACCTAAGCCGACCCAAGGACATAAAACCAATGTCCCAAAGAAAAACCTTTGGAGCGATTTGGTTCTTTGTAAAAGTGCTGATTGCTCCCCTTTTTTGCCAGCAATAAAAGAACACTTTGCTTTTTTTGCTCTGGTACATTTTTCTGCAACAATTTGATACAACATTAGCATTAGCATTTAGCAACAAAAACTTCTCCATCACTGTCACCGTATAGTCCGGCTAGCCACAACGCCACCGTCACCGCCACCTGTCGCATCCATGCATCACTAATTCTCTCGTCTCAAGGCAATTAGCTTCCTGCTGCCACCTACTGATACGGAAGAGTATTACACGATCACTCTGCCAGTCACTAGACAGTACAGACACTCCACAATAGCACATTATTGGCAGATAATAATTAATTTGTTTTCAAAAAATGTTTTTTAGACCAATTAGATGCCAATCAAACTCTGGTGCAGACTAAACATCAACTATACCAACTACAGGATTTTATGATAGCAGAGATGAGATCCAAACTATTATTCAAACTGATTATTAGGAAGTGATAAGTGATATATAGTCTATATTTATACAAGATTCATTTGTAACCACGGTAACACACGTTTCCTGTAAAGCCCATGTGACTTCATGTTTACTCTGTTAAAATGAATTAACCACCTTGATAATCAATTAATTGTTGGTCATTTTTTTGTGTTTGAGCCTCTTAGATGAATATGATATAATATGAAGGATTGTTCTGGTTTATTTTATATATTTTATCTTTGGTCAGTTTGGGTTTTGGACTGTTAGTTGTTATAAAACAAGACCATTGAGGACGTCAGCTTGGGCTTTAGGAAACACCATTTTATAACACTTTATTGACCAAAAGACTGATTGATTAATGAAGAAAATAATTAATGGATTAATTGCTCGTGAAAATAATCGTTAGGAGCAGCTCTAGTTTACTCCTCTTGGTTTCTTTCTAATAGGTCAGTTAGTTCCAGATGAACTCAACAACACCTAAACCACCTTCAACCACAGCGGCTCAGAAAACACTCAGGACTCATGGTCACTGACGGTTTTTTAAATCAATGTAGTTCTGCTGATTGAGGCTCATACAGAACATTTAGGAAGCAGAAACAATGTATTTTTGTTGCTTCCTGTCTAAACTTCAGTCTACTGTAACTTCCAGTTTGAAATGAAGATGTTGTAACCTTCTGGCTTCTTCCTGCTGTGCTCTTTTGGAGGGAACACTGAAGCGGAAATGAATAATGATATCTCAAAGGTTTTGCTTGTTATTTCCCAAGAAGAAAAACACAGTATGAGACCCTTTATTCCCCCACTTGCTCCTCACCACAGTGGACCGGATATTCTCATGTTTCTGCACCACATGATGGTGCTTATCTCTTTTCATCTGATAGTAGGTTTCAGGAGAGGAAAAAGACATCGCCCTTGGGTTTTCCCTGTCAGCACTTTGTTATTCCGAGGATTTAGATGTTTTCTTCTGCTTGGATTTCAAGCATTCAGCAGAAAAAAAGTGTTTTTCTTTCTCCTGGTTGAAATATTCTGATTCTTTTTCTTCAAATCTGAGGCCACACCTGTTATTTCTCTTATTTTTGGTGCTTTTATTTACATCAATTAAGTGCTGCCATCACAACCATGATGTATCTGTCTGTCTTGTCCTGCAGAGGTTTGTTGGGAACGTGAATTCGGAGGCCGTCGTCCAGAACAAGCTCTCCCACTCGGTGAGGACTCGTTTCCTGCGTTTCGTCCCTCTGGACTGGAACCCCAGCGGCTGGCTCAGCCTCAGAGTGGAGGTGTACGGCTGCTCCTACAGTGAGTGAAACATCCCCCCCCCCGCCATTCATATCACACTCAGTCTGCACGTCAAACAGCCACAATCACATCAAGAGCGATAAGCTCACGTCTACAGGAACAGGGTGGAACTCCAGCATGATAACATCCCTGTAACTGTAACCAACATAAAACCAATAAACCTGACCCTCCTCTCTCGCCCGGGGTTGGATGCTGGTCCATTTTGCATGAATGAGGAAAACAATGCACATTGTGTTGAGGTACATGAGTATGATGGAAGCGGCTGAGCTCACCGGGTTCACAGTCGAAACAAAAAAACGCTGCTGCTGCTCTCAATGCGGCGGGACCTGCATCTGATGTGAACTGTGTGGTGATGCTGCGGGTTTGAAGCTCCACCACTGTCTGAGAGTGGTGTAAGCATCAGCAGCACACTGCAGCCCTGACACACCCACCCACACACACACACACACACACACACACACACACTTGCTAAGACAAACATATTTCAGGAAATTCCAGTTATCACAATAATGAACAGAAATTCAAGAAATCGCCACAGTATTTGTAATAGCTTACAATTTTATTAAATTACTGCAATTTTTCTGTGTGAAATCAACGGACTGCTTCTGATTTGGACCAGTGTGTGTGTGTGTGTGTGTGTGTGTGTGTGTGTGTGTCACTGCTCTTTGCTAACGGCTTAGTGGACGTTTACATTTGAGGAACCTGGAAAGAAACGCAGGTGGAGTCGTCCTTTAACGACATTATTGACTGATTTTATTTGGTGTTAATGTTGAGGTGAAAGTTCATTTAATAAAAGCTTGTAATTGGAAATCAATACAGTATTTTCTTTTTTATATACATATATATGTAACTTTGATCCCATAGTTCCCAAAAAATAGCACTGAAATGCAGTTGTTTCTGTGATATGCAGGATGCTTGTGATGACATATGACTCTTCATCGCTTTATTTTCCCTTTGTTTGTCATTTTTTTTCCCCAAATCCTGCAGTTTTACAGCAAAAAGAGCACATAAAACATTTCATAGTTGTATCACAAACTTTTGAGAAAACATTTTTGGCTTCAATAATCACAGAAAAACTAATAAGCAGATTTATATGTCAAAAAAAAAAAATGTAGCAGAGGGAGGAGGACGAAGGACGGGAGGAAGGACTGATACTGACTGTCAGAAATATTATTCCTTCCTATTTACTGTTGCTGCTAGCAATAATATTTAGTAATATTAAAATGTACATGTGACACAAAAAGGCAATTTATTATTATATGCTCTCCCTGTGGATGTATTCACCTATCAGTCCCCTCGGCAGGAGTGAATTTTGGACACTGATGTGGTAAATTAGTATTAAAATACAGATTTTCACATGACATGTAGTGGAAACAGACATTATACTGAATTTATGAGGATCATAAGTAAATATGGACCAACTTCTTACTAAAATATGATTAAATATACCGTCTCAGTGTGAGAGCTTGCAGTAAATTTTTCATACGGTAGCTGAAGTGTGAAGGCTGTTGCTGGAATGACGGGGAGGAGATGTGCAGGCAGGTGGCATTTCTATGCAGCTCCTCCTGCTGCATTACAGGCTGGAAATCCATAAATTCATGAACCTCTTGCAGGAGAGTCTCTGGAGAGGAGAATCATATAAAAGGTAAACCTGAGAGAAGGAAAAAAAAAACCCACAGTTAATAACTGAGCTCAGCCTTGTTGTTCAGGACACAACTGAAGCCAGTTTCACGTACGCTGCTGTTACTGTGCTGTTAAAGAAAGGAAGATCCTGCTCATACTAACCTTTATCTCAAGTGACTCTTACAACAATGATCTTAAATAGACGCTGCTGTGTGAACAGTTTATTCTCCTGTGGGAGTCTCTCGGTGATTGACGGCGACGGTGTACAATTTGTCACATTTAAAGAGAAGTGAGACGCCAAGACATATACTTATTACTATATTTTATTAGACTAATGTTTATTTACAACAATATGTATAGAAATTGCATATCAAATGAATGAAAGCGTCGGCCTTGCAGCTTTCATAAGTCAGTCAAAGTTGTGCAGTCATATGTAATACTTGCCTTTCTTATGTTTCTGCATTTATATGAGGATGTATATATGTTTTTTTTTTCTTTCTTTATGGGATTTTATATATGTACATTGTCTGTATATGATGCTGCTAGTGTGGCTAAACTCTTTCTGGAGTTTCTGAATCATGTTGTCCGATGTGTTTTATAGTTTTTTATCATGATGTGGTTCTTTTTTTTGTCAGAATCAGACGTGGCTGACTTTGACGGCAGAAGCTCTCTGCTGTACCGGTTCAATCAGAAGTCCATGTCGACGGTGAAGGACGTGATCTCTCTGCGGTTCAAGAGCCGGCAGGCCGAGGGGGTGTTACTGCACGGGGAGGGACAGAGGGGAGATTACATCACTCTGGAGCTTCACCGAGGAAAACTGGCCCTCTACCTCAACCTGGGTCAGTTACAGCTGTCTGAAGCTCCATTTTCTTGTTAACATCAGACATGGTGGGTGCCAGATGTCTGTCAGGTTCTTCGCCTGCATACAGAATGATGTGCTTCCAGTAACAAGCAGAAAAGCAATATAGTGTCTCTTCAGAGTCTGTGGTTACAGCTCATCACTACTGAGAGGCATCCTCCTATGTTTCTGAAGGAGTAGATCCTTTAAAACAGCTGGATGTGAAGTGCGAGTCACTTTACAGTCAACACGCTCCTCCGGTGCTGAAAACACATCAGAATAAACTGCAAAATCCTACAAATGTTTTATGATCCATCCACCTGTTTTTATTCAGTTTCAGTGGAAACACAAGAAAATTTGAAAAAAAAAAAAAAAATCCCAAAATATTGCAAAAAAAAAAAGTGTTTCCTGTTGTCTGAGGTGTAACAGCAGCTGTGTGGATAAAAATCACAGTGAATAAATGACGACGTACATGAATCATGTGACTTAAACGTCACTGAAGAGCTGAAAACATCAGATCTGTGTGGAGCGATGATGATGAGGAGACTGTAACCTTCCTCACATGAACACATGAAACTAACAGAAATGTCATATTTCCATCATGTTTTCCATCGTCCATCCTCGTTGTTTCCTCTTCTTCTGTGACGGTTTAACGGCAGCGACTGGGAGATTAGCGCCACCTGCTGTTTATCTCCTGATATTCAAACAACAGCAGTGGATGGAAACAGGCTTACACAACATTTCCTTTCTATCATTTTCTGGAAATGTGGTTAAAATTTGAGCTACTGTCATGACAAATCATCACATTTGAGAAACAGGAACTAGCAAATCTTTTGTCGTTGTTTTCTTTCACCGGATTAATGACTTCACCATCGTTTTTTTTCCCACGTATTTGTTCCCGTCAGACGACACGAGGCTGAGGTTCAGCAGCGGGCGCGTCGCCGTCACGGTCGGCAGTCTGCTGGATGATCAGCACTGGCACTCTGTCGTCATCGAGCGCTTCAACAAGCAAGTGAACCTCACGGTGGACTCCCACACACAGCACTTCCAAACCAAAGGGGAGGGAGACTCACTGGAGGTGGACTATGAGGTCAGTCCGTCCTGTCTGTTTCAATACTGTTATTCATTGTGACAGTGAGCGTTATTTCAGGCTTCTTTGGGTCCAGGAAGTAAAAATAAATCAGCAGAGTTCCCCTTTAAGTTCATGAAACTCACTCATTCAGCTGAAACAAGCTGCCAGAATATTATTATATTATATGAAATTCTGTATTTTCAAGCATTTGGTTATAAACCAAAGTGGTAAAAAATAAAAATAAAAAAACAGGATATGAATTTCATTGTGATACGACCTATAACAAGAAGTTTTTTGCATTATTTTTCTGTTTGGTCTCTTGATTAAAGCTGAGCTTCGGAGGCATCCCGCTGCCCGGCAAACCCGGCACCTTCCTCAGGAAGAACTTTCACGGCTGCATCGAAAACCTTTATTACAACGGCATCAACATCATCGACCTCGCCAAGAGACGCAAGCCGCAGATTTACAGCGTGGTGAGTTTGACTATGTTTAAATAATGTAACTGAAGAAGAGTAAAGTTGCAGCCGGACAGATAAACAATGAGCTGCAGAGTCACAACCAACACATTACACACTGACACATCAGACTCTGCAGCTATAAAACTATTAATTAAAGCTATTTTAAATGTGTGTGTGACTTTGTGTTTCTGGTCCTCTCCAGGGAAACGTGACCTTCTCGTGCTCGCAGCCCCAGTTGACGGCCTGCACCTTCCTGAGCTCCAGCAGCAGCTTCCTGTCGCTGCCGGCGGCCGCGCCGTCCTCCATCATGGGGGGTTTCTCCGTTCGATTCCAGTTCAGGACGTGGAACCCAGACGGGCTGCTTCTCTCCGCTCGGCTGAGCCCGGAGCCCCGGAGACTGCAGCTGCAGATCAGCAACAGCCGGCTGCTCCTGACCCTCCACAGCTCAGCACAGCAGAGATCAGAGGCCACGGCGGGTCAGGACACACACACACACACACACACACACACACACATACACATTTAACTGACGTCTAACTGAGGCTTAACGAGTAATCTTGATTTAGATGAAATCGATCTTCATCTTGCAAGAGGTGAAATTCGTCACCAACTGTTGCTTTTGGTCGTCTGACGGTTTCTTTGTAAAGAACCAACAAAGCAAAGTGCTGAAGGAAATAAAAAGACTTTTATACAGAACATTAAGAAGAAAAAACACAATAAAAAATACACATGAATGAGATTTTAAAAAGTGTAAAATAGAATATAAAAGTGAATTAAGCAGAAACAATAAAATTCACGGAGCAGTGTGAGAGATCAATAGTCACAAATTGGATTTAATTAAAGGCAGCAGCAAACAGAAAGTCTTCAGCCTTCATTTAAAAGAATTGAGAGTTTGTTTAAGATAGATTCTTTATTGTCATTGTATTAATACACTATGAAATACAGTGGCAGCAATCCTCAGAATAAAATAAGATAAAGTTAAATATGATAAAGTATTATACAAAATATATACATGGCAAATATATACATAGCAATATAAGATGAAGTATGTGGTGCATAAAAGCTGAACGTTGACTTTGGGACCTTTGGAGGACGTCAACAAAAGGTTAAACCTATGAGATTGTTTTTTTATGTAGAAAACATATAAGTTTGTGATTATGCATGTTTCAAACTAATGTTTAACACAGTGTACAGCGCCATGTGGGACTGGCCTGTGGTGTCATGACATTAATCATATCATTGTTCATTAATAACTTCCATCACATTAAAAAAGTCGGCGACATTTATAAGTTACATTTTCAAACATATCAACACGGAATAAATAAGCAATAAACAGTAAAAACACTGTTTAATACGTGGGGTAGTCACAGCCGACATCACAACTCACTGTTGCTGGTTGTCATGGTAACATAACAAGCTGCTTTCTGGCTCAGGAGATCATCAGAAAAATTAGTGAGCGTCAGAGCAGCGATGGGAAGATTTGACACAAAAAAAAAACAGCTCAAAGAAAAGCTGAAAGAGACAAAACTACTCAGCTAACCGTTAACAGACAGCTTTTAGCGTTTATAAATTCATATTTGTTTTATGCGGCTCTCTGATCGCTGGTACACATGAAAGCAAGACTAGAGACGTCCTGTCAGTCAGACCTGCAGGTTGATCCGTGTGCTGTCTCCTTCAGATATGAGGTTTAGTTTACAGCCGCATACTGTCCTCAACCTGTACAAACACACAGGCAGTTATTTAGACGGAAAACACATTTGTGTTGTAGGCGGACACAATATTTACATTTTTACTGACTTCAAAGACCCGCCGCTCTGTTTCTGCATCACCTCGAATGTTTCTGACACTTTCATAAGAAACTTTGGGAGGTTTCCTTTATGTTGAGACCTTATTTATGCAGATAAACACTGTTGTTCAAGAGCAACATCTTTTTTTTTGTTTTTTTCTCCATAATAAGAAGTTAAATATAAGCTAATTTTAATTGAACAATGAAAGACACTTCCGCTGAGCTGATTTGCATTTCCATTAGCGATTTAAACACACTGAGTTGTGCTGAGCCTGAGATGGACCACCTCCCAGTGGGTTGTGGTGACGTCTCGCTAACCGCGGCCGACATGTGACGACCCCCCTTTTCCTGCCTCTACTCCTCAAACAAGCTGTGTGGTGAGACTCATCTCATGTCTGTGTTGGAGACCAGAGAGTAAACTTTTTAAAAAAAGAATGTAAAAGTCTCTGTGTGTTCAGCTCTCAGAACTTTTGTAGCTTTTAAGTGAATCTCTGTGGTTTGAAGTTTAGTTTCTCTCCCACGTCCTTGTTTGTACTTTCAGAAACTTTTACCGTTTCTGATGGTTTTCACTTGTGTTAAGTTACTGCTGATGAAAACCTTTCCGGCTGCTTCATGTTAAAAGCTTTCCACTGACAAACTAACGGAAGGCTTTTATTGTGAAGAACTTATAGGAAATCAAATGTGTTTATTCACCATTTTACAGCCACGATTTTGACCACTAGTCACAGCCATGATGTATACAAGCTGCTGCTTTTCGACTCAAGACGAGTGCGTCATCAGTTAAAGAAACACCTTCAAGCAGGAAGCCCTGTTGTTATGGAGACGCAAATCTCTGCGGTGCTGACTCACCGAGTCAAACCAAGCCTGCACATGTATATGGAAAAGTAAGAGTCTACAGGTCTGTGAGGGTGAATGCTAACATGCTAAGATGGGGAATATCCAGTGTTTTCCATGTTCACCATCTTAGTTAGTTTGTAAATTAGTGTTCTGGGCCTTATTTAGATTGTTATTCAGAGAGAACTGGGCTTTTATTTGAGACAGGTGTTCTTTAGTTAAGAACTGTCGTCTTGATAAATTCAGTATAATGACCATTTGCACAACATTTAACTCCATCAGTACAGCAAAGAGTCATGTCAGGTGTTCAACTTTGTCTTTTTCCTCAAATGATGTTAAAGGTACCATGAACAAACACAATCAACACTTCCTCCAGAAGTTTCATATTAAAAGTCTTGCAGCCTTAGTTTTATATGGACTTTTAATGTGAAAAACATCAGGAAGTGTTGAGTTTTGTTGATGTTAGCTTCACATCAATCAGGAGTACAATGAAGGAGGTAGTGCAGGTGATTCCACCCCCCCCCCCCCCCCCCCCCCATCCAACAATCCATCCAACAGTCGTTGAGACATTTCATTAAAACATGTCAACCTCATGGTGGCGCTAGAGGAAAAGTCAGTAGCATTCATCCTCTGGGATTCATGAATATCTAAACAAAACTTTATCACATCCATCAATTTGGACCAAAATGATGGACCAACTAACAGTTTGATGTTCCTCTCTAATATCAGCAGCTCTTCTAACCTTCACTCCTGCATATCTAACCAGCCTCCCATAAGTCAGATATGTTGACCAAGTTACTGCACAACATCAAACATCAAAAAGTGGGCATTTATATACCTGTCTCAAATAAAGCCCTGGTTAATATAAATAGTTAAATCTATTTAAACTAACACTTGGTTAACTAATCAGAGAGATTAATCGCTGCCATTTTTTAACCCTAACCCTTTTCCTGAACAGATGTGTCAGCAGAGTGGTGGGTGTGACATGACTGTTGTCGTACTGATGGAGTTACTGCTGTGGAAATGTAAAATATAAGCTACTGCATACATCAAGGGCAGGTCAGAAAACAGGGAGGCTTCTTATTAAAATATGAGGAAATATAATCATAAAACCCCCAAACATGTTTCAAATAAAGGCCTGGTTCTCTCTGCAGTTCAGGTAAACAAATATGTCTGAAAACCTTGAAAACATTGTGAGATAGAAGCTGCAGAGGAACCCAGGAGTCAGACATGTAGTCCATCTGGCTGCCTGCATTGTATTGTATTCATAATGCTTCATTCTACTGAAGCACACTGGACACAGCCGACCGAATCCGTCATATAATAACAGGACAAGATGTGGTTGTGCACATAATTTCACCCTTCATATTTTTAGGGCCTTTGTCCTCAATAAAACCTTCATTTTCTTGGGATTACATGAAGAAAAATGTAATGTAGAGAGCCACGAGGGGATCATGAGACTGCTGTGCAGAGATAACATGTAATCATGTGTGATTGGTGAAGAGAGAGTATCAGCAGATGGCAGGTTGGAGGGGATCACAGCTAGAAATTCATGAACCACAACAGGTTCTTTTTGAAGTCTCAACTTCACACCGAAAACTCTTTTTATTGAATAGAATCAAACTGTGGATTCACAGAGAGACGCCTCCTGTTCACCTCGAACTGAATTTATAATTTTGTCAACTCTTTTTATATAAATCGCCTCCTTCAACTGTAACCAAGACTTTACATTTGTGTCACTGTTTGTGTCAGTAATTGCTTCCCTTCAGCTCAGTCGAGGTTTTTCCACAACAACCACGTGTCCATATTAGTAGTTACAGTAAATCTTTATTGATATGATGTCGACTGAGGTTCAGACTTCATTCTTGGAAACAGCAGCTGAGAAAACAAGAGTCCATTTAGTAGTTTAGCAAAGATTTGCATCAAAACTTGAAAACTTTCTCTGAGTCATAACTCAAATCTAAACTCACAGACGTGATACACACACTTTTAGATTCAGTGTGTCGATGTGTGTCACTGATACACTGATTAGAAATCATAGAAAAAAGACTCCCTGTAAGTCCAGAACTTGCCTGAGAATGATCATGTTTTTAAGGTTTCTACATGCAAACAGCAACTAATGAGAACTAACGTTAGCTAACGTTTGACATAGCGGATGTCAGACCCTTTATCACATCGTCACACATCAGCAGTTGGAATTTTCCGCAGTTGTTTTGGCATTTTAGACGTTCGGATATTCTTTTATTTTCTTTTTATTTTCACTTCTCGTCCGCGATCATCAATGATGCAGAAAAACATCCGTCAGAAATGATCATCCTCATCCTCATCAGTTCAGTAAAAACAACAATAACATCAGTCTTCTGAGGGGGGTCGTCACAATTATCTGGTTCCAGCCTCTCAAATGAATCTAATACAAAATGAATGAATATTTTCTGGTCTTCACTGGTAGTAAACTGAATATTTATGAACATGACGCTTGTTGCTCAAACTCTTCATCATCTCATCATCTCGGCAAGATTGAGTGAAAATGTTCTTTTTTCTTTTGTTTAGATTAAAGCTGCAACAATTTGTCAATTAATCAATTAGTTGATCGACAGAATATTATATAATTTCAGTAATTTTTCAAGCAAAAATATCAAACATTCTGTGGTTTCAGCTTCTTAAATGTGAGCATTTGCTGCTTTTCTTCAACATATATAACATTCAATCGAATATTTTAGCACATTGAAGACATCAGCACAGATTTACAGGCAAATAAACAGGTAAATAATAGGCAATAATACAGGTAAATTCACAGAGCAAATGATTAATAGAGAAAATAATCAACAGATTAATTGATAATGAAAATAATCGTTATTGGTAACCCTAGCATTACTTTTATATACAGTATATGTAAGTTTAGCTGCCTACACAACATCATAATAATTCTCTCTGAAATATATATTATTTTATCTATTCATTTTTAAAAAATGTATTCAGTTTT
The DNA here is from genome assembly GCF_914725855.1 of Thunnus albacares. Classification (NCBI taxonomy): domain Eukaryota; kingdom Metazoa; phylum Chordata; class Actinopteri; order Scombriformes; family Scombridae; genus Thunnus; species Thunnus albacares. Next base: position 31,201,394 of record NC_058116.1, on the reverse strand, counting down.
ATAGTATTTTACTGCATGTTCACAACCTTTGATTTGTTAAGTATCTTCTATCTGCAGTTCAAGGTACTGCATTTCATGTATGAAAGGTTCCATACAAATGAAGTTTATTATTATTATTATTATTATTATTATTATTATTATTATTATTAATGGAACCATTTTCTTGAATTAATCAAATAATAAAAGATGATTTGTGATTGGGGTTTTAAACAGCAGGAAACTACAGATCAGAGATGTTTTGGACCGTTGTTCTTGTTTAGATGTTGTGTGTTTAATGAGAAGAAGTTTTGAGACGATCTCTAACTTCAGCTCACGGAAGTTTTGAGGTTCATGTTTTAATCTCGTGTGTATCTGCCATGTCCATTTTTATATCAGTGTTATTTTGGCTTCTATTTGTTTTTTCCTTCTTTTTTTGGATAATTACTGTGGCCACAGTGGGAGTAATTACAAAGAACATTGTGGGTAAGAAATTAATCTCACTACTCAGCATGAAGGCCCATCAGGAGACAACGTTGAGATTCAGACAGTAAATTTGTGTGAACAGACTTTGTTTCATATCTGAATGTTGAGCACAAAGCACAGACAGAGGAGGTAAATTCTTCACATCGGGGTTTCTGTGTGATACTCGTCCATGTGATGCAGAAAATCTCTGCACAGGAAGTGATGAATCAAAACTAAACAGTGAATGCACTGTGTATCTTAAACAGCAGCTGATGTTGGATCTTTCACGGTTCCTCTGGTGTCCCCAAGCTGGGACAATAAACATGAACATGCTGGGTGGAATTTACCTGCCTGGTTTCTGAGTTTACAGTTTAAATAATAAGACTAGCTGTGCCTCGAGCGTAATAGAGATGTCTCTATTATACTTGCTGCAAAAGCAGCTGCATATTGTAAAAGAAACAGAAATCCTCTCTGTGTCCCAGAGTCAGAGGAGAACGTTGACATCGGTGTCATCTCTGTGTTCAGGACACATAATATCTTAACACTAATTGCTAACTGAAGCCCCATTTGGGTGGGAGTTATTTCTCAAGGGGAGGTGAGGTGATTTTAACATTTTAATTTTTCACCCCCACCCCCACCCCAGTAATAACTACAACTGGAATGAGCGACTGTTTTTTCAGTGAACTCGCTGCTCCTACTGTCATTTAAATCCCATCCGGAGCGACATCTTTGTCTTTTAAAGTGGATCTCTGAGGTTTTTCCCTCTCCTACAAAAATGTTTTTGCTGATCTGACAGATGGAAACATATAAAAGCATCAGGAGAGCAAGACCCCATAAAAGCTCATCAGATGTGCTGCTGTAAAGTCAGCTGCAGGTCGGAGCAGCTGTTCTCTTTCAGACACGTTTTAACACCAGATTTGTTTACATTTTGTCAAATAGTCTCCATTAAAAGTCATGTGAATCAGCTGTTAGCAGCTCCTCTTTGCTGTGTAACACGGATGTACAGACAACTATCACTGGATTACTGTGATACTGAAGAAAACTTGAAGGAGCAATAAATGACTGATAAATGAGCCTCACTGGATGTCAGCAAACAACTATTTGCTACGTAAAGATATAGTGGAGTAATGGAGTCCTGAGCAGTGAATGAAGTCACGCTCCCTCTGTGTTATCCAAGCTTCTCTGTTCATGTTAGTGCACGTGAGTCCCTCCGTGTTCTCCGCGCCCGTTTCCAAGATGGCAGCCGCAAAATTTCTCACATTACAGCCAAACAGTTCACTAAAATATGTTTCTAAAAACATTTGAGGTGAGAAAAAGGTAACACAGTAACAGAATCTTGATCCATATTTGATCAGCACGGCCTAGTTTGACAGTTTGATCTGAGTTTCATGAGTTGTTGGCTTTCTTTCTTTTTTTTTCCACCTTGATTGAGTAAACGTGCACACACACACGTTTGTTTTGGTCTGAGATGTCGGTGCTATAGCGTGACATCTAGCACTAACTTGTAAACCTGGACTCCTTCTTAGAGTCATAACTCAGTCAAGTTTGAACACACACACAGACAATCGCAAATAAACCTCCATAAATCTGCCTAGAAACCGCAGAAAGAAAGAAGAGGCTTCAGAACCTGCCTGAGAAACACATTTCTCAGCTTTCTTCAGTATCAAAGTAATCCAGTGATAACTGTCTGTACGTCCATGACTACACTGCAAACAGGAACTGCTAACAGCTGATTCATTCACAGTGTCAGACTTTGACAAAAATGAATAGGACTGATAAAGAAGAGCATCAATCTGAGCAAGCGTTTGATACCAGTTGTTTTTGCTGTCTTGGTCAAAAACACACAAAAAACTGTGAAGTTTGGATACCTAGCTTAAACATCAGACTGTCCTGTAGTCAGCTGGTTCAGTTGACAGTAGAGTCATGACAAAGCTCAAACTAAAAACCCCACCATGAGTTCAGGACCTGAGAGATGCTGTGTGCAGACACTGTGTCTCCTTTTTACATTTATAATTCTACACCTGTTCAATGAACAATGTACAACAAGATTTATTTTTCTTTTAGCTAGCAGTTTGCCCCTGTCTCTAGTCTTTGTGCTAAGCTAGGCTAAACACATCCTGGGCCTTTCTCTGTACTGGACACACAGCTGATTAATACTGAAGATTTCACTAAATGTCGGACTGTTTCCTTATAATCACTAACATACAATCAGTTCACCAATAGTGGAATGAACACCTTATAAAGAGTCAGTTTATAGAATCTAAAAGGAATTTAAAAACTTTAACCTTCCTGCTGCAACAACATGCTGTGTCAAACATAACAGTGTCAAACGTACAGCAGCGCCCTGCAGGGTTGTGTCTACTCTTGACCTCATGTTTTCTGTCATGCTCCAACTTTACAAGAGCAGTCAAACACTGTAAATGTAAAACATTTTTTTTCATATGCTGGACAGTTTGAGGAACAACTCAAAGCTCCTGTTTGATATAGTGCTGTACTGAGTGCCAAAACACTACTGTGGAGAGAATATCGATCAGTTTCTTCTTTTATCCAGCTTATAGACTCCCAACTCCCACACAAACTGACATTAATGTTTGTCAGGTTAGTTTGTTTAGAAACGGCTCCAAAGACTAATAACAGCATCATGTTTTCAGTCTTGGGAGAGTATTTATCTATGTAACTACATAAACTATATTTCTATTAGGGGTGTGCCTGAATACAAATGCATGATACATTATTATATTTTTAAAAAAATATTATTTTTTAAAAAATATTTGTTAGTTAGAGGTCTGTCTGCAATGAGGCGATGAGAAGTTTTAGTTCAGTAGTCAGCGCAGTCGTCTATGATCTGGGAGACTCCAGTTAAAGATCCGATGTGGGGACCTCCTTCATAAGGTAGTTTATTTATGAACACTAATTGTAACTTTAATTTTCTAAAATTCTAAAATTGTAATAAAAACAAAAACAGGATTTTTAGGCCTCTTTCCACTTTTATTCGAATACAAATACAGATACAAATACAAATACTGGGCTCTCTGCACATCCCTAATTTCTGTATGCTAAAAATAAATGCTAGTAATATCAGTCATTTTATTTTTTAGAAATAAAAGATGAGTAAACATTAAAAAAGGGGAGTAGACATGGTGTTGGGATGAACATGGTGACTGGTAGAGTAGTGATGTCATTAAAGTCATCAAACTGTTTCCTTGCGGCAGCGGCGCGGCTGAATCATACAGACTCTTACATGTCTGACAGATCAGCCACAGGGGGGAAACCAGCAGGCTGATGAAACATTTTGCAGGCAAATGTTTTCTTTTTCCAGACACTTGAGTAATATATATCACTGATGTGATATAAAAGACATTAGAGCCTCTATATAGACAATGTTTGTCACTTCTAGCTCAGTTTGAGATGGATACAAGCTGTGAAGGGGGGGGAAGGAGCTCGCCAGCAGTCCCTCACGGCTACTTCGCTTGTTCCATGAAAGAGCCAATCGAGTGGAGAGAACGACGCCCGAGGCTCTTGCAGTCTTTCGGGAGGAGGACAAGCATCATTGGACTTTGATAGACTCTGTGAGAGCAAACGTTCCCCCAAGAGCCTGGACAAACCCGACCTAACAGCCCATATTTTTGACAAATTGAAATAACTCTCAATAAATGTGCATGAACCCTTTCGTCTCCTCTGAGCTCTAATCAAGAACAAAATAGCGTTTTTTTTTTTTATTCACAGCTGCCGTCATGCCGTCACTGAACATGTCAATACAAAAGTAGATTGTGGATTAGGCTAAATTACAGTTTTAGTACATTTAGTAGCTACTCAAGATACATTCCAGTTGCAGTATGTAGTTTTGCTATCAATAATAACAACAATAACAACCTGTCAGATCATCTGATCATGTTTCTTTACTTCATCAGACTTCTTTTTAGTGACGAACTGTGTTCCCAGTGTTCAGAAATGAACTTGTTGAGTACAGTGTTATTAATACTGGTAGAAATATTGTTTAACTGTAATGCAAAGGCAGAAATTGAAATCCTTCAGAGCTACAGTTCATCCATACAAGATCAACAAGAATTGCTTCTCGTTCTTATATAAAATAGTATAAAATCGTGTGGTGCCAAATGTTTTTCACATGTCAGCTCACTTAAGACAGCTTTCCTTTTGTCAACAGCAAGAATTTTGGTGGCAAAATCCCCCACATTTGAACTCAAAGCAAAAATTTTACTCCACCTCCACAAGCAAATCCACTAATCACAGCAGTTCATTGGAATTAATTGTCAAAAAGTTTGACAATATGGGAAGAACACTGGCAGTGAGTTAAGGTGGGAAAACATGTGACGACTGTCGAGCTGAGTCTGAATCTGAAAAAGTTGGAGCAAGTCTGTTCCAGTCTGGGTCAGTTGGCGTAGATAAGAAATATGGAAAATATGGAAACAGGTGGAAACAGCTAGTTTGGCTATATACAGTCTCCACAACAGATCCCAGCCAAAAAAAATAGTCCAGCACATAAGCAGCTGTAAAACAGCAACCAGCGGACAAAAATGAAATGATCTTCTTATCTCACTCTGCCAGAAAGCAAATAAGTGCATTACCCAAAATGTCAAGCTACTCCTTTAAGGTACAAAAAATGATTTTGTGCCACAGAAAACTAAACTGTTTGTCGGTGAAGTCTGATGTGAAGTCTTTCTCTCTGTCTGTAGGTCACAGAGTTAATGACGGACTGTGGCACTCTGTGAGTCTGGACACCAGAAGTCTGCAGATCAGTCTGACTCTGGACAACGAGCCGGCTTCCACCATCGAACAGTGGGAACAACTGGAACCCAGAGGCAGCTTCTACTTCGGAGGTCAGTAGATCATCACAGATTTGTCTTACACACATCCAGTATCAGAACAGCTCTTGAAAGGTTTCTGCTCTCCACTAGCATGCAGGGCTAAAGGTGTTTTGTATTTGATGCATCTTCTCCACACAGGCTGTCCTCCAGCAGGCTGTCAGAACCCGACTCTGTCCTTCCAGGGCTGCATGCGGCTCATATCCATCAACAGCCAGCCAATCAACCTCAGTCACATCCAGCAGGGACTGCTTGGAAATTATAACGAGCTTCAGTTTGACACCTGCAGCATCAGAGATAGGTAAAAGAGTTGTTAGCATGTTCTCTTTCACAGCTTTGTTCAGGAGGTCAACTTTTACATTTGAGAAACATGTTGTGATACATATTTACCCGGTTTTGGGGCAGTCGATGACCATTTAACCTCTGGTAATTACACCACCAGCTGTTTAAGGGCCATTTCCTGATGAGAAACCTGGAAATGTTTGACTTGACAAGTTGACAAAGAGTGCTGGGACTGTAGCTGTAGTGAGGCGGCTGGGCCATCTCATCTCATTTTTAGCCATGTTACAGCGGCGGGGCTCGAGGGAAGCAAATGTCAGTTTAAAGGTCCATTACTGTGGTCCAGACTAAAATATCTCAAATATCCTGTCCTGAAATTTTGTTCAGACATTCATGTTCCCTAGAGGATGAATCCTAATGACTTCAGTGATCCTTTGACTTTTCGTCTAGCGCCACAGTCGTTCCAGTTCCCCTACATGCCAATACCCCCAAGTGTCTTCCATTTAAAGGAGACATGCTCTGCACATTTCCAGGTCTGTATTTATATTCTGGGGCTCTACTGGAATATCTTTGCATGATTTACAGTAAAAAACTCCTTATTTATCTTCTACTGGTCCTTAATGGAGCCCCTCAGTTTAGCCTCTGTCTGAAACAGGCTGATTTAGCTCCTGTCTCTTTAAGCCCCGCCTCCTGATGAGCCCGCTCTGTTCTGATTGGTCAGCTTCAGGAAGCTCTGGAGGCTATGTAGACAAACTGTAGTAGCAGAATTCCACTTCTTTTTCTCTTCTTTACTCCAAATGTCAACTTCTCAAATCCATCCGTACATGTTGGAGCTGAATTACATCTAAAATATGAGCGTGGACAAGACATGGAAACACCTTAGCAACAAAGATTACAGACACACATTTATGGACATGTGACGATCTGATGTCATCTTGTCAGGAAAGTAGAAAAACATTGCAAACAAAGCTTTCAGAGCAGGTTGAAGCTCTGACTTTTGACATAATGTAGTGCAGTGTCCACACAATAGAGGCATTTACAGCATTTGTCATTTGTTCAAACGCCTTAAACGACCTGCAGTACGTTAACCTGAACAGGACCTCAAAGACAGAACTACTGTGAGGAGGTTGGGTCGCCAGATTTGGTTCTTCTTTCTTCTAACCCTGACCACCATCTTTCCCAACCTCACCAAACCTGAACCATGGTGCTGTCACATCAGAAATTGATCATATTGCACCTACTTTTGACTTTTTTTCTGAAATATACCACGTTATTATTCAGTCCTCTCAATATGTCGCCTTGTCTGGCTGGATGCTGTAGCTGTTTCACTTCTTGCAAGAAGAATTATTCTTCATGGACCTGGTGTGCTCTGTTCTGTCTTTCAACTAAAAAATAATGAAAAGAGCTATATAATAAAGAAAAAAGAAAGAAAATGGTCATATGAATAACTTGGTCAAATGCGTCGCTTTGAACGTTAAGTTCTGAGAACTCGTTGAACAATGAGTGTGAACAGTTGCCACTGCTGAATCGTTTGTTTTTCATTGACAGTTATTCAGGCACCTGCTCTGACTATTGAGGATTCAAATCTATCTTTGGACCTCAACTTTTTTCCAACTTAAACATCAGTTTTCTTCACAATTACAGCCTCACAGAGCTGCTCATGTGGCTGACAGTCTTATCGGAGAAAGGGCGGCTTCAGCTGTCCGCGTCCTCCAGAGGACACATCCAGCATTCACCAGTCAAAATGGAGATCTCTTAATGCGACTCAGCAGCAGCGACTTATCAGCCTGCATTGTTCATTTGTTGTGATAGCGACATGTTTTCTACAGAGCAGACTGGAAGTCACTGACACCGTGTCCAATAGAGACTGTCAGGATCATCTAATTAAACTGCAGCAGAGACTCGGTAACACCTTCCCAGGCAGAGGGCTCTACTAACAAGCTGCTTCCTCCCGTGCTGCGTGGCATCAGTCCCTCATTACCTGCACAGCACTGAACCGGATCAGACCCACCAGCTCCAGCGGCGTCTGCATGTTGTCTGGAACATTTACAGGGAGGACACAAACATTTCAGCTGCCATCTTCTCTTGTCTCTGCCCTGAGGGGAGTCTTAGTCTCGGTGTCTCGTGTCAGATTCGAAGCTACCTGCTCTATGTTGCCCAGATTGTACAACATTACTGTGTCAGAGTTACAAACAGCTGTACGACACATCACTTCCTGCCACATGTGTCAGCTCACTTTCCCTTCCACTTTTAAACATGTTTTACTTCTTGTTCTCAGCTCTTCTCTGTGCAGAATGATGTACGTACAGTTTTCGCATTCATCTGCTGAAGGAGGAAAGTTTCTCTGAGCTCACCTTAAATCTCAGTTTAACACCTGCAGGATTTGTGACATCACAACTAGTTTGGAGCCAATCGTGGTCCAGTATGCAACTTACAGAAGTGTGATGTGGAAACTTGAAGCCTCCAGAGCACAAACACTGAGAATGAACTTTACAGTGAAGGAGTAGACATCTGGTGTCCAGCAGTTCAACAGTATTTACATATTCTTAGATGTGGGATTTGTGGGAGAGAAGGAGATGTTGTTTTAAAGAGGAGATCTATATTTATATACTGGAATATCTTTGCATGATTTCCATTTAAAAACTCCTTATTTATCTTCTACTGGTCCTTTATGCAGCCCCTCAGTTCAGCCTCTGTCTGAAACAGGCCGTTTTAGCTCCTGTCTCTTTAAGCCCCGCCTCCTGATGAGCCCACTCTGTTCTGATTGGTCAGCTTCAGGAAGCTTCCTCCAGATCCAGAGGCTACGTAAACATATCATGTACGAACAATCTGATGCCATCACGAAGAGGAAGCTTTGCAAACAGAGAGTTTAGGGAAGGCTGAAGCGACCCCCAGGAACAGCACCAGGCTTTGAAGCCAATTTGACATAGCGGACAATTAACAGTGGACGGTGTAATTACAGCGACATGTGATGCTATTGGGCCAAAAAAAAAATTCTCCTGTAGACTTACATTGTAAAAGAGACATCTGCAAATCAGCAGATACATTTTTTTGAGTGTCACAACCCCCAGGAAATGACTCGTCTCATTATCAGAATGTGATCCATTCGGTCCATTTGGAAAGTCTAGAAAAGCCGCATGATTGTATCGTTTTATCCCTGTTCAAATCAGCCGGAGGGCTAAACTGGAAGTTAGCTGTCTCAGCCGACAGAGTCTCTAGTGAGCCCCACTGGGTCCATAGAGCACGTGCAGTATGTTTTCAGCAAGTGGCTTTTTTGGCTTCATGCACCACAGAGCAACATTCATAGGAATGAACAGGACCCCGCCTCTGACGCTGTATCCACTTCTCTTTATACATCCATGGGCTGAAGCCCTGGGTTTTGACTTACAGGGAACATTTTTATATACATTAATTGGAAGTTTGACCATGTTTAACATCCAACATCATAATAGTATAAAAATAACAATCACAAAAAACAGTATGTCGCCTTTAAGAATTCATAACTAGGTATAAAAACTCTGATCCGATCAGACAAATTAACATTCAGAGCAGATTAATTTATGTGTATTAAAACATGTCTGATGGGGATGTTCAGGAAAATGGTAAGTTTATAATTCCACTTAAAAATAGATGAATATGTGGAAGATACGTTTCTTGTAAACAAATGCAAATGAAACAAAGATACATTTCTTGTATCTTGTATCTAGTTATCATCTGATTTCAGCTTTTCACAGTCGTACTGGCATCTATATACTGTCACCAGTATGTCAGTTGTATTACAGCAACCGGAAGACAACAAAGGAGAAATTAATTCAAAAATATTATGTCATTAGTGACGTATTGATTGGGAAAAATTAATTTAGTGTTTATAATACAGACTTTGCTGCACCACACACTACCTCATTAAGGAAATACATCATTTAATATATTTTCTTTTTATTTTATTGCTAATTTCTATATATTTGAGTCATATTTTGATAATCTCAGTTTAATCCTAAATTTGTTTTATTTGTGTTTTTTATAAAAAAAAAAAAATATAATTGTATGGTGGCCCTGAGAAATAAATGGAACCAGAAATAAATAGAACCAAAGCAAATGAAGAAAAGCACCTTCACCAATACATGGACAGTATTTAGAAAATAACTTTCCAACCGACGCTGCAGCTCGTAGTCGAAACCTGTAAATAAGAGTGGCCTGAGCTGTTTCCTGTATTTTTTTGCGTGTTTCCTATATTTTTTTGTGTGTTTCCTGTATTTTTTGTGTGTTTCCTGTATTTTTGTGTTTCCTGTATTTTTTGTGTTTCCTGTATTTTTTTGTGTTTTTCCTGTATTTTTTGTGTGTTTCCTGTATTTTTCTGTGTGTTTCCTGTATTTTTTGTGTGTTTCCTATATTTTTTGTGTGTTTCCTGTATTTTTTGTGTTTTTCCTGTATTTTTTTTTGTGTTTCCTGTATTTTTATGTGTTTCCTGTATTTTTTTCTGTTTCCTGTATTTTTTTCTGTTTCCTGTATCTTTTTTTTTGTGTTTCCTGTATTTTTTTGTGTTTCCTGTATTTTTTGTGTGTGTGTGTGTTTCCTACATATTTTTTTGTGTTTCCTGTATTTTTTTGTGTTTCCTGTATCTTTTTTTTTGTGTTTCCTGTATCTTTTTTTTGTGTTTCCTGTATCTTTTTTTTGTGTTTCCTGTATTTTTTTTGTGTGTGTATTTCCTACATATTTTTTTGTGTTTCCTGTATTTGGTCATGTTTTCTGACTTTGCAGCATTTGCAGTGCTTTGAACTCTCAGGGCCACTGTAATAATAATAATAATATAATAATAATAATCATAGTTAACCCTTATATTTGCTGTTAGTGTTGTTTTTGCTCACTGTAAAATGTCCTCAGCACATATTTTTACTCTTTATTCAATTTTATAAAGAAATTTAAAGGACTTTCATTAAAATGTTTATGTCAAATAAATAAACATCAGCTGATATATTAGATTAGATTTTTTTCAACTCCTAAATATCAATCTTTGATCTTGGCCTCAAACATTTAGTAGCTTTAAAGTTCACACGTCATCTTGTGTGATCACTTCAGTTAGTTTTGGACCTTTGACACTTTTCCTGACGACATTTATCCACCAATATTTTCTTCTTCTATCAACCAAGAATTAAAGTATGTATAAGTATTAAGTACTTTTGAGTTTAAAGTATTGTAAGCTGTATGCTGTGCTGCAGGGACACAGTTGGCTCTCAGATTTGAGTCTTTTATTTGATGTTTGATGATCTCAGTTTCAGGATTGTGACCACGGTTTCGTGCTTCTGTTAAGAGATTAACCTTTATGTGACTTCTCCTCCTTTTCTCTCTGCATCCAATCAAACTTCATGACTCAGTTTATGACGAGAGTGCACTTCTGCGGGTCGGCTGCTTTAATTTCATGACCTGTGAGAGCAGCTGTGAACACAACAATAGAAAAAAAAAAAAAGAAAAGCTTGATGGTAATTAAACCAACTGCTGCAACCTTATCCGAGCTGCGGCCGGCCCCGCTCTGCTGCAATTAATGGATGAGAGATGAAAGTGTATGAAATTATAGATGCATGCTTGAGAGGACGGCAATTATGTGAAACTGGAGGAAGGGACTATTAATCGGAAAAAGAAATGTGGTTTGAAGTTTCCTTGAAGTGCTTATTGTGTTCGAGTCCCGTAAACATGAACTCTACTCTGACAGTAATGCTTTTATTTTTAGAGAAAACATCACATCTTTTATTTCTCACCTTCAGACGACAGCATCTCAACACCAATAAACAAATGCTATTAAAATACTAAAGTGATATTGTCACTTTTTTTCCCCCAATGTCAGTCTTAATAACAGCATGAAAAATGAAAAAAACAAAGTGGTGATAATGTGGATCACATCACCTTGTTCGTCTGACCTTATATTCTTCCGTTAGGTTATTCTCTCAAATCACTCTGTGTCTTTCTAAATATATTTATTCATGCTTTAAATGCTGCTGTGACACATCTGTTTGCAGAGATCAAAGTTGCTGCAGAATTGCCTTCACCAGACTGTGACGGTGGAAGTTTGTTATAAGCAAAATGTGCAAAAACAACACAAACAACTTTCAACAACCGCTTTCAGTCTCTGGAGAGAATCCACATGGAAATACAAAGACAGAGAGAGAGAACGCAGTTTAAATTATGCTTCATTTAGTATTTTGGATGGGAGAAAAAGATTAGATATTAAAGTTTATTGTTTCTGACTAGAATTTGACTTGCTTGTTAAATCTACATGACCTCATGACCTCATGACATGACACAAAACCCCGAAACTGTTAATATCATTAAAGCAGCCGTAATCAATATTTTTCATCACAGTCTGAGCTGTCAGTGTGTGATGTGTTGGCTGTGGCTCGTAGTAATGAACCTACAGAGAATTATCAGTGACTCTGCAGCTTTATAGTGAGTTTCAGCTCATTGTTTAACTGTCTTACTGTTCTGGTTCATTCTCAGAGTTCTCGTAGCATCGTTTTCAATGCAAAAGCTGTAAAAAGCAACTGTACACTACCTGCTCAGCACCAAACAAATACAGTTAGCTGTAGACTAGCTGGTGAACATAGTGGAGCATTTAGCAGCTAAAGAGCCAGATATTTCCCTCAGGAGTTGGTAGAAAGTAAAATCAGAAGCTAAAAGAGAGTGAATATTGGACTTATATTCACCAGGTGGACAGAAACACGACTCCACATGAATGATAATGTTGCTCCGTAACTGCTGGATGTGGAAATAAAGCAACTGTTTGCTAACAAGTTCAACATATCAACTTAAAAGCTGATGATGTGTCAGTGTTGTGTTCACAGCTTGTTTCTGCTGAAAACTAGTGAACATCAGTGAATGCAGCTTCAAGTTGCAGCTGAAGTTTCTAACTCGCTGGTTGAGGAAGACTCACCACTGTCTGCTGTTAACTCCTTTATATTCACCTTCAATAGAACGATGCAAGCAGGGGAGGATCAAAGATGAGCTTATATATATATATATATATTATATGTTTTGTTCTGTGTTGCAGGTGTATTCCTAACCTGTGTGAACATGGAGGTCGCTGTCTGCAGTCCTGGAGCTCCTTCTCCTGCGACTGTTCAGGGACCGGCTACTCTGGAGCGACGTGTCACAACTGTGAGCAGTGATCATACATACATTTTTATATTATCTTGATGATTCCTGAAGGTTGTTTTATCATGTCTTATCCTGTCATTTTAATTTAATTTGATCTCATTTTTTTTATTTTCCTAGTTTTTATTGTTTCTTTATAAATGCTATGATTATTTGCTTTTATGTTAGGCACTTTGTGTTGCATCTTATGCATAAATTGTGCTATATTAATTACATTTATTATTATTATTATCATTATTAGTCTGTCTTAAAACAACAGTCAGGAGCCAAAATGAACATTAAAGCTGTTTTTCTTGCTGTAATCATTCCTCCTGTTCATACTGACCATTAGAAGATCCCTTCATAATGACCTTACAATGGAAGTGATGGAGGACAAAAAAATGTATTTCAAAGTTTATCTGAAGCTAATATGAAGCTTCAGCGTCCAAATGAGTCAAATCAAGTAGATATCTTTCAACGTTACAGTCTTTTTAGTGCCAAAGTTCCTCTTTTTGTTACTATACTTCCACCTGCAGCTCAACAGGGAAACACTGTCCGAGGAAACACAAAGAGGGAATTTGATGCTAAAAAGACTGTAAATGTGTCAGATATCCACTTGATATGACTAACTCAGACTGATGAAGCTGAATAGAAGCTTCACACAGACTTTTAAATGACTGTGTGGACACACTGTGGATTTTTTGGCCTCCTGCACACCTGAGTATGTGACAGGTGCGTCGGAGCTCCTGAACCGCTGAAATATCTATTAAATCACAACGTTTAGGTCTGTCTGAGCTTCATCAGGTATACGGGCGAGGAAAACCTCTTTCACTGTTCATGTGGACACGTGACTCTTGTTTTAATTTTTTGTAAAAACTGTGAACTTGTCCTTTAAACAGTTGTGCTGGTGTGATTTTTAAAAACATGAAAGAGCTTATAAAGACATCTTAGAAAAAAAGAGAAAAAAAAATCTAAAACTTTTATCCAAAAAAACCCTTAAAAAGCCTGAAAACATGTAGATGTACAGTGTCAGAGAGGAAGATTGTGTTCAGTATCAGCTGAACTCGTTTGCACCGTCTGCTGCTTCCAGCCATCTACGAGTCGTCCTGCGAGGCCTACCAGCTGACTGGCAGCTCCTCCGGCTTCTACTCCATCGATCCGGACGGGAGCGGCCCCCTGGGGCCCGCGCAGGTCTACTGCAACATGACAGGTGAGTTCACCGCAGTCCACCACGTTGTCACCTTTACTCTCTCTCCGAGCTCCGGTGGGACCAGAGCTCAGAGTAAAGAGTGGAGTCTCTCACGGATCAAACCGCATCGATCTGCAGCGCTGACACTTCACTGTGCTGAGAGAAATCATTACGCTCACTCGATACGCTTCATCGCAGTGTAGAACTTCATTTGTGTGACGTTTTCTGTTAAGGTCCATGTGACAACGCTGCAAAATAATCATTTCATCTTTGCCAGGATTCTTGTTTTTGTAAACCGTTTGCACCCATTTGGATGCAACAATATGTCAATAATCAGGAAATACATCAGGAAATACATCCTGTTAGATTCAGTGTGACAAACACACATAAACATCCATAAGTCTTCTTCAGAAACAGAGCTCAGGTGTAGCTCACAGCTCACTCACACTGACCCCAAAGCATTATGGGAACTGTAGTTCTTAAACTGAGAAGCAGATTATCCCTAACAGTCCAAAAGGCAAAAATGACCATGTTGTAATGTTTCAAGGTTATATATCCAGAAGAATTCTCTTTTCTTCTTTCTATTTTTTTTTAATCTTAATTGTTTGTCCAAAATCCATGAAATATCGTTGCCATCAGTGAGGTGATATCCTTTCTTCTGATGCAACTTGTCTTGTTTGCAAATGTCACTGTGTTTTTGCACAATGTGCAGGATCACCAGGAGATCTAGAATCATCTTTTGTGACTCTCTTGTCTGTAAAACTGACTTGTGAGAGATACAACATGCAACTATATTTAAATATTAGCTAATTTATGTGTTTATGTGTGTGTGTGTGTGTGTGTGTGTGTGTGTGTGTGTGTGTGTGTGTGTGTGTTCAGAGGAGAAGGTGTGGACGATTGTGAGCCACAACGTCACAGCTCCGGTCAGAGTTCAGGGCTCGTCTCTGCAGAAACCTCACGTCATGAAGTTCAACTACAGCGCCTCGGCTCAGCAACTGCGCGCCATCGTCGTGGCGTCAGAGCAGTGCCAGCAGGAAGTGGTTTACACCTGCAGGAAGTCCCGCCTCTTCAACACCAAAGGTGAGTCGTCTGTTTTAAAGAGGATCATTTCTTCTCTGAAGGTCGTTTCCACCAGATTTCCTCCTCCGTTCCTGTTTGTGATCTCCTAAACACTCAGTCTGTCCGTATGTCGCTGTTCTGATTTTTTTTTTGCAATAACGTCCAATCGTGTCTCTCTGCACGTTCATCTTGAATTGTCCCAAACATGGCACGTTTGCTCCTAAATCATGAATCATTCATGAAGTCCGTGAATTCCAGCATTCCCTCCGCGCCACGTGAACACAAACAAACAAGTTCATTATCCAGCAGATCAAAGAGAGACAGAGAACAAGCTGTTTAGTGGCTGTATGAACACTATCTGCTGCAGCCTGATTTGCTCAGCGCTCGTCTTTGTTGCCAGACTTCTGCTGTGGAAAAAGGTCAGTGGCTGTCAGTTACCGCCTCATCACTTCACTGAACACGTAGACGCGAATAAATCCCTCATTTTCTCCTACAAACACACTCAACAGCATTTTTCTAATTGATAATTCGACACAATTATATGGAGTTAATCTGAGTAATCATGCAAATGTATTAGGGCTGTAAAGATGAACGTATCTGAGAAGCGTGATGAGTAATTAGAGGATAGAGCAGGATGTCTCAACTGGCAAGCTGACAAAGTGTGATCTTCTCTCCACACATGTTTTAAACATATCAAAATAATCTGCTTTGAATAACATTTTCTGTCCCATGTGACACGAACGCAGCAGGAGTCGACTGTCAATCTCTCAAGGGGGGGATTATTGGAATATAGCCAAACTCTTGTCAGTGAAAAATCACACAAAGCTTCTCAAATTGAGCTGATCTACTAATAAGGAGCCGTGTAGAGACTCTGAGTGTTATATTAAGTGAAAAGATGAAGAAATTATTTGCTTTTAATTTGATAATAATCATTTTGATTTGATAAAATGATGGAAAACACTCCGTATGGTAAGTGGATGATTTAAAATGCCTCAATAAAACACATTAAACCTTTTATACATGCGTTTACTGTGCTGTAATTAAAGACAAATCGTATGTTAAATGACAATAATTAAACCTTTTAGTCCTTTTTGTTCTGTGATCGGCCAGTTGATTATTTTGTGTCTTCAATCTGAAAACAAGAAGAAGCTTCTGATGAAAACTAGATTTAGTATCAACAGATCACTGCTGCCCTCTGCTGGACGGCCCTGAAATCACCTCAGTCCACCTCAGTCCACCTCAGTCCACCTCAGTCCACCTCAGTCCACCTCAATCCACCTCAGTCCACTTCAGTCCACCTCAGTCCACCTCAATCCACCTCAGTCCACTTCAGTCCACCTCAGTCCACCTCAATCCGCCTCAGTCCACCTCATTCCACCTCAGTCCACCTCATTCCACCTCAATCCACCTCAGTCCACCTCAGTCCTCCTCAATCCACCTCAGTCCACCTCAGTCCACTTCAGTCCACCTCAGTCCACCTCAGTCCACCTCAGTCCATCTCAATCCACCTCAGTCCACCTCAGTCCACCTCAATCCGCCTCAGTCCACCTCATTCCACCTCAGTCCACCTCATTCCACCTCAATCCACCTCAGTCCACCTCAGTCCTCCTCAATCCACCTCAGTCCACCTCAGTCCACCTCATTCCACCTCAGTCCACCTCAGTCCACCTCAGTCCACCTCAATCCACCTCAATCCACCTCAGTCCACCTCAGTCCATCTCAGTCCACCTCAGTCCACCTCAGTCCATCTCAATCCACCTCAGTCCACCTCAGTCCACCTCAGTCCATCTCAGTCCACCTCAGTCCACCTCCTCAGTCCATCTCAGTCCACCTCAGTCCACCTCCTCAGTCCACCTCAGTCCACCTCAGTCCATCTCAGTCCACCTCAGTCCACCTCAATCCACCTCAGTCCACCTCAGTCCACTTCAGTCCACCTCAATCCACCTCAATCCACCTCAGTCCACCTCAATCCACCTCAGTCCATCTCAGTCCACCTCAGTCCACCTCAGTCCACCTCAGTCCATCTCAGTCCACCTCAATCCACCTCAGTCCACCTCAGTCCACCTCAGTCCACTTCAGTCCACCTCAATCCACCTCAGTCCACCTCAGTCCACCTCAGTCCATCTCAGTCCACCTCAGTCCACCTCCTCAGTCCATCTCAGTCCACCTCAGTCCACCTCCTCAGTCCACCTCAGTCCATCTCAGTCCACCTCAGTCCACCTCAATCCACCTCAGTCCACCTCAGTCCACTTCAGTCCACCTCAATCCACCTCAATCCACCTCAGTCCACCTCAATCCACCTCAGTCCATCTCAGTCCACCTCAGTCCACCTCAATCCATCTCAGTCCACCTCAGTTTCTCCTTTTTTTGAAACAAGTATCAGAGAGCAGTTACATAAACTATTGATGCCAGAAACTCTCCAGCTGTGTTTCTTAGCAGGCAGGTCTCTCTCTGCGTCCTCTGGTGTCCAAACAAACAAACATTTGAACGTCACTGGACGGTTTTATCGGTGCTTTGAGGATTGTTCTCCACACACAGCCAGATGTTGCTGAATGGTTGAAAATAATGACGGATTTTGCATCTTTTGAAATTTTATTCACAACAACTAATAAATACCAAGAGAGCAAGTAAATATTCCTACTATTTAATGAAAATATATGATGAATTCATGCAATATTTGTTTATACATTGTTATTGTTATTGTTATTTTTGTCTCTCTGGTTGATTATTTTTTCTTTTACTTGTATCTAATTCTGTTTGTCCAGAGTTTAATTACAAAAAAGTCTAAATTGTCACAACCTGCCCAAAACTATTTTTACCCTCCATATTAAATAAAAAGTTTAAAAAAACAAAACAAAACAAACACCAGAGCTGGAAATAAAGAAATAAAGCTCATTCATCGCAAATATACATCCAAATGTCCTTTTCACAGAAAAATACATTGACCACATATAGTTTGTTTTAATCACACCGCTCTTCACCTCCCGTACAGATCAACAGACAACACGTCTTCTTCACTGATGAAGCCGTGTTTCTCCTCGCAGACGTTCAGTCGTCCGATGTCTTTATGAACAGTGTGGTCTAATTACGTGTTCTTACTTTAATTAAAAGCTCTGCTCGTTTCCTTCATTAGTATCCGTATGGGATTAAGTGAAGATGCAACGCAGCAGCTTTTAACATGACAATAAACAAACAGCAACATCCGTTTAATGACTGCTGTGAGCTCTACAGCTGCAGCCCAATAACAGTCATTACAGTCAATTCAAAGTCTTTTTTATGCATCCTCAACATTATTACTGCTGGATTTCCCTCAATACACTTATTTACTTTGTAATGCTGTTGAGTTTGAATGATTTTATTTCCACATTTTACTTATTTCATTCAACGTCTTTATTAATTTACCTCATAATTTAAGTTTATCTGTAAAGCACAATATCATACACACACACACAGAGCTGATAAACATGCTGGATATATAACCTGGAGTCAGACCTGGCAGTGCTTTGTAGATGAGGAGTAAAACCTTAAAGTCGATCCTGTGGTGAACAGGGAGTCGGTGCAGGTGTCTGATCCTGGTCAGGATACGTTGGATGTCTTTAGACCAGTGAAACGTCTGTTATAATAAACTGTGCTGCTGATAAAGGAAGCTTGAACACATGTTTCAGAGTCTGACTGAAAAAGAAAGCAACACATTTTTGAAATATTTCTGAGGTGACTGAAGGCAACTTGGTGATGTTGCTGATGTGTGAAAAGAAATTCAAGTCAGCACCAACAAGAACTCTCAGTGGTCGTAAGAGATACACATTACTGAAATATATACGTGTGCAGCAGTGGAAGAAGTACTCAGATCCTTTACTGAAGTAAAAGTACCAATACAGACATGTAAAAATACTCCATTACAAGTAAAAGTCCTACTATAGTAAAAGTACATAAGTATTATGAGCTTGATGTAGTTATAGTATTGTAGTAAAAGTACATAAG